>NC_088342.1:212500-862500 GCF_036884655.1 Musa acuminata AAA Group | reverse complement strand
GTTCAGAACTACATACAGAAATTGCAGTTTGTAAGCCAGACAAGGTTGATGATGCCAATAGAGATCTTCGTTATCATTTGCCTGAAAACTACACAAAGCATTTCAGTAGCAGAGATTTGAAAACTCACCTGGACCTAAATCAAGTATTTCCAAGTGATGTTGAAGATAAGATTACCTTCAGACAGGATAGAGTCATTTGTGATGTTAATGATAAGGTGCCAGTGGATCCATCTTCATTCAGAAACAAAGCATCCTATAATGAGGCTGTTGACTTGAGAAAATATGACTCGAGAGCAGATTTTTGCTTTTCCAATGGGCATCGTCAGCTAATTTCTAGCTCCAATGTTGTTGCTCCCGGAGGTGAGAGGAATGAAGGAAAAGAGCTGGATTTCTCTCTATGTACCATGCCGGAAGTCACATCAGCTTCACAGTTTAAGCATTACAAAGTGCAGGGAAATGAAGTTTCTGATAACAATGGGACAATTATTCTCGGTTTTCCTCTTCATAAGACAACACAACAAAGCAGCATATCAGCTTCTCTTCGACGTATGGGAAAACATTTATCTGGTAATACTATTAAGAAAAATGGCAACATGATCATCGATGACTTGTCCTGTGATATACAGGTGCTGAATTCACAGGATAATATCCATATTGGTGATTCAATCACCGAAATTTGTGGTGGAAACAACAGGGAAAATTTTAGGAATCACATTCGTCCCAATGCTGAGTTTGCATGTAGAGATGAACCTATACCTTCAAAGATATTACCTAGAGATGAGATAGTGGTTCAGTCATCATATGCTAAATCCAGTGCAGGTGCAAAAATTGCTTCTAACATTGATTCGGAAGCAAACATTTCTCAGGCTCAAATGGCAATGATAAAGAAGCATAAACACATTCCATCAAGCAAGAAAGATGGTTCGGAGGAAAAGGATTATTCTGGTTTTACACTTGTTAGATTGGCTGCAGAGAATTTAGTTGCTATCTCTATGGGTTGCAGAGGTCATCCAGATGACACCAATTCCCACCCGTCATCCCTGTCTCGATTTTACACCTTGTGTTGGTTTGCAGATGTAGTAGCATCATGCAGATCAGAAAACCTAAGGCTGCTAGGTGATAGTGGAGATGGCGGAACTCAATCTTCAGATGATGATGGTTTGGATATCTTTGAGGCAATGACACTAAAGCTCCAAGAAATTAAGGTGGATCAGTATTGGTTGAGATCAAAGGAACTTGAGATCAAAGATGAACATGAAGGCAAACAAGATGTAGGTGCAGCTTCATTGCTTTTCGCAAAACCTCGGCGTGGCCAGGCAAGAAAGAGAAGGCAGCGGCGAAGAGACTTCCAGAAAGATATTCTGCCAGGTCTTGCATCACTGTCAAGGCATGAAGTTACAGAGGATCTCCAAACTATTGGAGGGATGATGAAAGCATCAGGTAGGCCTTGGCAGACAGGTCTAACAAGACGAAACATTGGTCAAAGTGGAATAAACTCCCAAACAAACAGGAGGAAGCAGCCTAGAAGTTTGTCCATCACATTTGAGGAGATAGGGGTGAGCTCACTTCCACCATCTCAACCGAGTAATTCTGAAATAACAATAGATAAAGTGGGTATGATCGGATGGGGAAGGACGACAAGGCGATGCCGTAGGCAGAGATGCCTTCCTGTTAGTCTCGCTACTCATTGAACCTGAAAAGGAGCACTACACATGCAAATGCTTGTTTTATAGAGGAATTCAGACTGGTTCCTTAATGGTGCAAGTGGAAGGTACTAAATATTCATGAAATGTAGTTTTTTATATGTTATTATTAGTTTTAATTTGGGGTTGGTGACAGTCAATAACAGCTTGTAAATTCCAAAATATCGTTGCATTACTACATGAAACGAAAAAAAGAACATTTGATTGATAGATTCCATGAAGTCTAAGCTCATTTTTTGTGGGGACACTCCTGAGTAAGCTGCTGATAAATGGACACAAAGATCTATTCTCCCTTTCTTTTGTCTTCATTGTTGCAATGCATCAGAATGATTCATAGTTTTGGCATTCTGCCTTGAGATGGTTGCTTGCTCTTAGTGTGACATGTCCTCCGAATCCTCGACATCATGTTCCATGACCGATTACTTCTTGAGATCTAAAGATGTTTGAACTGTTGTATGGCAATGACCAAAAAGATACGGAGAAGATATGGATTGGCTTAGTTCAGGTGGATGCTCACATCGATTTACTTTGACTGCATTGTGTTGATTTTTCTTTTTTCTAAGGGAAGGTAGTCTTTTCAGCTTTGTAGGGATATTTAGAATGTTAATCGATGTAGAACATGCCATCATCGAGAATGTGTTTAGTAATCAAATCCATCTCTTCAGCCATTGGCTTTGGAGTTTTGATTCATTGCAGAGAAGTTGAGAACAGCTTATGTTGAGCATGATTTGATCTTTCTTTTGTCATAATTTTCCAGCTTGTTGGCATGTTTATTGAACTCAATAAATTGCAGTTCTCTCACCAAGCATTCTTCATCATAATTCTCTTCCCCTTGATGGAGTAGATTCAAGACAAACTGTTGAGCAGCCAATAGCAACCATTCAAGCTGAGGAAAGAACATGATGGTAGATGGTCACTCATCATCCATATATAAAAGTTCTTATGGTAGAGAATAATGCGTGAAACTTTTGCAGTCTGTGACTAAAAGTTCATGAATTAAGCAGTATGAATAAATGAATCCCTCATCTCATATCATCATCCTTACATTTTGCGAATGCTAGAAATTTTCACTGTTCCAACTTCCAACACCTGCCTGTGGACAAATAGTATCCTTCTGAAAGCAAACTCATAAAATCCCCACCAAAAAAGCCCTGTTTGATTGGTCCATGTTGGTGGTGATCCACTTCGACTTCACCTTCGATGGAGGCGAGCCACCGTTGCCTCCATCACCCCTCTTCTTCCTCAGGCGAACAATCACCGCCTCCTCTCGTCAGCAACTGCAGCTTCAAGCAAAGATCAGATGCTTCCAGCGTTCATGTTCGCCAAAGTTGCTTGCTTGCTCTCATTTCATATGAGAGGCTGCTTTTTGCGCGGGAAATGGAGGAGGTTTCATCGGCTCCTCCCGCGGCAATCTCGGAGTTCGTTCGTTGGCAGAACGGACGTCGATGATAACGAGAAGAAAAGAACCGTAAAGATCCTATCTTTGAAGATAAATATCTCATCTTTGCTATCTTTGGGGAGGTGGGGGGATCTCACCGTTCTTGAATCCCCTGTCCGTCCTATTCTTTCTCTGGTTCTTGTGCCTTCTTCCCCAGTTAATCTCGCCAGAGGAAGGCGATACACGGGAGGGACCTAATCATCACTGCGGAGGAGAAAGAGAAGCGAAGGTAATAAAGATCCCACTTTTCTATCTTTAGTTAGAACCTCTCGGGGTTCTCCTTTGCCTCCTGTTCTTCTTCCCTTTCTCGGTTCCCTTCCCCATCTCTCCAAGTGGGTGTTTCTCCCTTCCTCGGGAGGTAACTCCACCTGGATTCCCCGATTGCACGCCGGCAGCCGGCCGATCGTAGGCCGTGATGGGTTGCGTAGCGTCGAAGAACGCGGCCCCTCTTACGCCGGCATTTGTCTCCTCGGGCGTCTCGGGAACCCTCGAGACCTCGGGAGAGTTCCAATCTTCGCCGTCGTTCTGGAACCGCCCTCAGCTTGCCAACTATGAGTTCGGTGACTGTAGCGAGTCAGGGGAGTCTGGGAAAATGAGCTCCTCCGGCAACAGCTCCGTTAGCTTTCGGCTGTGGAACTTGAATCGGAGCAGCGAAGGGGAGCAGATTGCCGCGGGATGGCCTGCGTGGCTCAGCGCCGTCGCCGGGGAAGCCATTCAGGGATGGGTGCCCCTCAAAGCTGACTCTTTCGAGAAATTGGAGAAGGTATTTTAGAGATCATATTATACGTCTTCCATTCCATTTTTCCGCTGGTATTCATACTTAATAGCTTAAGCTATGTCCTCATATTTATTCTTGGTCTTCTGTTGCTACTGCTGGAAAATTGTGTTTGTTGCTCTTCTGTTCCGACACTGTTTCTTCATCTCACTGTTATCTGACAAGGATCTTTGTTCATTTCAAATGCATCTAAGATCGGGCAAGGTACCTATAGTAGTGTGTTTAGAGCATGTGAGATCGAGACAGGGAGGATTGTTGCCCTGAAGAAGGTGCGCTTCGACAATTTTGATCCTGAGAATGTTAGGTTTATGGCAAGGGAGATACAGATCCTCCGCAGGCTTGATCATCCAAATGTCATAAAACTGGAGGGCTTAATTACTTCTCGGTTGTCGTGCAGTATATATCTTGTTTTAGAATACATGGAGCATGATCTTGCAGGGTTGTCATCTTGTCCTGGCATCAAACTCAGTGAACCACAGGTTATGCACGAACCTTGGAACTATTTCAGATCTACAAACCTCACTAGCTCAGCAGGAAATTGACCGTGCTCATTTGTTACAGGTCAAATGCTATATGCACCAATTGCTGACTGGGCTTCAACAGTGTCATTCACATGGTGTCATACACCGCGACATCAAATGCGCAAATCTTTTGGTTAACAATGAGGGAATTCTGAAGATTGCTGATTTTGGTTTGGCAAACATCTTGGATCCTAAGGATAAGCAACCACTAACCAGTCGAGTTGTGACGTTATGGTATCGGCCACCTGAGCTTCTCCTGGGATCAACAGACTACGAGCCATCCGTTGATCTGTGGAGTGTTGGATGTGTATTTGCAGAACTTTTCTTTGGGGAGCCTATCTTGCAAGGAAGAACTGAGGTAATTATCATCTCAATCTTACTTTCTCATTGTTGTTAGGTGTAATTTGCAGTTGTACGCTGACACTCCAAAAGCAAGAATTAGAAATAGTTAAGAAATACATTGTTGCACAATTACAAAGAAAGACTGATTCCAGAAGCAGCGCATGAGGTGAACCATGTTGCAAAGCTCACATTCTTTTGGAGCATGGATATTAAATAACCATCTTAATAACCCTTTATGCTCAAATCAGTATGGCACTTATATTACACCGGGGGAAAGAATGCTAAATGGTGGTAGCTATACTATGCTGTTGGTGATTTAATCCATTATTAGTAGCTTGAAGCTCTAATTATTTTTGTGTATCTTCAGGTTGAGCAACTACATAAAATCTTTAAGCTCTGTGGCTCTCCACCAGAAGAATTTTGGAACAAATCCAGCCTGCCCCGTGAAACTATTTTTAAGCCTCATCCTTATGAAAATTGCATCCGAGAGACATTTCGCTTTTTACCAGATAGTGCATTTAAGTTGCTACAGACACTTCTATCTATTGAGCCCAATAAACGTGGCACAGCTTCTACTGCTCTTACTTCTGAGGTAAAACACTTGTGTAGGATTTGGTCTCTAGTGAGTTACTTTGATAATATCTTCTCAGTATTCTTCTCTGTGTGAGATTTATAATTACAGGTTGCTAATAAGGATTGTTTGATCTGTTGAGAGATGCTCCCCATCATGATTAAGAGCAGACTTTTTTTAATAATTAACTGTAGAAAAGCAGAATATATGATAAAATGATTTGTTGCATTACCATTTTCCTAGAAAAGCTAATTCCCTGTCATCAGGATTATACTCTCAGACCACATTGCATGCATATAGAAGGTTCTCAATTTACAGATCAAAACTAAGTATAATCTGGCTTATGAGTTGTTTATTTGCATTCTAAGATCAGATTTAGACTTCCTGAGTAATTATGCTTCACACTAATGTGCATAGCCTCTTGCCTTCTGTTATCTCACTTGTCTATATGGTTTTCATGATAATATGCTTTAATGTTATTAAGGATCTACAAAGCATGTCAGTTTTTACGGTCTAATTTTTTTCCCATGCTTGTTCAGTACTTCAGGACAAAGCCTTATGCATGTGTTCCATCCAGCTTGCCAAAATACCAGCCTAACAAAGAAATCGATGCAAAGTTCCGTGAGGAGTCACAAAGGTGACAATAAACTTTTTCTCCAAAAAACATGATATAGTCTCTTTTTTGATAGCATAGTTGAGACTTAATACTGTTATATGCGGGTTCTATCAGGTCTTATGGTGTAACTCGTGTGCTTAAAGGCACCTGGATTGATATATACTGGAACTTTAACATGATGACCAGATGGATAATCAAGAATTTAATATACTTTAAAGAATTGGTTGTCATTTAAGCTTATGAAACCAAAAAAAGATTAGTTTACAGCTAGTTAATAGCTAAAACATACTAAGTCAAAAACATGCTGTGTTAGATTTAATATAGGATGGGAGATTCTGAGTTTTTCTCACCGTAAGTGACAACAACATTTCAAATCTGAGCTTCTTTTGCTCCCTGAAATTATCTACTGACTAATGAAACTACTTTGGTGACGTTCATTTTGCAAAGAAAAGCTACCTTTCAAATGTTCAAACTAGTTGTTCATCTATCTGATTACTCATATGACTATAGCACAACTTTTCTTTCTACCTTTCAAATGTTCAGACTAGTTGTTCATCCAAGTATCTGATTGTTTGTTTGATATGATGGTAGCACAACTTCCTTTCCTTTTACATAAAGAGCAATTCTTTACTTGATTGTCAAACATTTTTTAATCAATTTACTCTGTTATTTCAGGAGGATTGTCAAGAGCAGATCACACATTGTAGAGGCCACAAGAAAACCTTCAAGAGCACGTAAGCCTTCACGAGAATCAAATGCCCTAGCAAAGATAGCATCTCACAAAGAGGTTTGTCTCTCTCTGTGCATGAAAATTAAAAGATGGTTATCTTCAAAATGGTTCGATATAAGCAATAAAAAAATCTTGTAGTATTTATTGGCACGACAATATTAAAAACTCCATGTTTCTGGCAGGGTTCAAGAAATGCTCAAGGAATGAATAGAAGTGGCAAAAAAAGAGAGATTCCAGTAGCAAATGATAATAAAAGATTATTGGTTGATCTGCAGCCAACGCCAAGTCTTACATTTCGAGATGAGGGTAGACATGTCAAGCAAATCTCTCAAAGAGGTCTTCCTTCCTCAGGGCTGCTGGACGTTTCTGCCTCTACCAGCTTTGCACGGACAAAGAGACCAAAAGAAGACCAACGACACATCAAATCTCATGCTGGATCCAGATCTAGACAGGACGAATTGGAAAAGTTTAACCCATCAAATGTTTCACAGGCTAAAAGTACTTTCAAGTTAAATGGAGTAGGAAATGGAGATCTTCAACATGTACCCTATTCCAGCTCAAAAGGCCATAAGCCCTATGAATTGACAAGAAATGCAACGCTGAAGCATTGGATACATCCAGACTTTCAGGACTCAGTATATTCTTTTAGCACCCATCGTTCTCAAGATTTGTCAGAAGGAGCAGTAATGCCTAGGAACAGGAGCTTGGTACTGATGCAGCTACTGACATTCTTTTACTTTCTTCTATATCTATACCATTCGCTTAGCTAATCATTTGCTACTTGACTCCAAAATTTTCAGGGTTATCGAGAAGAGAAAGTAGATCTGTCAGGGCCTCTACTCCTCCAATCACAAAGGGTTGATGAATTTCTAGAGAAGCATGAATGGAAAATCCACAAAGCTGTTCGAAAGTCATGGTTCCAAAGAGGTAAACTTCATGTGTTTTTGTGCACCTTGCACTGATCATGTTCCTGTTGACAATATCCTTTGTCTGCATAGATTCTCAGATCATGAACTATGTATGAGATGGAAATCATCTCCTTCAACTGCCCAACTCTAGGCCAACATTTTCTTCCAAATCCTTCAGCCTTATTCATGAACCTCTCTTTGCCTGGATTTCATGTCTGTCACTCGATTATGATTGTCAAAAAATTTACTGCTTAGTTTCAGCTGTGTAGACGTTTTAACTGAAATCGACAGCTTTAGCCTCTTTTCATTTAGATATTGGTTTCTAAACTGATTCTTCTTGTTTGTTCAGCCAACAACTATCTACATATCCAAGCTAGCTTATGCACCTTTTCGAGTCCTAATATGAATACTATGCCATGTTCGTTCGACTGGATACAGCATCGTCGATCATGATGCGCTGCTAAAAGATCAAGGTTCCTCATATGATTTGTTCAACAGGATTATGATTTTGGACCAGACTTGTGATTGGAATTTTTCACCCACTCCATCCTTACTGCTTGTATACTTTCCTAGAAGTTACTTTGATATAATTCGTTCGAGGAATAAACTCATTCTTAATTTGTAAATTAGCAGGGAAAAAACAGGGACGCTAAGAATCGGCTGCGGTGTTGATTTTTATCACCTCCAGTATCACCTGCAAGATTTCCTTGGAAGCGTATGAGGGACAAAGATCAAATCAGATTCGGGTTTAAGTGATACGCTGGTAACTGAATTCAGGGCTTGATCTTTTCCGACACTGATCCCGCTGGGATTTTCGACTTAAGATGTTTAATGAGCACGAAAGCTTTTAACACAAAATGAGTCATGTTCTTATGATTTGTGGCTAAATTGAGATTGCAGAAATCGACTTGTAGGGACTTTTAGTGCTTTAAAGAAAGGCCTGCGTGCAGGTGAAGAATCTGTAAAGATAGTGTACATAAACATCGATGGTTCAAATTTTCCTTTCAGAATGAATGGATAATTTTGTGGTGCCCTTTCCGGTACTCAAAACAGTATCCAAGACAGGATCTTCGGGAGTAGTTAAAAGCGGGCGAGTCTCTGTGCCGTCGATCGCAGGATCGCTGATCTCATTGACTTCAGATCGACGGAAGATAGTGGGGGTTCCTTTCGTGGGCCCTGCCTCGACCGAGATGTCTCCGAAACGTGCGCCTCTTTACCCACGTGACCCATTCTGGAGGCACGCTGGATGTACACGTGCGCGACGTCGACGGCGCGCTTCTCTTTCCCCGAACTCATAAAAGTCCTCGAGACGACTCGCGTTGTGATCTGATAAAAGTCAATGCGCATGGCTTTCATCTTGGCGTTTTCCTTCAGACACGTTCGACAGCACGTTCTCTGAGTTGGGAAAGGGCACTGTCGCCGGTGCACATCAAGTCTGGCATGCATCACTACTGTCGCCGGAACACAAGATGTCAAACCTGTTTGTTGCCGCTCATCTTCTGTTTGGATACTGACCTCCAAACGTTGGTTCTCATCCTCGAGAACAAGGAGAAAAAATCTGCTCGTTTGCGGTCCCTTTGCATTAGTGCAAGTTGGTCTCAGCTCTTTATACCGAATAAGAACAACACATTTAACATGCAGATCCATCGAAGAAGGTACGCGTTACGCATATCTTATCGGAGTATGCGTGTCACACGACCCCTGCAAATGCATGAACGTCTTCTTCTTGCTGTTTATGCGGACAAGATATGACAAGTTCATAGTGCAGGACTTAATTTAAACGTGTGCGAGATTATGTAGTCACTGTGGTAGAAAAAGAAGCTGAGGTTAGGGATGGCCGACATCGCCCAAACCTTATCTCTTCGTGTTGCATTGCCACACACGGCAATTCCTGCGTGGTATATATAGCCATCAAACTCTCTCCTCCGCAATCACTCAGCTCTTTGCGACTCCATCTGTATACGCCACATCTCTTTGTCACCTCCGCTATGGAGTTCTTCCTCTGCGTCGCCCTCTCCCTTGCTCTCCTCCTCTTCCTCAAGGCCATCCTCTTCTCTAACAACAGCACCATCAGCAGCCACGAGAAGAGGAACCTCCCACCGAGTCCTCCAACGATCCCCATTATAGGTCACCTGTACATGTTCAAGAAGCCCCTGCACCGCGCTCTCGCCCGCGTCACAGAGCGCTACGGCCCCGTCCTCCTCCTCCGCTTCGGCTCTCGCCCTGTTCTCGTCGTCTCCTCAGCCTCCGCCGCCGAGGAGTGCTTCACCACCAACGACATCGCCTTCGCCAACCGCCCCCGCCTCCCCTCCATCAGATACATCAGCTACAACTACTCCACTCCCGGCACGGCCCCGTACGGGACCTACTGGCGCAACCTCCGCCGCATCGCCACCGCCGAGGTCCTCGGGGTCCGACGCCTGCAGTCCTCGTCCGACGTCCGCGCCACGGAGGTGCGTGCGATGGCGAGCCACCTCTTCCAGTATGCGAAGGCCGGGCCTGCGAAGGTGGAGCTGAAGTCGAGGTTGTTCGCGCTGGTGATCAACGTCTTTATGATCATCATCGCAGGGAAAAGGTACTACGGGGAAGAGGGAAGGATCTCCGAGGAGTCGAAGAAGTTTATGGAGGTGGCCGAGGAAACGGTAGCATTGGCCGGCGCTTCCAACATCCGAGACTTCTTTCCGTTTCTGAGGTGGTTGGACTTCGGACGAGAAGTCAGGAAGAGGCTGACGAGACTGGATAGGATGAGGGATGAGTTGATGCAGGGCCTCATCGACGATCACAGGAGGGAGAGCAAGGAGGTTAAACAAGGAGACGGCGGTGAGGAGCAAGATGAGGCAAAGAAGAAGACCACGATCGCTAGTCTGCTCTCCATGCAGAAGGATGACCCCGAGCATCACTCGGACCACATCATCAAGTCTCTCATCACCGTGAGTGTATCCTTCTCGACCTCTCTTCCTCTTCACCTCCGCAGGAATGTCCACTCCACGAGACTCATGACCAAGTCACCGAGTCACAACACTTTGGAGCGTACCACGAACGAGCAACTTTTGTCTTTAGTCTGGGCATGACCACGTGGAATTTGGTCGAACACGTTTCGCACGCCGAAAGGAAGTCGGCGGAGGATCTCCCAACGCACGGGTGTCGTGGTTCGGGCTGCACCGACACGAGAAGGGAGACTACGGCCAAGTTAACCATCATGGATGTCTTCTCTTACGTGCAGAATGTGCGTTAGGGTTTATGGAGACCGGATCCTTCTTCTTCTTCGACTCAGCCTTGCAAAAGCATGCAACTTAGCCATCTTCTTCGGTGTCTTTGATCTCATTAGGATATCATCATCATCATCATCATCCGCTTCGTCCGAGCTAACCCTTTTCTGCCTTGCATCCAAATAAGCATGCAACCAAACCTTTCCTCCCTCTTTCGAAGACTCTCTTTTGTGAAAGACCACAATCAACTGTTGGAAAATAACGCAAAAAATATATACACAAAACTCGTTAGGTCGTAGAAAAGACAAAGAAGAGGGCGATTATTCATCGCTTCCATCCTTGATTCAGACTACAAAATCATATATATATAAAGATCATAGGTTAAAATAGAACTTAACCTTTTCAGCTTTCTCCTCCTCCAAATATTTGGTGTAGAGAAAAGCTATGAGATATATTTCTCTACCTTTTGACGCGAATGCAAATTCAATTGGTAACCCATCAAGCCGTTGTCGCTGTTCTTAATATCCAAAAGTCTAATGCACTGGGCAAATGAGTAGAGTACACGAATCATCTTTTAGGGTTGTTGATGCGAGACCAATGTGTTTGGCTTCTTCGACGTATTGTGATGGTCGACAGCTGACATCCTTCTCCAATGTCGATACTCCAGACGTTGACGACTCTCATTTCCTTTTGTTTCAAGGGTTTGCTGGTAGCAGGAACAGACACGTCGGTGGCCACGATGGAATGGGCGATGTCGCTGCTGCTCACCAACCCGGAGACGCTACGGAAGGCCCAAGCCGAGATCGACGCGTGCGTCGGAAACAACCGCATGCTGGAGGAATCCGACCTCCCGAACCTCCCCTACCTCCGCGGCGTCATCAACGAGACGCTCCGTCTGTACCCCGCAGCGCCGCTGCTGGTGCCCCATGAGTCCACCGAGGAGTGCACCGTCGACGGCGTCGTCGTCCCCCCTCGCACCATGCTCCTGGTCAACGCATACGCCATTCACAGGGACCCCAAGGTCTGGGAAGAGCCCAACAAGTTCATGCCGGAGAGGTTCGAGGGCAGCGGCAAGGAAAGCTGGATGATCCCGTTCGGCATGGGGAGGAGGAGGTGCCCGGGAGAAGGGCTTGCGCTGAGGATGATGGGGCCGACGCTGGGGACATTGATCCACTGCTTCGAGTGGGAGACTGTCGGCCATGAAGAACTCGACATGGCCGAAGCTTCAGGCGTGACCATGCCCAGGGCAGTTCCCTTGGTCGCTATCTGTCGTCCCCGTCAAGCCATGATCCATGTTCTCTCTGAACTCTAAACACAATACATTATCAGTCGATCTTATAAGATGTCTCATAGTCATCATCATTATCATTATATAATAAACAAAAATGCATTCTAGTAATGTCATACAAAGGAAGTTAAGTGATTTCTTCTTCATGAAGGAAGATGCTTGCTGGTATCCCAACTCGAATCTCATAATCTATGTTGGCTCCCGCCACACTGAGAGTGGAAACGTCTTCAAAAAGAGGGATTAAAATGGTTGGATTCGAGGGTTGAGGTTTTGGTGGTATTTACAGGAAAGGATCATGCAGGCCTATGGATACTGAGGTTGAGGAGCAGTATAGTCGTTTCATTCATAAGGAAATTTTTGTTGGATGCTGAGGTCCTGATGGCCGAGAAACCCACTAATGGCGGCTGCGAAGAACCTCCGCCTATAAAGCGCCCGAAAGAGGAGCTCTTAAGCTTGCGAAAGAAGGATATCTACGATCACCATCATCTGGCAGAAATTAAGGCTCCTTTTTGACGTTTTCGTAGCTTCGTGACCAGTTTCTTCGGAGATTTTTTGTTACATACATACATACATATTCCTCGTGATGACAAATGCTTCTTTAACAACATACTTCCCTTCAAATTGTTCGAAATGATAGTACATGAGATCAGTGTCGCTATGAATTTTACAGGATCGTAGCTTTTTGATCTTGCGAACTTAGTACCTTTCGCCTTTGTACATTGTTCGAGACCGTAGAAGATAACAATAAATAGTACAGAAACAAATGATGAAGAAGGATTCTAACGAGAGACTCCATGTACGCCAAGAAAGGTGAGCTTATTTATAGTAAATTATGATATACATATAGAATGATAATTTTATAATTTTTAAATATATTTTAATTCTTAATCCATTTATAATTTGAAAATAAATCATAAATTTAAATATATAATTTGAGAATTACCGTGGAGCCATCACCATCCTCTTATTCTTTTAAGTTCGGTATCAAATAGTGGAGTACTCATATAGGACATCATTGATGTCTCAAATCTAAGAACCAGATACACCATTGGGAGGACGGAATCATTCTCTTGCAATAAGACACTATCAACCATTCAGCATTCCGTAAGTGGATCAATAAGTGAACTCATTCTCCAATGAGCACTTACATTGCATCCCTAGTGTCCCCACACGAGCAACTATGAGAGAGACCAGTCGCATCCATCATATCTACGGGTATATAGTACACTAGTCTGTCTGGTTATCTCGATGTCCCTCCCGAGTAACCTATAACCAAGATTATTTAGGATTTATGTTTAAAGGTGAATCGGTTTTATTATCGTGATCTTATCACGATTCGATTCCCATTGTAAACATCCATTGACATCACTATATATATATATATATATATATATATATATATATATATATATATATATATATATATATATATATATATATAGTGATAAAATACTAAAATTTAATAAGTAAAAAGAATATGTATTATGTCACATATGTTATATTCACGTGATTGGCTTGTAGGGCACGTATGACGAGTATACCTAAGTCTAAAAAATTTTACATAAAGTCATATGTGAGTAAAACAAAGTTCTACTCCATAACGCTAACCCCAATTCACATCACACAAAATATTATTGTTTGTGAATGGATCCTTTGAATTAAGTGAAACTCAAATGGACCCATTACCAAATATAAAGCACATTTATTGGCCAAATGATTTCATCAATGATCAATTGTTGATTTCATAGAGACCTTCTATCTGGTTATTAAATCGACTTATAATTTAATTCTTCTTATTACTTCAAACTAACCTATATGATAATTAGATGTTAACAATGATTTCTAATATGTGACTTTAATTGAAAATATCTGTATGTAGTAATCCCTTGATTTTATCCACTCTTAGTATCCAAACCATGTTTATAAACGATGAAAAGCTATTTATTTCTATGGCAACAAAAAGAATATATTATATTTCTAATGGTCTATGTGAATGATATTATCATCATATATAATAATTTTATGAAGATCAAGCAATTCTTTAAGTAATTTACTGATCGATTCTCTATCAAAGACTTAAAAGCCTTAAGCTACTTTTTGGGAGTAAAAATAACATTTACATCTTCTGAACTTTTTTTTTTATCTCAAAAGAAAAGAAGTATATTCGAGATTTATTATTAAAGACTAAAAATATTATTATGCAAAAAGAATTATCACCTCACTCTCCACCGTCAAGTCACTCAAATTATATAATAACAACCATATTATAGATTTCATACAGTGTCGACAAATACTTAGTTTCTTGTAGTATTTATCTCTCATACGTTTAGATATTTTATTTATAGTCCACAAATTATTATAATTCATTTATTGATCCTCTACTATGTATTGGTCTACTAAAACGTGTTTTGTGATACCTCAAGGAGACTCTTGATCTTGGACTTATTCGTAAATACTTTTCTTTTCATCTTCATGCCTTCGTTGATGTTGATTGGGCTAGCAACACTGATGATAGAATATCTATGTCAATATACATTATCTTCATTGGAGCAAATTTGATCAATTAGAGTTTCAAGAAATAAAATGTAATTACAAGATCCATCGTTAAAGCTGAATATCGAGTCATCGCTACCATTACCGTAGAACTCAATTGGATCACCAATCTACTATACAAACTCGATATTACCTCTCAATCTACTCCTATAATATAATACTATGATAATATCAATACCACTTACTTATGCGTTAACCCAATATTCCGCTTATACATAAAATATATTATTATTGATTTTTACTTTATTGGATATCAAGTTGTCAGACGTCAACCACATATTTTTCACATCTATACTTCTAACCAACTAGCAAACTCGCTCGCAAAGCCTATCACCTATAAAATATCTCAATTACATTAATATAAGATTAGTGTATATGATATAAGATTACGATATAAACACATATGGAATGACAACTTTGCATTGGTTAATGTTCTAAGCGCCTCGATTGATTTGAATACATGATTTAAACATACAAAAATATTTTCCTCGTAACCTATATAAATAGATATCACATCAATAAAATCATCACTTTGTATATATAATAAATCGATCACTTACAACCCCTCCACAAGAGCAAATCGAATTAGTCCCATGCAGCAACTCGAGCAATTCGGTGGTGTACGTGGAGCTTCCAAAATTAATTTTTCTTCGACTTGATACCCCTTTTTTTTTTTTTTTTTTTGCGTTCTTATTTATCATCACACACGGTTAATGGAGCCGCAAACCTTTAGGTAAGCTTACCGCAGTCGATTCGGTGGATGAAAAGCCTTGAGAAAAATTAAATCCTTCCAAAACGATCTTATTTTCGGTTCCTTATTATCACGCGCGGTTACCAGATTCTACTAGATGGCACATGACATGAATGAATTATAGAGCGCATGAATTATTCCCCCATATTTTATTTCTACCCTCTTTTCTTTTTTCTCATTTATGCGAAAATGGGCATCCAAACCTTTCGGCAGCGGTCGGCAAATACCGCGACAGACATGAACACAGAGTGAGTGGTTGAGTCAGGAAGAAAAATCTGCAACAACTCTGTCTGAAGACAAAAAAGAACAGGCAAACCCCATTCTCGAGATCCATTAACACAGAGCACACCTGGGAATCTGAACCATTCGATTCACATCGGAGGAACAATACGATTGAGGCACACCATGAGAGCAGTGTCATAGCCAGTAACTAACGTAAATGCTATTTCCAAGGTAAAACTAGTTATATTATGCCTGGTACAAACAATCCGATTCTTTTCTGCTAAGGTTAGCGTACAGACACAAAAGGATCTCAAACTGCTTCATTTCCTCCTGGCCTCGATGGCCAACTGCAACCTCTTTTAAGGGAAACAGAGGAGGAGAAAGATAAAACCAAAAACACACAACATCCGGAGAATGCCAGGCGACGTGGATGTTAATTTGTGCATGACTGCCGACACGTCCAACCGTCACGCCAGCAAGAATACCTCAAAAGTCCAGCAATCAAAATGCGCTACTATCTTGCAAGAGGCAGCAAGCGATCACCAAAATGCTGGTAGAATCTTTACCTACCATTCCTTATCTTCCTCAACTCGCGCGCTATTGCCTTCTGCCTTTTGCTGTCCACCGTTCTTTTCAATTTATCAGCTGCACCAGACCCGACTTGATCCTTGTGATTATTTGCTTTACATGATATTTTCTCGGTGCTCCCAGCGGAGCTCTCGGCATTCCCCTTGCTCGACTCAGATATTTTTCTGCTGGGTTCCATGAAGGGGTTTCCTTTATTGGAAGTCCTTGCATGATCGGTTCCTTTATCAGAAACTGCTCCACAAGTTCCTGGAAGATCAGATCCCTTGGCAGAAACTCTCAGGTTATGTCGAGCATTCTCAAACCATTTACTAATCTGCAAAGGAAGCATCATGGTGGTACAATCACTCAGCATTCAGAAGAGAGATCGACAATGAAAGAAGAGAAGAAAATGGAGAGAGGGGCGAGACCCTTTTAGCAGTCACCCCTAGTTCTTCCGCAAGATTTTCTTTTGTTTCACGGCTAGGATATTGATTTTCTTTGAAGACTTCCTGAAGTTTCTGCAGACATATAAAAATAGCTCAAGTCTTTCATTTCTCAGGCAAGACATATGTAATAGTGCATAAAATTATTAAAAAAATCATTTTCACCAATAATCATTAGCAGCATGACACTTGAAACTTTTGAAAATTCATGATTACAGTTTGATGAGTCTTTCAGAATACTGAGGGCCCTACTCAAAGACTTGTAGTATCCAAGCGATGTGTTATCATTTGAGTGTAAATCTAGCTTCCAAACCAAGAAAACTAACACATCAAGTTCATCGGTAGAAAAGCACAACTATAAGACTAAATTCCATTTCATACAACAAAGTAAGAGACGTCTAAACAAAGGCATCAATCATTCTTCCCAAAAGGGGTGATGCATCCAACAATCAACCTAGCTTCAAGAATTAAGCAGCTCTTTTGCATCTTTTTTAAGTTGTCAAGAAACGCTAGTTGCACATGGACAATGGAACAAGATACTCGAGCGACAAGAACAAGCCTTAGATTCCCACTATATTGCATTTGACATGTGGAACTTCTCCCACAATAAAGCAATATACAGAACAATTTCTTTGTCCTGCAAGAACTTTTGAGACTCTCCCTTCTTGTTGTTCCTAAAACGTCTCCTAGAATCATCCTCTACCTCTCCAATATCACTAACTTGAGTTGACTCATTTTGTCCTGCAAGTACTTTTGAGACTCTCCTTTCGACATTTGTCATCCACCTTGTTTGGTTTTCCCTCACTTCATCCTATAAGTAACTACACCTTATAGGTAACATAAAAAAATATATACTAATTTATAATGAACTTAAAAACAAAAAGTTGTCGGTAGAATGTGAAGCTCCTGTAAGGCAAATTTTTCGCACATTTAATTAAAGCATCCATCTATTTTATATGGGCGCTGTCCGTACTAAGTAAAAACAGGTTGTTATATTCATAATAAGTAAAAGATTTATATGGGCTCTGTCCGTACCAAAAGCATTATATAGTGAGGCTGTATTTTTTTTGGCAGCACAAAATTCTTTTCTAGACGAAGCTGCAGATTATCTGAGAACTCCCAAAAACATGTAGCATGGTTGAGGCATTGCAAATATAAATATTCCATCCCCATGAAAGCTTTAGGACGACAGATGTTAATGGAAAACTATGTAACCAGATGTCCCTTTCAAATATAAATATTCCACCCCCACCTCACTAGACTCCCACCAATACAAGATCTGGGGAGAGTGGCAATCTTAAACCTGGTCGTAAAGGACCAACCTTATCAAAGCAACACCTCTATATTTGATTACAAATGGCTAGCAGCAACGGAAGACCACGAATAAAAATAATAATAATAAAATGAAAGACCATGAATGATAGCTGAAGGTGGGTAATGGTCTACGAGGATGGCAAGAGGCGAGCAAGGATGCAGTGGTGCCTGGGTGAGATATTAATTCTTATGAGAGGTGCTGCTGGCAGGATACTAAATGACTGGTCAAGCACCAAGGGCAAGGCTGGACAGCAGAAAGCATGACAAATACAATGACCATGGGTTGTGGAAGGGCTATGGAAGCAAATTGGCAATAAGGGGTAACTGAGATAATGACCTAAACAGTGGCCTTACTTTACAAAATAGTCTGCATGCAGGTTAGGTCCTGAGTAGAAATTATGTTAGGGAACTTAAGTTGCAACAGTATCTACATGCATGATCACAGGAAATCCAACACCTAAATCCAAGTAAATGTAGTTGGGGAAGGGATTACAGGAATCTTAATCATTAGCAACCAACATAGTCCAGAAGGGAACAATAGATGTGGCTATATATATTAGTGATTGTCCTTCAATATTCAGCATAGAAAATTCATAAAGTGATACCTGAGATGTCTCTTGACCAAAATATTTTCTTGCAGAGTAAGTAACAGTGATCCCATCCAAACCAAGCAATTGATCACCATCACACTGTTCAACCAGGTTCTCATGGCCTTTATCAGGAGTACTCTCACTCGTTGCTTTTGAAACTTGTGGCTGGTCTAAATTTGGCAAGTCTATTTCATTATCGTCCTCAACCTTGCCTTTGATGCCCAAACTTCTTCTATTATTGGCAGACTGAGCTTTTGCACCTGGCAATTTAGCATCTTCTCTTTTGTTATCATCTTTCTTAGCTTTCTTTGCTGCACTTTCCTCAGACCAATCTTCATCTTTGCTTGAAACAGGTGACTCTTTACCATAAGCCTCCTTCAACATTCAAGACATGAAAATCAGAAGCAGGTACAGATCATACACATAAAGAAGACTTGAACATCATATGTATATGCTCAATTTTATGAAAGCAGCTGAAAACAAGAAACAAAGAATACCATATGCATTTGTTGTGCTGAAAATAAAAGAAGAAAACAAAGATATATAGATAAATTCAGTGAGTCGACAAGAGATTGACATAGAAATATGAAGAAAATAAACAGAAAAGGAAGGTGTTCAGGTTTTTTAAGCAGTATACATTTAACCATCTTGAAACAGAATATAGGACACCACAGAAGTTCAAAACTGAGATAAGCTTTAGTAAAGACAGATCAAGAGAAGCATGAAAATGTAAGCCAGCATAGTTAGCCGCAAGAAGAATGTGCAATGCTCCACAAAGGAACACCATGAAGGCCATAGTAAAATAAGACCATGGCAAACCTTATATAACTTATATAAAACTTGTACTATAACTTGGCCTTCATTCTCTATTATGTTACCTGGAGTCTTGTACAATATCTGGATCATCAAAGACTAAAAGGAAGAATGCTTCAATATTTCTTTCATTCAGAGATAATTCGATAAAATTCCATGTGTTCTGATGACAAGGAAAAAGCAAACCACTGAAAAGATGCACAAACAGCAATTGCTCCTAAGATCCATATCTTAGGAGTCTGTCGGAATCATCTGTATCTAGCTGAGCGTTTTAATAGTAGAATAGATCAAACTAATTTCCACATTAACTGGAATGTGAAACTGAAGATATGAAAGTTGGCTGAGGAACAAGGATTGGAAAAACTTAATTTATACACTTAGTTTCCCTTAGGAGGAATTTGGCAAGAAAAAAAAATTCTACAAATCTAACCAACAGAAAAATCATGATGGTAAAAGTGCAGCAAGAAAGCTCACTTGAATTCTTCGTTTAGCTTTGCCGCTGTGGATGAATAATATTTTGACCTACTTGATATCTATAGAAATTAATTGTGCAACAGCAGATTATATAAGATAAAGAAGGAAAAACAAGAACCAGCACACATGAAAACAATTACTAGGAATAAATGATATTGAAGAATATTGCAAAAAAAAAAAAGCATTCTCAACAAATCTTGCATAAACCACTTGAATCCCATTATTTGACCATTTTTGTTACATCGAATAATAAAACCTTAAGCATATAATTAAGGAACCAAATTGCATCAGCTAGATGAGTCTGTGTTTATGTGGTACACATTCTGTAGGATCAAGCTTCTGGTACTAATATTCAAGTTGGACGTACAATTCAGGTAAGAATACTTACATCATATAACTTCTCATAATCTAAATGTTCCCGCTCCCTTTTCTTGGACACTGGAAAAGTGTTCACTTGACCAGGTTCTCCCTCCATTACAGGTGGAGGCTTCGCATTTATTGGGCTTTCATGCATTTCATCTCTCCCCTCACAAGAACCATCAAGCAGTTTGGGTTCGGATAAAGAGAATGATGATTCTTCATTGATATTGGTACTTTTACTAAGCTCAACACAGAATTCATCAGAGTCTGATGTGAAGTCTGATTCATTCGAGTCTGATCCTTCCTTCTGAACATCTTTATCTGGGTCTGGACGTTCAGGGTCATAATCATCATCCTCGGAATCATCAGAAGGAAGGCCAAGATCATTAAAGTTGTTGTGTCTGGGAGACCCTGGGGCCTCCTCAGACAATGAAATAGAATCTGATTCTTCAGAACTTGATCCTTCTTCCTGATCTTCAATGCCAACTTCTGGGGTATCAGGATTGTAATCATGATCTTCTGAATCATCTGAAGAATCATTGGAGTCATCAAATTGTTTATTCCCATTTGCGACGGCAGCTGCTTCAGGAAAAATTTTCTGAAGGAAAAAGCAGCAGACCCAAGTCAGAATATGCCAATTAGCATGAAGAACTTGGATAAGTTCATGAAGGGAAAGAACAATGTGAATAATCAATGGCCTTTACCTCCCATGTGTCCTCAATTGAGAGATCACTTCCTTGAAATTCATTAAGCAAGTCAAGGCAATCCACCTTGCAATCACATGCAGGGCACAACCATCCTTGGTCTCCAGGAGGAACTTGGTGAAAGCAAGAACAAGTTCAGTGATAATTAAAAATGCATGTAAAGAGCCAACATCAAATAAATTATAAACTAAAGCAGCTGTGACGTTTACTTTCATCAGTTGCCAGTGGCGGGTTCAAACACTTCTGGTGAAAACCTCTGTCACAATTGCCATCACACAGGATGATATCATTGTCAGCAGACAGGTCCTTTGAACCACATTTTGCACAAAATATCTGTCGTAAGATGGAGAGATAGTTCAGAAATCAGTAAGATCCAATAGTAGGATTTAGAAATATAAAAGAAGAAATAATGTGAAATGATAATCTCCCGTGAGTTGCACAGACAGCCTCACTGTCAATTTGTCCATCGTCATCAAACAGATTCTCCTCAAGCTTTCCCTCAGATAACAAGGAATCTAGATGCCGGAATGATTCACGTATCCTTAATTTGCAGCGTAGAATTTCTGATTTGGCTCTTTCAAGCTCCTTCTCAGGCCTGATCTTTTCCAAACTGCATATATAGATGCATTTATGCACATAAAAAACAATAAATGGATGCTACAGCTGATGTAAGAGTGATAGTATATAAAAAAGGCAGAATGATAGCAATCATAGCATAGATGCTTCAGACAAAGAAACTCTTCAAATTACCAAATACACGAGAGTTAATACAATTGCCAGTGAAATAAACTCTGCCAAAAACCACTAAAAAAAAGGAAATCAAAACTCAACCACTACATGATATACAACCACAACCACGATGAAAAATGTCCAAACTATTAGGGGCTAGCTATCCAGACATCATCCCACCATTGAGCTGCGTCGACAAGGATCCTTACTCGAACTAAAGTAGTCCAATCTCTTCTTACTGTTTCTACTTTCTATAAGTTTTCCTAAACCTTCCTAGTCAAACTAATCATGACTAACCAATGCATCTATAGTTCTCAGTGGAACATTCTTAAATGGTTTACTTCATTTTATTCTTTATGGGCCATACAATTTCTTGTTGGCAAACAAAAACATTACTTCCTCTATCTTTTATAGTGAACCTGCAAATCTGCCTGAACATAGTCATCTTGGTTACCATCATTTAGTGAACAAAAATTTATGCATTTCCTACAAGCATAAACAGATGAGAAGATACAGAAGAGAATATTTTAAAGTGAGATTATCAAAGAAACGAACCTTTGACCTTTCCATCCTTCATTTGAATATGCATCAATCAGGCTTTGTTCGTAGTTGATTCTCGTCAACAAGTATCTTACACGTTTTTTAATTAGTAAAAATTCATTATTCAGAGCACTCTCCCCTTTCCTCCTCTTTTTCCTTGTTTTTGTCATGGAGATGGCCGTGGAATTCGATGACCCTGCGGAAGTCTTATCTTTACCATTTGTCATCGATCGAAGAATCCTGACATCATCAAGTGAAGACCTCAGTGAATATCTTTTAGTATTCACTTTTTGAGATACTTCTTTCCTTTTCCTAACTGGTTTTTTTGAGTTATGTTTTGCACTTGGTGTACATCTGTCATTTTTCTTATGGTTGGCATTTGTCTTCCGTCCATCATCAGCATGTCCAAGAGCTGCAACCTTACACTCTCTAGAATGATTCACCTCGACATCAGATTTAGGATCTTTCTCCATATAAAACAATTATTGATTTCTATTCAAGTGTGACCAAACTTTCCTGCACACCAATCTCACCAGAAGCATGCTCCATGTGCAAGCAACACAAAGCTTCAATTCATCGAAGTACTAGAAGGCTTTACTGCTGAATGGACCCAAAAAAAATTGCCACAAGTTGTACTGGACCCTTTTCCATCAACTAATGAAATGAAAAATTACCTGCAAGTTTTATCAAGAAATAAATTCAGATATTCATACCAAATAGAATATGACACCTTGAACATGACTGAAATCTTAATAAGCAGAACCAAAGATTTGGTATCTATATATACTTGATCAAGAGCAGAGTAAATGAGCAAATGCACCCAGCTCTCAAGATGATTATAATTAGTAGCGGACATTTTGTTATAGTCACCCCAAGAACATAGACAAGAAACAGGGAAAAAAAACATTAAGGACTAAAAGCCATACTACTTCCTGATTGCCAGAATAAGATTTTAATGTATGGTGAATTCTATAGAAAATCGGTCATGCTGCAGGCTCAGATAAAATGATGCAGGATTATTAGGGTGAACCATACATTTCCACAGAGAAGCTAGTGTACCAAGAGGGTTACAATTTTCAATGTTAGAGATTATCGGCTCAAAAGTATCCCAAAAAATATAGCCATATTTTGTTAATGAACGGAAAACTTATCTTTGTCAATCAATGATGGATCCTATACCACAATCCTTTCTTAAACATATTTAGAAGATAAGGTCAGTTCAATAAAATTTTTTCCCATGTTGCTAGATATAGATACACATCGTTGACTTGCAACTTGTTCTGTGAATATTTATATTTTCCTTGGATGTATAGCTACCTTGATCAGTGCATAGATGCTCTTTTGGGTTGTACATATGCCATTCAAGTGAAAAAACAGACATCGAAGTGTTCAACTTCTTCAGCAGAAAAGATTTGAATTTCTGGGATTTTGGTACCAACAACAGAACAATAAGAAACGCGTAAATAAATACAGACATAGTTGCCTATGAAAGAACACAAGAACCATTCATAGGGAAAAGAAACCAGAATTATCAGAATCGTTCATCATAATGGTGCTGACAGAGGCATGGATTATCCAATATTAAATACAAGTTCAATTGCTTCCGGGAAAAGATTGTGTATGATACAGGATCAGTCACCTGTGCAGTTATTTTCCTTATTTGCTATCGAAGAAGTATTCGATACAATAATAGGTTATCTTTTATCATGCCAATGTTCCTCAACAATTTTATCTGAAATAAAAGAAGAAAAATATTGAGCCTGTCACCAAGGCATAGAAGAAAATAATAGTAAAAATATCTCCATCTTTGTCGTACTATGTGTATTCTGATCATTTGGCCTGTGAAATGATGGAATTTCTGCACGTGGTAGGCTACAATGAATAGCATAACAACAACATTTCCCCAGGTCATCAAGAGCTGGTACCAGTTCAGGGGCACATGTATGTACAATTTAAAGCAGAAGTTTTTCAATGACTTTTTTGTTGTGAAAGAAAAAGGAAAATCACGTCAATAAAAAGTTTCCAAATAGAGAAACGGGTATAGCACCCTAAACAGATGCAATACCAAGTCACATCCTGTCCACAAATATCAAGGTAAACTCATAGTAAACAAAAAATGACATTGTAGTTATTAAGACAAGAATAGAGAATCAAAAGTAAATTGACAAAAAGTTGGTTATGTGATGACCAGCCTTCGACAAGATTTAATGTATTACAATAAGTCCAGGCTAGGACCTTGTGTTTGTCTCCAGTAGTGGGAGAAATAACAGGAGCACAGACTCTTAAAAAATTAACTGTTGCATGGGTTGTAGAATTCATGGCTTACTAGGGTGGTGGTGCATCCGAGCCTCATTTAAAGGGTCACAGGTTTAATAATCCTTACATGGGAGATTTATGTGGTCATCATGAAGGAAAAAAACCTAAGAAATAGCATGTTAAACAAAAAATTAAATATAGTATTGCTGAGAAATATTAAATATAATATTGCTGAGAATTCCAGAGAAATTATTTACAGGCTACTACTACCATTTTCAAAAACATAATAGGCTAATATGAAAACTAGGTACATTGTAATTTAGTAAAAAAAGAGCCCTAGGACCGTAACTTTAGGTCCCTTTCAATAAAAGCAACAATTCCTTGAGATTTTGCTCTTTGCAACCTCAACTCAGACAGAAAGACATTTCAGAAAGCCTAATTTTTAGTTTTGGCACTCATATTGTGCCTATGCACTCGCTATTTCGTCCTGCCATCTTTGTCCTGCATCACAATTTCACACAAGTTGCTCAGCATACCTTACCAACCTCTAGTCATAGGATCTCTTGACCCTTTGAAGAGCACATATGTCACATTAAAGACTAAGAAACATGTGCGCTTCAAAGCTAAGATGGCATTTTAAATATATAATTAAAGATAAGGCTAAAGAATGAATTCACCCGAAAGTTGGGTAACGATTAACTAGGGCATGATTTGGAAATATAATTTTGCATTCAAAACCACCACTTGTATGATATTGTAAATCTAAGTAAGGACATATGCATCATATCTTTGCTACATTTCTCTTCCCACATGAGCAAAGGGCCAGTATGCTTCCTTATGTACAAAGGAAGTGCTTGATTGCCGTTACAAAAAGAACACAAGATTTTAGATACTAAGATGTTATAATTATAATAAATAAGAAAAGTAAACCAAGATCCGGAGAACACTCCAAGTGCCACTCAAGCTATAAATCCGTGGCTCCCTCTTACCTGCTGAAGCACTGCTTCCATTCTTATACTTAAGGAATAAAAGAGTATATCTAGCACACGAGGCTCCCGTCTATGAAGATCTGAGAAAGATCAATGTACGCATCCTTAACTTTTAAATATTAAATATATAAAGAGACTGTTTCCGTGAATCAAAGAAAAACAACCTTACCCTCAAGGAATGTGGGTACAAAATTTCCATAGGTCTACCTGTCACACGAGGTATGCCCAAGAAAATTATTCCATCAGCAAAAGGCTTTCTCCATTTGTAATGCGATTGTAAGTGCCAAAAGTACTCGTAACCGACTCACAAGACTAAATGCATATTTTTTTTGTTCCACAAAATCTTCTGCTACACGGCCCGATATCCTCTCACAACATTCTTCCTGAAGAAAATCCTACTTTTAGGGTTCCGCAAACCAAACAATCAAGCAGCTCGAGAGACCCCCACGAACCCATTCCATCCCGCATCTAACCCAACCGATCAAGACGACCACATCCCAAATGCAACAGCTCCTCCTTTCACTCGCTCGCTCGCCAACTCTCATCCCTCATCCAAGACTAAACAGGCTGGATCTCAAAGCACAACGGAACCATCGCATCCCGCTCCTAAACCCTTGGTTCTCCGCACTCTCCCTTTACTAGGGCACAAGATGAGACAAAGACCACAGCGAAAGCCGTCTTCTTTCTCTCGCATCCAGAACAAATCGGAAGGAAGTGAAACGCCCAAAAAGACAACAAAATAAGAAGATAGGTTTCAAAGAAAGCAAGAGCAGACACAGAAGAAGAAGAAGAAGAAGAGGAGAAGCGGCAAAGATTTGATCCTCGTTCTTACTTGGCTTGGTCGTGACGCCGCTTGCTGCGCTCGGCAGGTGTTTGTTCCTTTGCCGCCGTAGGATAGATCGAATCGACCGATAAGAGAGGAAGAAAAAGAGCCGCCGGGGCCGGGGGGGGAGGAGGGGGGTGGTGGGATTAAGGGACGGGGAGGGTGGGGAGGGAGGGTGCGTGGCGCGACTTATATGCTAGTATTGGGACGATCGAGCTCGAAGGGCAAAGAGCAAACACGACGGCGGTGGGCGGTGAAGCCAACAGAGGAAGCTTTAGAATCGGGCCCCCACCTAAATAGTGGATTCATGGGCCCCATTGGCCCAACACGTAAATGGCCTAAATGGGCCCATTCCATATCTTCAATTGCCAAAATTAATTTTATTATTAATAAAATTTTATTTCCATGTTAAGAATATAAGTAATTTAATATAAATTACACTCTAGTTGGATAATTCATATAGATATTTATCATGAAGAATCAAGTCATCATAAGTAATTTCGATCGAACCATATTTACTTTAAGTAAAAATTAGATAATCTTATCATTATTGGTAGATAATTTGGATTGAATTTATTGTAGTGGAAATTTTTTATTGTTTTACAGAACAAAAAAAAAAAAGATTTTGAGAGTGATAATGACAAACTCTGTTCGCATATAGATATCATTTATTATTTTATCTTTGATCATAGATTGTCTTTTGAATTATCCTTTTTCTTTTTGTGTGTATTTACTCTTTTATTCCTCTATCATAGAATCCTTATCGCTTATTCTTTTATCTCATGAGGGAAGTTCGTCCTGACCAACTTTACGAGGATAAGACATGCTTCTCTTACTAGTTTCATGGCCTGCAACTAAATGGAGATGAATTCTGATGGCAGATGGAAGGAGCACACAAAAAGAGATGTGAAACAGTCACAGGTTCTTCCTCCTGCTTTTGCTCACTCCAAGTGCTTTTAGGGGTTTTAGCATCTGTCTTATGAAGCTAGACTTGGAGGAACACAAGCAGAAAACCTAAGATCATCTACAGAGTCCTAATCTGAATCAAGCCTGCATATCTTTTGTGTGTGTGTGTGTGTGTGTGTTTGTCGAAGATATGTCCCCAAATCAGAGACCAAGATGTTGAATTATTGTCATGCCTTGACCAAGTCAATCTTGGTTGATCTTGAAACATAGTGGCTGTAGTGACAGGGCATGCAAGCAACAGTGCAGATGCAAGTAGGTGAGTAGGAAGCAGTTCGGTCATCAGAATCTTCTTGCACCTTTACACCTTGCTGATCCAAAAGCTTCACACTGTGATATCATCGGGTCTGAAGATTAACCTCTGGTTAGGTAGACTAATAGTCCTCAAGTTCGAAAGCTTCTTGCCCTCCTTTCTCTAAGATAAGACCACAAATGGTTTCAGCATCAGACATGGAGAGCAGTTGAAGTTTTACATGGAAAGCAGCATGCATAAAAACCCTAGGAAGATGGGGTGGGGGGGGGGGGGGGGGAGTAAAAAAGAGAAGAGAGAGAAAAGAGAGTCAGCTTTCCCTCTCTCTAGAGTTCAACATTTTAATGTTAGCATGTGCCATGAAACCTTTGATGAACATCATATGTCCACAGGCAATCTACATCCTCACAGAGAGTACATTGCACCACACCAATAAAATCATACTCTAATATTACAAGGGAAGAATTCTTTTCAGTGGATGGCAGCTAATGTGAGGTGATTAAGTAGGCAGAGAAAGAGAAGGGGTTAAATATTTGCAGACACAGTATGTACATTGAATGAATGCATGAGAGTAGTGTCTTCTAAAGTGAGGATAAGTGTGCATGGTTGGAGAGGTAGCAGATGAACCCAAGGAATATGTTTGTTTTAGCAAACCTAAAGCCCTTGTTTCAGTAGCCTAGAATGATGCTGCAGCCCAACCAAATCACCTCCATTGATTCCTCTGACCATGCAATGGCTAAGCTGGACTGTGGATTTCTGGAAGAAACCCCCCCCCATGTTTGGAAGTCTGATAGCCTGCAGTCTATGACTGACACAGACAACAACATACATACACTCAAGATAAACCATAGCTATATCGATCATTTATCTTCTCCTGCACCTACCCATATATATATATATATATATATATATATATATATATATATATATAGATATATATATAATCCATGAGTTTTGAGCAGAGGAAGACGGCAGAAATCTTGGTGATGGCATTCCAATAATGGGAAATGTTATGTCTCGTATATCCGAGTGTTGTACCGACACACGAGTTCTTCCCCGGCGGCCATGGATGAGCTCTGCGCGCGCGGACAGGGGAGGTCGGGCACCCTGGAGTCGACACGCGGCGTGATGAGGCAAACCCCCACGTCGTCTTCTCCCTGCATCTGCTTGACATGGAGGACAACGTCCGAGGGAGGGAGGGACGTCAGCCGGAACGGCAGATTCCTGTGGCGCCGGCAGGGCGTCGATATCGCGGGCCACGACGGGCGCCGTGCGTGACGCGGGCCGCGACAGGGATCCGACGTGGCCGGCGCGTACGTGTCGGGTAGACCGGACCCGCCTGTCCGCTCCGATCCCTCCCCCTGACGCCATCTGGGCCACCCTCTGCCCCCTCCTCCGCCCTACACGGCCCCGACCTCACCTACGTCTCCTTGAGCCCCTACGTGCATGGCTCTATCCCCGTTCCCATCTATAAAGACCCCTCGCCCTCCACTTTCCACACCCACACCGCCTTCACACTCGCCTCTTCGCCCTCGGATCTGGAGCTTGATCACGGTCGATGGGGATGATGCCGGCAACCTCGTCCAAGCTGGGCCCGGCGGCCTGCGAGAAGGACGCGGAGAAGCTGGAGTTCATAGATGAGATGACCACGAACGCGGACGAGGTGCAGGAGAAGGTGTTGGCGGAGATCCTGAGCCAGAACGCGGAGACCGAGTACGTGCAGAGGTACAATCTCGGCGGCGCGACAGACCGGGAGACGTTCAAGTCGAAGGTGCCGATGGTCACCTACGAGGACCTGCAGCCGGAGATCCATAGGATCGCCAACGGCGACCGCTCCGCCATACTCTCCGCCCACCCCATATCGGAGTTCCTGACCAGGTGGTCTTCGGTCGATCGCTTAGTGTATTATTTGTCGGCGAGTCGTTTGAGGCTAACGTAGGGCTGATCTGAGAGAAAGCGATTCATTTCTGGGATGTGGTTTGCAGTTCGGGAACGTCGGCCGGCGAGCGGAAGCTGATGCCCACCGTCCAAGAAGAGCTGGACCGGCGGCAGCTCCTCTACAGTCTTCTCATGCCTGTTATGAACTTGTGAGCTGCTCTCTCTCTCTCTCTCTCCACTGCATGATCTACATGTTCTTTATAGTATCATAATAGAGACAAAGAAACGTTTTATCTTTTAGGAGAATCTGATCCATCATAATGGATTAAACCTAAAGTGTTCCTATTTAAAATGTAAAAGATCTATCATTATTGAGTAGTGAATTAATACTAACCTGAAGTTGGATTTTTTTTTACATAATTAGATACTAATTTATAACTCTTTAAATCTTAGTGGGATCATTTGCATGATAACATAGAGAACGTATCGTAAATTAGTGAGAGAAGAATAGTCTGTTCAGTCATTAACATAGAAAACATAACGTAATAATAAAGGTAAATTCTGATAGCTAATGATAATGGCATGTGTTTGCTTTGGGTTTAGTGTTAACGACGACGATGATCACCATCACCATCACCATCTTCTTCTTCTTCTTCTTCTGAAATGATAAGGTACGTGCCCGGGCTGGACAAGGGCAAGGGGCTCTACTTCCTGTTCGTTAAGTCGGAGAGCAAGACGCCCGGCGGCCTGCCCGCCCGCCCCGTGCTCACCAGTTACTACAAGAGCCACCACTTCCGCGCCCGCCCCTTCGACCCCTACAACGTCTACACCAGCCCCACCGCCGCCATCCTCTGCGCCGACGCCTTCCAGAGCATGTACTCCCAGATGCTCTGCGGCCTCCTCGACCGCCTGGCCGTCCTCCGCGTCGGCGCCGTCTTCGCCTCCGGCCTCCTCCGTGCCATCCGTTTCTTGCAGCTCCACTGGCAGGAGCTCGCCCACGACATCGCCGCCGGCGCCCTTAGCTCGAAGGTCACCGACCCCGCGGTCCGTGACGCCGTGGCTGAGGTCCTCAAGCCCGATCCCGGCCTCGCGGAGTTCATCGTGTCGGAGTGCGCCGCCGGGGACTGGGCGGGTATCATCACCAGGATCTGGCCCAACACCATGTACCTCGACGTGATCGTGACGGGCGCCATGGCGCAGTACATTCCCACCCTCGAGTACTACAGCGGCGGCCTGCCGATGACGTGCACCATGTACGCCTCCTCCGAGTGCTACTTCGGCCTCAACCTCCGCCCCATGTGCAAGCCCAGCGAGGTCTCCTACACCATCATGCCCAACATGGCCTACTTCGAGTTCCTCCCCCTCGACGCGGCGGCGGCCGGATCGCCACCGCAGCTCGTGGACCTGGCCGACGTGGAGGTGGGGAAGGAGTACGAGCTGGTGATCACCACCTACGCGGGGCTGTACCGCTACCGCGTGGGCGACATCCTCCACGTCACCGGCTTCCACAACGCGGCCCCGCAGTTCCGGTTCGTGCGGCGGAAGAACGTGCTGCTGAGCATCGAGTCGGACAAGACGGACGAGGCGGAGCTGCAGAAGGCGGTGGAGCGGGCGTCGGAGCTGCTGAAGCCGTGGGGGGCGAGCGTGGCGGAGTACACGAGCCAGGCGGACACGACGGCCATCCCGGGGCACTACGTCATCTACTGGGAGCCTCTTGTGAGGGAAGGGGAGGGGGGGAGGTGGCCGGAGAAGGAGGCGCTGGAGGCGTGCTGCCTGGAGATGGAGGAGGCCATGAACACAGTGTATCGGCAGAGCCGGGTGGCGGACGGCTCCATCGGGCCGCTGGAGATACGAGTGGTGCGGAACGGCACCTTCGAGGAGCTCATGGACTACGCCATCGCGAGGGGCGCGTCCATCAACCAATACAAGGTGCCCCGCTGCGTCACCTTTCCACCCATCATCGAGCTCCTCGACTCCAGGGTGGTGGAGGCACACTTCAGCCCTGCCTGCCCCAAGTGGACCCCTCACCCCGACTAGCTGCCTACCACTCACTGCTTCGATCTGCTCAGCGACAGCATTAATTATATATGTATGTATATGTATATATATATATATATATATATATATATATATATATATAAGGTTGGAACCACCGCCACCGCCACCGCCACCACCGCCCACCCGTGGCTTTAGTTTCGAGTATATGATAAAAGGCATGTGTGCTTAGTATGCTCTCGTCGTTTGCTTTCTTTGGATATGCAATGTGGTGGAGTCATGATGCGTTTAAGGGCAGCAGCGCCCAACAGTACAAGCCTCAGGGGTTCAATGCATGCTACTGTTCCCTACAATTAATTACTCGTCCAAGCTGTTGGGACCGAGAGACGACGGACGGCACGGTAAAACCTTGGGAGGTTAGATCGATCGGAGTCGATCGACTCGACTCTTCGGAGATGCACTGTGATCGACGCATGTCTTGCAATGATCATCACAGCAAGAATGCAATCGTCGATCACCAACTTTGCAGGTACGGAGAGAACTCACCCAAGGAAGCACGCCGACATGCATGAGACAGCCTCGAGCTTTTCGGTAAGTCTGGAGAACCTTCACAGGACAGCAAATCGAACGCTTATCGGGCACTCCGATCGTCAGGTAGGGGGTTTGAACTCCGGAGGAATCTGACAGAGGCCTGCACAGATACAGAGCATCCGAGTGAGAAACACAAAGAAAATGACTTGGTGTTTGGGGTGCACTCGTAAAACATGTCGCATGATGTTAATTCCTACTGTTCCCAGTTTACTCTGACGAAGAACATATGACAAGGACTTCAAGCAATAAAGACAGGATTCAAAGTACCTATCATCACCTCTTTGTCCCTCCTGGAAATTAAATGAAAGACAAACAGTAATTTGGTCATTAACTGAGCAACAATTTACAACCACATCGACTAACTACTAAGCTGAGTTTGTAGCAGTAACTTCTGTGGGACAGTTGTTCTTAGAGTTGCCATATGACCATACTCTTCCAAAGTGCCGACACATTTTGCAGAGGTTGGAGGAGCTTGACTGGGTTGTTATCGATGTCGGTCGTCGAATTCTCACCCTTACAGAATCAGGGCTCCACTTGGCTCATCGAACAGCCTTCTCCGGTCAACTAAGTAAACGATCAGTCTGAAGCCCTCAAACGATGATGTCTCCATCTTGTGAAATCGTTTGTTGTGCCTTGGCAGAATCCTCGAGAAGTTGCACAAGATCTAGGCGGTACTCGAGGCCTCTAAGATAGTGGCCCAACAGCATGCACCTTACACCAACACGAAAGTAAGATTCAAATTCACTACTTAAAAAGCATGAATTGAGATCACAATCAAGTCTAAATGTGCAATTTGTACCAGAAAAGAAGGCGTGCAAGATAATCCCGTGGGACAGATATGAGAGGCTGAAACTGAATCGAGGTGTTCTCGATCAGTCCTGCACAGTCATCCATCCCGACATTTAAGGTTCCACCTGTCACATTATTAGAGTGAGGAGGGGGCTTTGAGTGCATCTTTGGAGACAAAGTTGCAAGGAGGCCATGTACAACAGAATGAATAGTTTCTTCCACCCCCGGGAAGGTTGGCTCTGAAAGTTCAGCAACCTACAGAAAAACCAGTTGAAATATACCACATTAACCAAATAACTTGTGACCTACTAAATTTGTTTGTCCGTGACAAGTAAATTGCAGTAAAAAAGCAATAGAACAAGAGCACCGAAAGAAAAGATCACAAAACTTTTGAACTGTTTGCATCATTTATTTGTGCAAGATGATTTGTAGGTGCAACTATTGGAAACACAATTTGGCTTAGCAGTAGACTACAATCTGCACTGTTAAATCAGACAGCAGATAGGACTACATTAAATGCCAGCCATATACAGCAAATAACATTATTGTTCCTTGGTGGCGAGAGAACTGAAGGAAGTTTACTAGCAAAATATCATTTGATCAAGCTGCAAAATATTATAGGTAATACAACCTACCTTCTCTGGTTGCAATGATCTTAGATAATCCAACAGATCATTTTTTTCTTCTCCTACAAACTGTTGCATCTGCAAAGCAGAACTTTTCCTTTTGATGTCGTTCAGTTCCTGCCCATTTAAATGATATATGAGATATATAGTAAAAGTAAAACAAAGTGGAATTCCTTACAGATCATCAATAAAGGAAGAAAAACATACATTTGGGATATCAAACCATGAATCTGTCAATGACAATATAGGTACAGAATGACCTGAATAGTAAAACCAACTAAAGGAAAAAAAAAAAATCAAGAAAAAAAGTCACATTATATTTGAGGTACTTGGTCCTCAGAGAAATTATCACTTTCACCAACAACGACCTTCCAAATTGTTGCTAATTTTAATCATTAATAAAAAGAGGAATTTGAAGCTATAATAGAAATTTCAGGCTCTAGAGTGCAATCTATGAAACAAGAATCTTAGCTTATATGAATGATAGTTGACAGGTGAGAAATGGAAAAATATGCTCATAAATACTTTAGAAAGTCTAAAAGCCAAGTTCATCTTCAACATGCTGAACACGAGGTGACAAACGCTCAACTTTGAAGCTATATTAATAAACACGATACATATGGTCAATCACTTTGTTACATGTATTATACCCCTCAGAGAGATCTAGGGTGCGTGTGCTCAGCAATAACAGCATTAATTGGATACAAGAATCTGTTAAGAGTAAGAAGGTGCACGTATGAACATGGAATCAGCAATACAGTTAATTGCAGTTGTTCAGCCGTGAAGCTGAATGACTGACACTTTCTCTATTGATAGATGAAAGGAACTCAATAACTTGCATAAAAGAAGCTTTCTCACTGTTAAATCTCTGGGATTTCAGCAGTGGTTCAAACATAATACAGCAAAAAGGCAGTCTTGTTTGCAAACAACAGATAATACCTTTTCCACAGAATTCAAACGAGATTGCAGGTTCTGAATATATTCTTTTGCTTCAGGTGTCATCTCTCCACCACATCCAACATCCTCATGCAATGGATTATCCTTGTGCATATCATTGTTACCTACAATATCTTCCCCAAAAGAATTTGACATTGTGGAAAAATTATCGATCAAAATCTCATGACTAACATTTTCTAAAGATGTTTCTCCTTTTTCAGTATGTTCTTCAGAAATATCTAAGTTCTTTTCAAGGCATAGTCTATATTCAGCATTGTGCAATGTGTACCTGCAAAACAGATAATAGCACAGACCTATAACACTTCCAATTATGTAGTGACAGAAATGTACAGCAGTCATCATGAGACAGACAAAGAAACCAAGTCAAATAGTTGACAGATAACCAGAATTATGATAGTCTGTATCCTTGAAAAAGGAGTTAAAAAAATGAATGACTGCTGGTCAAATTTCTATTGGCAAATAGGTCCTTGTAAACCATAATCAGCGAAAAAAATACAATCCCATAACTTGGGTTACACAAGCAATCAAAAGAATCTGGACTTAGACTTTAACAAGAAGAAGGTGAAGTTCATTTCCCTACCAGCAATAACCTTAAGGGGTTTACTAATTGCAATTGCAAAGTGAATCAATAGACAAGTTAGATGTCCAATAAAATTTTGAGAATTAAGTAAGCATCAGCATTGGTTCTCATCCAAGGATATTGCTCAAACACAAAGTGAATCAATGTTACATAGATCAGAACATACATCAGGTTGATTTATGTATAAGAATACGACTTGCCCTGCCAACAAATGCAAAAAAAAATGGACATTTGGATACCACAAGATTAAAGAAAAAAAATTGCAAAACTTGAACATTGTTACATAAACCGAGCTTATGACCTTGAAGCATACTCCGACAATGGTTAGTTGTTATTGGCTGTTTTTGTAGCATAGTTATGACTATCTACATAAAGAAATGGATGTTTTACTTAAGAGTGATTAAAGGGGCCCCTATATATCAGTAACAACTTTCATTTGTTTTCACTACAGTCAGCAACAACAACAAAAAGCTTCAAATTTATAAAACAAAGGTAAGCCTCTCTTTATATTACTACAAGATGGCTATGGTAAATCCAATATACAAAGAAATTGATAGGGTCCAGAAAGGTCATCATACACAGCTGAGGCTATTTCTCTAATCCAGGCCTTAGTCACCCAGGTACAGGAGATACCTTGTACAGAAATGGGCTATAATTTCTTGTGGCTGCTGGGATTCAAGCCCAGGTCTCTACAGCCACAAACTACATCCACTTACTTCCACAGCATGTCAGTTAAGATACACATGCTTTTTTTGAAGATTGAACAAGACACACAACTTTCAAAAGTTTCTAGTGTTTCTGAATTAAATTAGCAGCTGCACACAAAGGACCTCTCATTAAACCAGAAAAAGAGTTCTCGTCAGACTCCAAATGGTCACCAAAGAGGCCTGCAAATTTTTATCTTATAAACAAGGTCAATTAAAAATAGATAATGGAAAAACATGCACCATTCAGTACTCTCCTTCACTTCCCAAAAATAGCATCATGTTGTTGGTCCAAACTACTGCCTCCAGTCCCCTTCTTCTTATGATAAAACACACTAACCGGGTAGTAAACACACAGACCGATCGAATGGCTAAGTCTGCATATGCATAGATGAGGTCTAGTTGAGTTTAGAGTTGTTCTACAAGTCCGAACATAGAAAAACAAGTGGCCACTGGGATTCCTTTTAACCTTGTGAAACTGATCCTTAAAAAGAGGAAACAACGTAGGCCAACTTGCAAGGACCAATAGAACAACTCACAAGCTGCCTTTTCTTTCTTATAAGGGCAATAACTAGATTAGAATTCATTTAGCAAGCAGCATGCACTAAAATTCAGAAAAAACTCTATGGTTACCTACATTTTTTTCCCTTTTTGTGGTCTAAAGGTTCCTAGGTTAGGGAAGTGTTACAGTCTGGTCCAGCTCAACTACATAAAGGGTGATCAAGCAGCAATACAGATCAATGTATGATCGATTCAAATCTAAATGAAATGGTCTCCTAATGACCAGCAGGCCCATGGTTACCCTCTTTTCCTTTTTACACTTATTCCCGTTCTGTGTCCAGCTGTTCTACTAAACCACTGATTTACTCCATTCTTAACAATTTGTCAAGCCTTTTGTGTGATGAATCTTGATACTACAATGCACCAACAAAATCTAAAATCAGATGAGACTGTCTACATTCCTTCATGAGGCATCGATATGCCAAACTCTCTTCTATCTTTAACATTATAACAATTGGTTCAGAGGCTTTGCAACTGAGATTATTGATCATTTCTAGATAAATAAGAAAGACCCTTTCTATATAGATCTAAGAGTTGAAAAATTCAATAGAAAACAAAAAAATAACAAAAAATGGAGGCCAAATAAGAATTTCTCCTGTGAAACACCAAGTTAAGCCAGGACAACACCAAGTTAAGCCACAGCAATACCAAGCTAAGCCACTTACAATAACCAAAAGCAACAATTAAAAAAATGTTGGATTAGACTATACCGACCGGTATTTACACCTGCATCGGCACCATACCGAGATTTTAAACCATGAGATCCTTCCAAAATTTGCAACCCAATTCTGTGATGCTTGGTTTGCCTCTCTCAAAATATGCCGAATAGTATAGTTAACAAGATTTGAAAATTTTATTTAGGTGTCTGTGACCTGACTACTACAACAATAGATCAGTCAGCTTTTGTCCTTCATACCACCTTGTTTTCTAAATGACTGGATCATTCTTCACTTTTGCTAGAGATCCTCTAGTAGAGGAATATGCAGATTTTCAGTGGGACAATGACAAGAATTTCATAAACATATCTAAAAATTGTTTAAATAAAATGCAAAACACATCTTTATTGCATAAGCATACCCTGTTTTCATAGAAGAAACGAATAATTTGAAGAGTGATTCCCAGAGGGCTTCCACTTGGACATGAAACTGGTTGGATGGAAGAAGACCCAGCATGCCTGAAATTGTTCTTTTCATCGCATCCACTGTGTTAGCAGGTACATCCTTTTGGATGAGGCTCATATCCAAGGGCTCTATCTCTTGTATCAAGTTTAAGAGCATGGACTTCTGAAAGATAATGTCAATGTAGCTTTTGAGGAGATTAAATGAACATTTTTGAAAAGAATCAAAATCTGTTGGTGTTGCAAGTTAAGAGGACGAGTTCTCAACAATTAAAGAAAAAAAAATGACTGAGTATATTTTTTGTAGAGTTATGCAAGATTCTATTATCATGTCAATGCATTGCATTCATTCGATCTTATTCAATTTCACAAGATGATGATCTTCTTAGACTTCTGGACCCTTTACTTTCTGTAGCAATTATTTCAGCTTAACCTCATCTCATTTTATTGGGTTGATTTCTATCTCCATCTAAATGCCAGACAATATTATAGTGCACTAAAAACGTACAGTTCGACATCAATAATGAAGGCAAATGTTTGAAAGAAGTAACACTTAGGTTAGTTAATGGCATAGTTTGATGGTTTTAGGTCATTGTATCATTATGACCCCCAAGTCATATCTGAATAGACACCTTACCAACAGTATGTCTGAACATTCTTTTCATCCAAAAATATGAAGATTACAGTCTGGTGAAAACACTCAAATTTTCATCCAAAATTTACAGACGATGCTATGCTTCTTTCAATAATATACAAGGACAACTATGTCCAGTATGTATGTTTGTACACAGCTGAAAGTTGAAAATGTTTTCTAGAATATATTTAACAAAATTACAAGGGATGGATTAAAAAAAGAGTAGGAATCTGTGAAGTGGAATTTCACATTAAAAGGGCATTTAGAACGTGTCTATAACTTTACAGAAAATAAGAAATAAAAATTGAGGAGAATATTATGCTGAAAATAACATTTTTATGTGAATATCACAAAGTTAAGCAAGGTATGAAGAATTCACCATTAGCTGTAAGATGCAACAACTTTACAAGGAAATCTCTCAATAAAGGACAGGGTTTACTAGAAGAACATCAGAACACACAGGTCTGAAAATTAGTTGAATATACTCTGCATGCATCATGATAGAACAAGCATACACCAGGTTAAGCACCGAGATAAAAGATGGAAAGCCATTGTCCTAAATTTCTAAGGCCACCCAGTGTACAGATAATTATTTGGCATGATAAAGAGATTGCTGATAATTACTCAATTTTTAACATGTAATATCAGATAGAACCCAAAAGGAGTATGATCTTGCATATTGAAGAACTCAACAGGGAATCCTATGATTGAAATGATTATGGAAGTGTCGCACTTCTTAGGAATGTGAAGGATGACAAAAAATACCAGAGCAACACAAAAATCTGAACTTTGGAATATCAAATCTTGATATGAAAATGATGCTATTATAAGATTTGAGTAATTTTTCCATGCGTTTTTTTTTAAATCCAATAGCTTATCACACATCAGCAAAAAAGTATCCTGGAAAAGGTAAAGATGTTAATCACTTGAATTGTTTTAGGTTGGTATATACAATAAGCCTCCAAAAGACAAAGGAGTCCACAGTTTGGGGCAAAGTTTCCGTGTTCTTACCTTCGGCTTGATAAAATTTCTAACAGAGCCGTATACCGCTCTCTGTCTCAGCACAAATGATTTCACAGAGCTAAAAGTTATAAGCAATTAGATCTATTTCCCATGATGTAGAACAAATTGGCAGATTCAATCAATGAAGGAACAACCTTAAAAAAATTTTGTTCTTTTCTAAACATGGGGAGAATCAGACGAGATATTTGGTTACCGATGGAAGCCAGTTTTCCCATCAGTCAACACTCAAACCCAATTCATACGTTGTTGCCACCTATCTGGCTATCCACTGCTAATTCCGATCAGACAATCCGAGATCGAAGAGACGCCCAAACCTATCTCTCGCAGGGACCCAATTCCGGGCCATCGAATCCACAAGAATCGTGCAGAAATCACGGACAATCGTTGTGCAAAGGAACCCACAAGTTCCGATTTCAAGGAAGAAAGCAATTAAAAGGGAGGAAGAAAGAAGGTAAAGAACCAACCTTGGATGACTGCTTCTTGAACCCGACCTTGGAGTCGAATTCATCGAAAGGAGCAGCGGAGCATGCGACGATGGCGAGCAGCCCGGGTCTCGAGGGCCCAAAGGTAGCGATCTGAAAGGGAACGTGGAGCCGCCGCCGCTGGATGGATATCGGCGGCGGCGGTGGGCGTGGCCGCGAGAAGAAGGAAGCCCGAGGTAGCAACGCGGCAACGGTCGGCATGCGCTTTCCCGGCCCGCTCTCCTTTCTCTCCCGCTCCCGCTCCCTCTCTCGCGGCGGCTATCTCCCTCGACCGTCTGTCGTCCACGCGTGCGTCAGCGGGTAAGTGGGCGAGTCCAACTCGGACAGCTGTATCGACCACGCGGCGACGCCACGAGAATCCTGTGATCACGTGGTTGGTGAGTCATGACTCGTTCACCAGTCTCATCCTCCGTCCCGGCCGAGCGACGTACGCATCGATCCTTACGACGACGCTGTTCTGCCATGATTGATTTGAACACAAATACTATTCTTACCATCGTTCCAACGTTGCCGATTTTTCATGATTGATGGAGAATAACATTATTATTCCTACAATTCCCATCCCATCAGAAAATATATATTCGTATACCCATCCTTGGAAATAACATTATTTAACATCTGTCTTTAAAAAAATGAACGTTTTAGACCCAAAAAAATATTTAATACTGGTTCGATCGAAAGAGAAGGGACTCACTCTCGGGGTGCCAATCTATTCAAACACAATTGCAGGCGTAAACTCCACCCGTGACTGCTGCATCTCATAAAGATATCATCTCTTGATCACTTCGGTCAGTGGTATGGATCAGTACATGGAATCATGTCACACTTTATGATGGATGAGCATAATATGATAAAAGAGAGGAAAGCACTAGTGGATGACAATAAAAATACATCTGGCCAATTTGTTTAACAATAACCTATATTTCAATTCACAACACAACATTTACTTCAATACATAAATATATATAGTACTCGATACAACTCTAGTGAATGACAATAAAAATACATCTGGACATCGAAAATGAAACCAAACGTCAGAATTCCAAAAGCACGACATGGCCAATTTAAATAGACAAGTAGACAGATGATTGTAAAAGCGGTGGCATTCCTTGGATTTTAACAGAACCAAGCTTAAGCATCATAAGAACTTAAAGCAGCAATAATGGATCCTGTCGTAGCAAATGCCAAGGTTATATCTGGATAATCTTTCCAAGCCGTGTTAATTCTGACTGATGGATAGAGCCAAGGTTTAATGGAGGACAAGAAGACGTCCGGGTTGGGCGAAAGTATGGCCTCCCAATCAACCTGAACACCCGGAGGGATGCTTCCAGTGACCTCCATGTTGGCTGCAAGAAATAGCCCCAACAGTACTATATAACCAACCACAGCAGAACCTCTTGACAGCGGCATGAAGTTATACCTGCAAAATTTAATAATGTTGCCGTTGGATTTACATAAATGCAAAAGCTTGTCCAGATTTAATTTGTTCTATGTGTCATTCTCTAAGTACCAGTAATAAGTCATTCTTAGGATTGCATCTTTCACATTCTCGAGCATAGTAAGGTCGGTCGACGAATATATCTCGCTGGTGTAGGCACTGCAGATGGCCTGCATGTAAACAAGTTCAAGGTGAACTAACAGAGTTTACAACTAGAAACAAAATCCTACCCAAAAAATAAAACATAAAAATCAACAATTGATGTCCGAGCAAGAATTTAAATCTCAGCCCAATACTGGTTTTAACAAGCATTCGAATCAATAAGGTGCCATTTACTGAGTGGTATGCCGACCTTCCACACATAATAATAACACTATCGTAGGATAGGTTTGGAACATGACAATGAAATCCACACAATAAAATCTTGAAGTTAAAGTTACAAAATTAACGATAGCAAGGAATTCACCATGAAAGCAAAACCAAGAATGATGTTTGTGAAGAAAATGGAAGACATTCAAATAAAAGTGAACATACATTAATAAAAAACACTACATATTTCAAGGAAGAAGTCATTAGGATAAATTTCAAGGTTACTAATTCTGGAGTCACTTCAAAGATTACTGCTCGATCAAATCAGAACAAGGTTTGAAGGTATGAAGCAGAAATACTAATGCTTGACTTTCAGGGATATAACTGCAGTAGCTGTATGTTGGTGTAAGAGACCTTGAATGAAGAAACATGGTACAAGCAAAGATGTAATCGACTCAGATTTTATTATGAATGTAAATGGATAGCTTGCTGGTTCCATTTTGCTAATGACAAATGCCTTTTCTTTGGTATAACAAATGCCTCCTTGGGATATCATTTGTAGTCAAAACACAATTCGGTATATTAACTTTTGGAACAGGATAACGATAGAGCCAACTAATTTCATGATTTGCTTCACAAATAAAAATTGAGATTATGGTCATACCTCCCATGCTGTTGCCATTTCCTCGCTATATTCGTCCCATCTAGATGGTGTACAGGGTGTCCGAATCGCAAAATCAAATCCTATCTTATCCCTGCAGATATGAAAGTGAGATGAGACCATGAGAAACAATGACACACTTTCGATAGCACCAAGGATCAAGAATTCAAGGAATTACATTTTCTGAAGAGTAATTCTTGTCCCTTCAAGATGCTTCCTGAACACAAAAAATGCTGAACACGTCAATGAATGTACAGAAATGTAGTATGTGCAAGGTACTAGTTATATCCAACTCGAGTTTAAATAGTTATAGCAAGCATGAGAATGTGTGGCAAAATTCAAAAAAGGGTAGCGTATGCATAGTTTGAGACAGTGTTACCCCTCAAATGCTGTGCTCTCACAAGTAGTACCCACCCAGAAGTTTTCATCAATTACACCATACAAGTCAGAGCAGGATCCTGCATGTATTATCTGTAGGTGATATAGACACTAGATAGTGAAAAATGACCCATAGTAAGAATAATCTAATAGACACAATACAGCAGAATGAAATTACCAAGTAGTTAAGAACAAAATGAAAAAAAAAACATTAAGCAAAAAACAAGAACATAAATTAGCTGTAGCGCCTTACATCTAACTCGATAATCATTGGAAGACAGAAGACGTACTATAAGCATTACGTTTCTTATACTTCAAAAAAGTCAAAAGATTAAGATGTCGAATATGGTGAGGCATCAATGTTCTCACCTTTTGTAATTTCCCAGCTCCTGAGAGATCAATAATTTTATCTGCTGCATTATTCACATATTTTATGTCTTTGATGATAGACTTTGCAACATCAAATATCCTGTACAGAATGGACCAACTATCAGCTTATACTTGAATTTCTAACTTGTTTATAAAGCTAGATTTATACCTTTGATAGTTGGGATAGTAACGGACAACTTTTGCTTGCCCAAGAAGCATCGGTGTGTGAGAACCAAATCCAGAATTGAACTCCTCACTATTTTTAAAAGAGCAAGAAAAACATATTTATTAGAAGAGATAACGATAGCAATTTAATTTGTATCTTGACAATAAAAAAGAATTCAATGTTATCTTAGTAAGTTACAACTTGAGATCAGATTCACCTCAGGTTACCTCACATGACCAAGCAAAAAGGAAACAGAGATAATCACCATGACAGTTATCAGAAAGACCAAATTGAAACTAATGGAATGGAAACAAGACCAAATGTTTTGAATTTATGCATGCAGCAGCAAATGGATCACCAGGTCTTGAATGATCAAGTTATCGGTGTTTCTCCTTGAAGCTATACAAATTTGTTCAAAGCAGATGCACCAAATTAATCCAAAGAACAAAAAGAGGGACCATACATACATATATATATGTATATGTATATATATATATATATGTATATGTATACATATATATATACATATAAATATATATATATATACAGATATATATATACATATAGATATATATATATATATATATATGTATATGTATACATATATATATACACATATAGATATATATATATATATATGTATATGTATACATATATATATACACACATATATATATATATATATATACATATATATGTGTGTGTGTGTGTGTGTGTGTGTGTGTGTGTGTGCGCGTGTGTGTGTGTGTGTGTGTGACTCCTTTTATCCGCTAAGAATAAGTCATATCATATTCCAGTAATCTAATATAGGCAATTCTTCTATTTATTTAATATGTTAAAAATAAGCAATGTCATTCAATAAGCAATGTCATATGTTAAAAATAAGCAATGTCATTCAATACACATCTAGTATAGGAAACTTCAAGTATATTATGGAACTGGTAAAAAAAATTGACTTATAAACATGAACAGCAGATGTTCCAACGAAAGAAGCTAGGACAGCAATTACAGAAACTCAATTGAACCAGAACCACGCAATTGAGTTAACTTATAAACAGACTACTTTGAAGAAATTTAGATGACAAATAGCACCCAGAAATGTCAAGAAAACAAATCAGCAAAGCTAATAATAAAAAGAAAAAAATGATATATAAGTACCATTAATAATTGAAAGAAATCAATAGGAAGAGATCATGGAAGAACAATTGAAAAGAAGAATCACAGTGGAAAATATTGGAGATGTTGAGCAAGTTGAGAGTCAACAAAGAAATACAAGAAATGAGGTCAAGTATATGGTATGCCTGCATGCACCATAGTACTAGAGGAAGGAAGATGGAAGAGGAAGAATAAGGAAGGTCGAGGAGGTGGAGGAACAGGATGAGCAGGAGGAGAAGCACCTGAAGAGTGCGACAGGCTGCAAGCAAACCGGTGATGGTGGTGCAGCGACAATGCAGAGGGAAGATGAGCTCACAAGCAGTTTCGAACTCTAGAACAAAGTCGATGCATCAAAAACACCACTCCTTGCCTAAAGAAAAAAGAAACCAACCGGACCACCTAAAATCAAGAGGTCCATAACTCGGTTCATGCCTGGACCAGTTAATACTGGTCAGTTGGACTGGTATGGGCGAAATTGAATTCTGAAGAAAAAGTCAATGGATCACCCCAATCCACCATAAAAAGTCAAAATAGTAGAAAATGTATCTCATAGCCCGAAAAGGCAAGCACATCAAATAAAAAGATAGGACAGACAGGAAGAATAAAGACGCAATAGTTAAAACTTCTTTTTCCTCATTCAGAAGTAACAGTCCAACATGCGACTTCTCATCCTCTTAACATGAGCCCTCATCAACTTTTAAGATCATATCCATAGTCTGCTTCATATTGAGGCATACCCAACAAACTGAGAGTCCAGCACCAATACAAAATCATAATACAATACCACTGGCTTGTACCAGTTGACACAATTGTCGGTGTATGTTCAGATGCCAGCCTGCCTAAAATTGATTTGGTAAAAATGAAAAGCCATGTTGGAAAGTACCACATGCATCTCATTTGAGTTGCAAAACACAAAGATAGTTAAAGTGATTTCCATACCCTCTACTGTTATCATGTAAACGCTTCTCTTAAAATAAAATTGCACGGAGAGAAAATTGTAGGAACATAAGAACCGTAGAAAGCATATAAATAGATGGCGATCAAAATGACCAGAGGGTTCACAAACAAAGTTTTGAAGAAAATAACAGAATCAGAAGCAAAAGAGTTCTCGTCATACATATTAATTTGCTGTTTAAATAACAGTATCACTAGAATCTAATTGAGAACTTTCTTTTGCAAAATGAAAACATAAGATCAAGTTTATTAAAAATAAATAAAGACAGGGGTAACCACCTTAGCTTATTTACCCAGACAACAGGGTCACAAGGTTCAGAGATCTGCCTCCATTTTACAGCAACAGAGTAAACATCTTGCCAAGAAAGAGAACGGGCAGAAGCATATTTGTCTTCATTTGAACCATATGAAGAAGTTTCTGATAAGCCACTAGTGGTACAGCATGCACCACCTCTATTTTGACTCACTATATTGAGTCTTTCCTTTTTCCGAGTCTTTTTACCATTCTTATTTGCATTTCGAAGAAAGCGCCAATACTTTGCCACCTTCTGAGCCACCTCAATAGCAGCTAACCCAGCCATACGATACTAAAAAATAGTCAAACATTGAATTATAGTAAGCAAGAATTTACAAGACAAGATAACAATAATGCACCAGATGAAACAATGTATACAATATAAAATACACACATAAGTCCATCATCATGTCCAATCAAGTTTGGAAAGTAATGTACATCATACTTACAAACACAAAGGCCCTGATTATAAGTCTTAAGGGAAAATTCACATATACCCCTCCACTCATAATTTCACATAAACCCTTTCGAAGTTGCATATATCATAAGTACCTTTCTAAGGTTAACAAATTTTAATGAATACTAATTCAAATAAGAGATGGGCTTACATGAAAGCACAGAGCATAACAAAAGATTTAATAATTATAATGGACACCATTATGTTTGAGATGTTAGAGGAGCATATGTGAAATTTAATATATTTTGAAAGATACATATGAAGATGCCCTAACTTCTAAATAACCTGAATATATGTCTAACCAATGAGCAACATGATAGCTGGAATTTTAAGCATGCCTCCGTGCATGGACCAAGCAGTAGGAGTCTGACTATTTGAATGAAGTTTTGATATACTTGTCAGTTTAATCAATAATCTTCCACCAGTTTCAAGAAGTAGCTTAAGATATTATGTGCCAGCTTCTAAAGAGACTACTCTTACATTTTTCTGATACTGATTAGACAATATGCAACGAAGTAGAGTTAAACATGACAAACTGGAACATCAAATGTTCAATTGATATTTAAATGCTACCAATGTCCTTAAGGTACCAAGGTAAACTGTATCAGGAATATCAAATATTCATGTATCAGGATAAATGCATCAGGTGAGTGTCACCAATCTATCACTGGAAAAGAAGACCACTTCACCTACAAATGTAAGATTAAGATCTATTTTAGCCCTTGTGATTTTGATCATAGACCTTTTAGGTCCTTATGATTTACTTGTGTCTAAAATAACCCTTACATTTTTAAAAACGTAGCATATAAGTCACTTTCGTCAAATCTGAATTAACATAAGCTAGAGTCTACTTACGTGATATACTGATTCACAATAAACTATTAATATAATGACACGTATAATTTAGGTTTAAGATTCATTTTAACGCTTGTAATTTTGACTATAGACCTCTAAAGCTCTTATGGTTTACTCGTGTCTAAAATAACCCCCACATTTTAAAAAACGTAGCATATAAGCCCTCCCCGTCAAGTCTGAGTTAACAAACGTTAGAGTCTAATTACATGATATGCTGACTCACAATAAACCATTAATATAATGACATGTGAAATTTAAGTTTAAAAAAAAAAACTGAGACCTCCATCAATGGCAGGAGGAGGCATCGTCGTGGAAGCGACCACTAGTAGCAACACCGAGTCGCTGCTGCCTAACAGAGCGTCATACGCACGTAGCCTCTCCCGCACTGACGACGAGCTCATGAGCTTTCGATCCTACCTTAGGTGGATGTGCATCGACTAGTCCGACGCTAGGCACACAATGGTCTCATAGTCTCTCTTCCTCCTCTTGAGCGTCTTTGTCCCCACCACTTCCCACTTCGTCCTCTCCTGAGCCCCCACCAGTCGCGCCTACGATGTAGTGATCCAACTCTCCCTCACCACCGACTTCGGCCTCTCCTACCTCTACCTCTCCGCCTTCGTCTGCCACTATGGCCTCCACCGCTTCCTCTTCCTCAACAAGCTGGTCGAGGAGGTGGCTAAAATGGATCTTAACCCTAAATTACACGTGTCATTATGTTAATAGTTTATTGTGAGTCAGCATGCCACATAAGCAGACTGTAACGTCTATTAACTCAGACTTGATGGGAGGGGCTTATATACTATGCTTTTTAAAATATAGGGGTTATTTTAGACACGAGTAAACCATAAGGACTTAAGAAGTTTATAGCCAAAATCACAAGGGCTAAAATGGACATTAACCCTAAATTGCACGCGTCATTATATTAATAGTTTATTGTGAATCAGCATGCCATGTAAGCAAACTCTAACGTCTGTTAACTCAGACTTAACGGGAGGGACTTATATGCTACATTTTTAAAATATAGGGGTTATCTTAGACACAAGTAAACCATAGGGGTTTAAGAGGTCCATGGCCAAAACTCAAGAGGCTAAGATGGACCTTAACCCACAAATGTATACTAAACTTTTATTAGATAAATTTTAAAATTCTGCAAACATGTATGTTGCTATGAAATTTTGTAGAGGCAAATGTTAATAATATAGGACAGGACAGATGAATCAAATATGCAAAATTGAGTGTATGAACAGATGTGCCTAGTTAGGCTGTAATTTGTTGCATGGGAACAAAACTAATAAAATACAATTAAATGCAGTAATATTTTGCTGCAGAGCAAGCTAAAAGCAATCAACAATGTGCAAATAGGATGTGATGTGGCCATCCAGAAACATAGAAATTTCAAGTACAATATGAAATAACTGATCACCTGACGATTATTTTGCATGAAACCCGGACAATCATATTGTATCTTCTGGCCAATAACATCTGCCACATGTAGCAGAATTTGTTTATGCTTTGTAACAACAAAATCTTGCTTCTTTAGGCGACCCTTTTTCAGGGATTCTTTCAAGGGAGGTTGCCTATATACCCTCTCACATACATATTGTGGATGCAGACGTTTACACCAGTATTCCTGTATGAAGGTTTTAGTTGCAACTTGTCTTGATCAGTATAAATTCTATTAGCATAAAACGTGGAAAGAAAAACCCATAAAGAAACAAATATAGAAGGGAAGATGAAAATCTTGTCATATGAATCTTACACCTGCCCTCAAAACCCTCTTTATCCTGGACAAGAATTAAGTACAATGCAATGGCATTGAACAAAGAATAGGTCAACTTTTCATTTAAGCAAATTTCAAACACAAGATCTTAAGTAGTTTTTACACAAACACAGATGGGAATATATGTATATATATGCATGTACATATGCTCTAACAGACATATACTTAAAGATGAGCCTTGTGACTATAAAGATTAATCAATAACATGCCATCGTCACTAAAATATTATATAGGAAAAAGGTTAGACTTGAGAACCACCTACAGAAAACAAGCTCTATCAAGAGGCTGTCTAATTCTCATCGCACTCAGCTTATTTACACTAGAACAGCTGTGCTACTGTGAGAAATCATGCCAAAGATCGTGTTGCCCAATCAGTGCTTTTGTCAAAATGCTAGACAAATAAAACTTTAAATACCCAGACTTGGACACAACCACAATTGTATTTGGTAAGATGTGTATCAATCATCATTGGATACCAATTACTAGGGATAAGTACTCAAAGTTCAGATGTGATACTGGTTACATTAATCTGAAGCAATTTTTTCAGGATTTTAATCACCAATCAATAATTGATCCATCTTTAAGCTTGATCATCGGCATTATGTCTAGGTTAATTGATTATGAATATTGCAAGTAGAGAAAGCAACAGAAAAATAAAGGATTAGGAACATATACCACAAAGAAATTCAATTGTAATGATTAGAAAGAATCATGGAGGGTGACTAAAATAAAGGAGATCAAGTGGAATAGTCCTGTAAGAGCTTCTTAAGAGTTTAAACCAAGCTTCTCTAAAATGAGTTAAATCTGAATTAGTTAAAGTATCGATGAGACAGATTAAACTTCATTATTTATCTTTTTTATGACCGCTTGATATCTAGCATCAAGTATAGGCCCAAATGCACAAGGCTTTCACCAGGGCCTAGGAAAAAAATACTTAGTCGTAATTTGGAAACCACTGTTTTTGTGATCCAAACCACAGGTCGCCAAGGAGAACCTTGCATAATGCTAGGGATCACCCTCTCACTATTAAATATAGGTACAATAGATGAGTTACAACCACTGTACAAAAAGAATTTCTTAAACTTTCCATTTAGAAAAGAAATTAGCACTAAATTATTGGTTTGCATGTTAAAAACTCATGCTAAAAAGACCATTAGCTGTAAATCACCTACTGATGCTTTTTCATGATGAGATGTACAGGATGTTGCAAGCTCAAGCCTATATCTGCATGTCTAAAGAGAAAAGAAAAGTCTATAGGTCCTTTTGCTTAATGCCAACCTGCAGGCCATGGAAAAAAGAAAACCTAGTTATTCAACTACAGCCTGGGCCACCATGTGAAGTATCTAGAAACATGTGTCTCAAAAGCCATTTTCATGTTCATATCCATGCAATTCTTGTGTCTAGAAACTTTTTGGCCAAGATAATATTAGTCGTAACATCACTTTTTATTTTTTTGACAAAAACATTTGACCGATGCTTATTCTGGGATGAGTCAGCAACCAGTAAATCCAGTTATAAGACAGGTTATGACTAAGAGAAGTTAATGACACTTACAAATAAGTCAAACATCACCAATTCTATGTCAAATATAAAATGGAAAAACATTAAATCGAATACTCCTAAATCCTAATTGCCTACAGTTAACATGGTAAGACTGAAGTGGTTCTCAACACTATATGGGACAAAAATATCACCTCCAAAGAAACGCTTTATCAGGCAATAAAGGTAAACATCAAAGTTCATAGCAGTTAAAATATGATGTAATGCTGGCTATATTCTGTATATTCAAGATACAAATGTATGAGTAACTACAAGAAAATATTAAAGTAACAAACAACAAACTACCTTAAAAAGTGGATCAATATCACCATCAATATCAAACCAGCAAAATTCACTGTTGACCTTCGATGCAGTATATAAAGCAAGTTCTTTCTACAGATTTAATGAGGGATACACAAGTTAGTGGTCTTGGTTTCAGAAATAATTGTATAAAAGAGTAATTTTTTTGTCAAAACACAATAAACGTGATACATAAAGGTGCTACAGACGTAAGTTTCAAAGATATATGTACCAAAGGCAATCAATCAAGAAATACACTGTTATTGTCAATTACCAAGACACAGAGCAGAAAATAACAATGCAGAAAAAAACCCGATCTATTTTAACCCACAAAGTCAGTTTTGGTTGATTATTGCATGTGCCAGCGTCTACTAAAAGAGCTAATAGTGCAGCTTAGACATGTAAACTAAAAACAATATCTCAATGATGTTTGTTGAACATGCCTGTGAATTTAAACAAAATAAAAAATGTCGTAAGAAACAAGGATTAATTATTGCAAGTTATATCAGAGTAAGTGGTTCAACCTAATTCTGAGGTCTAAAGTTAATCTTCTGTCCAAGACTAATCTATGTACAAGGACTTACCTGAACTCTAATTTTGTTGAAATATTATTCAGGAAAATTTTAATTACATATCTAATTTTCGACGTACAAGTGGTGCCAAGTCCATGATGCAGGTAAAATTTTGATATGAAGCACCTTTCCAAAAGACAAAATAATAAATGTCAAATGCAACACCCTACCCAGAAGAAAGGATAGTCATGCTACTGAATGTCCTAACTCAAATATTAGAGATGGTCTGTTACTGAGACCCCAAACAGGGATCTTGATGAAATAACCCCCCCCCCCCCCCCCCCCCCGCGTCTTATTTGACTTCGGTTGTGGCCACCAGCCTAAAAAAGAAAGGAGACCAAACAAGAAAGGCTTCTGTATGTACTCAGTAGCATCCCACCACATTCTTCCATCTGAAGGAGATCAGAGAAGAGAACAAACAGTTGGAGGAAAACCAGGTTTCTGAATTTTTTTTCTTTTTCATTTTATTTTAATTATTATTTGTGAGTAACACCAGCTCACCTTGCAAGCATCAACTGTTCCAAGAACAGTCTGATACGATAGGTGCCAGAGGTACTTAGATCCTTGAACAACAACAATCCAACTAACTTTGATAACTGAGATGAAAATGATTTACTGAGATCAATATAGGAGTATCTCAATCAGGCAACATCACTGTCTTGCTTAACTTAAAAAATTAAGCCACTAATTGGAAGAAAATATTGCCATCCCAGCAAATGCATCAAATGAGAAATATAAACCTGCAAAATTCCCAAATCTGTATCCAGTTCAGTGACTGAACATTGTGCACACAGAAAGTGAGAGCACAGTAGCTGCAGGTGGTAGCCACAACCACCCCACAAAATTCTTGCGTGCTTAGAGGAAAAAAAACAGAAAGCGATAAGAGAAGTAACAAATATGACTTGCCTGATAGAAGGCCAAACATTGTAGTACAAATTTATCCATGGAATCATGTTCCAAATCCAGAACAGCATCATAGTCCTTAACCTAATATGACAAAAAACGAACAAAGTTAAAAAAGCCCATGCATCAGGGACAGATTAGAATGATAGAGCTTGGTGAATACAACTGGTAAACTTGACAAGACATACATGGAAGTATAAAAATTCACCAAGGTATTCGAAACCCTCGAATAATTCACAAGTGTTTCCTTGGCTTAGAAACTTTCAGAATGAATCTTTAAAGCAGAACTAGTCTAAGATTAATCAACTAATATAATTATTTATGAATATAGTGAATTATTTCGTAAATGACTAATTAAGAAAAATTCATGAATTAAAGGCAAATGATACTAACATGCTTATGTTGGTGCCAATCAAACAAAAAAAACAGATAAACTGATTTTTATTACGTGGGCAAGATTAACAGAAATCATTAAAATCTCAATCACAGGTTAAGAAGAATAAATAGTACCGCATCTCCATATTCTCCAATGGCATGATAGCATGAAGCACGCAAGTATAGACACTCTATATTTGAGTTTTCAATACTGAGTCCAAGAGATAAATCTTTTATTGCAATCCTGTAGTGACCAAACAACCATTAAGTTTGACCAAGCCATGCTGAGAAAAAGTATAGCAAAAAGAAAATTGAGAAGAAATATAAGACAACCAGCAATAAGAATGTAAGCAAACAGCCAACTGACATTTAGCAATGACAACAGTAACAGAGAAATTTTCATGCAATAAGCACTTGTCATTCTCTATTTCTTTCTAGATGCTATTTCTTTATTACAACAACTATGCTTTATATACACACAAAAGATTTCATAACCATCAAAATGACATATCAAAATGTAAGGGTAAATCCTTAAAATTGTTCTTGAATCTAGGAAATCGAGTTCAATCAAATAGAAAAAAATAACAGACAGATGATAGCTGATAGATGATCATAAACTAGTTCTTCAATTATGCAAAGGGCAAAAGGAGTGCCAGAATTTGTTACGGCAGATTAAAATCAAGCCGTAACAAATTTTTTATGCAAATCATATAGTGGTAAATGGTTCCAGAATGAGAATTTTTTTCCTATTTACAATAGACAGCCAGTTTTGGCCAATTTTTAATTAGGACTTAATCTTAGAGGATGCCTATATGCCATAAAGATTCATATATGAGAGCAATTAAGGCTCCTCTTGTTTTCTTTTTTTTTTTCTTTTTTCTTTTTTTTTCCACTAGTTACACCCTATAATACTACCAACAAGCAAATGAATATTTGCATCTGAAAGTGTATAAAGCAACTGGGGAAGGTTCACAATTGTGGACATACCATATTGCCCATGGTTTCACTTACATTTATATTGGCATAGGGTTCCCCAGTCGGATTGACTCTTAACATATATCTAGTGCATCATATGAAGGATAAAGAGTTACAGCTATATAGAAACTCTTTTGGTTAATCCTACCACCTTGACATTAAATAAACTAACTTAAATAATATATCTACTTTGACGACATGCAAGTTATCGAAAACAATCAGACAGAATGACCACATTACCTATGTTGCCCCAACCCATGGTAAAGTAGACCACGTAGGTAATATGCTTTAGCAAACCTGAGGAACATCTCAAGCAAAGAAAGAAGAACATATTAGAAAAGACAGAGATATACCAACTTGATTTGGTCCTTTGGTACTATAGGCAGCTATTAATATGACATCCACATTCACAAACAATTTGCAGCTTTACCTTCCGTTAGCAAGTAAAACTTTTTCAAGACAGTGCAAGGCCTTTTCTGAATTAGCCAAATCCAGGTAGAACTGCATGAAAATACACAAATGTTGAAAAACAATACTAAGGAAGTAATTTAATAAACAAAAGTATTGCTGAACAAAAGCATTTGTTTTTAAATGCATTATAGGCTATAGCCACCAATCTTCAAGAAGTCAGCACACATCTATGTTCTTATAGCCTAACAGGTTAGTATCTTGATAAATTCATCTATTGCAATTTTTTTTTCAAATATATTGTAAATTATCAAAAGACAAAGCCATGCTGCAAAAAAATCTAGAATTAAAGCATGATATAAAAAAATAGAGTGGTTACTATTGGTATGGTAGTACCATTTATTATTTTTTGAATATGTACAGCAATCATAAAATGCTGGCTGCTATAAAGTGCTTTGATGCCAAAGGAAATCTTCCAATATAAATCCAAAATTAAACTCAGATAAGCAAACACCTGGAGGAGGAGTTCTGACAAATAATTTTAGCGAGACATATTCTTTTTTGCTCAAAAATATTGGTAGTAAATTAAAAAAGTACTTAAAACACAAGCAGCAAACACAAATAAAAATTAATTGAGGACAAAAAGGAAACAAGGATTACACGAAGAATGATATAGAGAGAAATCATATGCCTATGCATTAAATTCATGGTATAGTAGGATGTACAAATAAAAAGAAGTGCCTCTAATAGAAAAAAAAAATATTATCATGAAACAACAATAATGAGAAACATAGCAGTTTTTTATAAGAAATTTACACACATGATAGGATTTGATGGCAAAACAAATTTGCTTCAGCTTATAGCTCAATCAATTAGGAAGCTAAACAGCATATATCATCCAGATTCTAGAAAGATGAAAACACCATTTTCAAGGTAGGGAACAGAAGTGCCTTCTCATCATTAGTTATATTATCTTTGACTATGTATGATATTCTCAGAATTAACAGATGCCAATAATATCAGAGGAAAAATTCTACTGCAGCATATCCAGAATGAGACAATCTTGTGAAAGAATTTATCAATCCACCCTAGAGGCAGAGCTAATTTCTATCTGGAAAATGCAGAAAAAGATTTTTTCAAGATTTTAGAATCAGTACTAAAGACTAATCTAGTTTAAACAGTAGATGTGCCCAGAAAAGTGTAAAGAATCAGAAATCAGCTACCTGTGCAAGATGGGCCCATGCATCAAGGAAACATTGATCAAGATGTAGTGATTTAAGGTGAGCCTCTTCAGCTTGACCATACTCACCAATTGCTGATAATGCCAGACCCTACGGCCATAAACATTAGCAAATTAATCCTAAAATAAAAATGATATTATGCACATTCCCCCATCCACCAACCAAAATTTGAAACTGCAGATAATGTAATATATGCTACTAGTCATAAGGATAACTGCAGATACTGTAATGATTAAAGGGAAGTATGTCTTAAAAAGTAAGAGAATCAATGTGGTAGCCCTACAATAGTTGGGGACAAATTAAAGACATTTACACATCACAAATCCTATAATTCGGCTTGGATTTATCAGAAGAAACATAACAGAAAAAGTTAGTCTCAGGCATCCATGCTTTAGGAATTAAAACTAGAACCTCATGAGTATAAGGTTGTCACTGTCTGATTGTTATCAATAAAATTTACAAGAATTGGAAAGGTAACACTTTGATTATTTATATAGATAGCTCTAGAAGGAAAATTCAGATGATTCAAGAAACAGTTTATTTTTCAAACTAAGATGTAGTACTAGAAGAAATGTTTTTCAGAAGGGAAAACAAGAGTGAAACAAAAAAATTAAAAGCACATAAAAGGGGTCATAGCAAGAAGACAAGTCCTTAATGTGACAATACTTTCTCAGTTTGAATAAATTAGCTCCATCGGACAACTTTAACCACTGCTTTTCTAAGCTTGTCAGCTGTGACACAGCAAGGCCCTAATTATGATGAGAACTTCAAATGAATCTCAATAGATAAGATAAGAAGATCAATTAGGAAACCAGTAAGATAAAGCCTTGGCAGACCAACAAAATTAAACAACAGGCAGGAAACACAACCACAACAAAAATGAGAAGATTGATAGAGTCAAGATGTGCACTTCAAGAATACAGCAATAAGTAAGAAAGATTGTATAACAAAAAAAAGAAATCACAAATATCACCATCACATCATTCAAGAAAGAAGGCACAGAGGAACTACTAGAACTATGGAGACAAAAATTGTTATGGCAGATCCAACATGTATGTAAAAGAAGAGGTTGAAAACAATGTACTAAGACATCTAAAAGTTCCAATAAACAGTATCATCATCTTCTAATAAAAAGGCATTAAGAATGAACATAGACTTTGGTAGAAGGATCATAAAAGATGCAAGTCTCAAGAATACATTTGCAATAACTAGTAATAGCTGATAGAACTTCAAGTGACTTCTTAGATAAGCTTAATTATCTAAAGGTTAAATAATATGCTTACAGAAAAGGAAATCAGGCAAGATACTTAGATAATACTTACCAGGTATGTGTAAGCAGATTTATTTTTCTTAGCACGTTTTATGCATCTAGAAAGATCATCAACAGCAGCATTATAGTCCTTGAATTTAAAATTAACAATTCCTGCAACAAGCCAAATTCATGATCAACTTGGAAAGCATTTTAAATTCTAAAAGTACTACACCAGACAACAATAAGAGTTTTCTTTTTCAACCTCATTAGGAAAAGTTAATATCCATATGTTAAATAAATTACTACTTAATTTATCTGTAGTTGAACCATAAGTGACTTTATATTTTCAAACCAGGAGGTAGAACCAACAGTGAGGAAAGAGTACTTCACTAAAAGAAACCACATTCGATTATTTCCAAGCTGCAGCACAAAAAATTTTTTTGTGTATGCCAAAATTTCAACCCAATTTTTGTGTATGTCATAGCACAAAAAAATTTCAACCCAATTTGGAAACTTAACCTGCAGATCAACTATGACAGGTTAAAGTGTGCATCACTGGTGTTGCTCAATTCATGTGTGTATCCAAATAACCCAATTGTTCAAGGTGTTAAATCATGAAAGGTGCACCATTAAATGTTTTGGCTATTTGTTTAAACTTTGAAGTGTATGCCAAAATTTAGAAGGCTATAAACCAAGAAACCTTTTGTCTAGACCGAATAGGGTTCCAAGAATAACCTTGCAATGGCGTAGAGAAAAACGTGACAGTTCACATTAGCCTGCAACGTTTGAAAATGTGCTCAAGTGGTCAAAAGAACACTGACCTCTTTCATGTAAAATATCTGGTGAGTTTGGTTCAAACTCCAATGCCTTGGTTAAGTCTTCTATGGCCTGAAAATTATAATGTGCATACGTGTTGGATAAAAGCTATAGGACCATTCAAAGTGAATCATTTTATTAAGAGTAACAGAAACAAAAAAAGCAATATCATTTTTTTGCCTGTAAGATTCCAAAATTCATAATATATTTGGTATCAGCCAAAAAAAATCTTGTATTAATGCATTTCTGAGTCCTGAAAAATGGAAGAAGAGGAAACCAGGATTCTGTGTGAAAATGCATTAAAAGTACATCTGGCAACAACCGGTTACAAAACCGTTAGACCGGTGTGGTACCAGACTACCAGTATACCATACCGTCCTGTATAATCTGATATCACTAAAAGAATCATAAAAAATGAAAACCGACCAGCGGCACCATATAGTTATATCAGTTCTTCATTAGACTGGTTATTAACTGTAAGTGCATAACTGTCAGACCAGTATCTGAAACCTTGGTCCATTTATTATTAAACATGATATATCATCAAACATCAGTATTGACAAATGACCATAATCGGTAAGATTGCTCCTACTCGGGCCAGTGCTTACATCAGTATTGTATAGAGTGATTCCTTTTCCTCTCAATCTTAAAAGCTCATTAGTATAAAATGCCACAATCATCGTCTACCAAGAGTCAACTCTCACATCTGCACTCTGACTAATCAATTTAAGGCTTGACAAAATCAGTATTTTCTTGTGTCCTAGAAGCAGATGAAATATCCAAAGACATAAAGCACAAGATCAGTTAAAACAAATAGCCTAGCATTGTTTAAGGGTGAAATGCACATTTGATTTTTTTTCAAGAGATAAATCAGATATTTAATGGTTTGCAGAGTTATCTACAAAATATTCTCAGATTCTAATAAACATATAACTCAAATTATTTTTTGGAATTTCTGAGGTATCTTCAGAAATTCAAGCTAGAAAGGAAATATTTTAGTTTCCTATTAAATTCTTCTGATTCGCATTTCTTTAATTCAAGAAACTCACAATCAATAGAAATTTCCATCAGATTAATCAAATTAGAAAAAGGATTTAACTTTGCCATTATCTTTCATATGCAAACGATGCTTATATTTCCCTTCCAGTGTTATGTATTTTAGGTTGTACCCCAAGACATGTTACAAATCTGTACTGATTTTCTCTTTCGAACACCAACACGACAATTAAGATTTTCAGAAATATCTGTCCAGAATATTTTCCATTTAATTAGAAGGACATTCCCACTTTGTATCAATTATATTGCAACATTATCATCATGGTTATGACTGAAACCAGTGGAAATTTGTAATTCATGTAAGAATACTAATGTAAATCATCTATTCTCTGTATCACAATGATCTGGTCATATCTATCACAGTATCACTATATCCAACCATAAGATCAAAAGTCAAATTCCCCATCCCTATGTTTCATACACAATCATAATGCTCAAATTCCAAACAGTTGCAACTAACCACTTCACTCACCTGAAAAGACAGAATAATATTCTAATTGTCGAGACTGTAAGATTAACCCAGTGCTCTTTCTTTACCATCACTATATAATATATCAGGTATCAGTTCCTTTCTACTGCTTTCTGTTGTTAAAGATGTGACATTTGTCATGTAAATCAAGCTGGTAAATTTTATTTATAAAAATAGATTAAAATGTAGTACCTAGACAAAGAGATTGATGATTTGGAGTACCAAATAAATAGGATCCTGCCATCTTCATGTAATTATTCCATGCACTAGACCAGTAGCTATTTGCAGCTGATAATATTCTACATAAACCTAATAGAAGTATATACTATATATATCTAATAACTAAAAAAATTATAAAAAGACTTGCCTCCATAAATTCTCCCAATGCAGCACGTGCCTGCCCACGTCGCTTCCAAGCTTCCCCAGCCGATGGATTGGATTGTATAGCCTGTTGGAGCCATAACAAATTCAACTCAGAAAATATATGTCTAAATTCACTAGTGATTCACATAAATTTTCTACCATGGTGAAGTCAGCAATCGCAGCATCAAGTTCTCTTTGGAATGCATATGCTGTTCCTCTTCCGATTAAAGCCTCCGGATATTCAGGAGTTTCCCTTAAGATCTGTCACGCATACAACTAAGTGAAGCAAATTCACTTGTTATGAGAGAAAGAGAGAGGCAGAATCACAAAATGCAAAAGCAGGTATGACCTGATCAAAAATGGAGAGAGCCTGGTCATAATTTCCTTCATTTACCTGCAAAATCATGTCAATGACAAAAAAATGCTTAAAATACAATAAGGATCTCAAGCCTTCTGCATGATAGAGGCAATGTCAAAAACCAATTTAGTGATCAATGGAAATAAGCTTAAGATGCTATATCTATCCTGTCCCCTATAACATCAGGTACATAATTTTGCTAGTTGTTCAACTGTGCATCAGTATGAAATTGTTTAGTTGCACTATGAATTTGGGAGATGGCTATCAGTTACCAACTACAATAAGAAATCAAGTCAACCAAGTTACCAACTAATTATGGGATCAAAGACTTGCCAAAAGAAATTAGTGTTATGTTAGAATGTTCATAAATAAGTTCACTAATGCTATACCAATCAATTCCTGAAATGCAAGCATTGATATAGGAAAATTCAGATTTGTTTTCCTACAGTGCTACAATTAGTCTCTACATTATAACAAAACGACGTCAGTGCTTAAATGGCTATCTTTAGTATCTACATTCGGTCTATGCATTATGACAAAATTAAGGCTTTTTAGTTCAAGAATTCTTTGCTCTGAGATCGCCTACCAGTCCATATGATGCACGTTCAGAGATTTAGGAGAAACGTAGTCATTCTCACTAAAACAGAACTAAAATAAAACAACAAAAGTCCTCAAACAATTAAAACCATCTTTGAACAGGCAGACTCGTGGGTTGCAATCAGGAGACTGTCAACAAGGAATCATATGCAACAGCACCAGTCAAATACTACAAGAAACATCAGAAAATCAACATAGCGAAATCAATTTCCTTTTCTTTGCACATGGTTCCTTTTCTTTGTATCCACCAATCCTACCTAAGAACAAAAATCATTTCATCGCTACATCCATCAACAATAGCTGATTTCACGTCAGAGTAACAGATGTAAGACGAGCAGACAAGGCGGTGATGTTAAAAGATAATCGGCATGGATATGCACAAGACAGGAGCAGAAACATGCAACCATGCAAAAAACACTTCCTAGGATTTAACAAGAAAAGGAATGCCAGAAAACTATTTTGTAGAATTAAATAACTCAAAAATTAAGACAACAAGATAACCAGAATTATCTTATTTCTTGCCACTGCAAACACGGTCTTGAAATAACAGAAATGACAGGAAGGCAGCAGCAAATGTAAACCATTCAAACCTTAGTTTCATACTGTCCAGTGAAGGAACAGAATGTGATACCACCCACACTTGGTAGAACCTAAAATATGTTCTTTTTTTTCCATTTAATTTACCAACCTTTTAACGATGACAAAGTGAAATCGGGAGATATAACAACATGAACAGGAGTATTATACTCGAAGAATTCCATGGCATAGAATTCCTCTTCCACAATTCTGCATCTTTGAGAGATAAGAGGGTTTCCTCCATAATTGTCAGTAAACACTGGCAAGCTCAACTACCAGTGACAAAGAAAATCACAGTCAGAAGCAAGGTTCGTAATTTCGAACCGTACCAGAGTATCAAGTTCAACTCGGTATGATACAGTACGAGTATACCGAGTGATGCATTTTGGCATACCACTCGATATATATATATATATATATATATATATATATATATATATATATATATATATATAATAAAGTTAAAAAATAAAAAAAGGGGCGATGTCATGTCGTTTTTTCTCTCCGCATTGCCTAAGTCATGAAGCACCCTTGCGGCAAAGTTAACATGCGAACTTGTGAAGATTGTTCAACACCCGACACTATACCGAAGCCTCATCCAACCCTATGCCACCCAGGGGGTTCCAAGGTGTTGAGATGGCTGACGTTTTGCGTGCAGTTGCGGTGTGCAGAAAACAAGCCGTGGCACACGAAAACGGGAGCCATTTTAGAGCAATTCGACGCGGCGAGCAATCGCACTACAGCGATGCGAACTATCATTGCTTACATTTTCCAAGCAAAAAATAATTCTAGAGAAGATTGGCACTAGCACAAAATTAGATTGCCTCCTTAATATGTTTACCATGAACATCTACAACGTCAACAAGACAAAAGCCATACTACAGAATAAAAGACATACCTGCGATATGCCTCGTGATAATCGGAGATCCAAGCTTATCGACTTGGTCTTCTGAATACCAGTAACAACAACCTTCCGACCCAATTTGGTAGTGTCATTGTACATACTGAAAATATCTGTGCTATCAACAGGTTTGCTGCAGATTTCATGTGTATTCTCTAATTTATGACCGTTAACTGACTCCTTGTCAGATGGTGTAACACCGGAAGAATTCATGGTGTGTTCAGCATTAGTAGTTGATGAATTTTTTATACGAGAATCTGTGACATGATCTTCAGAGACGACAACTTTTGTAACACTGCTAGAACCATGGTCTTCACAGATAATAGCTTCAGTTTCAGTAGTTGACACATTTGTACTTGAGGAATCCATGATGTGATCTTCAGAGACAACAACCTTTGTTTCACATGATGATGCATCCATCGAGTGGTCTTCACCAGCAAACGATGGAGATTCCCTAGTACCTGCCAATAGCTCTTCCAACTCAAGCAATTGTTTCAAATCTGTCGAATCACAAACAGCATTTTGGTAGCCTTCCTCCCATACATGCAAAGCTTCTTCTTTTCTTCCCAAAGCTGACAGTGCATTGCCTAGTCATGATAGATGGAACTCAGAATCTAACATGAGTACAATAATATAGTTAACCATAAAAATTAATTACTCCTTGTAACCCACAGCAGCAACTGCTTGGGTAACAAAAACCTGGAAAATGCACAACATTAAAAAAATACAACCACGCTATTATAGGACCAGTGGTGTAAGGTCATTCAACAATATAGAATCACATCGTGCCCTTGTTGGGCATCAAGAACTACAGCAGGAAGCAATAACGAAACCTACAACAGTCCAATAAAATCCAGGGACCTTTAAGTATGTAAGCTTGAAGGGCATTAGGATTCAGCTGCAGAGCCTTATCACAATCCTTGATCACGTGCTTGTGCAACTCCAACCGGCTGTAGCAGAAGGCTCGATTGCTGCCATCCCCAAACGAAACAACATCAGAAGAAAAGACAAAAAGGAACATATACATGCGAAAGAATGGGATCGAATCGGGACCAGATGTCTTGGACCAACGAGGACTTGGCAACGATGGAATCCAGCACTCGAATGGCCTTGGACCAGTTCCTGCCGCTGCAGAGCCTCGCGAGCTCGAGGCGCTCGTTGGCCGCGGGAGCCATCGTCACTTTCTCCCTGCCTACGGGCGGGGGCGAAGCCCTAATTCGCCACCGCGATCGCCAGCCCGTCAACGGGCGGAACGAGAAGGTAGAGAGCGAAGGGGAGGCTGACGATTGGGATTTGGGGCTTCTCTCACCCCACCCCTCATCTCCACCTTTATTCTATGTAGCCACCCCCACTTCTTCAATCATACGCCCCCGAATGTGCTGACATCGCCACTGTGGACGAGTTTATAACTCATTTTTGTGGTCGTAGGATCCGATGTGCCGAAGATACCGTCGGGACATCCTGACCGTTCATATAGTAGGGGAGCGAGATTTTGATGGGTGAGTGGGAACATGCGGTACTGTGTGACGCGGGGAATGTCCAAACGACACGCAACGTAGACGTGGGACCCAAGCAACGCATCTTAACGCGAGCTGAGATCCGGACGTCGTCCTGCAAGCATCGGAGCTCATCTGATCTGATGGGTATGCTACGGAAGAGGGAAGGAGGCCAGTCTGCCTGTCACATTGTGACATCAGAAAAGAATAAAAAAGGATAAAGCGATCAGAATATTGTGATGTGAAAAAGAATATAAAAACAAAACGTGAACATAACCCCCGAGTTCGCTTTTGCTGTCTTCTCCCTCGTCCCAAAATATAATGAAGTGCTGCTATGTCCCGACATTTAAGGCACATTGTGTTGATGTAAGATTCTGGCATCATCTCTCATCGCCGGCAGATCGTCTCAGGAACAAATCTTACATTGTGTTGATGTAAGATTCTGGCAGTTGCACTTGAAACCTGTTAGAAATAAATAGGAAAAAACTAATCAACGGACAACAGAGAACCAGACCGAAACAGGAAACTTGAGCCCCGACGGAGGTTTAAAAGACACTTCCAAACCATATATATCCACAGCATGGTCAAAAATGGATTTTTCATTACTTTGAAGCTGGAGCACATTCTTGACGGTCCTTAGAACAGCAGCCCAACGAGAAAATACCAAAGGGGCTTGGGGACGGGACACATCAGCAGCTCCAGTTAAATGAGACCACCTAACTAACTACAACCAAAGCCTTGCCCACTTTTTGTTACTTCTATGTACCAATACTGCCAACCCTACTGAGATCGATGTTCCTGTAATGTACAGAAAAAGCTACACATCTGTTACACTTGCAACCGTTGCCTGGTCATCCGCATACCATTACTCCTTTGGCCACTGAAATCAAGCACGCGTGGCCCACCTGTCCAGTCTTCATCATCCACATCGTCATCATCTTCCTCACCTTTTCGTTGAGCAGCTTTTCCGCCTCTGGAACTTCTTGGAGTAGGGCGTTTCCTCTTGACACTAGCTGTATATGTTGAATAGTCTATTGCGTCTTCTCTCAACGATACCTTGAACTCCTGCAATTCAACAACAAAGTTATCATGAGTGCAGTACAGAAAACTCGGAGAAGGTGAAAAAAAAGAAAAAGTTCAGACAAGGCAACGAGTTAAGGTTGCAATGGCTGAAGCCATTACGGAGCCCTCAATAGTAAAAATTGGCATTCATGACCTCAAGTATCATCTTATGTTCAATTCTTGTAACAGAAGTTGAAAAGATCCATGTTTGTAAATATAATGAATCTTAATTACTGTTGAAAATTCAAAGAGAAGCAGTACAAATCCAAAATATTTATGAATATGTTGTCCTCAAGGAGAAAACACCCTCAACAACGTGGTACTGGAACTCCAAACAACAAACCACTCACACCCACATCACCAGACGAAAAAATAATTAAAAAATGGAAGCAAGACTGAGAAGTAAATGAATCCGTTGCTATCAGAAGGAATCAACTACTTGACAAAAATATGGTTAGAGAATCTAGAGTGGACCGATACTGGTGCTGCAAAAAAGGATGGTAGTCCTTGCACAGGTTTCTGAAGTGAAAGGAACATGACAGATAGTAGTAGTATATACAAATTGACTTCACAAACCTTCAGATGGATAAACATGATAATCAATAGGAAATAAAGGGGCTGTTCTGAAATATTTAGATCCACCAAAAGCATTCTACAAGGGAAAATTTTCTCCATATGATTTCCATCTTCTTAGGGTTCCAAATCAACAAAAGGAGATGCACCCAAACCAAAAGTCAACACTTGAGGTGGCAACAAATATGTAATCAATAAAATCAGCTGTTGGAAACTAAAGAAGATAAGAATGCTAACATACTTAAAAGTCAGTCAAAATGAGGAAAATGTGCAAGCAAAAAAATATGGAATAGTTCCACTCCAGAATCTATCAAGATTACTTCTCAAGTATGCCTAAGTCAGGTACCTGATACTTTTCAACCATGGCTTGATAGGATGTAGGCAAACTGATTGGAGTGTCACTAATGTTGAAAGGAATGTTTTGCTTAGAAATCGTCTCTCCAGGCTTTGGAAGCTCCTTTAAAGAAAACGCCTAATAGAAAGAATTCAAAATATCAAAATCTCTAGAACAGTAATCTGCATGCTCTGTTGTTGAAGGGTAGAGAACTGAAAAACTTCATTATGAAAAAACTAACCTGACACCTGGCATCATTTAGACCATACACAATTTTCAAGTGCCTTTTCAGCTTCAATAGGAGTTGCAGAGCAATTGCCTCATGACAATCAGCCTGAGTAGCAAAACAATTTCCAATCATTAAAAAAGTTACTAGGAAGAGAAGAGCAAGATGACATGCTAATAATGCCAAATGCCCCCATCAACAAACAAGATTGTGCAAATAAATAAAATGCCACAAAAAAACATAAGAGTTCATATCAAATTTCCAACATCACTAACAGTATAATTAAGACAAGATAATGCAATTGTTCTATATTTTTAAACTCTAATGTATGAGTAAGTTCCACAGGCCACGATCTTTTTATCAGAATATATGCAAGGTCAAAGGCTACATTATTTGTTGCAATTGACAAACTGATATTATGAGATAGCATGATAATGGGGCAACTAGAAATGATCCTTACATTTTACCCTGTTAAACACAAGGAAGGTTGATATGAAGGGGCAACAATAACAACAATGACAAGAAATAAGTATACAATAATGAAAATATCAATAATATATGAAATTATGAATCACAATGTTATGCAGTTAGGAGTCAACATACACGAAAAGTTGTGTCCAAAGTTATGATGGATGTTTAGTTACCAGAAGACAAAAGGCAGAGGGAGATCTCTCAAACAACTTTATTAAAAACAACAAAAAGAGAATAGGTAGCTCCTCATTTGACTGAAATGGCAGTAAAAGATCCATGTCCAAGCACAAGTTGTAGGGAACTTAAGGCTTGTTGTAATGCAGAACAGCAACAATGCATTATTCGACAGTTTAAATTGCAAATGATCCATGGTATTACATTTAAACATATAACAACCTGAAACTTCTGCAGGTCTTCTGTTGAAATGCCATGTGAGCTGTCTGACATCTTGTCCGCAATCTCTGTGAAATCATGCTCAGATATATTAGGCCAACCAGAATTGGCATTACCTTTGTCAATTTCACTGGGCATCTCCAATGAATCCCGGTGTTGCGAAACAGAACTCCAGGTTTTCATGTTTGCCTCGAGTGCACCTGCCCTAACTTGTATTATTCGATTTATATCATATATCAAGTAAAGGGGTTCATCAGGACATGTGAAAGGGAGAGATGCAAGAATCTCTGTGCAATATCTGCGAAATGGAAATGACAATTAGAATCAACACCGACTAAGTTCTTCAAGCCAAATAACAACTTTGTAACTTACACAAGAAAGCCAATCGGTAAATAATTCCCACCACCAGACTCAAATTTCCTCACTATTGAGTGAATGAACTTGTTCCTTGCAATACGATTTCCTCGAATAAGCCTGTATATACGAGATATACCTGGCCGGACATATGCTATCGGATTACCATCAGATTTACCTTTTTGAAGTCCTGAGACCAAATTATGATTACTGGCTATGCACTGAACAAATTTAAATGACATCTGAAGGCCATCACCCAAACGGCTTTCAAAAAAAGCAGGATACCTGCAAAACCAATCATGTTACTAAACAAACACAATGTCATTCCAATTTGACTAGTAAACTTGATAAGTCTATTGAGTTACATGATCATACTTATCATTCATGTTCATCAACAAGTGATGGGCCAATTTTGAATTCACATCCAGCGGATCAATTTCAAGAGCTATGAGGTATGGAACACACGTAATAGGATGGACTAGTCCTTGACGTAGTACAATTTCCACAATCTGAAACAAATGTGAAAAAGAAATCAACACAAGCAAAAACAATAACAGCATACATTTTAATAAAGCTGAGAAATAGAAAGAAAGATTTTCATAAAACTAAAAAGTAACTTTGCTATGAAAAAAGATGAGAAATTCAGAGAGTTAATACCTTGAGAGAAGTTTGACGAATTTGGTCATTTCCATCCAAGCATCTTTCAAGAATACTGTTCCAATAAAGCTGAACAATTCCTCCACAAATATTAGTATCACCTGCACCTGCAGCTACAGGCACTTTGTTTCCAGCATCTTCAGCATGTGAAGTTGCATTCTTACTGCCACAATCTGTACCCATTTTGGTTTCCGCATCAAGAAGATATTCATACAGGTTTTGCAATGCTTGCGTCTGGTGTGAAAAAAAAACATCCCATTCAAATAAAGGGAAAGAACAAAGAATGTGCATAACAAAAAATGATGTACCTTAAGCCTGAAATCAGCACTAGAGGCCAGTGAGGCCTCTAATATTTTCCCAATGTCTTTTTCCAACATATACTCAGGACTAGAAATCAATATATAGCCTAATGCCTGCAGAGCATTAGCATATGAATTCAAGATCCAAGTTCCAAAGAAAAACTTTCAATACACCAAATTCTTTGATAATTTTCACTTGCCTGTAAAGCTCGAACCTTTAAGCCAAAGTCGTCCATGACAAGATATCTTTTCAGTAATGAGAGACTCTTGTCAATATGAACATGTTGACTATCAGTCTTAACTATTAGCTCTCCCCCATACCTTAGAAGAAGCCCAAGGCAGAAAAGTGAACGACCCAAAAGCTGGATATCGTACACAAGTTCAAACACCATCAGATAGGTATATCAATGGATTCAAGTTCTCTACTAGAAGAACGAAATGCTTAAAGAAGAAAACAATCCATAGTCATCTTTTGATAACAATAATATTTCTTAAACATCTCCCCATTGATTTGTTGGCCACAACAAATGTTTAAAAAAAAATTAATGTGAACAAAAATAATATAAGCAATATTTTATGGTCAATTCTTAAAATATGTTTCATAGGTAAACATCTCAAATAGTCGATTCATTATTTCTTTAAAAGAAGTAGCTTTCTAATCACACATTTCTGGTTCCATGCATTAAAAAAACTCAGCAAATAAGCAACAAATATGAGAGAAAATTTCCAATTCATCCTTTTTGAGGCTCTCATAATCTACCTGATACAGTTTTATAATTCTAAGACCAGCAAGGTTTCCATTAGAACATAAGTGAAAAATAGAAAGTTTAGTTAAATACAAGAACCATTAATCTTTCAACAATCTGCCTTTATCATGTTTCTATTTTATAAACATTACATTTGCAAAACGTCATAAAAATATCAAATAAAGATGTTCCTCAACTAATACCAACAAACCCAAGATAAGGAGAATACACATGTCGTTCCAATTGTGTCGAAGTAAAAAAGTAGACTCTGCTGAAAATTTGAAATAGTAGTGGTAAAGTCTCAATTGGGTTAACTAATTCAGTTTTTTGTTTAATCACAAGTTCAAACAATTATAAAGAGAATTTCCACGACAGAAGTTCTCAATATTCCAACATTGCAACAGAAGACATGACAAGGATAAGAAACCAAGAAAATAGAATAATTTCTAATCTAAGGCATAGTAAAAAAAATTAAATATTTAGTTTTGCAACCAATGCAAAGATGGTTACCTGCATATTATCAGAACCTGAACCTTGCAAATGCTTGAAGAAAATGTGAATCAAATATTCGACAATACTTGAACCTTTGCCAGCAATTTTACTAAGCGAACAAAGGCACCTAGAGGGGGAAAAGGAACAATCAAAATCAACATTTTTATCACAGCTAAATGATGCAGGTAAGCAAAATAAAGAAGAGGAAACAGAAATCCTAGGATCATTACTACTGAAGCATGCAATATATTGCGACAAACTTCTGTCAATAACAAAAAAACAATGATGTGGAATAAAACAAATATTAGTCATACAGCATCTAAAATCCCTAGCTCGATGGTGTTAGGGGCTGTTCAAAGTATCACAGAAGAAAAAGCTGTTGGTTAGCAAAATAGATGCTCCTTACTGCTTTAATTTTATATTTTTAATGTTCTACAGTACAACACTATCGGTACAAAAAGCCTGCAAATAACACTCCATCTACCATCAGATGAATCCAATTGAACATAAACTGAACTGATCTAGGCCGACCTACCTCTGCACATGCTGCATTTCAATTAACAAAAAGGTGGTCACATGTATGAGGCTCCAACCAATGTAAGGCCAGGAGACACTCAAGGCATGCAACCTTAACAAAGCTCCAACTGTAATAGCAAATTTCATATTAGATAATCTGTGTTGCAGCCACTGGACACTGAGCACCAATGAATAAACTAGTATGAAAGTGAATCCACCGAGCAAAAGAGCAAGTACTAGTCGAATTAACTTGATTAAGAAACAAGACACCAGAAACATGAGGGAACCAGTTTGGAATGCGTCGGATTGAAGATATCTGAAGATCAAGAAACTATTTAATAGATTGAGAACTGTAACATCCAAACTGGACCCAGTCTTAGAAGATTTAATAGTCACTTTCCATCTTCAAGAATTTCAACAAATTTTAGCATCAAAAAACCAGTGATTTAAAAAGGTGCTCGGGCGCTCGCCTAGGTGCTCGGGCGAGGCGAGGCGAGGCCCGAGCGCCTCACTTCATTTCCAGGCGGCGTGCTTCAAAGAGGCGTCGCCTAGGCGCTCGCCCGAGCCCAGGCGCCGGGCGCTTCAGGCAAGCGCCTGGGTTAAACCAGGCGACCAAACCAGCGGTTTAGGTTTGGTTCGGTCTCCGATGCTTTATTTCGTTCAATCGAACCAACTAAAGCACTAATATCAGCGTGACTTCCCCAACCATAACCTTGCTCGCCGTTCACGCTGCTCGCTGCCGCTGCCACTGTCGCCACTCCCGCTGCTCGTTGCCGCTCTCGCTGCCACTGTCGCCGCTCGTCGCTCCCACTCCCGCAGCCACGGCCGCTGTTGTCGCTGCCTCTGTCGCCGCTCCCGCTGCTACCACTGTCATCGCTCGCCGTTGCCGCTACCGCTGCCGCTCCCGCTTTTCTCAGCACCCTCGGTCTTCCCTTACACTCTTCTCTTCTCTTTCGCTTCTCCTCTTTCGAAATCGAAAGTATACTGTTAACAATATACAATATACTGTTAACTGTATACAGTATAACACTATTATTTTGATTTTAATACTATTAATTTTAATATTATTAATTTTTAGTGTCTCACTTCGCTCGGGCGAGCGCTTAGCGCCTCAGGTGTTTTTAGACCGTGGCACCTTTTGGCACCTAGCGCTTTTAAATCACTGCAAAAAACTAATCAGTGAAGCCCAAAATCAAATTTGACTCTTGAAAATTGATAATTTGATAGAAACCCAAATCATGCTTGAGAGGATTTGTTAGAGGTCATTGGCACATTTCATTTTAATATGCATCTCAAATCTCGATGACACATAATGTGGAAATGAGTTATGTGGCATTGATTGGAGCAGGTCTGGATCAAGTTTAAATTTTGTTCGAGTTACAATAGTTAGTACTACAAGATTTTTGCAATATTTCAAACAGGGTCAAATATAACCTAGTATGGTCTTAATTCGAGTCTGTAAATATGTTACACAGATAAGCAATAGCTGCATGGGAAGACTGTAACTTTTAGGAATTGCAGATATGTTTGTAAAGTTCCCAGTTGCATGAAGAATTACACTTTGTAGCAGTTATGTTTTTGAAAGATTATTCTAGTACCTACTTGAAGAAGCATACAAAATTAAGCTATCCAATAGAAAACAACCACCCAACTACATTATTATAACTAAAAACTTGGGTAACAAGCGATAAAAGAAAATTGAGGCTGTTTCATCTTTTGATCATGTTTAATTAACTACAAGAAGTCTTAGAGACAAAAAGAAAAGCAGATAGTTGATTAATAACAAGAAAGGCACGAAGTTTATGATAATGTGAAGGACTGCAAGGAAACAGCAATCACCAAGTGAGCTATCGTACTCATCATCTGGAAAAATATCATTCAACATTAAACTTAGTTGTCAAATTCCATGATAACGACAAACAAATTTCCTTTTTTATGAGTATCATTGAGATGCATATTAAAATGGGCTTCCTGGTATTAGAAAACACGGAAAGTCAAAGATGCACATGTGCATGAAAAATATCTTTCATTAAACTTCGTTGTCAGATTCCAGGATAGCTACAAAGCAAATTTCAGATGAACTCACTGGTAAAAGAAAACACAGATAGTCAAAGATGCACACATGCATGACCTAGATAACAATTAGATGATAACACAGAATGGTAATGATAATTTACAAGTAGAATCAAGAAAACAAATCAAACAGTACAGCAAAAAAACAGTATGCCACATATTCAGGTAAATCTAATTTTTCGCAAGTTCTATCATGTGAACATGTAAAGCAATAAATAAAAACCATGAGGTAATAAGATTCAAGCCTCAATTCCCATTATGCATAAAAAAAGATATACACCTCTATGCTGAGCATTTAGGAAAATAACCGTGTTATGAAATATAAATGACAAATGGTATAATCAAATGCGCAATGAAACATAACCTACTTGATACAAGCATGAACGACTGTCAGGAAAGAATGGCGAACAATCATGTGCTTAAGGTCCTGTTCAAGTTCCTCAATAACACTCTGTGGTGGCTTCCGAAGCAATGGCAGAACAGCATTGACTACATATATTATGCTTTCGAGCAGCTGAGCAACTGATTTGTTGTCAACCTAAACAATGCAGGTTGAGGAATCAACCAAAAAATAATTAAGATAATACTACCATTTGCAAGAACAAACCTTTATACGAATAAAGAAAAAAAAAAGATACATGAATTCAAAATTTGGAATGAAGTAAATGACTATATACTGAAGTGATGGCAAAACCAAACCAAACAAGGTTATGTTTATAGGATACATGACAATTGATGCATACTAAAAGCCTAATACCAAGACTTGTAAAAAGGATATTCCAGTAATTATGGACTTCCTGCATATTTAACAGAAACAGAATAAGAAAGCTGCTTTATAAACATCCATTCTTTAGCCCAGTTATTGTTAAAATGTATGAAAAAACAACCGCAACAGGCATAAACTTATCACAAAATTTCCTATGTCATTACACAGTTGTTCATGTTTTATGATCAGAAAATTCTCTTCCCCTGGTCATCATTTCTATGCAATGTCCCGATTTAAATTTTGAGAAGACTGATAATTTAAAAAAATATCTAATATATTAAATCTCAGTCCCAAACTCTGCCTTTAGTACCTCCATAAGTGGTGCTGGCTGTGGTTTTACATTTTGAGCTGACCAGGACATGCCGAGCAGTACAAACAGGTCCAACAGCTGGCATGCACAGGGACCCACCTATTCCATGTGGTCCAATGGCGAAACAAGACTAATTGCCAAGCCATATGAATCGGGATTACCACCCGCTACAGACCCACTGTGGTCTCTTTTGAGTTGCAAAAAAGTACTTTTCTGTGTCTTTTGCTTCCCTTTCCCCATATCAACATCCTCACTCTCTTTTTCCCTTCCCTCTCATGCAATTTTTTTCCAAATTCAAACATTACTGGTAGGAGAAGGCGCTTAAATCAAGGATCTGATAAACTATTTCTTCTAAATTAGGTAAATTTGAACCTGATTTCTTAGCTTAATGACTTGAGTTTAGGTTTAATTGGCCATGATTAAAGAGATTTCAAAGATTCATCTTGGTTTTACACTTAAATTAGAACTTGACCCACTAAGATCAAGCCCCAAACCATATGGATCTAGGCTAGATCCACAAGGATCAAGCAGTTTTAGGCTAGGTCTATGTGGATCTACGCTTCACCTTTAGTTAATATAGGTTCAATCTGTATGGAAGATTTTGCAGTTTCTAGATCTTATGATGAACAGTCATTCTTTTCGGAGTTGGATGCATCTTACAATACACAACAACAATGCAGTGCCGAGAGCTGCAGCTCAAGCACACTACATCATAAAACTTGTGTGGGACTGATTGCCTGAGCGTCCCATCACACGAGTGGCTCATGGTGATGAGGCAACAACATCAATGACACTGTTTACCAATATCAAATGCCTACCAAATGCCATGGGAGCAGTTTCATGCTTAGGTCCTGCAGATGTACCATAATGATATACAATATCAACAGATTGAGGACCTTGACCCACCCTGTCATGAATCATGATGATCATTTTGGTCGTAGGAAGTAGGAACAATTAAATAATCTTATAATACAATTATTTTATTCTGCTTCATTGCTTAAATGACTTTGAACTTATTTGTGTGGTGCGACGTATTCTTTAGAGTTTAGATACCTTGTGTTCCTTTGCCACTACATATTTCAATGCAATATACAAATCTTCTCAACATTATGTTTTAAAAGGTAGGAAACAACCATAAAATAGGGATCTTTCAGGGTTTCGAAAGATTGAGACCCTTAAATCACATGCCACAGCATGTGCCAGTGCACCATGTGTGGGTACATTGGCATGTACCTGGTCATGGACCAATATGGGGCCAGTAACCTTAAACCATCGTGCTGAGTATTGACAATCATAGATGCCAAGGGCAATAATGAACATCATTTGGCAGCACAGTGTTAAGTAGTTAAAAGAAATAACCTGGAACAAGTTTGATTGTTAAGAAATTCACCAAACACGATGACAATGATTCTTACATGCTCAACAAAAAATATATCCAATGGTATTCTTTCATGGTAAGACCTAGGTCCTTAACAGGCTGCTCAGTCGGCAAGAACATTTCCCATGCTGGAACATCATGGACTCAAGCATTTCAACACTCTTAGTTCCTGCCTCAGTAATAGTTAAAAAGTAAACATAAAATTCAATAAAAAATAAACTTAACAAATATTATATTTAGATGCTTTAGACCTCAAAATTCATTTAGAATGCTCGTTATGCAAAACTGGTTCAAGAGGTAAAAGTAGGAAGTAACTTATTCGAGTCCCACATTCCACAAGATAAATAGATTAGATGCAATGCCATGAAAAAATAAAAGAACCACAAGGATAGCTTTGTTGTCACTTCATGAACAATGCTTGTGCTTCTCTTTGCGATATACCTAAAAAAAGCAATTATTCCTATAAGGGATGATGTAATGCCGGATACATATTTTGCCTTAGGAGTTAACAGACGCAAAAAACAACACATCAGTTCGCATCTGTTCTACTGCAAATAAACAAGCTAACACTGTAGAACATAATCAAAGAGAAGAAACAAAGCAAAACTGGATATAATCAGTACGATTCATATAAACTATACAAGAGTTAATAACAAAAAATACCATAAAAAGGGCCTAAACGGAGTACAAAGAAATGAAGAATTAGAAATGCACATTAAAATATTAATGTGGAAGATGTGACAAGAAAATCTAAATAAATATACAAAACTTCTAAAGAAACATTCTTGTATCTCAACTTTGGCGATGCTCAAGATATTATCCATAAACCGTCGAGCATCAACGTGGAAAACACAACAAGAAAATCTAAATGTATGCATGAAATTGCCAAAACCAAACATAATACCTGATTCTTAAGGTATGGCTGAAGAGTTATAACAAATTGTGATTGATCGGTGGATGGAGCACAAAGTGTTGGATCCACAACGCAAAATGAATGCAAAGCAAGAACATATGGGAGTGCACAAACTTCCTCTTTATCACTAGTCTCCTCCTCTACCTACATGTTTTTGATATGTTGCATATTAAAAACCGGATGACTAAATAGTTCAACACACAAAGACACTGCATGCTAATAAGGTCAAAAAAAAGCACCTGCAATATTCTTTCTAATAAACGTTTGCAAATCAATTCACAGCGTTTACGCACAGATGCCAAAGAAGCTGCATTTATCCCAGTAGCTTTAGCCGATTGTGGAAGAAAATCAAGTGTTAAATTACGCTTTATAACTGTAACAAGATGATGACTGTTAGGCATATTTCTCAGCATATCAACAATCTGCTCAGTCTTCTTTGCTACTTCCATAGGTACAGAGCTACCATCAGCTATCAAGTGCTTCTGACTTCCAGTTGGTTCCTCGAACCAAAGTTCAAAGAATGTTTTGCATACTAAATCCTGTTAATAACCCATAGTAAACCTATTAAGTTAATCAAGCTTAGAAAACATGGAATCCTACAAAAGACATGATGCTTAGTCTCGTAAAGACCAGGAAAAATCAACCACATTAACTATGTATGTGTATATATATACATATATACATATACATATATACATATATACACATATACATATATACACATATATATATATACATATATACATATACATATATACATATATACATATACATATATACACACATATATATATATACATATATACATATATACATATATACATATATACATATATACATATACATATATACATATACATATATATATATATACATATATATATATATATAAACACACAAACTACTATTAAAAGGTCAAAAGAACCAATTCAGAACAATACTCATATCACCTGTACGCTTGATTCCTCATCGGTAACACGAGAAATGATCTCAATAAAAGCACGAGTTGCTTCTGAGAAGTTTGATTCAGAAATACACAAGTCGCGGATAATTCTAATGGAACGTTTGCGCACACTGACTCCGGTATCCTTTATCCGTTCAGCAACTTTTTCAAAATACTGTCAAGCACAAAATAAACTTCCAATTAGACAAATAACCATTCAAGAATCTGAAAGTGCATGTTTGATTTAATCACCTTCAAACCAACTCCAGGATGAGAAGCAATATGTCTGCCAACAAGTTCAAGAGCAGCTTCCCGAACTGAGATCGCAGAGTCACAAAACCTTCCTTCAACAGCACATTGGACACGTTTATCACATAAAACCTCAGGATCAGCTTCAACTATGGCACTGACCTAAAACAGTGTAATAGAAGCATCAGTGTAATAGAAGCATCACCACTGTAATAGAAAGAAATTAGATACATATTTATTTGCTCTGTAGAAAAAATGCTCACTGCTCTTAATGCCTTGGCTCGCAAAACTGGAGAGTTCTCCCTCAAGCTTGCCTGAGAGCAATGAGTTTGCTGTAATCCTTAACATAGACAACATCCAAGAATAAAATGGAATGCAATAAAAAGCTATTTACCAAGAGCAGTGAAAGAATTTTGTCAAATCCCCTAGAGAAAGAATTATTTTGCCCAAGTGCCAAGCATATCTTCTTAGCCCCATCTCTTGACAACAATAAAGAACTACCAGAGTCCCGCAAAATGGCCTTTGACTTTAGTCTAGCAAGATAATAAATAACCCTTTCTTGAGATTGAGAGTCGTCCTTGTACCACAAGCAAAGATAAAACCTGCAAATGGTTTAGCATTTAAATAATGTGATTGTAACAATTCTAGAAGGAAAAAGTATTAAGTTTTCACACCAGCGAGTAAACAAATTCACATCATCTTCGGAACCATTTTGTTGCAGATGGTTCAAAAGAATTTGTTGAACAACTTCCAATTTAGTGACACAGTCAGAATCTCCAGAAGTGGTGCTAGCAGAAACTAAGCTTATCTTAGCATTATCCTTGCTCTGCATATTGCAGTATGAATGCAGAGTAATTAGCTGCTTCTTGCATAGACATATATGACAAGACCAGTCCCGAAGCAACATTTCTTGTCCCGAAATTCCCAAGCAATCAGGATGAAAGCATCTCTTGCAGAGATGACAGATGATGTTGGCACCTCTTCTTTTAAGACAAACAGAGCATGCATCTTTCGTGCCAACGGAAACATCATCATTTGCATCGACCAGATCTTGTAGGATCCAGAACCTATCCCTGCTGCAAGTCACAGCATCACGTTTCAGCCTTGCTGCAATCATTCCTAGAAGGTCAACAGCCATGCAACGTGCTGAGATATCTTTAGATTTCAATCCAGCATTTTGAAGCAGCAAGACACAGAGAACCTGCATAGACCAGACTATTTAATTAAAATTATAATGCACAATACTCAAGTTCTGGTGAAGATCCATCACCTCCAATATTGGAGCAGAAGCAGGATATTCAGGTAAATTCAAAGTCGTCAGCAGATCCATGATAATATTCTCTAAGATCATCTTCGACTCTGATACATCTTGAGATTTTGCAGTGGTCAAACGCTGAAGAACACTGGTCCAGAAAAGGCAACAGGTTTGAGTTGCAGCTTCATAAGATTTAGCTGGGCTACTTGAATCAGATGATATATCTAAAACTGCATTCCAGTTTGCTGCTGTCTTCAAACTTTCAGGAAGATTGCTACTGAATTGCACCAATTGAATCAACAAAGCTGTTATCATCTGAATCTGTTTTTGTTCCTCATCGGGGAGATGATAAGCTCTAATAGCCCGTTTGTTGAATTGTAACTTCCTAAGAAGCTGCAGGGTTTCATCTATCAAGAAACTCCGGTGCTGAGTGTATGAAGAATACACCTGAATGAACAAACAAGCATAATAAACAAACAAGAGCATATATTATTGAGAACCAATTTAAGTAAAATAGATAGCATTACCCCACATATTAAATTTATAGACTTTAATTGCAAGAGCTGAATGTTATCTGCCAAGAAAGTTGAAAAACTGGTCTTAACCAACTGTAGAATGCAACTATCTGAGAGTCGCTCCACAGACAATAGATCCTTGAGAAAGCCTAGAATTGAGCAAAGTTTCTGAACCACAGCATGCACTGGTGCTGAAATTCTGGTGTAAACAAGAAACACAACAATAAAACAAGTATCTTAAATATGCAAATAAGTGGAAATACAGTCACAAATAACCAAGTATTAGAGATAATACTTGCTTCCGGAAGACTTCCTCAGATTCACATTCCTATTATAGCGCCTTCTTTTGGCTAATGAACTATTGGTATTATCTACATCATCATCATCTTCCTCATCACCTGGATAAATACAGAAAATCAAACAATAGACCCATTACAAGGTAAAACAGAAAGCTCTTCAAGCTTACTGGATGTGTATCAAAATGCACAGCATATCAGCATGATTCAATTCTTTACTTTCACTCTACAATGAAAAGTTCAAAAACATCCAACAAAGCCTCACACAGGCAAAATCACCAGTTAACATGGTGCAAACAGCTAGATCCTTGTAGCAAAAAGCAGAAAGGACCTCATCAGGTTCACACTGTTAACACAAGATCAAAAGCCCGAGCTACATATTGGAGACCTGATTGAAATTGACTGAGTTGCTCATTGAACATGCATCGGCTATCAGATGTCCCCAAAAATAAAAATAAAAAATCAGTTCCTAAAATATTACCATCAAAAGGAGCATTTTCACTTGGTTTGGGAAGACTGTGCAATGGATTACATGCTGCGATGATTTCCATGATCTGATGTCTTGAGAAATCAAGAATTCTTTCAATGACCTGAGTTAAATGTGAAACAGAGTCATGAAATTATCAAAAATATTAAACATGTTAACTAAAAAATCCATCCTATGTGAACAGGTAGCAGGGTGTAAAGGGAAGTATCTTGTTATATTACTGTTAAGACATTAATGTAAAAGACTATAAATACTTTGCACATACTTCTTCTCTATATAGCTGCTTTGGCATATCTTGATGGGCCATAATTCCCAGTGATGCATGAGTAGACTCCAAAGCACACAGGACCAAGTTTGCAGCATCGTCATCAGCCTGAAAATTGTGCACATGCATAAATAAAGCATGCTAAAGGTACATGCAGTAAGTACCTTTCTTCAAAGGATCATATAAGAACTTGAAAAGGTAAGAAGGCATGTAAGAGGAGCTGTCAAAGATTAACACTTCTACATTGCAGCTTTTCATGTAATTGACAATGGAAGAAACATTTTAAGAAACCAGCAGGTAAGGAATACTGATGTATATTTTGATACGACATACAGATTAGGGTTGCAACTATGGTAATGCAACCTATACCTGTCCTGCCAATCAGTCCAGATCCGTGTCATCCAGCCTAAAGTTCAGTTCCAAATCAAGCAAACTGACATTCCTGGGCTGAAATCCTAAGACAACGAGGCTTAACCAGACCTCAGAGAGCTTGTTTCATCCCATAAGTACAATGCATAATCAACACTAATCCAATCAAACAGGATCCATGTAACACAATCTACACATAAAACAAGACCGTTCTATTTTACAAAACATTGGCCTGCTGGTGAATGATGAATACAGTCCCGTTCCAAGCTTCCAGCAGCAGTCTAAGATAGATAAACCTACCAGGCAGATATGGGCTGACTCATTTAGTGACTCATTGCTTGCCTTAGCCACAAAAATGTCATGACCATTAACCTATTATGCTACAAAACCACTCAGTTGCAATAAAAATATAATGCTTCCTCAGAGTGATCTTCAATTTCCATGGATTCCATCCAGTAGAAAATAATAATAATAAGAAACCACCTTCCAATACTGAGAATTATGAGAACCATCTAAATGTTTAAAAAATTGAGATCATTTTGTATGTGTATATATACACCCATTTGCACAATGATGTGAACGACTCACGTTTATTCAAAGTCATTCCATCAAATTGCTTAATGAATATGAGCATGGAAAATCCCATTCTCAAGCTTCACCCAGCTACTTCATGTTGACTTGAAAAATGGTTCATGGGATCAACCAATCCACATCAGGATTGGCCAAATCTGAACCTGAAACCTCTAAGTTTTAAAGCTGGCTCAGCTGGTCCCTATCCTGAACCTAAACGGTCAAACCTGTCCCGGCTAATTTCCATGAAATCTAAATGGTCTGATCAGTTACTGAATGGTTTATCTCCCAATCCTGTCGATTCCAGCCAATTTAGGTTGATCCAGCAGTCATGACTTATTTCCAACTGATTTCATCATTCTTCACCAATTTTCATAAGATTACAGCTAATTTCTGATCATTCAGAAGAAATAATAAACAAAAACTCAAGATCCAATATGATCGAGCTATACCAATCCCGATCCATGCATTCAACTCAACTATTAACACCACAAGATTCAGTTGATCGCCAAGCCAATTAATATTATAACCAATTCAAATCTAACAATTCCAAATAACTCAATGACTACACGAAACATAACCGTGATTCTATCAAACAAATTTTACTGAAGAGGACTTCTACCCGACTTGAATTTTGAGATAAACCCATATATGATTGGCCACTCAATATTCAGGAATATTTATATTATAAAATCAAAACTAAATTTTTCATGTTGCTAATAAGAAGGAAATTTTACTTCCACCTCGCACATCATATTTTTAACTTTTTAAGGCAATTAATGCATATTTGTTCAGCAAATAACAAATGCTAATGTGTGCACTAAAAATTATTCAGGCATGTATAACCCTTATTAATCATTGCAATATTTATTTTACCTTAATATAAATGCATAATGTTATTGACACAATCATCCTCGACATAGTGGGACGATGATATGTGATGGTTGTTTATGCCCCTACAATTCCAATTTAATAAATTGCAATTTTTCATCATTCACCACAAGGACAAACTGTATGGACCTTTGCTTCATTACTTTAGTCAGTCAACTAGTTTTCAGACTAATTATTTTTCAACACAAGTTCATCAAAGCAATTCCTTTACTGTTCACCTTGGAAGAAGAAAATGCTGCAAATGACCAGTCCTCATAACATAACTTTGTCCTACTTAAGAATCAACCACAACAAGCAAACCCAACTCAGCTCCTCAAGAGATATCCAAATTTGTTACGATGCAGTCAAAGATATCCAAATTTGTTAGTATGCAGTCAAACAAATGTTACCGATCTTTATGCTCCAGAAAAGCCGAAGACCTCAAACAGTACAAGGGCCAACACAAAGCAGCTGATAAAATGTCTCTTTGGTCTTCTTCTCCATTTCTGAACACCTAACTTCAAAACATCATACATTTTCTTGCTATGCACATAAACATCATTTTTTTATGAGTTTGAACTTTGAACTGCCTTCAACTTCTCAGCCCTATCATTTTCCCTATTTGGTGCTACCTCTCCCATGGATCAATTGTAAAGGTTCTTTATTTCATCTTTCATTATAATAAATATCATCCATCTCAACATCATCATATGCTGAACCTTCTCTTATGATTCTTCTCAAGGCCACACAATTTGAGGCATAAAAGTGCAAATGAACCTACAGGCTACAGAAATCATGTACAATTTGCGCCTTGACCTAACTTGCTAGTACAATCAAGGCATGAAAGTCTTGTTTAGGTACATGGACATTTTTTAACCATCCACTTCAACTATATCCTCCTATCTTGCCTAAATGCCAATAAACATATACACACCTATATATAAGAATTAAAAGTTAAGTTATTTAAATTGTCAACACAAAAGGAAAATATATAAAAGAATAATCACCATTTTTGTTCAATGCACCCTAAGCAAAAAAAAAAAAGACCATTTTTATTCAATGCATCTGAAGCAAATCACCATTAAGCAAGACAGAACTTGTAAGCACAGATTGACATCAGCTGCCAACAAATGAAAGGAAAACCAAAGTCAAATTTTACCTTTTCTAAAAGGAAACATTTCAATGATAGAAAATAACAGCATCTATATTCTATAGCCAAAAAAAAAACTTACATTGTCATTTCCATCAATCGACAGGCCTTGTGCACACTGTATTTGACGATCTAAAATATTTATGAGTCTCACAAGAGTGTTGAGTGGAATTAACTGCAAGACTTTCTTTGAACGTATAGACATTATCTGATTTAGAAGTGTTTTAATATCAGTCAGCGGAATAGATGACACCTCTGCACCTTCCGCATCATCAGGTATCTCTGCCCTCCCACAAAAATCTTCAGCCATCTCACAAAAGCTTCCAACTATTCCTGCAAATTAAAGAAAAAAATATTAATACTCGAAACAAGAGCGTCGAGTAAAGACACGAGAAAGATTAGGTAACCTTGATGGTCAAGAAGATCTGGCCCCACAGATGATGGAACAGAATCACTTTCTTTCTTTTTTATTTTCGGTTTTCTTGACGAAGCAAAAGAAGGTGGTTCCTGCAATTGCAAGCATTTGGGGACTTACATAAACAGTAGGAAAAGAGGATCGATAACTAAGAGAAGACCATAAAACTCACAGTGATCAAGTTCTTTTCTGACCGGTCATCACATTCACCCCCATTATCCCTTTGTACTTGGGAAACACCTTGTCCAAAGGGTTTCTTTTCTATCGTTTGATTAGACCTTCTCTGCTCCTGAAGAGGACCTGAGAAACTTGAACAGCACAACATTACATAAGCAAAGAAGTGAAAGAAAGTCCAACTAAAACGACAATCACACCCAAAAATATATATATTGCGACAAAGAAGTTGTCAGATAATTATGACGAGTAAAAATCAAATTATACAAAAAAGTAAAACAACAAAATCATGAATTTTTCACATGACAAAATACTAAAACACAAAGTAAAATGAGTAACCAGACACATGAAACCTCAGAAAACTAGTGCCAACTTAGTTAAAAAAATCAAAGTTTTATAAAGCATCCATATGGCCAAGGACTACAGAAGCCAACATAGATTGAATTTGTTTTCTGAACCAGATAAAATTTCATTACAACAACAGAGATATACCAAGTATAATGACATGGGATGTATTACAACTAGTGACAAATTTCATAATGTTAATGACATGGGAGGTATTAAAGCACATAAAACATAACAACTTTAATACTTAAAAAAGCACCTTATTTTGCACTGCCAAACCTGATAGACAAAGTATAATAAGGCAAAAATGGATCCGATGTACTTGAAAACCTAATAAGCTTTGATATGATAAAACACGATTGTCCTAATAAATATGGACCTAGTTGTAATCAATAACTTTGTAGGTGTTGATATGATGAAAACAATGAAGTTAGCTTCACATACACACTCTTCCTTCAATTATTTTATTACAGTTCCAATATACAGCTGGAGAGGTGTGCATATATACAAATATAAAAGAACTCCCTATGGTGATGACATTTACATGCACTTCATTTATGAAAACCAAATAACATCACCACCAACACATTAGATTATAAGATACCTTAAGAGTCAACATGAGACAATCTATCACTGCCTTTAACCAATGTGACTTTATATGTTGGTTATGATGTGTAAGGTCAGTCAACTTTGTATGGCTGTCAATAAAAATTGTTTCAGTTTTAGTACTAAGCAAGGATTGAAATATCGTACCGTACCGGAGTTTCGAGATACGCTCGGTACGGTGCTGTACTGTATACCGAACAGCAGGGCGACGTTGCCAATGTGTGTGTGTGTGTATATGTGTGTGTTTATATATGTGTGTGTGTGTATATATACATATACCGCCCGGTAGTGGATGGTCCGTGTACCGGTCTGCTGGCGGTCCGGTACATACCACCCGGTACAGCTTGTATTATTTGAAATTGAAGACCTTGGTTCTAAGTCTAATTTGTAATTAGGGTCTTGTAGATGGCTACTGTAGCTACAGTTCCTCATGTGCCAATAGGTTAGCTTGTATTGCCCTCATATTGGTAGTTCATTGACTGGGAATTTAAAGATTGACTGTCCCAATAGCTGGGAATTTAAAAATAACTTTCTCTTGGATGCCTGAAAAACGGGGGAAAGGTAGCCAAATACTTCACAAAAATTGGAGCTTGACTGACCTCAATATCTACAACCATTAAGAACTAAAGCCCAAATCCTAAAACAAAGGGAAATGGAGAGGTGTGGTAATCAACAAACATGCATGAATCTGATATAGCATTCATCACAATCTTATGGTTGCAAACTAAACAAATAACCAAAAAAAAATTTAATTCTATAGTTACCAAAAACACTATCGGTACCACCCAGCGACGGGATGACATGATTCAGATTAAAAGGATCAATTTGATCAGATCGGAGGGATCAAAATCAAAGAAAAAAGAAATAAAAATAACAACTTATGAAAAATTGATGAAATATAAAATATTAGGAAACACAAAATAAAATTTGAAAAAATAATATATGCTAAAAAATTATTTTGCCCTGATATTTCATAAAATATTGAACTTTCTAAAAAGACATGAGATTGGAAATATAAAAGGTTAAAAAAATAACTATATAAATTATTGATCAGAAATTAAATATTGATCTATCATTGAAAGATATCGATGAAGTAAATGATTATCCATATAATTTTTTTTTTTTAAGCTCAAGACTTATCTACATGTAGCTTTGAAAATAGAGATAGATCCCATTTTAGCCTCACGCTTCTGGAATTACCACGTACACAAGGTGCTAAGAAACAAGGAAAACTTTATTTAAGGAGAGTGTTGATTAATTGTGAAAGCTACGGCAACACAGCAATTTCTTGACCAACCATTTCTTCACCCAATATCCTTTCGTCTTTTTTAACCAGCAGTCGATGATGAACATTGTAACAATGGTGACAAAAGAAAATGATTCCAGCAGATAGCAAACACAATAATGATAGTGTATCCTCTATTTCAAAGTTAAGGTCATAGGAACTTTTTTTGTCTTTAACCGACGCTTTCTCTCCTCTTTCCCTTCTTTCGGCTTCTCTCTTGCCTTACCTTTTTTAAACTACCAAACCACCTAGGCTTGGCCAAAATTACCATTAATTTCAACCAATAAACTGTCAGATCAACTAAAATCAGATTGGTTTTAGACGATATGAAAACATATGGCTTATGCTGTTTTGGAATCATTTGATATCATGATGTGGACCAGAAGAAGAATATCAGAAACCAGAATAAATAACCATCGGAGAAGCCAAGACCACAATACATGGTCAAACACTATTTCTTTGATTCAAAATTTGATTTCAATCAAAGATTTATTTTAAAGTAACTAAAAAATTTCAGCTACTTCTAAGACTGACATGTTAAGTACTCCATCTAACATTTCCCCGGTTCAAACAATCTTTTTAAATAAAATGAACCCCAAAACAATAATAAGACATCCTACACAAACCAAAACTTATAACCTAATAAAAAACACTTCAACATCCTTAAAATAATATAAATAATCTCAAACTCTATCGAACTAGAAAAAATTGGGATCCTGAATTTGGGCGCATCACCAGTCCAAAGTATGATAAGAATGGATCAGTTACACCATTAATGACGTCAATGCTATTAATACGAAAACTATTCAACTACTTATACTGAAAAATCAGGAACGTAATGCTGGTTGTTACTGCACATAAACTCAAGATAAGCCACAGCACATCAAAGCAGAGAACTAAAAACATGATATTTTTGTTTTCCACAATCCAAATGGACAATAACAAACTCGAAATAACATCAAATCCATGTTCTCATCAAAGAAAACTTAAGGGTTTCCTTTTTCCAATTCTACCAAAAAAAGATCAAAACATTGGTTTAATTTATCAAACACCTAATCCTTTGCCTCTCTTACGAAGAATCAAATTATTCCTTTAATTCCACCGACGTACAAACTATTACACGCTACGTTCTTTAGAACGCATGAGCTAATAGCACGAGTCCTTGCAGAGAAACGGAGAATAAATAAAAACTAGACCGAAATAAATACACGAGCTCTTGCTAGAAAATAAGAGAAGAAATAAAAGCCAAACCCAAGAAGAAACCAAGAACTACAGGAATACGCATGCATCACGTGTGTGTTTCATCAACAATCAACAAATTGAGTATAGTTTACCTCGATAGAAACACTTAAAGGCATCGGGGTTATACTTGACGACTTCTTGATAGAGCCTCGAACGGTCCCCCAAGTCATCAGGAACGACTCTCGCGTTTTCCTTGAGATTTCTACGCGATAAACAACATTACGGATGCAGTCACAAAACCATGCCTTCGCTCGAACGAATACAATACAAGACAACCTCGAAAGCCAGACTTACAAGTAGTCAACATCGCAATTCCTAAGCAGCTCCGCGATCGTTCCCGCGTGCGCGAGAATATCCGGGCGGTCGCCGGAGCGGGACCCTCCGGGCACGTCGGAGAGGCCGAGCTGCTGGTCGAAGGACCCAAAGCACACGGGGAGCGAGGGCAGGGACAAGGAAGGAGCGATCTCCGAGTGGGTGGTGTTCGACAGGCGGCAGTACCGCTCGAATCCCAGGTCCTGGTTGAACTCCATGGATCAGGCCGACGCAGGGATCAAGGGCATGGAGATCGAAGGCTTAGGGCAGAATCGGGGTTAGAAATTAGGGTTTCTGGGGTTGGAAACCCCGAGAAGCCCTAACAATTTGGGGGAGATGGAGGAGGGGGGTTTCGAAAGGAACAGGAGACGAGCGAGGGTCGGGTGGAGAGCGAGGGCTCCGCTGGAGGTGGGCCGACTTGAATAGGGAGGGTCGGAGAAATGGGCGACGACGAAGCTTTTCCGATTCACATTTAGCCCTCCGACTTGTTTTTATTTGCGGACCGAAGGACGGGGCCGAAACTTCCCGTGGAAGGAAGAACCGCAGAGGGCTAATTTTGAAATTACAAGGACGTAGTCTTGTTGACTTGAATTACTAATATACCCTCGTGAAGATGTCTGCAGCGCCATCTAATTGGGCTTTTCCGTAACTTTGTGGTCTAACCGTCCATTCCTTCTGTCTTTTTATGTTAATTTTACTTTTAAATTGTTCCCAACGTAAATAAAGGGCATACTATTAATCTTTCAAATAAATCATGTAAATGTATCAATATCTTTTTAAAACTTCAATTTCTTGTGACGACACATCTATACTTTATGTTTGTGTACCTTTATATCGTGGTCGAAGAGCCAGCACGGTTTGATTCAGCTTTGGATGTCTAAAGATGCTCACGCGAGAACTTTCGTGGTCGAGACGGATGACGTGTTTAGGATGGGTTGCAAACATCGTCACCTGTTATTGCGTCGCCAGTCCATGCACTCGGGTCAAGGTCGGGAGGAGTTTTTCGATCAAATCCTTTCGGAACTTAAGTCAGTGTTGAATAAAATAAGACTGAAATATGTATCCTCCCTCTCTCTGGCTGGGCAGTGAACACTTATATCTATATACGAGGATCGATCATATGCTGCGGGACGGCATCGTCCCGAGTTTCTCGAGGCGCCCTCGTACTTGACGATGTCGTCCCGAGCTTCTCGGGGGCGGCTTTGTACCCGATGGCATCATCTCGAGTTTCTCGGGGTGCCTTCGTACCTGATGAAATCGTCATAAATTTCTTAGGACGGCTTTGTACCTGACGGTGTCGTCTCGAGTTTCTTGAGGTGACTTTGTACCTAACGACACCATCCCAAGTTTTTTAGGGTGGCTTTGTACTTGACGATACTGTCTCAAGTTTTTCGATCCAACGTGCTCCACTACAATGACCTTTGAAATCGTTATTGATGCTGTAGTGGCTCTGGGTTACCGTGAAAGGGTGTGTTACCAAAAATGTGTCCTATCACTTTACTAATTATAATATTAGTCTTCAAACAAGCGATGGACGGCACCAAATAATAATTCTCGCTCCGAGTCGATAGAGTAAGCGAGCGGGTGTTGGTCGGAGTCGCCGCCACGACGACAAGATACGGGCGACTACCGTGTGCAATCCGGGAGCCAACCTTTCGACACTGTCTGAGAAAAGGATGACCCGACGTCCAAAGGACACATTGATCTCGTACTACCGCTCGCGGATAGCAACCAAGACTGTCACGTCCACCTGCCAAACACACGTAAACAGTCATGTAATGTACTTTAGGCAATTGACACATCAGAGGATAATTCGACCGCAATGATTTGTAAAAGGGCCATTGACCCCACATTCAACGTAAAATGTCCGACGAGCGTTCGACGAAATAGCATCACGAGCACGGAGAAGGCACGTGCAAGAAGCAGCTTCCATTCGCTCGTATCACCTCTGTCTGCTCGAGCCAAGTCTCGTCGCTCGGAACCGGCGGTCTTGCCCGAACTGCTGGTTCGCCGACTGCACCGTCCTGCCATCGCTCGGAACGAGAGGCTCTGCCCCACCAGCCGCGTGCCGGTTTCCCAGTTCCTGGACATCGGGATCCACTCGGTGCCCGATCCCTTGATCGACACCGCCTACGCCGACACGAGTCTCCAGTACGGGTTGCCCTTGATCTCGAACCGCATGCCGCCCCTCCTGGTGCAGTGGGCTCGCCGGCACCGGGTGGGGACGATTCCGGCATGGTAGTCCTTGGAGGTCGAAGTGCTCGAGTGGCGGGTTGCCCTAGCCGCCGTTGTTCTTGGGCTTCGAGTAGTTAGTTAGGCGGGCACAGGTTCGTCGCAGCGACGGCGATGGTCCCCGGTGCGCACCGCTGGGGGGTCGTCACTGCACTCCACCTCATTGTCGATTGGATTCTAATTTTAATTCGATTCGATTTCGATATTTAATTCAAGCTTCCATAATTATCCATTTCACTCTGCCCAGCAAAAGAAACCTGGTAGACAGGTTCTAGCTTCGGTGCACTAATAATCGTGATAGGATCAAATCAAGGTTCGGTCGTGACAACTGTCGGACAGGTTCGTGCTAACCAGTCTTGACGAAAAGTAGTACGAACAATCATTGTTATCGTGTAAGACGTCTTCGATCGATGGCATCAACTGCCACCGATGGAACGAAGAACTGACGGTGTTATCAGCAAATCGCGTCCCATGGTCCGTTCTCGAAAACCATCTAGCCAACCCACGCTCGTCTCGTTCGTCAGGTCTCGTCTCATCACCCACAAGAACGGCCGGCGGGATAGCTCCAGTCAGTGAGCTAGTTCTTCGAAATGGCGTCGACCCAACACCATCGTGCTCCCGAAAGCAACGTAGACGACCGAGTTGGCCGGCTGTTCGTCGAGCCACTCCACGCAGGTCGTGTCCACTGGCCAGAAATGCCCCATCCGCTCGCCGAACGTTTGACCTGAAAGTAAAGGTCCCACATGAGGTAGGTTGGGGAAGAGGGTCAGAACCGGCGATTCAATCTCATGGAATGTGTTACAGATGACATCTTCAGCGAGCTCCAGCAGCTTGTTATTCTTAACCACGAACTGGAATATGATTCTCTGTCCATCGGCATCACCGGCACGATTCCATGCGAACTGAGTCGTTTGAATCGACGGCGTGCCAGGGCTCAGCTGGAACTTATCGTGCCTCCGAGGCAGCCCTGCATCAAATGCAGAATGATTAGTTAGTAACGTGTTCGAAGCATGATATGATGCATCCGAGTGATACTCTTTATGAGAGTTTGTGTGTATGTTCATCGTTCTTCTCTTGGGAAACCCATACGCACGAGCAAAGCACATGAAGGTAAGCTTGAAGATGAAGAAAAAACCAAACAGAAAAACTTTCGTAGCATCATCGATACCGCGACGGTAGCACAAAGGACCAAATCATGATGCTGCCGTATATATCATCGGAAGATGATATGATACGGCTATCAGGAACCCACTCGGCAAACTTTCTCTTACCATCGGCATCGAGGATCCCGGCGCGGATCAACTCGGGAATACTCATCAACGTCGCGAGCGTGGCCTCAGAGGCAACCCAGAAACAAGTCGCTCTGATGCCCGTCTTCTTAGCCACCTCTAAGGCCCATGCCATGTTCTCGTCAGCGATAATCCATTTGATCTTCTCAACTCCTGACTCGTTCGTCTTCGTTACGAGCTCTTCTAGGCATCCCGGCATGACCCTCGAGAAACCATCTACTTGTTGCGGTCTTCGCCCGGTGCCAATCCATCTGGGATGGAGACCATATGGATTCCTCGGGCATCACCACTTTTATCGGACAAGACAGCCACAACTCGGTCGTGGTTGAATTCGGTGTTGACGAACGTGATCTGGAAGCCCTGCTCGACCAACTAGTGCGAGAGTGCCAGGAAGGGGATCACATGGCCTTGTGCCGGAAAAGGGATGACGAGCGCATGAGGACGCGAGCTCATCCCTGCAGACCGAGCTTGACGGCGGTACCGTTTCTGGTGCTACCACTAAAACGATGGAAGAAGGCCAATTCGTTGCTGGTTCTCGAAGGATATGTGTGATGAAGGAAGAGTGGAGGTGGTGAATTGATGATGCATGTCACCGACGATGGAACCTTTGATTTTTGACACATGATTTCTTTGTTTTTGAGCGGCAGACTCTGACGAGGTCGCTACAGAACGAAGAGATAAGCTTCGAGAGGACACAACTTTTTGTTGCCTTCGATTTCAAGGAAAAGATAAACAAGGAGAATCTTTGCAAAGCAAGGAAGCCGTCTGAGTCAGTACAGCATTCCGGTGCTGACTTGGTAAACGGAGTGCCTAAAGCCATTGCTTCATCCATGCTTTGACCTATGCAAGGCTTGAGTGAGAGATTTGGATTCCTCGTCCTGTGCTAAAGCTGCGAGTGAGACTGGTGGATACCTACGTAACATAAATGTGGAATCCAAATTTGGCTTCGTTTCGTTCTATCAGATACGAAGCTTTCTGCCAATTGTGTGGTGGGGCAAATTCATGTATTCTCCTCCTCGGATTAGGTGCATAAGTTTGGCATGTTTTGAGATCCAATGAGAGTTGCCGTCTCTTCGTAACTCAACCTGATCCCATTTCTACTTCTTTTTCTTCTTCGTTTTTACGTTGGGTTTTGTTTGATGTCGATGGCCTTCGCCTTCGTGCGACTGTTGAACTGCTCGAAGACTGTGATTGTGTTGGCAACGATGGTGATGTCGCATTCTCCTCGGAATGGAATGGAGGCTTAGGACATGCTGCGTGATAAGCTCAACCTTCCTCCTGGACTTGTGGTTATCGAAGGAAGATAGGATTTCAGGGACGTGGTCTTCCTCTCGTCGAGCAATCATGGGTTGTGCTTTGGCTATCCACCGTTCGATTCTTATCTATTTGATTTTAAAGACTAATTATCCATCTTTTTTTTTCAATTTTTTTATTAGATCCTGTAAGATCTACAAGCGTGATATGGTATATTTTCGCACCATCCACACGACAACAAGCAAAGGACCTCTAAGCTAACATAAAGTGACATCTCGGACCCGAACGAGACGACCACACGACCTCCGCGTTATTTGACATCATACAAGTTGGCGTCGAACACCACGGTGTCATTCCGCAAAAGTCGGAACGGTACCACATGATATTAGTCCGAGGAGTGTAATGATATTAGCTCGGGACTAAGGTCATCATTTTACCTTTATAAGAGGAGAAAGAGAGAAATCCGAGAATAAATGGCACACCAAATGCAGCGACGGCCCATAAAAGATTCATGAAAATGGGCTCATGGTTGCAGATTTCCCATCAACAAAACACCGGCGGTACGTGTCTCACGCCGGACACGTACCAACACCGCCCCTTCCTTTACCGTCTTCTTTGGATTTGTTCCTTGGCAGTCGGAAGAAGCTTAGGAGTAATGAATCAGAGGGAGCATTGTTCCCACTCCATCCTTTCTTACATTGATGGTGGTGGTGGTGGTGTTCTTCTTCTTCCCCGATCGCACTACTTGGTCTGGGGAACCATCATTGCAGCAATGCCGAGGGAGAGGGGTTGACCACAATGTGCCGGAGCGGGTGAGCCACGTCTCCACCTCCGCCGTGCTTCACGAACTCGGCGGGAGTGAGGAATCTGCCATGACACACGCACACAATCCTCACTTCCTCCCCTTCCCTGTACTTGTAGAGGAACCCTTCTATCCTTCTCCCGCTCGGCCCATCTCCTCTGGTGGAGACGCACGGCATGTCTCGCATCATGTCCCTCGTGACTCCTTTTGCCGTACCATGGCCAGCAGACTTGCGTGGTCTGTCATCCTCCTCCTCGCCGAACGTGACACGTTTCCTGATCAGTGACGTGGTGGGATTCATCGCCGATTGGCTCCTGACATCCCGGTGGTGGTTCTTTCCGGCGACGCCGAACCCTGAACATACAGTATCTTGTAGCTCAACATGCAGGACCGAAAATGACTTCAGAAATGATCGAGCAGATGTTGCAGAAATGGTTAGCAGCAGAAACGAAATCCATACCGTGCTTCGGTGGGCAATCGAAGTCGGAGACGCAGCCGGAGCAGCCACTGCCCTGAGACCCGACGGAGACTTGGGTTTCCGGTGTGACATCAACCATCTGAGCTCTGGCCTTCCTCGCCAACGTCGGCAGCAGGGGAGGAACCACGCCGTCGGTCGCCTCACCCACAGCTGGGTGGCCCATCTCCTCCTCCAAAATCTCATCTTTGCCGTCCGTCGTCCCGGCTTTCGATCTCCTCTTCTCCGACCTCTTCCTCTTCGCCTCCAGCCTCTTCAGGCTCTGCAGCTCCTTCCTCTTCCTCTGTTCCTCCTCGGAGTCCGCCGGCAGCGAGCACGTCCTCGCGAGAGGCGCCGTGGCGCGGGGCGGAAACGCGGAGAGCGTGTCGATCGACGACGACCGAAGGAAGCACCTCTCCTCCGGCTCCATCCCGGAGCACCCGCCCAAGGAGAGGCCGAGGCTGAGCTCAGCCTCGCTGAGCTCCCCCATCTTGGCCTCCGCCAGCTCCTCCCGGCCACCACCGCCGAAGCGCCTCAAGAAATCCCTCGGGCAGCACGTTACCCGAGCCGCAACCTCTTCCTCCATCGACAGTGGCACAAAGAACACTGACTACCGAGAACACAACCTATGCTAGTTCTTACCAACGCTTTAGATCAGAGTTCAGATTTTGCTCCTTGTGCTCCCGCCGAAACCTCTTCATCGAGAAGCAACAAAGGCTGCTATAGAAAGCCAAACTCTTAGCATCCTTCCTTCGACGACGCATTACACAGTTTAGATTTCAGTCAAAGATAAGCTTTTGCTCAAGCAAACCTGCGAAAGCTATCATTAGAACCATGAAATATCCATCGACAAGCTAGGTGTTTGATCGATTACAACAGATGGGATGGAGATGGGCGCTCGATCAACCAAGAAGAAGATGAAGAGGAAGGCGAGGCGGAAGAGAAGCGCCATTAGATTGGCGAGAAAAGGAGGGCCTTTCGAGTGCCTTGGTCGCCGTGAATCACCGAGACTGCCCCTGCTCGGACCCTGCGACGTCGGGCACGCGTCGAGCGCTGGGAAGCCGGAAGGGACACGCGTCCGGGTTAGGTAGCCCGCGGCGACGAGGAACAAGGCGCGCCATCCTTTGGGGGCCGCCGGGGCCGTGGCTGTCGTGTCGACATCTGGTGGGCCCTCGACGCGCACGCGATTAGCCGTTCTCCAATGCTCCAGGCTGGCCACCGTCCGCAAGTCGACGCGTGTCTCGTCTCCCCGACCAAAGTATCCATCTCGTCGAACATCGCGTCTGCTCCTGCGACCAATGGCTTCTCGTCTAAGAAACTCCTACAGTACCCGAACCGCTGCCTGCCTCGCCATTGGAGGAGAGGCGAAAGAACTCCGGTGGGACCTGCGCCTGGCTGAAGTTTGACTGTGGTCAACCGTGGCATGGTAAGTTTGACCTTTTGAGGTGTTCAAGCGGCTCTCTCTAATCTAACTCGCGTCGCGCGTTGCCAGGGACGGAACCGTGGCGATGTTGACGTCTCGTGGTGGCTGTCCGAGCCTTTACGAGATCTTTTCAGACACGTCAGTGACGAGCGACGACCACGACGACACGCGTCAGCAAAGTACCACGCGTGATGCCTGGGGTCCACGTTAGACGGTGACACGTCTCCGAAAGGGCGCCTCGTGGTCAAGGCCGAGATACGTTTCTTGAAACACTTTCCGGCTGACTCCATACGTTCCCCCGCTTCCCTACCCTAACCAGCATCGGTGGGACCCACATTGGTTTTGTGGGTCCCGTATCAATTCTCCACTGGTCATAGGGTAAGAGGCCTGGGTGTCGGCGATATTTCTAATACCGTTCGCGCACACCGAGTGTTCGACACATGGAGTGCAGGAGCATCCTTTTCTCTCTTCAAGGAAGAAAAAGCCGGCACGGCCGCGAGTCGCCGGAGCTCAATAAGCATCGTGTCATGCGCTGACATCAACTGAATGCGACAATAAAAGAGTGGGTGGGATCAGGGACGATGAATGCTCACCTTTCTCATAAAGTCGTGGCTGGAAAAATTGGACGGCCAAAAGGTACAAGGCAAAGAGAGGAGAACGCTGGGCGTTTGATGAGCCGCGTCCTCTTCTTCTTCTTCTTCTACTTCTTCTTCTTCTTTTATCCTTTAGATGAGCCTGTCAACGAACTGCTCACTTCCGCGATCATGTATACGGCTCATATCTTACTCCATTAAAACCTGTGACTCGTGCCAGCTAACGAATTTAGCAGAACTGAGGTTGTGATATCTCCATCCATTAGAAGATGGTGTTCCGAGTGCATTAAGACTTGGTTTACTGCTTGATCCATTGAAAGTATAAAAGGTTTAAGAATTCAGACTGATCCATATCAGAAAAATAATATGTAATGCAGACCGGATTCAACTTCTTACATGAATTTTAGCTGTACAAAGCAAGCCAACATATGAAACATGAAATCTACCATAAAAATAAACAAAGGTTTTCAGAAAGCAGCAGAAGAATATGCTTATTATCTTCCAGGCCATGACATTACCAAATTAACTTTCCAAATCACTGAGACACAAATGCATTGGCAGACAAAAAAAAAAGGGTGCTGCAGAAAAGCGTGAACTTGTAACCTCAGAATAGAGCAATGGTAGGCATCAGACACCGGAAACAACCAGGAAAGAGTAAACACAGAATAAAAGCTCATGCGAGCTGGTGACTACATAAATGAGTGAAAAGGACCAAACGTAAAAGAGAATCGGCTCAACACCGAGCGATCTTCTTCCACGTTGCCATCACAGTTCTTTGTTGTCACCCGACAGTACGTAGGAGGACTCTAGGAAAGATGTTAGGCGACTTTTCGGCGTTAAGTCTCTGTGGAACTTCTTATAGACATTGTTCTAATTACGATGTCAAATTGAACCGTTTAAGTGAAACTCCAGTGTAGGCAGATGAGATCAAAGTTCTCAAAGGGATTTTATATATATATATATATATATATATATATATATATATATGATAATTTTAAATTTAGAGTGATAAATATGAATATATAAGGCTATTTTGTTCTATTAATAATCACACCCTTAGTTATTAATGGGCTGAACCCATACGGCTTAATTGTCAGGAACACAATATATGGGCCGTAAATGGGCTTTTAAAGGCCTTCTTATGCGTTCAGTTAAAGATCCTATCTTCCTCGAGGTTGGGAAAAGAAACTTCGAGAGCTCGTGTTCTCGATCCCACCTCGGTCTCGCCGACGATGGCGTCCGCTGTCAAATCCCTCGTGCGATCGTTCAAGAGGTACTTTAAGAAGCCATGGGAGATCACCGGGCCCTGCTCCGATCCCGAGTACCGGAGCGCCCTCCCCATGGCCACCGAGTACCGCCGCTTCTGCCCCGCCACCGCTCCCGCCAAGGCCTGCATCCCTACCTGCGAGCCCGAGACCGTGTTCGATATCAAGTACTACACGCGTGATCGCCGCCGTAACCGCCCCCCCGTCCGCCGGACCGTCATTAGGAAGGCCGACGTTGAGCGGATCATGACCGCCAAGACCTTCGGTCCCGACGATTTCCCCAAGGTCTACCTCACAGAAAGGGTGGAGGAGGACTACGACGCTCGCGGCGGCGGGTACCAGAAATAAAGTTGGTGTCGGTTTTCCTCTTCACTCCATGCCTTTTTTATCGTCGATTAGGGTTCCTAATTTGGTTCGTATATTTCTTGTGTGGTTTCTGATGGTCAATGCATCAAAGATTTCTCTTTGATTGGTTTCTGGAGCCGGTGCAAAGTAGAAGACATTGCCTATGCACATAGGATTCAGATTTGATGAGTTTCCATCTTATCTGGAAACCATTATCACTAAGATGTTCTCCTCTGCTTGTTGTGGTTAATTTTAGGAAGACATTGCCTATGCACATAGGATTCAGATTTGTTGTGGCTCTTTGCACTATCTTCACATTGTTTAACTTCTATAAAAGATAATGTTGGATTGATGGTATTACAAAAAAAAAATTTCTTATGCAAAAGATATTTTTAAAACTTAGTGTTTGCACCATCTTCAGCATGTCGATCACAAGTTACCAATGTGCCAAGGCTGGCTGATGGCCAACTATGGTGTATGATTGGCTGTGCTAGTTGTCACTAGCTTAGATAGGTTGGCAGGCGGGAAAAAAAGGGAGTGCAGCGATGGCATCTCAGTCGCCACTCACATTATACCACCTAAAGCAGAGGATGGGTTATCTAGTCTAGTTGGTCATTTTTGAAGTTGTCAGTTGAAGTTAACTGACCAGCTCATGGAAGATGAATGGCAGTTTCTTTTAATGTTTGATGTTAGGGAGACGGAGGAGGGCTCCATGTTTGGAAGCCACACGCAAGCCACCAAGGCGGTAGCAGACAGGATATCTGCAAGTAGTGAGAGATATGCATGTTTATTACAGATATCCTTTCTCATGATAATGGCTGGAGGAAACATAGAACAGATGAGAGTAGGGGAATACAAGGGGGAGGCATTGCGGAACAAGTTAGAAGAGCTGGTTTAATCCAATAGGATTTGACGTCAAAAGTTGTTTGTCATACAACTTATTTTAGTCTATCATCTGATCCAGAAACATACATATCTAGTTTTTTAATTGAATAAAAGTGAGGCTGCTAAGGTCCGTGTCATTTTCAGTCGCACTTCTTTTGATAAAATTGAAATGATTGGAGGACTATCAATAGATCAATAAATGCCAGTTGTTGTTTCTTAGATGTATCTTTTATCCGCATAAGGATGCATATCAAGGATAATAGGTGGTTGTTTGATCTTTGTTTAAGTACTAATGAATTCCCTATCTCGTACAAAATCCTTAGCGACAGGGACTAAGGTCCTACCCAATCGATGAATAAAATCACTCAAGCCAATTAATTCATATGTATCGTATTCAACCCATATCGAACCCCTTAATAAGTAGATGTTTGATCATAAGGTCAAATTGGACGTAGCTAAAGCTAATTTTTTATTAACATGCAAATCAGTTGAAATAATGAATGCCTGTACTAGGTCGATATAAGCACGCTGTTGGCATGCCTTTGTACATGTCATTATATGCTAAAACTGAACACTCCTTTTTATCCATCTTTTCATGCTGTTAACAGATAGTAGCTTCTTGTCTGCGTGTCATGGTGTAGATGTCATTTGAGTACTTGATGATGATACACTGTCAAATTTTTATCTGTTAGTGATGATTTTTTTTTACATTTGTTGTCTGTGAACCAATATTCAAAACTTCAGTTAATTATGACAACCAGAGATAAGACATTCTTGTTTAATATTTGCTTATTATTATTGTAAGCCGGTTATGGCATGTTATGCATTAAAGCACATTCCTTGAAAGAAGCGATAGGATATGGTTCTTAATGTATTCAATGTTTTCCTTCCTGTCTTTATTTTTCTTTAATGTTCAATGTCAGAGAAGAATGCCCACCTATACTTGTCTCATTTTTTTTATTGGGCTTTCTTGACAGGTCATAGAGCTGTCTATTTCTGGTCTGAACTGTATTACTGCTACTAGGTTGATTTGGAAAAGTGTCATCTTACCAACTATGCGTTCATCGAGCTGTTAGAATAAATTTGGAAAAATCTGCTACAATAATTCCCTAGAAATGCTTTTTTAGTTGCAGGAGAATGATTTGTATAAATAAATAAATAAATTTCTGAGTGTTTTGTCTTCTCCAACTGTGTGTATTATTAATGTTAGTTCTTGTATATTTGAAGATAGACTTCAGGACTGTTCTTTCATCATCTGAATGATCAAGTTCCAGACATGGAACCAAATTCTATTTATTTATACAAGTAATTCCTAGATCTCATATTATCCCTTCTTTTTCTTTTTAATCTTCGTATATCTTTGACTCACAATTTGGATGCTCAGTGCAGAACTATTGAAGTTAAGAGTTGTCGTTTGGATAAAATTCCGTGTATGCAATACTTTGTTGATTGAATACATGGAATTCAACAAACAGCTCCCTCTGAGTGTCAATAGGAACTCGCGAATTCAAGTCAGACGAATCATATGCGCGCATAAACGACGACTCTTATGGATGGAAGAAAGCATCATATGGCGATGGGGAAACTTGTTTCGCTTCAATTGTCACTTGTCCTTTACATATACTTTTTCTTCGATTTGCCGGCATAGGAAGATAATTCTTTCTTTCAGTATCCTGCTTCGCATTTACAGGGACAGAAACAATGATAAGATATGCTTGCGAAGGAAATCGATGAGATTGGAACGACACAAAAAAAAAAAAAAAAAAAAAAACAGAGGAGGACCTCTCACAAGGATCACAGGATCGTGCATGTGATACGAGGTAATGGAACATCGGTGTCAACATATACCATCTATATATATAGTCGTCCATGTTTGTGGAGAGCAAATAGATATTTGAGTAATCTTTGGTTCCTTTGTTCTTCTTTGATTGTACCATATATATAGTTCAGGAAGTTTGTACTCTTGATGCTAATTTTGTGTTTTCTTTTACCTTCTTTTGGTATCAACCAAGGAAAATAGAGATCAGTTTCTTGGCTGTGTTCTATCACATCTTTCATCTGAGCAAACCGTTCTTCCTATCTGGAGGAGGCTCACTTATATGCATGCTTGCAGTAGCTCAACATTCGTGGTAATTTCTTGTGCCGATTCATAGAGTTGGAGCAAGTGAGAGAGACGAGGGTAGAGCCTCAGTATCACGAGTAGATTGAGGGAATAAGAGAAGCAAGCAATCGGGACGAGCCATACGCGATGACTGCAAAGCCTCGACGAGCAAGGCTATGGCTGGGACGCGCACTTGGAGGCAAAGATCAGCACAGCATGGTGAGCAATTCAGCTGTACGATCTCCAACACAAGCTTGGAGTCGACCAACCCAGCAAGGCCGTCGGCTGGCATCTGGCTGCGACTCAACATGAGATCGATAAGCTTCCTCCGCTCCCATTTCCGCCGGCAAACCTCACGCGGTTGTGTCAAGCCATTTCCGGCATCCGAAGACTCGACTCCAAGTGCTGCCGCTGAGAGGGTTAGGGTGTAATGCGATCCCGTATGCTTCCTATTGTCACATGGGAGTCGGAAAATTTTGACAGCAGCAGTTAGGAGGCAACCCGTGGAAAGTGGCCGGTACCTCCTCCTCCACCGTCTTCGGTGCCTGGATCTCAACCCGCACACCATCACTGCGTGCGAGGCAGCTGAGCCACACTCGGCCTGCAGCTTCGCTTCGCAGGATCTCAGATCAGGTCCTGCAACTTTCCTTCGCTGAGGCAGCCCAGCGACAGTGAGGCCTTCTCAGCCATGGTTGACATCTTATAACCACAAGCTCAGGTTCATCAGGCTACTCACGTAAAGCACCTCGGTGCAGAAAGAACTATGGACACAAATGATCTAAATGTGGAGCTCTGATGAGCATGGTTTCTCCCATTATATATCATATCATATCAAAATCTCAATACACATATCGAGACTAGGAGAGCTAATTTTATTCTTATGAAGTAAAAAGATGTCGTCTCTATCATTGTTAGAAAAAAAAAAAAAAGAGGAATAAAACCCTCCGTAATTTAGATTTAAATAATAAAGGTTGGTGTGAGCCACACGGGCGGTAAGTAACCGATGGTGAACGAATTCTCTTTCTTGTCCGGTAGCTGCTCCACGGCGGCGGTATCCATGAGACGCTGAAACCGCGATCGGGCGCGTCCTCGCGGAGAGAGCGATGACAAGGAGCCGAGACGGCCGGTGGCGAGGTGGGGAGGGCTCGTGCGGCGTTGGTTGGCGACGGCGACGGCGACGGCGACGGCAGCGACGTGCCACGCTTTGCAGACGGCACCGAAGCGGACGTGATTGGCGGTGTCGGCGACGAGCTGCTCCGCGATGAGTTCCAAAAGGCCGGGTTCGAGAGTCGACCAATCGGCGCTCTCGCTGTCTCTGTCTCTTTCTTTGCTTATCGCCTTTGCTTGTTTTGCTCCCATGTCGAAGAGGTTCAATAAGATGATGATGATAAGCACGGAGGAATACGTCGCTACGTATGTATGTATATATAAGGACGATGATGCCGCGATATTAGAATTCCAGACGAACGAGTTTCCCGTCTACCGTAAGGACTTCGCATCGATTAGGAAATCGAATCCCATCACGACTGGGATTAGGACCGATTTCCTGCTGCCTATGGCGCAAGCCAATTCCGAATCCCACTGGAATTGGAATTGAGATTGGATCACATTTAAACCGACTGAAATATGTCCTAATATCATGATAAATATTTTTGAATTGGATTTAATATTTTTGTAAACCATATTTTTAATTTTAGAGATTTGATACTAATCTTTATTTTTTATTTTTTTATTTCTAATTATGAGTCCTTAGTAAATTAAGGATTATATATATAATTATATATATAATTAACATAAAACTTAAGAATTATACATCTCCACACCGAAACATAAAATGAAAAGAAATAAACAGTTTGTTTGTTTTTTTGTATAAGGATCACTTCCGACGTTGGTAGACAATTATGTCTGAGACATGATTTTGCGAACTTGTACATCAAAGAAAGAAATGCACACCAAATTACGATGACTTACAAGTTTCAGATCCTTATTGGCTTTCGATCGCAAATGGTCTCTTCTGGTCGAGTTATAGTGTTTTTTTTCTAGAGGTCATATGTTGACATCCAAAGGAAATAGCAACTTAAATCATGTTCGATTTCTTTTAGACCTTACTATCTATCTTTCTTTGGACGTTGTGTGGCTTTAATAGAGACAATGTTAATGCTAATCCTTCATTCTTATCGTGCAACCTTTGTGGCTTACACGAATGAAAATTTGGACCTTAAAAACATCTCTGTGGAAATGCTCAGTTTGGTATGTGTTATCAATATAGAGAGTTGGTTTAACTTCTAATTTTGTGCTTGATGGCTCATTCAAGGTTATCAATATATATATATATATATATATATAGAGAGAGAGAGAGAGAGAGAGAGAGAGAGAGAGAGAGAGAGAGAGAGAGAGAGAGAGAGAGAGAGAGAGAGACAGAGAGAGAGAGTTCTTTTAACTTCAATTTTGTGCTTATTTACGTTGAATTCACAACCATTTTGGAGAAAAAATAATAAAAATATTATTGGAAATGTTTTTCTAAAGTTGAGGAAAAAAATAATTTTTTTTGGGTGTTCTAAGTTACACACACAGTTTTTTTAACAGCATTATATTGGTTTTAATCCAATTTAAATACAGTATAACCTCATTAAAAAAAATCATGTAGCTTAAGTCTTACTTTTTTTTATAGAAAAATTAAAATTAAAATTATAGAAAGTCTAAATGATATATATATTTATTTTTTTTTAAAAAAAAATAAAATAGCTATTGTAACTCATCTAAAGCTCTAAAAAAAAAAAAAATCAAATTTATGCATTTTTTTCAATTTTTCTCAGTGAATTTATGATTGTTTTGGAACAAAAAACTTATTAATTATCATGAGAGAAGGGTTTTTTAAGTTTGAAAAAAAAATTGGAAACTATTTTTTTTAGAATAGCTTTGAAATGGCTAACATAAGTCTAAATAATCATCTTTTAAATTTTTTTTCTAAAAATTATCAAGTATTTAGAATAACTTTGAAATGGCTAACATGGGTCTAAATGATCATCTTTTTTTTTTTAAGGTATCGAAATAGGCATTTTCATTAATTTTATTCCTTTAAAATTTGAATTTATTTTGTTTATCTAGTTTTATCAAATGCAAGTTAAATTTACAACTACTTTGGCCAAAAAATCACTTTAATATTATCTTAATTTCTCTAAATTAAGATGCATTACAATTATTCCTTGTCAGATGGCTGTCATTTAGATACACCAAAGTATTATTATATATCAAAACATTAAAATCATTGTGTTAATTTATATATCAAGCTTTAGTTTCTGTGAAAATTTTTTATTCTAACAAATTTGAGGTTTATGGATAACTATTGACATGAGAGGGGCATATGTGGATGACCATTCTATTTGGAAGAATATATATGCTATATTAAAATTTATAATGGTAATTGTGCTATTTCCAAAATATACAAAAACTACTAAAAATGGAGAAAGAAGAAAAATTATTCTCACCAAGAGAAATTAAAATATGATGTTGGAAATTGTAACTTTTGGCTTAAATTTAATGAACATTTGGGTCTCTTCAACTAAAACTCCCACTGATGGAGAAAATATTTCATAGAGAAAATGACCTTTAATACAATAAAAAAAAATGGAATCAATTTAGACTCACAAAACAGCTTCATTCATCACTGGTGGAGAGATCTTAGTCCAAACCTTTGACTTGCACTAGATGATCATCAATAATCACTCATAATCTCTTATGAGGGACAAAAATGATTCTTGCAAATCACATGAGATGGAGAAAAAAAGTGTTTTAAGATAATGATCCATTTCTCTCTCAAGTGTCAAGTTGTTCACATGCACATAAATCCTTGTCAACTGGTGGATCAGTGTGAAGAGAACATAGTGGGCTTATGTTAGTACATATGAAACAACAGTAGCGACTCTTTATTTCCATGCAAAGACAAACCCACCATTTATTTCTACGAGCTTATTTGGAGAGATCTAATTGTGACCTCACAAAGCTTGGCGTAGAGTAGTAAGATGGAACCAAGGAGGCGAAGACAAGAACTTGGCAAATGACACGGACAAAGATCGGATGTCATCAAGTCACATCAGAGAGATGGTAGGAAAAGGAAGAATAGAGAGGGAAAAAGAGAAAGAGAGAGAGAGAGAAGAGAGGGGGATGATGAGACATGTCAGGTCAAAAGAGAAGGGTGAAAAGATTCCATCTGTCCTCCACCATTGTTGAGCTTCCATCTTTTAGACATCCCCTTGCCTTTCTTTTTCCTCGGAATGGTGACCCACTCGTACTATGTTTTGTCCCGATCACCCATGTCGTATGTCCTCATTCCCCCTTCTTCCTATGTATCTATACAACACAGGTCTTTTTCATCTCTCTCTCTCTCTCTCTCTCTCTCTCTCATCAAAGTACAACAAGCACTTAATTATCACATTAATTTCTTCTTCTTCTTTTTTTGTGCTCAGGGATAAATCTTGTCATTTGATCCACATCATTATCTTCTTTTCATTAGCTGCAAATAGTATGTGCCAGGATAAATTTTCTCATATTTAAGTAGGCATCCTCATCTTGTATTAAGTAACTGATGTTTTATCTCCAATTTATCTGCAATATATATATATATATATACATATATATATATATATACATATATACATATATATATATACATATATACATATATATATATATGTAGATTTTATATGGATTATAATTTGTTGGTTCTATATACTGAATTTTCTACTTCTTAATTGTATCCAATAAATAAATAATTACACTTATAATTTTCATATCTCTAAACACAAAAAAGTTATCATACATACATACATTTCAATACTCACACATTTTCCTTGTATATTTTCTATGGCTTCTTCTTTCATAGTTCCATCAAATTCTTCCATGTCCATTCATTTTATTGTGGAGTCTCTTTAAGCTTCCTCTCATGCATGCAAGGAAGCCAAGCAAGTCCTTTCAGAGCTCCACTACAATCCTATTGACTTGTTTATTGGTTGGCATATTTCCTATCAAATCATTTTCCTTTTCTTTTCTTTGTTGGGTTGGATGAAGAAAAACAAATCTCCACAAACTCATATTACACTCTTAATTTTCTCTTCAAAGCAATTAAACACAGCCATATACATCCAATTTGTTTCCGTAACACAAGGATAAAACCCTATTGTTCTCTCAGCTGTCTCCCGCCACTGTGTTGGCCTTCTCGTAAGGATGTCTATAGAGCAAACTGCAAGTTCTACGCTTCATAGCCACTCACACACACAGGTCTCCATCAAGGTCAATGCATCGTGATAGGGCCCCGACAAACAGGCCAGGCTCGATGTGTCCTTCCGCATGCAAAGAGCGCATTTATCCTTTAGGCAATCATCTCAGTGCTCGTCGCTGGGGAGGTGAGTCTATGGCGAGGAACAGGCGTGTGTTGCGAGGTAGCTGGCTTTCTACCAAGATGACAAGATCTACCGAAGACTCTCAACACCTGATGCGATTAGAATATTCCTGTGTCTTATCCTCTCATAGATATCTGCCGACTTCAGCATGTTCCAAGGCATTTCATGTTGGATTCTGCAGATGATGTAGCTTTTGGCGTTGGAGATTTGTCGATGTGGACATAAAATACAGAGAGAGAGAGAGAGAGAGAGAGAGAGAGAGAGAGAGAGAGAGAGAGAGAGAGAGAGAGATCGTCTTATAAAATAGGAATAAGGAGAGTATGATGACATCTATCACAAAAGAATACAAAGCCATAAAGGAATGTCCTAATCCAACATCGCAACCAATCTTGTAATTGAATCTACTTTGACTCGTTGGAATTGCCAATACCATTTCCTTCCGAAAACGAAACAAGAGGAACAAGAGACAAAACCTCACATTTCTTAGGGTTTTAGTCCCGCAGGTGCTTAAGATCATCTTGTACAGTGACTACAGGAACTAAGAACAGGTTCAATCGATGATATGAGATCGGTAACCATCATCTTTGGAGGTGGCGGATGAGTCCTTCGCTTGCTTGGTTGGCAAGCTGGTGATCCCATGGGATGTTGAGGTTTAATACCGCCATCCACCACGCGACAACCTTCCATTATATTTGTTCCTTTCCACGGAATGTCGTCGCTTCCCAATGTATAATAATCAGATTTGTTCTATGTAGAGAACAGAATCAGAATCAGAACTATTCTTCTTTGGACTTATCTTGGCACATCTCCTTCCAACTTCATAGATCTGGTCAAGCCAAAGGACTAAATAATGACAACACTATTGAAAGTATCTGCAGAAATCAGATTCATTTTTGCATGCAGATGCAGAAGTTGCGGTCTTCCATGGAGGAGGAAGTCGACAGGAACCAAAAGAAGAGGTAAAGGATATTTCATGATGCTTTTTTTTATGTATTGTTTATGATAGGGGTTTTGATTAAACCATCATAGATCTAAAAAAATTGATAAAAGAATTTATAGAATACATGGATGAGATAGAGAGGAGCAGATGCATGATTTATTACTACAGTAAATATTTTTAATTGGATTATCATAAATCCCTAAAGCTTATTTATTATTTCTTAGATTATGAGAATATCTAAAAAATACTTTTTTATTATTTCCTTGTACAGAAATTTGCTGCATCATTGCTGGTAAGTAGTACAACACCTCATTCATAAAGCAAATTTGCTGTTATTATCTCTCTCTACATTTGACTAAAATTCTATTATGTAAATGACAATGTATGATAACATATTAATTATTCAAAGAATATAATGTAACAATTATAAGAATAAAATTACACAGAAAATTGCAGCATATTTTGTTGTAAGCTACACCTCATTCCTTGTATCTTGAACTTGACCACTGTTCATATTTTTCTAAACATATTTTGCCCACTCAATCTTTCAAAATGAGTACATGTTAGGTTTTCAATCAATCAAATTGATGTAGCTGGAATCTTTTGTTGTTATTTATTGTCCTTTTTATATTTTTTTTCTCTCATATCTGTGATAATTTAGATAATTAATTTATTGTATTATATATTTAGCATAAACTACTTTTTTTTTTTTTTGGTATCCAAAAGACATCATTTGTTCAGATATATATATATATATATATGATCTCTTGGAAGTTTGAGTTAAAAAATACATATGACAAACTCATTATTTTTTAGGATCTAAATTACAAATTCTGATTAATAGAAAAACTATAAAGAGCGCTGATGTTGAAAATATTACAAAAAATCGTTGTCTAAATGCATAAAAATATTAAAAAAGCATATATGCAATGTGCTTACAATTGGAGATAAATAATAAGGCAGATCAGAATGACAATTATTGATTGTGTGCATCGAAAGATTGCTGCATGATGTAATCACATCACGGAGTCCACACAGCATATAATCTTCGAAAAACCTTCATAATTTTTATATTCGTTTCATATATCACATCATTAGTACCACAAACGATGCAATACAAAGGATTCAAACTTACATGATTCGTAGTAACACAATCATATGAAGAACACGATTTCTTGTTGTTTTTTAGGAGTTCGGCGGAAAAAGAACAATGTGCTCACAATTTCCATTGATCCATCCCAAGTAAACATCCATGGAAGAACTCATGGCTTCCATAAACGTAATACAGCAAAACTGCTGTTACGACCATTAAGAAAAGATTGAAACGAGGCGAAGAAAAAGGAAGCTTTTTGATGCAGAGAGCAGCTGCATCGAAGGCCGCCGTCTCAGTTCACGACTCCGCCGCCCCCGCTGGGGCGTCAGGCCGCCGTTCCGACTGCTTGGCCTGCGGCGCCGCTGCGGACGGGGACGGCAGGCTTCCCCCGGTCGCGTTGGCGCTCGGCCGCCGCGGCTGGGGCGGCGCCTCCAGTCTCCCGTCGATGCAGGAGGCGCACTTCCGCTCGACCCACCCTTCCAAGTCGTAGTGCCCGTACCCCATTATGGTCCGGCCGGAGCAGAGCCGGCCCAGGATGCCTGCGATCACTCCCAGCACGGCGATCGCCGCCAGCACGGCGATCACCGGCCCGACGGACCCGCCGTGGGATCGATACGCGTACACCGGCGGCGGCGGCAGCTGCTGCTGCTGCTGGAACGGGAGCGACATCAACCCCAAAGAATCCCGATCTTTGACGGCTGAGCAGGGCAAGAACACAAAAAGATCAGATCTTTGGAACGAAAACCCCCGAAAGATGGGATTTTTGGCAGATTCTCCACACGAACAAAGCTCGGAAAGGCGAGAAAAGATCCCGCTCGTGGATCTTGACGAGCAAAAACCTAAAAAATCTCTCCTTTTCTTTGCTGCTCCGTGAAGCTCGACTGAGCTGCTTGAGCTCCAAGGAACAGCGCAACCCCACTCCAAGCTTCCTCAAATCATTCCCCAAGGTCCCTGGGGGAGATTTGGAGCCCAAGAGGCAGAGGCGAGAGCGGAAAGGAGAGGGTTTTGGCAGCGAGGTGGGGGCGTCTGCAGCTTTGTCTGCAAGAAGAAAGGGGTCGTAGTACTTGGTGGGAGATCGATCCCCAGATGGTTCGGATGCTCGACGCGTGTCGCGTCGGACGGCTGATCCGGTCATTACGGCAGGTTTAAAGATGGTGCAATGGACGAGTGCCTTCCTTGTTGCTTCTACTGCCTGAAAGAACAGTCACAAGCCATGGCTACTTCCACTGCAGCAGAGCACATTCCCAAGCCATGGCTTCTCGCTGAGGCATCTCCCGTGATCTTCACAACCCCACTGCAGGGGGAAGATTTGCCTCTCTGTGAGCAGCACGGGTGGTGGCGATGGCGATGGAGATGGAGATGGAGATGGAGATGGAGGTGGTGGTGTTTGCTTTTTGCTTGGCCCAAGGTGTGCATGTGACGATGGTGCTACTAGCCATGGCCATGTACCAAGTACTTGATGCACTGCACACCCTCCTTGGAGAAGAAAACCTGTACTGCTTGCTTTGCATGTTGTGCTGATTACAGTCTGTAACATTACGAGATGAGTGCCGGTTTGATCAATGGGTCAATCTGGTGATCACAGAACAGTATACAATGGTGGTCACCATGGGAGCAGGAGGAACCTTTTGCCGTGGACATGCATCGTCGAGTGGCGAGCAGATGGTGGCGTTAGTACAATAACAAGATGGCCTTTTTGCGACTTAATAGATCGGAGTTCGTGTTTCGAAAACAATCTTAATAGATCAGAGTTCCGAAATCAATCTCTCTCTCTCTCTCTCTCTCTCTCTCTCTCTCTCTCTCTCTATATATATATATATATATATATATATATATATAAAGTTGTAGTGGTGCTATATGAGTTAGTTGCAATTGCGTTTGAGAATATAATTTATATTTTTAATATATATTTAAAAAATTTGAGATGAATGTAAAATTTATTTTTAATATTTTGATAAAAATAGATAAAAAAAATTATATTTTAAATATATATTTACATAAGTCTTATTTGATAAAATTATATTTGAATAATTAACTGAATATTATATCATAAAACTACTTGATAATGGTGTCTCAAAATCCCAAATAAAATCAAAATTGATCTAATATTGGACAAGGTATATTGTTCTGTATATTCAAAAAAAATCTTAAGAAAGATAAAATATTATTATTTGATGATGGTATAATCATATCCAAGGGTATCGGATGATATACACCTTATACAATATATATCATCTGTTTGATTTACTATAATTTGCGTATCGATAAATTATTGGATCAATAAATATCATTAGTAACGAACGATATTGTAAACCTCGATCGAACATCTTATCCGATAATAAAAACTTGATATTTAAAAAAATTTAAATGTATAATTTTTTGGTCTAAGGAAGTACGTATGATCATGTGGATGATGACTTCTTGGGCCCTGGCTTCTGGTGATGATTGGCTATCCTCAGCATAGTCTCCTCAAAGGTCCTCAAGATGGAAGCATCCCAGTAGGAAAAGAAAGTTGATGGCAGCCATGGCCAGGGGGGAGTCACCTTGAGCACATTGAGATCAATCCTATCTCTTTCCTAAGAGAAGAGAAAACTTTGCTCACCAGGTTCAGAGTAAGCTCAAATTATTGTACTTACATGCAATGTATCCACTTCAGATGTCTCGACTGCACCTTATCCTCATCCTCTCAATCATCAAAGTAACCCAAAGAAACTAAAGGATATAATTGAAGCTGTTTCCCTTCATTGTATAAATCCCCCACACAGCACAAAAACCAGAGAGTCCAACAAAGTGGCTGATAAATGAGACAACCAATCCATTCCAGCATCATTCAAAGCATGCAGCATCTTTCCATTCTAGATTTAGAGCCAACATGTAACAAATAGAGACATCACTGCTATAAATGCTTTGGAGAGCACTGATGCTGTTATCTTTTCTCTTCCTTAATGTTTCTAGTTCAAGTTTGAAGGCAAAGGATGATCGAAGAAGTCTCTGCTGAGATACCAAAGAATAGGAAAGCACACAGGTACTGCTTTTCTTCTATGGTGTTCATTTTGGTTCTTCTGATGTACTTGATTTTTTTTATATTTTGCACATGATAAGTTATCTAAAGTTCGAAATTGTAATCGTATTCGGTCACCATCTAATAGTTTCAACTGTTGACAGGATGAGGTTAAGTTTCATGCCAATGCTTCATGTTCTTCTTATTTCTTCAGTTCTGCAATTTGAATTCATGGAAGGTGCCTCATGAGATTTCTCATTGGAAATGCATCCCTGATCATTGTTACAGAAGACTCCGAGTTGCTACCGGTACTTGCGAGCTAAGCAAGATTACTGTGGTGCCGAGTGGAGAGAAGAAGCTTCAGGAGTGTGTGAGTGAGTGAGTGACATGGATGGCAAACGCAAGATGATTCGATCACAGGGGAGTAGCTGGAATGCTTTTGTCTCGAGCTATTTCAGTGCCAAATCATTTCTGATGCTTTTATCGGTCATGGCGTCGTTGATTTTTCTTCCTCTTGTTCTACCTCCAATGCCTCCACCTCCATTGTCGTTGCTGTTAGTTCCTATAGGTATATTTCTTGTACTACTGATCTTGGCTTTCATGCCACCCTCTGGTGTTCAAAGCATCACCTCCTCTTGCTTATAAAAAAGTCAGAACCGAGTTTTGTTTCAGCTTCAAATGACTTTATGATCGGATAGCAATTTCTTTCAGCAGTGTTCTGAGTGGTTGTAGACATCATTTACATGCTTATGGTTCATAGATCAGGAAGCTTCAACCTCTTTGACTCAAGTAGTTTCCACATGGCATCAGATGTTGATTCCAACTTGCATGATCGATCATTTTGCACAGTTTGTTCAACTCGATGAACTATTGATCTCTGCTTGAAGCATATTAAACAGGTATTTGGAACACCTTTTCCCCCATAGAATATGTTCTTCAAACACAAATATCATGCTATAAATTGGGCCACAAGAAGCCATCTGGATAGCAATTCTGCACCTCCATTTCCTCAAACTACTCAAATATTGTTCTTCGATTAAGACAGACACAATTTGATTTAGAAATAAACATCCAAGACAGACTTCATTGGATCATAATGGAAATTTCATTTTGTCTTTCATATTCAAGATGGAAAGAAGTTTGCAACACACATTCTTCCCACCATTCATGAGAAAGTCTTGAAGAAAACCCTCAAATTAATGTATTAATTTGGAATTAGGTCCAAGTTGAGGCATCTTTCTACCTTCCTCGATCACAAAAGCGATACATACATGAACATGCAAAAATTCAAACACGAACTTTGGTGTTCCACTCACGTAAGTAATAGTATATATGAGTGCATATATAATCTCTGAGAGAAAGCTAGAGGATTGGGAAACGATCTGACATCTGATCTCGGGGACACTTCCATGTTGGCAACACAATCTCTAGCTAGTAAATTGAAGTTGACGAGGTGGTTCGATTAGATGTATCTGCTCTCCATTGTTCATGTCTTTTTTCCTTGTTCCATCATCAATTCTGACTGCATAATGAGCTTTGTCATCTCCATTGTCTTCGGAGATTCATTTCGGCCATTGCTTGAACCTCCAAGCTCATTGTCCTCCTTGAGACTTAACCGCTTCTTTGCCTTCTGAGCCCAGTCCACAAGGCCCCCTCTCACGTTGTCATCGAATACAGTTTTCTTGAAGTGAGTCCCCATCTTAATCAAAAGGAGAAGTTAGTGCCAGCAACAAAAGAATTTTCTAAGAACAACTGCTCAAGGATCATTGTTACCTGGGTGACAATGGCATAGAGCGGTAGTGTGCTGTAGCTGCAGAGAAGCTGAACAATGATTCTACAGGGCACAGAACCATGTGGCTTTAGAACAAAAACTGAATTGGTTATTCAAAACAAAATATAAGGAGAAGATGATGGCTACCCAATCACGAGCCTCGGGACAGCAAAACCAAAGTGATCGGTGATGCAGGAATCGAGACCATATGGAGTCTGCATAAAATATCAATCTATTAGAAACTTAATTGGGTTTTAGTTACTGCAAAGGAATGAGCTAAATCCTAAGGAGAATCATCCATGATTGAGCTAACCGTAGATAAGAATAGAGCCAAAAGTAGAGTGCTTAAGTTGAGGTGTAGAGAGCAGAAATCTAAATACGAAATTTAATTTTCTAAGCAGCTTACAAATAGCCAGAAGATAAATGCGATGTCAAAGGCATTCTGGAACAAGATCAAATGGATCAAGAAAAGGAGAATCCTGGGTCGGTGAAACCAGAAGTAATCATCTGATGGCATAACGATCAAATCTCCTCCAATTGCAAAATACTTTTCGGCAACGTTATGAGCTATCTCAGTAATGACATGCTCCAATTTAGTTCCAACAGAAAGAAGAAGCTGCAAGAATGAAAATAAGGCAAGATCAATTCATTGCTTCATGACATTTAAGAACACACTGACAACCAAGACCCAACATTGGCAGGAATCTCGTGCACTGGTTATGCCCTTTATGACATTTGAGAACACAATGACAACCAAGACCCAGGTCACACAGATATGGTGCCACCATGATGTATAAATGATGAGTATATTTTATTTATGAGGTGGTTTAAGGCTTCATACATCATGGTATAGCCTCAATAAGAGAAGTGTCAGCTTCACTAATTTATTACAAAGTCTAGAGTGAAACAAAAAGGAAGATAGCGAATCTTTATCTTTGCTATGTAACTTGGAACTGACCAAGCACTTGACAATCTAGTGTGACTGAGCTTTGTGGATAATGTACAGAAATACATCTTACAGTATTTGGGTTTGGATTTCGAGTCCACATCAAGCTCATGCAAAAATTTGAAAACTGACACATGTGCGTATTGTTTGATCATGCCAATTAGTATTTTCCCCCTACATTTGTGCCTACAGTATAAAAAAGAATAAGTTAATTCAACCATGACAGGAACCCTAGATGTGGCAGTCTCAGGACAAATACCTAAAGTTTCTCCTAAACCAATGGTCAGATTAGACATTTCATATGCTTTCCTCAGAAGAACCATATAAGCAGTGGAAAATAGATCAAACCTAAAGACCACATACAATTTTCAAATATAACTGATATTTAGAGAATCATTTGTGTAATTGTACCAAGAACAAATTTTCACACAGGTTATAACAATAACAATAAAACCGTAACTTCCAACTATTCAGGGTCAACTACTTGGAGCTTTTTCTACCATTGAGATCTATTAAAATCATATGTTAGTTTAAGTTTAGAGTACCTAATATTTATCTATAGTTTCTATTAAAGTTTTTTTAGGTCTTTCTCTACCTCTTCCCGTACTATTAACATTAATCATTTCATATCTTTTGACTATCACATCCGGATGTTTCTTAAGCACATGCCTATATCATCTTAAATGATTTTCTCTCATTTTATCCTCTATCAAGATGATACCTAGTTGTTCATGAATAAAAGTATTTCTTTTCCTATCTTTCATGGTAACTCCATACATCCATCTCAACATTCTCATCTCGGACAATACAAACTTTTTGTATATATTGTTTCTTAGCTGCCCAATAATCAGATCCATAAAGCATTGTTGGTCTAATAATTATCTTATAAATTTTTTCTTTTAATCTCAAAGGTATCTGATGATCATACAAAACTCATGATGCCCTCATCATTTTAACAATCCTGATTTTACTCTATGAATAAAATCTTCATTGATTTCTCTATCTTATTGAATAATTGATCCAAGATATCTAAAGCCTTAAAGGAATTTCTTATCTGTTCAAATTAACTATATTATCTCGTTTATTTCTAGAATTACTAAAATTGCATTTCTTATGTTCAGTTTTAGTCCTACTTAATCTAAAACCTTTAGTTTTTAGGGATTGCCTCCATAGCTTAAGTTTATAATTAATTCTACTTAGGCATCCAAATGAAATTTCAGCCTGAGAAGAATCTCTTTCTGCTGCAAGATGGGGCAGTGAGCTTCTTTATAGTTTATTCATGTAAAAATCACAATTCTTTAACATTTGTCAATAACAAACTAAGCATGATAAGTTTTATCAACATGGACATCACTTCTGCTGCTAGAGAACAGTTTCCCCACAGATGACAGATTTCTGGTAGCCAAAGGACTATGTACCTTCAGAGTAAGACTACTGCTCACTGTTTATACGGCATCTCTTAGCTGATTACATAGGGATACTTACAATCAGAGGAACGAATGCTATCCAGAAGTACGTGTGCCAACCTGCAGAGGAAGAAATAGTATTAAAGACACTACCATGCAGAAGCACCCATCTGAAAGATAAAATAATTTGAATGAGCAACAAAGGGGCAATAGTCAAAGTGCTAGAAGTCATGTCTCTAATAGGAAAAGATGTCACCATTGGGGGAGAGTAATTTAGAGTTTTTAGACTTCCATAGACAAGTAACAAAGTGTACATGGTTACCTCATTTTGCAAATATTTCATAATTATATGAAACTTAGTACACAAAATAGGGTGAACCACAGAACCACAGTAATGTTTCTTCTCTGCTTCCTAAGTGTCATTGGTTCAAGTTCCATAAACAACATTCGCTTATGAGGCAAAGCTGTATATGTTGATCACTACCTCATGCACAAAGATAGCCCATTTAAACATGACACATTAATAAAAAATGCCTTTTAGTAGGCTTCCTATTTGATAATATTCTTTTCTGATTACACTTGATAAGCAAACAAATGACTACTCTGAATTTATTTGAAAAGCCATCATGGACAAGGCATTGTGGTTCCAATGAAACTGATTTATCCAATTGTACGGTATATATAAACATTTATTTCTTTAGCTACAATTAGCAACAGAGCTGAAACATGAAAAAGGAAACATAAATGCCTGATATCTATGACAAAAAATTTGAAATGGTTAAAATGAACCAAACCAGTTTGTCTTATTTTGTAAGGTCGATAACTAAATTTAAACATCTACAGATGTCCATTTGTCCAACAAATACTCTTCTTTTTTTTTATTCACAATATAGAAATGAAATACTGCAACTATGTTGGAAAAGCAGCAGATATATCCAAACAAGTTTTTCCTTTGGCATAAAAATTATTCTACTGATTCTAGTATCCTATATCAATTGATTAAAGAAAAAGAAGTTACCATGTGGAAATACAGAACTTTTACAAAAATTCACACAATATATAACTCCAATTTCTTGGTTTAACAAATAAATTGAAAACATGAAAATATATGATATCGATGGCCTGTGAAAGATTTGAGATAACAGCTTACCATTGATATTCAGCAACAAGAAAATGATCACATAAGCCCAAAGATGCCAACTGAAGAAAGACGGTAAAATGTGAGGACTAGGGTGACTAACAATAAATGTCATACTGTATCATTGTGTAACATGATAAATTTAAGTTGTTAAATCTGATTAGTGACTCCATTTAAAGACTTAAGCACATATAGATTTTCTAAGAGTGTCATTACCTTATACCAACAACTTTCTTGAAATCAGATTCAAATGCTCGGATCATATACTTGTGGAAGTCAAATTTTGGGTGTCCCTTGCAATGAGTCTACAGTAGAAGTATTTAAATCTTAGGTAACAAAACATATGAATCCAAAATCAGATTTGACTATTGACTTTCCATGAAAAGTTTTGATATGCAAAATAATTATAGAATCAAGGAAGAAAACTAAATTTCAGGGAAAAAAGGAAAAAAAAAGCAAAAAAATTGTTTTGATCTTGAGAACATTGCTTACCATGATGAAGATAAGTCTTAAAGTGACGTAGTCTGATTTTGTCACAGACAAAAAGAATTGTTTGAAAAACGAATGCTGAAGAAAGCAAAAGAAGTACCAGTTAGTGTAGGTTCTTAAGTATCTTATCATGTTAATTGACAGTAGATTTTAGAAAGAGTCAACAAAGATGCTTAAACAAATACAATTACTAAAATGATATTCCTTGACATGTACATCTTCAGTTGAACAATATTTTTGTTGTCTGCCAGAATTTTTAAAAGAAAACAAAAGTCCATATGTATGCATAATCGAAGTTCTTCATTTCGCCTGGACCAGTTCAAAATGGGCAGTATGCACAGGTCCGAGGGTGGACCAGTATGTGGACCGCCCCTGTGTTGGACAGTCCAATCCAGTCCAATAAAAAAATAAAAAAAACAAAACTTAAACTAAGTTTTTTCCTTCCTCTTCATCCTTCCTCCTCACTAAGTTTTTTCCTTCCTCTTCATCCTTCCTCCTCTTCTCCACTGCACGTTCCTCTTCTCCTTCTCATTCTTCGTCTTCAAAACATTAATACATACAGGTGTACCATGTGTCACTGCACCGATACCAACCGATACATACCTGGCCTATGACTAGTATCGGTCCGGTACACGATAGAGCATCCTTGTGCATAATTAAGAATGCAGGGAACACTGAGAGCTTGAAACTAAGATTTAGAAAATGAGTACCTTGATCTAAATATATGATTCCATTGGAAAACATAATTTCCCCCAGAAAATTGATTAATAACCACAAACAGTAATGTATTGTGGAAATATACCAAACCTCTTAAGATATTGCAATTTCCAGACTTTGACGCATGTTGTTTTTGTCATAGTTGTTTCCGTAGATTTTGCAACCATTCAAGAAAAAACCAAGTTTTATTGCCACAGGTACCATATTATTTTAAAATAGCAGGAAATTGTCTTGTAGCTTATTCTGACTATTAATTTAAGTTGCTATTTACAACATATATTTTCAAATAACTTAAAAGGAAGAGAAATGTAAGACAGTCAAGCCAACTCCAAGTGTCCAACCAGTTGTATACATGAGGATTCATATTGATAATGATGATATAATGTAGAAGAAAGAGAGATGGATAGAGAGAGATATCTCAAAGTATTTCATTGTTTTCTAAATAAAAGTCAACATTTTCTTAAGCGTGCCAGTCATAATTGCTCTGAGAGGATATTGCTGCAGAAGCACAACCTAGATTATTAGATGAGTACTTGTTTGTCCAATGGAGTTGAATACCAGTATTACTAACCTTCAAAGTTGACACTTGATGAGTGTTACGAACCCCTATTACCAACTCATGGTTCAGACAATTTAAATGAAAGTATGAATAGGTGCTCCAAACAAAGCATTGGAAATCCAACTTCCCAATGCACACAATGAAATCAGGTGAAAGTATCAAAAAATTTCATGCACATGCAATAACCAAATCATAACAGCTGGGTGTTTTTTTTATGGATGAATTTGTGAACACATTTGAAATGTACATTGAGGGCTCAATGCATATTTCCCTTTAATGCATATTTCAAATGTGAATTTGTGTTTGGTAAATGCTTTCAAATCACATTTGGTCTGGATGTTGCAAATGCTCATATACTTATGTTACCTTAATGTAGCATTGATATTTCAGAATTTGTAGGATATTAATATAATTTTTTAAATTCCTAAAGTACGCTATAATATTATCAAAAATTACAATATTGTCAATATGATTTATATCTTTTATAAAGTAAAATTATATTTATTTATTTCAAAAGATTATTTTGCATTCATTTATATGATTATATATTTATTTATTATATATCTGGGCCATACAAAATATTTTCTTTGATTACATATATATATAAATACTTATTAATTAAAACAAAAATATATTTATTTTTGAATAAATATTTAAAATATTAGAAGGGTAAATTTATCATATAATATTCAATTTACTTTTAAAATATAATTTTACCAAATAACACTTATGTCAACATACATTTAAAATGCAGTTTTCATCTATTATTTACCAAACACTTAAGATATTCCACAATTGTACATTTGCTCAAGCTCCCTTCTCTAAATGCATATTAAAAATGTAAATATGTTCCCAAACACAGCTTTTGTTCGTTTCCATTTTTATGCAACTCTGATTTAAATAAAACTGGTGGTTTTTTACTTCAGTTTCTACGTAGAAATTATTGCTAAAATGAAATCAGGAAAAAATAGTGACACACATAACGCTGCAGTTTCAGTAAGTTCAATCAATAATGAGTTTTATTTACAGCTTACAGAATCAGATTCATGCTAGGTTTTCAATCCAAGTAAGACTTAGCCTTTATTACTATGCAACAGCCCATCCTCTGAAATTCACTGGAAATTTCTTGTTTGACCAAGTCTTGAGGCTACTATAAACTTGTGTTAATGCAGTGAAATTTCTAATTCTGTTAATCACTTACCAACCAAGTTATATCTACTGAATCTCTTTCAATGGTCTTAACACGCTCCATGATAAACTGAAACTGATGTAGATGCGCATTGTTTGTTGGGGCTGCACATAGTATATTGATTGCATCAGCATAATTTAGGATAAATAAAAGGATTTTAGTGAAAAAATGATGGATCTTTAGCTCCATTAATGATAATAATTGGTCTGAGACAATCATCCCAGGTACTAAGTTTCATAATTGTATTCGTACCAACTCCTCTAATTTCTTGCTGGATTGAATCCTCCCAGTGCTTCCACTGACTTATCTGATTCATTAAAGAGAAGGTTTAGTACTAGGTAGCATGTCTATTTAATAAGCAAAACAATGTGATTATTTACCTTTGCTCCGCCCAAAAGCACAATGAATGCACTAAAAAGAACATGAGTGACTGCGAGGACAAATATGAAGATATGCAATTGATGTATTGCCTCAACAGACAACAATGGGACTTCATCCTGTACAAAAAGAACAAGAGATAAGAAAAATTAGAAAAATAATCTGCTATAACAAAACAAGAATACCAATTCCACTTAAAATTGGCAAAATGGTCTTGTCATCAGATATCTTAACTATTAGTTTCAGTTATTTTTCCACAGAAAACTGTTCATTTGAGTTAACCTTCAGTAAACTTTCATGTCAACATAAGAAAATGCATCTGGATCATGCAGAAAATTTTCTCCCGTAACATTTTGGAAAAGACAAACTCAACAAAGACAAAATTTTTAGCAATCATTGGGGAATTGCCTCAAACACACCTTGCTCATGCAATGAGCCACGCCCTCAGCGAGCAGCCTTCTCTCACCGCCACCACCAGGAATTTCAGCAGAATATACACGGTGGTGGTGGTGGTGGTGATGGTGGTGGTGGTGGTGGGATTTCTCAGGGTTGCAGGGGAGCATGTAAAGGGTCCACCTCTTGGGGATGCAGATGTTTTGGATTCCCTCTTGGAACACCGTGAGCAGCAGCGATATGAACCCCAAGAGCATCAATTCTGTTCCCGAGACGCCACAAGATTCCCCCGCCTTAAATGAAAAACGCCAAATCGACCAATCTAGAGAGAAAAGAGTGAGGGATCAAGTCGAAAGGCACCTTCTTTCACCTTCTGTAGGGCATTGAAGAGTGGCTTCTGATTCTTGCTCTTGAGAACCTGAAAGATAGCAGATTTAGCAACTGCAGAACGTTCGGGAAGGGGAGCAAAAGGAGGGACCTTTCCGAGGTAATGGAGGTAGCGCTCGGCGACGAGGGAAATGAAGATGATGACGGAGCAAACGCCAGCGACAATCCATGTGGGAGTGAACTCGAGCTTTGCGCCATCCACCTCTTCCATTCCTCCCCTCTCGCCGCCGTCGCCTCGCTCCGCCATGCCTCTTGTTCCTCGGATTTTCTGTAGCTCGATGGGCAGGGCTGTCGAGACCACCAACTGCTCTTGTACAGATCGGAAGGAAGCCGAGGAGGAGGCGGAGTGGAGGAAGAATAAGAGGCGGAACGCAACACAACAAGCGAGAGATGCGTTGATGAGTTGCAGTTGGAAGGACGCGATGCAATTTATAGCTTGCCATGCGGCAATGGCGAAGGAGAATCGAACGGTCAGAATTCTTCCATCATATCGTCCATCTCTCTTATCCTCGAATCTCTACCGTCCATTGGGGATGGGCCAACGCAAAGATGAACGGTTGAGATGTTAGAATGAGGGCATGGACGGTTTGTGATGGGGGAGAATTAAACCCAAGATAATCTTGTTAGTTAATTAAATAAATTGCTTATAATATATATATATATATATATACATATCCTGAAATATTGCCAAAGTTTAGTCTCCAAAATTAGATATATTGTAATTAATAGCTTAAATTTTTATTATCATGACATCAGGACATGTTAGATAAATTAACATAAATTTAGGCCATTGATTATAACAAACTGACATTTTGGAATTTATGTATTTTTACAAAATCTTAGAGACAACTTATATATTTTAAGGATTTAATTCTCTCGCATTACAATAAAAAAATATTTTTTTTCTTAATTTATAAAGAGATCTGCAAATAGACTCCATTTTCAAATTGATTATCTTTAAAATAACTGTGTGTGTTTTTTTTTTTACTTTTGTACTAGCTTAGATGAATACAAATAAAACAAATCAAAATTCAAATGGACTCCAAATAGTTGGGATATTATGGCCTTATTATTGTTTATTTTTGTAACACTGAGGAGAGAGAGAGAGAGAGAAACAAGTGGAAGTCATACAAGGAGAAATAGGTCAAACAATGATACACACAACATTGTCAAACTTGAAGAAAAAAAGATAAGAAAAAGATAATTGTAGTCATGGAAGTAGTAATGTTAAACAAAAGCGCAAGAATGTAAGAGATAAAACAAGGATGAGATCCATACAAGTAGTGTAGACCTAACTGGGATACTCCCTCGTACAGGTGATCTCACATACATGTAATTTTCCTTTCCCTCCCATAAACTTTCCCTTCCTACCTTCATAAACTTAAGCACAACCTGAGCCATCTTACTGCCATCAATCACAAAAGGAACACTCTCCTCAAACTTGGCAGATACAACTCAACATATCTCTAACTTCTTCTCATACAAGTAATACTACCACACAACAACACCAGCATTATCTAAGGGCATGTAATTCCACACAGTTTCCAGCTAGAGAATGGATCAGGTGGCTGGTCTTGATGCAATTTCTCCAGTGCTAGATCTTCCCTCCTCCATGGCAGGTGTCGTCTGTACAAACATCTTCGGCAGCTCGACCTTCGTTGTAGTTTCGTTCTGTGCATGGCTTGTTGGGAGCCCATTGCCGATCCTTAGACCTTTTCGCTTCTTTACCTTCTCAGCCCAACCCACAAGGCCTTCTTGGACATGCTCATCAAATATGGCTTTCTTGAAGTAACTCCCCATCTTCATCACAAAGAAAAGCCCATTAACATCACTTGAACAGATTGAAATAACGGTTGCTTGTGTGACTTTTTACCTGGGTGACAATGGCATAGAGTGGTAGAGTGCTGTAACTGCAGAGAAGCTGAATTGTGACTCTATACAGCACAAATAAAATGGCTTCAGAACAAAAAAACCAACTTGAGTGTCCATAGATAAAATTGGTGACAAGCTGCTAATTACCCAATCACAAGTCTTGGGACGATAAAACAGACATGATCCATGATGCAAGAATTGTAGCCATATGTGGTCTGCATAAAAAGAGAAATCCTTCAGTTCAAATTACCGCAACATGGACTATTAGTCACAAGTAAGCAAACTCATGAGGGGCATCTATATGAAAAATATGTACAACCACAACCTTATCTAAGGAAAACCATATGTAAAAGTGGACTGCCTAATTCCACCCACTGTGTAGATTTAGGCAATAATTACATTAAAGAAAAGTGAACGGTTCTAAGCTACTTACGAAGATCCAGAAGAAAAATGCAATCTCGAAAGCATTCTGAAACAGGATAAAGTGAATCAAGTAAAGGACAATTTGAGGCCGATGGAACCAGAAGTGATCATCCGATGGCTTAACCACCAAATCGCCTTCAATTGCAGTATGTTTTTCAGCAACTTCTTGGGCCAGCTGAGTAATGACATGCTCCAATTTAGTGCCAAGAGCAAGCAGAAGCTGCAGAAGCCAAACAAGTCAAGATTACAATAATAGTTGGGGAGAAAACTAAAACTAATTACTCCCAGTCATATATATGGTTCTGACAAATTGGGAACTGGATTTGTATCCACTGATTTGAGATAGAAACACTAGGAATGATGTCAGCCTCATTGCTTTCTTAATGGGCTCAAATACCGGTAAAAATGTAAAACAAACTGGTAGATATGTTCATTATTATTTTGGTCAAGAAACTTGGAAACAGACCAACATGAAGAAATCTTAGTAATTAATATAGAAATATATTGGTTTTCATTTGAATTTACAACTTCACAACAATGCCATAGAAAAAAAAAAGAAAAAAATGCATTACTTTCTTCCGTTTGGTCATGCCAAGTGTTCCAATTCTTTTTACAACTTTAAATGCCTTTGGCATCGGCAAATAACTTGTCAGGAATTAAGCACATGAACCACAAAATGTGGTAGGTCTATATTATAAAGCTACAAGGAAAACCTCTAAGCTTCTCCAAACCCAAATTTCAGATCAGATACTCTCACAGGGCATATAAGAAACAAAAAATAGATCAAACATGAAAGCACAAAATATTTGCAAATATATTTCCAAGAAAGTGTTGTTGATCTCCTTGTGCTAAAGAATTAACTTCATACATGCTATCTAAAAGTAATAGGCAACTTCGAATGTGCTTCTAAATTCTGAATAGTCACCTCTGCTACAAGATTGGATTCTTAAATTCTTTAGGGATCTTCATAAAAAATTTACAGGTCCTATTATTTTTAATACTAATATAAGTTTGAGAAGTTAACTTTACCAAAAATGTCAATGTCTTGCCATGAACCACCAGCATATATGAACATGATCCTGAAGGCACCTCACTTGTTTATGGTCTTAGTCATTCCCCGGTACCATCAACATGACTGATATTATTAATGTTTCAGATATAGTGGTAACATCCATGCTGTCATATTTAAATATACTAACCCGACATATTATGTAATGTTTTAGCAATTTTTTAATCCATGTACTAAGGCATACCGCACCATATCAACTGCTTTCATAACAGTGCAGAGACCTAAAACTTAAGACCTTGTTATTAAGAATAACCAGAAAAGCGCAAAGGTCATATATACCACATCTATTTAGCTACTTTTAATGAAATACTTACAATGAGAGGAATAAATGCTATCCAAAAGTACGTGTGCCATCCTGCACGAGTAAAAACAAATTCTTCTCGTCATTACTTTATAGAAGCATTAGTGAGAAGGCAAACAATTAATATATAAATAGGCAAAAGGCAAAGTGCTACAAGTTTTCTTTTCAACAGAAAATGCTGTTTCTCAGAATGGCATCAGAGAACCATATAAATTCTTTGAGTATAAAATATTTTTCTTCCAATGAAGCTGTTCCATCCAATTATAAGCAACATTAATTGTTTATCTCTCTAGATAAGATATGTCTAAGATGTGGCACATGAAAAATGAAGCAAGAGTGCTTGATGTATCTGGCACAAAATATTTAGAATAATACTGGTTAGCTCAAACAATTATGCTCTAAAATGACGATATCAAAGTAGAGTCTTGTCCTATAGCCCATTTCTTGAATAGAGAAGCTGAACAAATTGATTCTTGTCTTTTATGGCTAACCTGATTCAAACATCTACATATGTTCATTTGTCCTATATCTTCACATGTTTCTTTCAGAAAAAAATTTTCATGTTGAGAAAATATCAGAATATCTAAACAAATTTATTTCCTTTTGGCACAAGGAAAGCAAAACAGTGTCAAGTGCCTCTACCATATAAACTTAAGCTGACTAAAGAGGACTTAATGTTTCTAACTGTAAAAGAAAATTAATGAATTTGTACAATCTTGGAATTCCAATTTATGAAGCCTAAAAAAGCAGGAGAAATGAAGAAACAACTCAATATCAATGACTTGCGAAAAAAGTATTAGATCATAACTTACCGTTGACATTCAGCAACAAAAAAATGACGACAAACACCCAAAGATACCAACTGGAATGAAAGATCAAATTTAAGGACCAAGATCATAGAAACAAGCATGATTAATTATCAAAATGTTATTTTCTTAACCAGCACCAGACTGTTGTGAAAAATGGTTTAATTCTTATCAGCAAACAAATTACAGAATTCAGCATCCATAAGCATATAGTTACCTTATACCAACAACTTTCTTGAAATCAGCTTCAAGTGCACGGATCATATACTTGTGGAAGTCAAATTTTGGATTTCCTTTGCAATGAGTCTAAAATTGGAAGGATTTCAAGCTTAAGTAAAAAAATTTAGGATTAAGCAGTCGGATGATCTCAAAATAAGACTAACTATTTCATGAAAATTTTCAGTTAGCAAAACACTTCAATGTGATTCTTAAGAAGACAAAAAGAGAAAAAGGCATTTTATATTGGATTTCCTGAAAATCTCTTACCATGATGAAACCAAGTCTCATTGTCGTATAATCTGATTTAGTCACAGACCCGAAGAACTGTTTGACAAAAGAATGCTGAACAAAACAGATCTTACATTAAACAAAGACGAAAAGAACAACTTTAGCTGAAAAAAATTCTAGTTAGATGCTAGAGATTCGACAGAAAAAATAAGCTTATATCAAAAAATACAATGAATACGTAGAGAACCAAAATTTGGCCACTGCAACTTTGGTGTAAAAATGTAAATTTCTAGAACTTTCCTTGAAGACTAATAATAACTGAAAAAAAAAATTGTACCTGAAATATAAATTAAATACGTGAAACAAAATAAATCTTGGTTATCTAGATAATATGACGATTCAAGAAAAAAAATGAATCATCACAACTCTGTTAAATAACAGCTTCTGTGTCACTTTAGTTCCCCCCTTGACGGAATCAACTCAACTCGATGCATGAGGAGATCGATAAGAATGATGGATGCAAAAGGTTTCCCTCCTAAATTACAGGTCCCTGGAAAAATTGTTACAAATGGCATCATTACCTCAAATTTGTCAGTAATACTGCTGGTGAAGGGAGCAGAACCTTGCCTATCAAATTAATGGTAATTGCTTGTACCATTATTGAGTTGAATAATAACTATAACAAATGACACCAAAAAAAAGCACAGATTCATTAAGCAAAATCTCATATAGAAAGTTTTAAATAAAAATTAGTAGCAGTATCTGCTCAAAGAAGATCCTGACTCCCCCATATTATCGTGGAACTCAGAGGAAAGAGTCAAGACACGAACACAAGAAAATTCAAGTAGTTAAATATTAAAGGTGTCCTGACAGTCTTAAATGTTCCTCCTTTTTTTCTTCTTTCTTTTCTTTTTGTGGTTTACTGTATTATCAAAAGATGGGTAAAAGTATCTTTTATCTCATAAATTTCTATGAGACAGATATTTAGCTCATCAAAAAAGGGAATATAATTGGATGCATAAGGCTGAAGGTTAGGCAGAGTTAGCTTGGTCAATGATGCATTTTTATATATGGCATGCATGATTTCCCCAAAAGGAGATAACTTCATTAAACACAAAATATCACAATTAACTCTATCTGAGTCCACAATACTGAACAATTCTTAAAAAACCTCAACTCCCAGGTAAGGTTAGCATTGAGCAATCTAGCTCATATGGCTAGCCAGTTAGCTACACAGTTAGATTCTCTACAGATATGGCCAACATTGTACACGAGATTTCTAGAATGAAAAAATATATCATTGGTAGTGAACAGAATCCAGTATCTTGAAGACATATATTATTAGATACTTTAACAACATTTGAAGCAAAGATTACAAACCAAATACATGTTCAATGCATTTATCAATATCGAAGCTTCCTGTTCTGTATTCATCAAAATTTCTTGTTTGACCGGGACAAAATGTTAAAATTAGTCCATAGTTAACTCATATGACAAGTGCATTGGATTCAGTATCAACATTAATGAGTATTCTCATGGCTGTATTGCTTACCAACCAACTTATGATAACTGATATTGCACCGATGCCTCTGAAGCGGTCCCTGATAAATTCAAACTGATGCACATGGGTTACCTGTTTTGGAGCTGTGCCTAATGGTTTATTAATGTTAGCACAGTGTCAAGCTAACTAAATGAATTAAGTAAAATTTTCTTTTAGATAAATATTCCAGATCACTGACTATAATAATAAAGCAACCCATTTAAAAGCTATAATTTAATTCCATACCATCTCCTGTAATTTGTTTCTGAATTGAGTCTTCCCAGTGTTTCCACTGATGTATCTGAAAAACAAACAGGTGTAGTACCAGGTGCAGTACAGATTGGTACTAAGAATATCCATAGAACGACTGACAAGCAGATTGATATTGGCATGTACCTTTGCTCCTCCTAAAAGGATAGTTAGGACACTGAAAGCAACGTGAGTGATTGCAAGGACAAAAATAAAGATATGCAATTGATGTATAGCCTCAAGAGACAACAGTGGGACTTTTCCCTGCACAAAAAAAAAAAAAAAACATATCAGTAGGAATTAAAAAAACAAGTAGCAAGTGTGACATAGTTTATAAGTAGAGTCGATTTGACGGTGGAATAGGTTATTGTTATGCAAAATGTCATATGGATTACCATCCTGAAAAGTGATGTTAAGGTAGGATAGGTCATCTACTACTTGAGCATCTGAAAGAAACAACAACATTTAAGCAGATGTTCCCAACTATTTGGCGCTGAAGGCAAAAAATCCCCAAATAATTGGTCCAAGAGAGACTTGGTCTTCCACTAACTGTCACAATACTTATAATCTGAAATGCTCTGGTGCATATACATCTCTTTTTCTGGATATGTACAAAGAACTACAAAATAAGCAAGCACCCATTTTATCATAAATCAATAAAATCCAGATTTTAGATGCATGCGATCACAAGTTATACTGGATTCATACCAACAGCAAACTTTATATGTTCAATGACATCTCAGCTACACTACTTTATTAACATACATACATACATACATGCATACATAAATACATACGTATATATATATATATATATATATATATATATATATATATATATATAGTGCGACTTAACAATTGTACAGTATTTAGCTGAATATCAACATACTATTAGCAATGTATTTTTCAATATCTGCTTCCTCCTGATGATATATATATCCAAGATGCCAAAATACATTTTCTTTCCTTGCCAAAATTTTATCAATATCTGTCTCAACTATATTTCCATTTCTTCATTTTATTTTCCTAAAATTGAATATTATAAAGAAAAATGCCATTGATCATGCAAAAAAATTCAAATTTTATCAATTGACACTAACCAACAATTTTGCACCAGACCGCATTAGGAGTCTCTGGAACTAACTTGTCGAGATACAAAATGCATCAACGACATCAAACAATCTATTGCGAAATGGTAAGACCTGAATTCAAAGGCTTATGTGGTTATGTTACAGGCAGCCACAGAAAGATCTCAAAGAACAACAATCCATTAAGTTTCCTAAAAACTCCACAAACTAACAAACTTTGCAGAAGCAAACGTGGAATTGCCTCGAACAAACCTTGATCAAGCAATGTGCTGCGCCAGATCCACTCTCAGAGAGAAGTCGACGACCTCCAAAAAGGCCAGCAGAAAAAGCGGCCTGGAAATGTGCTTCGGTGGCAGCACCATGTGCGTCATCGGGCTCCTCCTTCTTGCAGGGGAGCATGTGAAGGGTCCATCCTTTAGGAATGCAGATCCTCTGGATCGCCCCTTGAAACACCGTGAGCAGCAGCGAAATGAACCCCAGAAGCATCAACTCTGCGCACAAAACCTCCAAGATTCTTACTTGATGATCGAATACGATGAACCGAACAAATCTAGAGAGACAAGAAGGGAATAGAGGCGAAGGGCACCTTCTTTCACCTTCTGGAGGGCTTCGAAGAGCGGCTTCTGGTTCTTCCGCTTGAGAACCTGAAACGATCCGCAAAACCTAGCAATGCAGGGCGTTTCCGAAGGGGGAAAGAATGCGACGAAGGAAGGAAAAGGAGGGACCTTTCCGAGGCGGTGGAGGAGGCGCTCGACGACGAGGGAGATGAAGACAATGAGGGAGCAGACCGCGGCAACGATCCATGTGGGAGTGAACTCCAGCTTCATCTCGCTCGCAGCCGCCGACGCGTCACCGCCTCCCTCCGCCATTCCCATCCTTGCAGAGATTTCTCTCCCGCTGAGACCAAATGCAGAAGGGAAGATCAAAGGCAACTTTCAGATATATCGAGTGAAGAGTGGGTATGGGAAGGCAAACACGCTCCACTGTAAGACGCGTTTGTGCGTGTGAAAAGAAGGTATAGGTTGGCAAACTCTCCACACGGTAAGACGTGCGCGCGTGTGTGTGTGTGTGTGTGTGTGAGAGAGAGAGAGAGAGACGTTGGATCCCATGTTGTAAAATGACTTTTTTTTTCCCTTTTTTTATTTATGAATTTTATAATTATATTATTGTACATTTTTATAATAAAAATATTTATCATATATATTTTTAAATATTAAGAACCTTGGGTATTTATTTAAAAATTTAAATTATAATCAATTAACAAAGATTATGGACATGTATCAAATATATATATATATATATATATATATATAAAGAAATTTAACTTTTAATCCTTAGGGTTATACTTAGAAGTTCAAATGATATTGGAGAAAATAAAAAAATAAAAAAAGGAAAAACCATATACTATTCAAAATTTAAAAAATAAGAAAATATCAAAAAAAAATTAATTATAGAGATCCACATGTTTGTAATTAAAAGTTTTCTAAAAATTTCATAATATTTGAGCTATTCTTTCATGTTGATTTTTTGATTTTAGAATCTAATCATAATCAAAGAAGTCAACTTTTTTTAACCAAAATTTTATCATAGCTTAGAGGCATGGAAGTTTAAATGTTAAAGAAAAAATATTTCATAAAATCATCATAGGAATAAAAATATTATAAAATTAAAAATATAAATTATTCAGATTTTGAATAATCAAAAAATGTTGTAGAACTAAACTTGAAAATATTTTACTGCACTAAGGTTTGCATAATTATCACTGAGGCAGGTGCATGTTAGGAGAAGGGAAGAATTGTCTGGATTAGAAAGGCACCTTCAGATTTGGATGGAACACCTTCGCACTACGAAGGTTTTCTTCATTAAATCCAAACAGCAGATGAAATATAATTACAAATATATGCTATGCTGAACTTTTCGGTAATCTTAACCTTCTATTCCAGATGCAGATCATGTTCCAGGAGATTCAGTACCTGAAGAACAAGGTACTTCTTTTCGAGTTTGTGTTTGATCTCTCAAAGAAGCATTTTTTGGGGTATAATCTGTTTGGGATTCAAGTTTTCTTGCATTTCTCTACATTTAATGCTATGAGTAGTCTTCTTGAACATGCATCATCACATATCCCTTCGTTACTAGAGAAACTCTTGGGTTTTGCACCGAGACTTGTCGATCCATTATTATGCAGGAGGGCATATTGAAGGCCACCGATAAGTTTCTTCGAGGGAAGGTATAATAGAGACTAAGATAATTCTCAGAATCAAAAGATCGATATGAGTTTTTTTTTCTTCTCTCTCCTTGTTATTCTGATGATGCAGATTGTGGAGCAAAATGGGTTTCTTGATGCAGCCACAGTGACAGCACAGAAAAATGGGCATTTTGATGTAGCCTCACTAACAGCTGCTGACATTCCAAATCCATTAACCATGCAAAACCAGTTCAACAACTGCTTCCCTTTCTGATGATAACAAGGTTTGAGGGATTTGTGAACAGTGTATGTGTGCGCGCTACTGTATAGCGGTGATCCCTCAACCAGTCTATTGAGTACATTTATTTGATGTTGATGTTAATGATTTGTTGTATTCCAAGAACTGTGTCATGATCTTAATCAACTCTCTGAAGGCTTCATGTCTTGGTTTGATTATGTTACCCTACGTTGTGATTAGTAACTTATATTGCCTATTTCTTGATTGAGGTGAGCTACTAATAGGATTCTATTCATCCAACCAAAGCTCACTCTTCGGAAGCTTCATGTCTTAATTACCTTACAATGTGATTGGTAACTTACATTGGCTATTTCTTGATCGAGGGTGAGCTACTGATAAGATTACAATGTTCATCCAACCAAAGTTGACCTGATGCCACATTGCTGGAGAAACACAAAGGCAGATTAAATCTCACTGATACTACAATATGATAGAAAACATCAAATAATTAGGGCCAGTAATCAAATTAGCTTGAACTCTAAGATTACTAGGCAAAACCTAAAGAATGAGCTGTTCCCTAAGATTACTCTAAGATTAATATGATAGAAAACATCAAATAACTCTAAGATTACTAGGCAAAACCTAATTTAGTTCTTTTATAGAGAATGAGCTGTTCCCTAAACACTTTTCAAGAAAATCCATGGCCAGACAATTCTACCAAATAAGCAACAGAAAGATGTGTTTCCATGCATTACAAGTTCATAAGTACCAGTTTAGAAAAAAGGTGTCTAAAAGTTTTCAGCTCAAAGATGAAAGAGAATACTTCCAGTTTTAAGTCAGTTACTATTAGACAAAGACAGCATACTATATGAATCAAAATTACTATCTTCATCAGATGTCTAAGAAAACTATCATGACATGAAGAAACAGTGCAACTCCAGAATCATGACCCATGGAATACTGTACAGCTTCAGAATTACAAGGAAGGCCTCTCGATGACACTACACCATCCAACCATCATGAAGAAGAATACAGAGCTCTCATTGGCCTCTCAATTTCATGCAGCCAGGAGACTGAAGTCAACTCCACCATGTCTTCCAGGAGTATGTAATGATGAAAAGAAAAGAAAGAGATGTCTCTCTCTCTTGTTCATATTAGTTTCTGCACTTCAATATATTTTCAACATCTCAGTTGTTATCAATTAAGATTAAATATCTTCATGGATAATATCAGATCAAATACTTTGTTCTGATGAGATTCATAGAAGTAATATAGCAACCTACTGCAGAACCTTCTTCATGTTCATATTATTAGTTTCTTCAACTCAACATATTGTCAATATCTCAATTGTTGTCATCATTTTACTATCTTCATGATATAATCTGTTTGCTGTGCTCAGGTTTCTTACTTTGTTGCAATATATATATATATATATATATATATATATATATATATATATATATATATATATTAGTTAGGATTGTGTTATTATAGAAAATTAGAAGTTGACTTAGTTGGATGTTGCATGTACTATTTTTCTCTTTTTTGGATTCATGTGTGGATAAGAACTGCCCTGTTTTCGTAAACCAAGTGAACAACATATATATATATATATATATATATATATATATATATATATATATATATATATATATATATATATATATATATAGCTTGCAAATCTATTCATTTCAATTTACTGAGTCCTATTCCTCCTTAATCTAATTGTTCATGATTCATCATCTCACCGACCACAGATTATAGAATACTTAATCACCTTAAATCTTCGTTTACGTTTAAAATGGTGGTATGAGACCAAAGACAAAATATATCGAAGAAGGGGATACGGGTCCTGTCTGCTTCCATTAACTTGCCGACCTTAAGCTTGATCTTTGAGCTGATCATGACAGTTATGTTCTAAGATCAATTTGGGATGTCAAGTTTTTTACTCATGTCATCATGTCCATTCTAAGTTACTTGTTAAATTGTGTATGAGTTTAGGAATCTAACAATATGAAACACCATAAGAGGTTTTAACATCTTCTCTAGATTTCAGATTAGCCCACAGTATGTTTATTTGGCTCAAATCTTTCCTTAATTAGCTTATCGAACAGGAATAATTAACCCTTGTTACTGTGATATGTATGCATGACAATCTCTCTAATGGTACTCTTTAATTTGTTGCTTTCCTTCAACCCTTCCCTGATACCTCCATCTGCAAGGCAGAGAGAAAGACAATAAAATAGGGAACTGGAAATAAGTGACACAGCAAGGTAGAATCATTATGGCACCACCATTAACAACAGTTGGATGATGTGTTCTTCTCTCCAGGATACCTATTCAACATAGGATACAGTTTTAGCAAGCTTTTGAACACCATCTAAAGCAGGAGGAATGCATTCAAACCCTTCACTCTCTTTCATGAAAGTGGTTTGAGTCAGATCTTTTCACCAGGGTTTCGCTGCACTCCTTTCCAGAAGACCATTTACTCCTTGTAAGGTCACAGTTGCAGATCATTAACTATCATCTCATCTGCCCCCTACCCCTCTTTGACCCTATATAAACCCATGCACTCCATCTCCCTCTCACTCAACTCACTCCTCCTTCCTCCTCATGGCCACCTTTGGCTACCCTGTGTTTCTCCTCTCTGCATTTTTGGTTGTGTCATCACTCTTCATGGTTTCTACAGCACGAGGAGGAGCAGAAGTTGGAGACAGCGGTGGTCAGAAGGAGTCGGTGCCTGCTATGTTTGTGTTCGGAGACTCCCTCATTGACAACGGAAACAACAATGGCTTAGCTTCCTTTGCCAAGGCTAACTATTACCCTTATGGCATTGACTTTGCTGGAGGCCCAACAGGAAGGTTCTCCAATGGCTACACCATTGTGGATGAGATAGGTGAGCATAACACATCCTTACGAGCCATGGTCAGTGACGTGCATGTTTGCCACACCATGGCAAGCACTTGTAGATGCTCTTAAATCTGTTCATAGTTTAATCTGCTTGATATTATAAATGGCTTAAACAAGCTAATTTTCTGCATTTGTCAAAATATGCTAGCGAGCAGAAAAAGAGAAGTTTGAAGTTACTTTCAACGCTTCATTACCTTTCACCTTCGCATTAATTGCATTCTCTCATGTTTATAAATGCTTTAGCCTTGCAGGAAGATTACAATTGTAAGTATATTTAAGATCTGTCACATCTACCGGCTGAAGCTTTTAGTTGAGTTGTAATTGTATGGATATTTATCTCTTTTTAACTACAGCTGAGCTTCTTGGACTACCGCTCATTCCACCTTACTCCCAAGCATCTGGCGAGGCAGCTCTTCATGGTGTCAACTATGCTTCAGCTGCAGCAGGGATTTTGGACATCACTGGCCGGAATTTTGTGAGCCAAACACTCTTACATACTTCTCTGCAACTTTTATATACATCAACAGCATCATGCACGTTGCAGGCTCCTATGACTGACATTATACTCCTCGTGCAGGTGGGGAGAATACCATTCAACCAACAGATCAAGAATTTTGAGTCAACCCTTGATCAGATCGCTGGCAATTTGGGTGCAGATGCCGTTGCCAATGCCATTGCTCACTGCATCTTCTTCGTGGGGATGGGGAGCAATGACTACTTGAACAACTATCTCATGCCAAACTACAACACCAGGAGTCAGTACACCGGAGAACAGTTTGCTGATCTTTTGGTCCAAGATTACACTCACCAGCTCACGGTAGGAAAACGAGCTCGTGGATCATTTCGCAAGAGATCTCTCTCTGCATTGATATATTTGATTCTGTCTTGTAGAGTCTATACAACCTTGGAGCCAGAAAGTTTGTGATCACTGGAGTTGGATCGATGGGATGCATTCCGAGCATACTTGCACAGAATCTTTTGAGTCATTGCTCACTGGAAGTTGACAAGCTTGTGATGCCATTCAACAACAATGTCAAGGCCATGATCAACGCCCTTAATGTGAATCTTCCTCGTTCCAAGTTCATATACGTGGATACCTACCACATGTTCATGGACATCCTCAGCAACCCCGGGGCATATGGTGAGTGAGTGAGTGCTTCTCATCTCGATTGCTGTCAGAATCTGAAATGCTTGCGATTGTAGTTGAAGTCATGTGTTTCCTTTTGTTAGGATTTAGTGTGATCAATCGCGGTTGCTGCGGAATCGGACGAAACAGCGGGCAGATTACATGCCTCCCCTTCCAGACTCCTTGTGCAAACAGGGATCAGTATGTGTTTTGGGATGCTTTCCACCCTACAGCGGCTGTGAACATCATATTGGCAAGGAAGGCCTACGATGGCAACACAAATGCTGTGTTTCCCATGAACATTCAGCAGCTTGCCAACCTAAACTTGGAACCAAATTAGCAGCACGTTGAAGGATGTATGCAGTCTTAGAGAGGGATAGAGAGAAGAGTCAAATGGATGCAATCACTTCATGTGACTACTTTGGTACTCTCAATGCATAACTAAGAGCTATCCAATTTCCACAGCTTCATGTGATCTTCCAACATTCTCACATGTCCAGTTTCCTCGGAGCTATCCAATTTCCTCAGCTTATAGTCCAAGAGAGTCCGGTATTTGAAATCAATGCAGCACTGCTAAATGATGCAGCTAAAATCCAATCTCCAAATTGCTGCTAACAATCATATGGAGGATACCAATGCAGCCAAATCCAAAAGTCCATTAGAACTATCTGAAAAATCAGTATGCATCCAAAACCCTTATCAGTATCGATACTCACTGCAAACATATGAAACCTCCAAACCCCAGCAATGTTGAGAAGTATTGAAGAATCTGAATTAATCAGCATTTCCAGCTGAAATATAGTCAATTAAAATGAACACGATTAACTGGCAGATTAAGCTGGCAATCAAACAAGAAACTAAAACTAAAACAACTAGAGTTCATCAAGGTGAATACCTCCAAACGGATCCCTCTCACTATAGGTGTTGAGGACATGGTTAGTTACTATTCGTGAACCTTATGCCGTGACCAAGGAGTCTGTACGGCTTGGTCCGATTGGCAATGTCTATGATTATCTTGGGGATGAGATTTTTGCATGGTCAGATTGAGCTCGGGGTCAGTTGCGGATGCACCTTTTCAGTGAGCTCGTCTGTCTTTTTCACCGTCGGATTCCTACGTACTGGTCTTGAGCGGGATGGGAAGGGGAATCCCGATTTAGGCCCCTTTAAAAATTAAGTTAGTTGAATTTTTTATCGAAGTTCCTTTGACATATGGCAGGGGGCTTTTATTCTGGTGCATGAGGGTTGGTTGTATGCGACCTTCGCGCGACGACCGACTCTCCGAACGACGAGTTTGTACCTTCGGACGACCGTCGCCCGGTATGTGCGGAACGACGCCATGCAGCCCCGCCCCGAGCTTCCCAATGCGGTCCTTGTCGAGGCGGCGTTAGTTCGTGTGACCCCAGACGGCGCAGGAGGGGAGCGACCGTCGTCTCGAATTCCTAGTGGCACATTCGACATGGTATCGTGTCTTCCTCCCGAGGTTCCATATTTGCGCTGGCATGGTTAGGGGTCGTGTCTGATAGGGTATATTTTGAGTCCAAGACATGTCACAACCGACACCAGCTACGACATCTAGGTCAGCAAGAGGAGAACCCCCACACGCTAAGACAGAATCCGTACCGAGGCACTAGTTGGCATGTCCTGTCCCGGAAGCTCGGGGCGGCATCGTCTGACATCGTCTCACGTGTCTTGGGACAGCGGTCGCACAGGATTGTCTCGTCCCCCAAGGATTGGCTACCACGCTGAACCCATGTGTGACCGACCCTCGTACAATAATATAAAAGCTCTTGGTCGGCATCCGGCTAAGGGGGAGAACAAAATAATTCAACCCACAATTGACTTGCTCATCAGAGGGGTCATCGGGAATCACCCGACGAATGTCATTTTTGCAAGAAAACGACCACCCACGACCTGCGAGCGTCTTAGCCTTGGAAGTCACCGACCGACTGTCATGGACTTAGCTGGTTTTGCCTAAGTCGTGCGGCACCCTTGCGCGTCCGTTCGCAAAGGTCAGCCTCCCCGAAGCCTCCCCTGGTCCCTTAGGACCCACAAAAGAGAGAACAAGACAGAGAAAATGCCTCACTCGGGATCCACAAGCAAACATGTCCAAAAAACACTTCATAGACAATGCAAATTATAAACAGACTTTACAAGCTCTGAACAGTTACACAACAAAGGGTAAAATGGTCCATTACAGACTGAATAATCTCTCCTACGTGTCCACATGACACAACCTTTATTTACAAGCCTAAAGCGGCCACCGACCCAACTAAAATGGGACTTATAAGCCTTCGGTCGTCCCTCTACATGTTGTACAAAGCATGAACATAACAAAAGACACGGACATACCCAAGCATTACATCGAACACCTTGTTTAGAAGTTTGTCCATGACATTCTCCCCCACTTATTCCTTCGACGTCCTCGTCGAAGCCTTTGTTGACACTGCAACTCCTCGCCTCTGCTGAGTCTTCAATCTTCTGCTCCAGCTGCAATGCGTCCCTTGGCTCCCAACTGCTCTCCGCTGTTGTTTTTGAGTCGTCAAACCTTTGATCCGCCATGCTGCTTCAACTCACCAATGACTCTAACTCTGTTGTGGGGTTGGCTGAGTTGTGTTGATCCTTGTTGATTCCTGCGGATCCGCCAGATGAAGGAAAAGACCATCCTTACTACGCCAGTCTCTCAGAAATTCCTCATGCTGCTTGAACTGGATGGATGCTTGTTGGAGCTTTAACGAGCATTATCTCGCAAACTTCTGAAGTTTCGGGTCCTTCCTCCACAAAATCTGCTCATTGACTCTTCTTTCTGTTAGTTGTCACATCCAAGTAGGTTCGCATCACTTCCGCTTTCGATTGGCATTTCGTTGGGAAATGAGGCGGACAATCTACTCTCAGTAGCACTGATTACCGTTGGTGAGGATTTGACAACTGTTGTCTTTCATTATCTTCGAAGGGTCTTTGAACTTGTGCAGAGCTCCTCTGCTGGATAGATAAGAGAATTGGGGTACTCGGTTTCGCCCATTCTCTTAAGAGTTGAGAAGACAAAGGTTACTTGACTTCGCCCGCCTCCTCAAGGTTGTACTTCATGCATCGAGCTGGTTACTGGCCTTCGCCTGCTCTTTGCTCACACTTCTGAAGTACTTGAAGTGTTTGCACTCCTTGCGTTGAGTTAGCTACTGTGATTCACCTTCTCAATGCCATCGAACTTCTGGAATGCGGGAAGTTTTCACCCCAACTTGGAGTAATTCTCTGATAGATGAGGTCGCCTCTGGGATTGTACCGTCTTCTCCATCAACCCTGCCGCCTACTCCACTAAGTAGCAAAGGTACAGCACCGCGTACTGTCTGCTTCGTTCCTTGGTCGTGCACTCTTGCATGACCTGAAGTCCTTCACTTACGGCTATCTTGATGAGAAACTTGTTGACACCGGTCTTACGAAGTTTCTTGGCCTCTGCCCTTCAGCCTTGTCTCGGTACTTGGAGATTGCCTCTGCATGCTCCACCTCCTCGGCCCCTTTCACGACCAAGCGCTCTCCCTCCGTGAGAGCAAGGGATCAATGACTTTCGCGGAAGTCCCGCCTCTGCGGTACCATGGCGCTGCCATGCCCATGGCCCTACTATCCGTCGCCTCGCATCTGCATCCCTTTTCTTCACAATCAGTAGATATGACTCTATGGCACTCCTCCGAGTCCACCTCCATTCTAACTGATGCTTGATTTTGGGTAGCTAAGTCCCTCTGGACTCGTCGTCGCTTCCTCGCCCCTTTCGACCCCCTACTTCAACACCTCTGTGTTCTCCAAGCAGTCTGTTTGGTCGATGGAGAGACAGACTGCAACTCCCATGCATAGCCTCTGCCATCACGTTGTAGGGTTTGCACCAACTCTGTTCTCCTTAGCTTCCTTGGTAGCAACGTTCGCTTACTCGGCCTTGTCCTCTGACTTGCTGGGCTCCCTTAAGCGAATATGAGTTCTGGAGCAGTCCAACTCTCCAGCTGCTTCAATCATACCTCTGCATGATCAAGTCCCCCCCATGGAACTCACTAGTACTTGCATTCGAACTTTTTCTTGGTGGAACCCAGCCCCCATATGCTGATGACCAAGGTTTTCATCCGATGTAAAATTCGATGCACGCCTGGAAGACCCGCCTCTGCGGTACCATGGCCTTCACTCCTTGAATCCATAGCCCTTCTTGCCGTCGTGTTGTTCACCGAAGTGGAGCTTCTAGTAGCTCCCGATCATACCTCCATATGATCTAGTCCCTCCCGGGACAAGATTGTGTGTATCGCATTGCCACGAACTGTTCTGTCACGATCCGCTGCACCATGTCGCCTCCTGGTGACATCTCCATTGCATTCTGATCCTTGTGGGATGAACTCGAACTGTGGTCCCTCCATGTGTGGCCTCTGCCAATACATTGCAGGGTCTCTTCCACCTTCGATTTTGTTCGTTCCTTTGGCAATCGACCTTCATCCACCCACTCTTGGGTCACACCAAGATGAAGCACCGCTCTAGGACAGTCCGTCGCCTAGTAGCTCCCGAAGTCCCCCGACTTCGTTGCAATCAGTGCACTATTGTCTGGATCCTGGGCCTCTGCCCCTACCAGCACAATCTTCGCTGCGCACCGCCTCCTTCATAGCAACTTGAATGACAACACTGTGGCATATTCTTCAAGAGTACCCGCCTCTGCGTCCTCTTGCCCCGTGCTAAGGCTTTATGAACTCAACTTCGCCTCCGCAAATTGAGTCACCTTAGTTCTTCCATCAAATGCTCCTCCGAGATGAAGTGCATGTGCCCCGAAGCTCCCTCCATCTTTGGCTCCATGCAAGATGAGTCCGCTCCATTAGAACGAATGACCCATGGAACAACATGATCCTGCTCTTGCCTCTACAAGAGTTCATGTCCTTGACCTCTGTCCAAGGAAAGCACTATGCCTCTGCTCCATGTTCCATCTTCTATGCTGGCTCCCTTCATGCGGCTTGGGTACTTCGCCAAGTTACACCCAAGTTGCTCCGTTCCTCGTTTTTGCATTGAGTTGATGGTGGCCCTCGCGCCTACCATTCCACGAGTCAGCCCTCCCTTGAGTCCGATCTCCATATCGACTCCAAGTGTGCCTTCATTTGTGTTGCTTTGGGTCGCTCCCCCACTTGATCTCGCAATGCATCCATCAATGCATTCTCTCAAGCGAGATCATGCGATGACTCCTCGCCGCTTGCTCAGTCCGTCGAGCTTCGTGGGGTTGTTGGTTGTTGAGGTACTCCTCCTCAACTTGTGAGGTCCGCCCCACATGATTCTCCCTCTGGAGAGCCGGGACTTATCCCTCCTGGATAGCTGTCCCGTTGGAGCAACATCTCTCTTCGATTTGGAGACCACCATCCCCTTGGACTACTCCGTTCTGCTGAACAAACTGTGCATAATTTTGCCTCCTGCAAACGCACTTGCTAGATTGCGACTCCATGTCAATACAGCCCCCGCTGCACCCCTCAAGGCCTAGCAACATGCTGAACTAGTTGCACCCTTCAACCTCCAGTGGACGTATCCTTCACATACCGAAGAGAAAGTTTCAATGCTCCATGGCGCCGAGTTTCGGTCGCCTTGGGATGGCCACGAACATTCCATCGTCCGTATACAAGCCCATGCATGAGTACCAAATTCTTCGAGTTAGCAATTCCCCTCACCTCTGTGAGCTTTGCATTACTCTTTTGGTCGTTGAACAACTCATTCCACCTTGCATGGCCTCATCCTTTTGCCAAGCGCCTTGCTTGCCATGAGCACCATCAGGTATGGTTGTCAACGTTGAGCCGTAGCTCAAACTCAGCCATCCCAACCTTTGTGCGCTTCAAATTCTTCCAAGCTTGTCTGTTCTCGTGGTGCCTCTTGCGCGAAGGGTTGGCCATTCCTCTGAATGCCAATCTCAGACGCCCGCTCCTCTGAGCGACTCCTTTTCCCTACATCTCCATGCCCGTTTTCCCCCAAACGGTCGCGCGTGTGCTGACTGCCCTTAACGCAGCCCCGCTAGGTCCCCCACGTTTGCATGCTAAGTGTTTCTATGAGTGCTTGTCCCGCTCTGATACCATTTGTCACGGACTTAGCTGGTTTTGCCTAAGTCGTGCGGCACCCTTGCGCGTCCGTTCGCAAAGGTCAGCCTCCCCGAAGCCTTCCCTGGTCCCTTAGGACCCACAAAAGAGAGAACAAGACAGAGAAAATGCCTCACTCGGGATCCACAAGCAAACATGTCCGAAAAACACTTCATAGACAATGCAAATTACAAACAGACTTTACAAGCTCTGAACAGTTGCACAACAAAGGGTAAAATGGTCCATTACAGACCGAATAATCTCTCCTACGTGTCCACATGACACAACCTTTATTTACAAGCCTAAAGCGGCCACCGACCCAACTAAAATGGGACTTATAAGCCTTCGGCCGGCCGTCCCTCTACATACTGTACAAAGCATGAACATAACAAAAGACACGGACATACTCAAGCATTACATCGAACACCCTGTTTAGAAGTTTGTCCGTGACATGACGTCCCCAAGGCGAGCCATCAACCAGTACCCAGACCGAGAGAAACTGATCAAGACCTCGTCGCGAGGGCCCAGTCGACCTTGGCATCTAGCTCGATCAACAGAAGACTCCCGACCCGTGGACCAGGCCATACTGACTCATCAGCCACGATACGTTTATTCACCAACGGTGTCCACACGATGAAATCCATAATATACCCTATCAGGTACTTCAGAGTTAAGTCATCAAAAAGTCAAAGTCAAAGTATAATTCAAAAGAAAAACATATGATCTGTCATGTTGATACGTTCGAACCCACGAATAATTACGAGAGTATTAGATAGACATTAACTATTAAATGATTTAGAATCTCACACATCATCATACATCACTCAAAAAATAATATGAAATTATGATTTAAATTTTTATTATAAAATTTATCTTCTAATAAAAATAATAATATGTAATCATTTGATGACATCAAAGGTGGAGAAAGAAATAGAAAAAAATTAACCGACACAAAAATAAAAATATTCCAAAAGGATTTCATATATTTTAATTGGAGGCAACCAATCGAACAATACAGCATTGGATTTGTGTCGATCCAAAGTTTCCTCACGCCAATGCCGTTTCCGGGCGTCGCATCAACGCCAAGAATTTGCCGAGAATTCCGCCGTTACGATGGAGTCAAAAAGTCAGACAGTCAAACCCTGCAAAAAGAACGAAGGAATCGCATCTTTTTCTTGTCCTTACAAATTTATCCTTACTAAGATTTTTTATAGGGATATCTACATATACATCACTCTCTCATTAATAAGTATCCAAAATATTTAGCTTAATTATGATTAACGATGGTCACTATTAATTTTTAATTAAATATACATATATAATACCTATAATTCTAGGAGCTTAACAGGTACAAATATCAATTATATATATATATATATAAAGATAAATATAAACCATATGTATTAAATGTTCATTTTTGCCACCAATGATACAATGATATCACAGGACAGTTGTTTCACCTCATATTTCATAGAACCTCAAGAATAATAAATTTAGTAGTTTTTTTTCAGTAATATATATTGTATAATTTATTTTTTTAATTTAAGCTAATCACTTCACTAATTTTTTTTGGATGAATGTTTAAAAAGGAATATAAGGTGGACATATAGAGTTGATAGAAAAGATTTAGTAAGAATTATTTTGAATCCTTAGATGGTATGAAAAATAAAATAAAAATAAATCAGCTAAGATGACATAGATGTATTAAAAAATTAAGATTAAGATTAATCTTGCGAGGAAAGATAGCATAAAACTCGAGAAATTTTTTTCTAAAAATAACAAAAAAAATTGATTGGCTTATAAAAAGGTTCAGCCTATTAAGATGTTAATATTTGGAGTAATATATATTATAAAAAAGGAACATATTCTATTTTTATGTTGTACAAGGACATGCTTGTAAAACCGTGAGTCGAATATTAGCCCTCAATTCCATCCGATAGCAAATTTGGACCGTCGGATTTTGATATGACGATCATGGTTTGATGGGAGGAAATCCTCCCGTAGACGAGGCTCCCACAGGTGCATTTACACGAATCGTAAAGCAGGACGGACGACAGCTAAGCAATAAGATTTGCGCGGCGACATGCGTGAGACGTTGTCGCCGCCGTCACACGACGAGAACCATGGTGGGATCATGCCACGTCGGCTCGGTGTCCCGCCCGAGCAACTGCTTCGGCAGCCGAGCCGTCTGACAGCTGGGGACAGCCTGTCAGCAACTCGTAGCCAACAAAGCCACCGTCTCTCTCCCCTCGGCCTCTTGTCTTCGTCTTCGTACTCCTCTCCGGCTCTCTCTCTCTCTCTCTCTCTCTCTCGATCTCGACCAACTAGGGTTTCGCCCTCGGCCCCGTCCGAATCGCTTCCTCTGCTCGCCGGATCGGGTTTCTTCCCTCGGAGAGCTCTCCTTCAAGCTCCGCGTCTCGATATCTTGTCCGGTCTTTGCCTCCCGGAGACGCGGTTTAGGGTCTTCCCTCGCTCCTCATGGATCGCTCGGAGTCTCTCTGATCCGGCTCCAGGTTCGTCCTTTTTTAATCTCTTCTTTCGTTCGCCTCGCGTTATCCGGGTGTTGGCGTGTTTTAGCAGCTTGATTTATGTATGTTGTTCGATTTAAGCGCAAATTTCGTACCTTTTGTTAGATTTCGTTCTAACATTTTTGTTCTTACATTGTAAAAGGATGATTTTTCCGCTTTTTTGGGTTGGGAATAATTGCAATAAGTCTGTTATCATCATAATTAGTTTTGGGGCTGTTTACATAGGTCTGTGTTGCAGCATTATGAGATATTGAGCTTCTTAAATGCTATGTTTCCAAAATTGTAGTTCATAAGTACTCTTGAATTAAAAGTTAACTAAGTATGTTCCTCCTGGTATAGAAGTTTGCAAGATGGTGGTGAAAGGGTGCGTATGTGTTGAGAGAAGTGTAGAAAGGGTTTTTCTGTTGATATAGGTAATGTGGATTGCAGGCTGTAGCTTTAGTGTTTGTCACTGTCTAATAAACCAACTTTCTTATACGTAATGTGATCCCATTCCTCCTGATCTTTTGTTTGATGTCTTGCCCGAGGTTAGTAGAGTTAGATTTCTTGGTTCTATTGGCTATCATGCTGGATTAGTTGTATGATTTGGTTGTGTAGCTAGCGAAATGCTAGTTGTTTCTTGCTTATACCAAGAATGACTTGATACCAAGATTCTGTTAGTATCACTGAGCATCTCCATGATTTTGTCATGGAACAATAAGATTATATGTTATGCTGAAGCAGCATAACATACGGCCATCATTTAAAGTGTTTGAAATTTTTTTCTTGTCGATGGTTGGATACTCAATTGTGGACGATAGGATTGATCCCAGCAGGGTCAGATTTTTTTTTCATTTATATTTTTATGATGATTATGATAACTCTTTGCAACTGCTGCTTACCTAAAATCTTTAACTTTTTATAGGTGGCATGAACATGAAGGTGCATGGTATTGGGTTGCCTGACTGGACTCTATAAGTTGTTCAAATGTTCAAGTTTCAATTGTTGGCAAGGGTTTTAATTTGTAATGGAAGATCCAATTTGTGAGGTTTTGGTAAAAGCTCAAGATTCCTTCTCATTGACATTAGATCAGTTTTGGTCATCTTAAAGAGTGCAGTGCGTCTGCAGCACTAGACCTCTGTGGAGGTGTCACTGTTCGTCATACTTGTGGGCCCGAGCTCTTAGGTACCGATGCTCGAGGAGAGCATGCGTGGAATCTGTGTTCCGTGTGATGCCCCTGACCAGATTCAGTTCCGATGCATTTGGTGTGGTAACCATTTCTCTCGTCATTCTTTTTCATGTCTTGGCTATACGATGCATATACCAAGTTGTCTATTTACAAGTACGGATCCATCGACGTGATTTTCTCCAGCTTGGTTACTTCAATGGGCCCTGGATTACACGCATTTTTCTAGTTATAGTTGCAATTTGGTGGAGCCTAAGTGAAATTGCTAGGCTTAGTTTTTTAAAAGGAAGGATCTTCTCTAGCATAACATGGCAGCAAAATTTTTGCAAGATCTACATCCTTTTCAATCTTGGGTTTTCAGAACCTTCTGTGTTTCTCACGCTTGTGTTCCTACTACGGGCCTCCTTGCGGAGGAGGGAGTTGGGCACTCTAAGCCAAGGATGGAACAAAAGAACCATCAGTTATGTCTTCCTTTACTGCATTCCAATTTTTGTCATGCAAATTTTTGTGGATTTTGCTGGACCCAGGTTTTTCAGCGAAGCTAAGAATGACGGGGGAGCAAAGAAGCTCAACTACTTCACAAAAGCTAGTGTCTTGATTGGAGATGAGTGTGTATGCACTTATCCTCTCTTTAGCACCATTCTTCTTGGGCTTTTTCATGCTGTTCTGATTAGTTACGTATCGTACATTGGAATGCATGTATTCCTGTCAGTGATCAACAAACGGCTGCTCCAAAGGCTCTATTGGTTGGTATCCTCAGTTATCTTTTCTCTTCCAGTAAGGGTTCTCCTCCTGGGTTTCTCTGTCCTACCTCAACCGGGCAACTTGGCTTATGAGCTGATTGTTTTCTTAGCCTTTCTGGTCATGTTGTTTTGCACTGTGATTGGTATCCTTGTCTTGGTCTACTTCCCAGTGGCAGATTTAATGGCCCTGAGAAAGCCAGAGGAAAGAGAGGTGGAAGGGATGCCCTATGATGATTATTTCAATGACAGTGCTTCACTTGTGGCCAACCAGAGCCGTCATGACACTAGGAGGAGTTCTGATGTCTCCACAATGCGTGGGTCCATATCTTTTCGCACAATGATCAGAGATGACACCCCTGATTTGGATATCAGTGACGAGACGAACTTGTCCTTTCATGGTGCTCTTCATATTGGTTCACCTTCAGTTTCTTCTTCAACGCCTGCAAGGCCCATGCTCCCTCTTAGAGAAGTCCCCAGATACTAGGAAGAAACTGCAAGTCCACATACATCTCCTATGTTGTTAACTATACTGCATTCTGTTTTATGGTGTTACAATTTAAATTTTGATTGGTGGTGTTTTGTGGTTGGGCACCTTTTCGGAACATGGTAAATGTTGATTACATCAGCTGAGCTCTATGTACAGCCCGGGCTGGAATGTGAAACTAGTAGGGATGATGGTGCACTACTGGAGTTGCACTAGTTTAATTTTATGATAGATTTGCCCATGCTTGTGTGCTGAATAGTGTTAAATATTTTCTGCTGCCACTTAATGGTACCTGTATCTTACTGTCAATTCCTAGCATCTCCTGGAAATGCTAACTTCATTACTCACGAGGTGATATCATTGAATGATTTCTTTCATCAATTTTTTTGTTGTCCCCTGTTGCTAGTTAGCATCTCCTGGTTGGAAATGCTGATGTCATCTGTTCCCTGTTGCTAGTTGGTCTGTTCAGGCTTCAGTTCAATGTATAATTCTGATTTTACTATCAAATTAGTTGTGCCCGCATTGCATTTTCTTTTTTTGTTTCATTAACTTCCTTCTGATCCCATATGCTAGCTGGTGTCTGTTGAAAGCAGATTTGAAGAAGAGGTCATAAGATTCTACTTGAATGGCTTCTGCCATGGTCTCCTAATGCAGGCAAGGGATACTGTTTTCATGTAGATGTAGGAATCCCCAACTCAAGGTGGTTGGTTATTTTGGTTCATCTTTTGATTTATTACGCATCAATGTTTTTTGCAGTTGTTCCATTTTTTAACATATTTATATTTTGTCTTTGACATTTCTCTTCAAATTCATTCATGCCTTGTTGTTTTAGATAAAAGCACTTTTGCCTTTAAGTCAGTTTCTCTTTTTCTTGCTTCACTTTCTGGTTCTGTATGGATTCAAAACCTGAATTTAGTTTGGTTCGACCTAACCGCGTCTTTTGTCAACTACTACTTGTGGGGGAAATTTATGATGTGCACATTTCTCTATTGCAATTTCATTCATGTACCTAAGATAGATTGGCATTCATTTACAGGGATCAGCATCTGAGCAATGCTTTTAACTTGCAGTTAATTCTCCATCGTTTGCTTTACTGTAAATCTTGGGATGGAGTTGGATGCATGCATGTTCATTTACATGGATCAGCATTTTAGCAAAGTTTTCAATCTGCATGTTAATTTAAAACAAGTGCTTCTCTCTTGCAGTAATTTGGGGATGAAATTGCATGGGCTGCTAATCATGTATTGGCTAAATGATCATAATTATTGGTAGTTGCTTTCAATATATGTATGTGTGTGAGTTGGCACTGAGTTTTCTACTTGAAATGCTGATTATTGCATGGCTCATTGATGTTAATTCTTGTTGGATGCTTTAAATATACGAGTGTACAAGTTGGTATTTTGTTTCTCTGGTTTGATCCCCATTGTTGTGATGCATATACAATCACTTGCAGTTTATTTAAATCTGTCTCATCTAATGCATCACAATGTTTTAATTTTCTTTTTACCTGACTTTATTCCTGATGATGTGCATCACAGAAACAGAGGTTGATAGGTTTTTCGAGCAACTGAGGTTGTCATAATCTAAGTCATCAGATCTGTTCAATGAATAAAATGTGTGAAGTAAAGAATTGTGTTGGGACTTGGTTACGAGTGAAGTAGTCTCTTCAAGGAACCCTAGCCGCATGTCATTGGAAAATTTATCGCATGGGGGGATTTCAACCAAAGTCAAATTGGTAGGAGACATTTATAGTCAGCAATTATAGGTTGACTGGCCCCATTAGGCAATTTGCATATGGTTAGTAGTTGACTGACTTGGAAAAGTAAGTCATCCACCAATTAAACATTGATGCATGGAGTTAGAGGTTATATTTTTCTAGCTTATCCTATCTCAAATTTAAGCATCGGAAGAGAGGGTTTTAGCTTACTCTCATATGTTAATTTGTCTAAATTAAGGGAGATTCAAAAATATTTTAACAGAAATTATGAATATAAAATTAAATATATTTAATATTATTAATGGTTTTTTATTTTTATTTTTATTTTTATTTTTAACAGAGTTCGATAATGATAAGAGGCCTTTCATTAAAGAAAGAAACAATATTTTCTCGTTCATTTTTATGACTAAAATACCCCTATTATATATGTTATTCACCGTGGAAGAAGACTTGCCAGGACGACGGACGAGAACAGTTCATTAAAGGGTAATTTAGGCAACTCCTTGCGAACGAATCTATATAGAGGACCCGTCGGCGCGTGGGGGAACCATGTCCGAAACCCTAACACCAGCTTTGCATCGAGAGCGAGGAACTCGTCGGAGAGCGATCGATGGCGTCGTTCGCGGAAGCTCCTCCGGGCGATCCCAAGGCCGGGGAGAAGATCTTCAAGACCAAGTGCGCCCAGTGCCACACCGTCGACAAGGGCGCCGGCCACAAGCAAGGTTGATTGAACTCTCTCTTTTCACGTCCTTTCGTCTCCAACCCTTTTCACCCTTTTCATGAAGACGGAATATGCAGCTTTACTTAGATCTTATACGAACCTGCAAATCTTGGAGTGTCTTTTGTAGTTCTTGCTGTGGCTAGAATTCATTTTTGATCGTGTTTTCCCTTCTCCTTTATTGATATGGTTGTAATCGATTGATTCGATTCCGTTTTTCGATTTTTGTTTTGTTTTATTACTTCATATTGAGGACAAAGGTGATTTGATTGAACACAGGACCCAATTTGAACGGTCTTTTCGGGAGGCAATCTGGAACGACGGCAGGTTACTCCTACTCTGCTGCAAACAAGAACATGGCTGTGGTGTGGGAGGAGACAACTTTGTATGATTACTTGCTTAACCCTAAGAAGGTATCGACCTTCGACCCGTTACTTGTGGCTGTGTATTGTTTTGCATGCTTTTGGCTATCGATTTTTCTGGCCAAGACCATCCTCCACACTAGTCTTTGTATGCTTTATCTGTGGGATGGGGGTTGGATCAAGTAGATGCATATCTATGACATGGATTAATATGGCATTAATGCCATACATGAACAAAGACCCAATAGATAACTCAATTAGAACTTCTGATGCTTGGGCTTCCGTTTTTAGTGAATATCCGGCTACATTGTGTGTCGGTATGACACATCACAGGTGTAGCCGCCAGATGGTGGTTGGACTTGGTTAGAACCCGCCAAAGTTGGTCTAACTTGGCCAAAATCAGTCAATCTTGATCAATCTATTGATCATTCCTATTGGTCCTTCACTGACGATGAAGAATTAGCAGCAAGTGGTGATCAACCCCTCACTACATAAGAAGAAAACATTATAGGAGAAGAGTAACTTGTTGGGACTTTAGTTGACATCAGCGTTGTCACTCTCTGTCATTATTTTTGTTCCCTGCTTGTCCTCATGTTCTTACCTTGTTCTAGTCACAACCTTGCCACAGAGGGAGGGCATGGGGACCTAGATGGGGGAGAGAGAGGAGGGGAAGGGGTTCGGTGATTCATGGGTTTCAAATTGAGTCATGTGCAAGTAATTCATGTGCATTTTCACCATTGCTTAATAAGGAAATGAGATAAGAAAAGAGTGGAGGAGAAAAAGAGAAACTGAGAGAAAATAATATGTAACTGTTTAACAAGATGTTTTGTTATCTTTGAAAAAAATTTCTTTAGTATTGAAAACTCTGGAACGGCGATATACTCATTTCTAAAATATATAGTTCTAGAAATCTTTATTTTTCAATTTTCATCTTAAGGTGTTATAAATCAGGTTTCTTTATTTTTGCTTAGAGTCTGTATTCTCCTCCAGATTTAATTTAGAGATTTTTTAGGACATAACTTATATGCTAAGAATAAATAGCAACCATTTTGGAGACGGATCCAAAATGGTTGAATGGCAGGTCAATATGAGAGTTTTAGTGGTTGGTGATGGCACATTGTTGATAAAAAAGTAAATAAATAAGTTCTAACTATGTGCAAAATAATGGGTGCTTGATCTGTGATGCTGATGGTGCAAGTTTTAGCTGGTTTACTAGTGTATACTTGTTCTGTCGGATATTTATTTCATGGCATTGTCAAATTTATCGAAGTCTTCACACGGAAAAGACAGTTTTTCTTTTGATTAACTTGCTGTTTTCTTATAAAAATAGTATAATTTAGGAGTTATTGACCGAATGGTTGCGTGAACTCTAAGGTGACAGTTTTTCATGGTTGTTAAATATACAAAACACATTTTTTATGTATATGTTTTCCTCTTTAGATAAAGCATATATCAGATTTACAATTGATGTTCTTGTTCGCTCCAAAACTAATAGGGTATCATATTGATGTTGTTGCATATATAAGCAAATAGTTTTGCACTTTAGGAGTGCTCATGTACCTAACTTCCTAGGCACAGTCATGAACAAATTAATAGGCTGTAGGGTTGTCACATTACTACTAAAGATGGCATCACGACCATGATTGTCTCTAATGGAGTTTTCTTGTTTGTTGCAGTATATTCCTGGTACTAAGATGGTTTTTCCTGGTCTGAAGAAGCCACAAGAGCGTGCAGATCTTATTTCTTATCTCAAACAATCAACAGCTTGAGGGTTCTATTTTTCCCTTCCATGCTGAAACAAAATTATTTTTCTGCCAATAAGACCATAACATTATCCTTCTTCTAACCAGCAGTTTCCTACGGCATATTCTTTACAAGTTTCTTCAGTCTCATTGCCCAGGCAATGAACTCTCGCCTGAGATGTCTAGTTTTGTCCCTAGAAGCTCGCAGCCACATTTCTATGAATATGAATACTTGAGTTTAACATGTGATATTTTCTTGGTGTTGCGGCCCGTTAACTGCATTTGTTCTCGCTTTTTGTGATACTAGTAATTTGTTAAAGAATTGGTTTCCATGGTGATTGATCTGTTCTATACATATGTTTTTATCTGTGAGCTTATTACGAGCCAATGCTTCTCAACCTTAGTCAGCTCAGCTACTTGATTCTAGGCTTATCCATGCAATTTTATGCTTATGTCCTTGGAGTAGTGATCTAATGCATCTATGCAATTTCCTAGCTTTAATTTGGTCATCTAGTAATTTAGCACTTGCAAGTCAAGTAGTTGATGATTTCGGATTGATGGATTATATTCATTCATATGTTTTTTTATTTTTTATTTCAGTTGGTAATTTGTTGGATCCACTTGTCAAAGTTAAATTTTGATATAGCAAGAATCTGTGTGTCAACTGCCATCCTTGGTTTCAATGGATTGTTGCTAACCTTCTGTAAACAACAACAAAAATGAAAGAAAAGCATCTTTGTGGTGGTTGCCAACCCGACTCTCAACCATTTGTTTTCGCCTCCCACAAAACACTTGAAACTTGTGTGCTATAAATCTGGCGACTGGTCAATATCTTTAGTACCCCGCCAAACACCCTGAACTTGTGTGCTATGAAGGTATATGAGTGGCCCACTGATATGGAAATTGTGTGTCGCTTTGTCTCTAGATTATGTGGACCTTTAGAGGTTTTAATGGCCCAATTTGGAATTGTCATACCAATCATGCTGCTCCGATGTTTTCAATGCTTGAGACTGAAAGCTGTGGGCAAGTTGGCAACTTTAATAAGATCAATGTGGAGATGAATGTGAAAGCTAAACGATGGGCACAATACTTGTTCTATCTATTTTTGAGTCTTCTGATTCTGACCTTAAACGTTTCCCACACACACACTAGTGTCTATTTAGGTTACAGGTACTGATTGTTCTGAAGTTTCTGTTTGAGAATGTTGTAAATATTTAATATTTTTAATTCCATCTCAGTTTTCATAATTAATTTCGAGAGAGATATATATATATATATATATATATATATGTATATATAATATTTGAAAGAAATAAATATTCGATACAACTTCTGGTTATGTTAGACGTGTTCTACCACAGACGTACCTTGACTAGGACCCACCTGCGACTGGAACGCCCCCTCTGACAGCAAGGTAGGTATGGCGATGAGTGCGCGGTTCACCGGCTCCTGTACCTTTTTTAGACTGGGGCATCGCTGCCTTTGACCGCACGTCGGGTAGACGAGCGGCTAAAGAAATAAATATTTGTAATTACACATATATGAAGAGTGTTAAATATTTGTCATAAATATTTTTAGACTGGGGCGATTCGAACCCCCGCCGCCGTACCTGCGTTGTGTGTGGGACCCACCTGTGACTGCATCCCTATCTGATGGCACGGCGTGTTGGCAAACCGTGATGACGGGTGAAAACGAATCGGTGCGTGGTGCGCCAGCTGATGTTGGTGTAGGTGTTTTAAGAATGGGACCCACATGCAACGACATCGCTACGTCTGACCGCAAACCGGGCGGTCGAGTGGGTAAACGAAATTACTATTATTATTATTATTTGAACAGAGTTAATAGTTGAAAGACATGATTTTTAACACCCGTTCTTCGTGCACCCGCTCACGTACCTGCCTTGCGATTAGGACCCACCTTCGACGTCATCGCCATATTCCGTGACCCATTGACGACCACAGGAACGTTCGCCTCTTTCCAACTGACAACGGCGAGCATCCAACTGCCTAAAATATGCGCGCGCGCGTACGCTATCACGCCTCCTCCTACTTTGCTTCGACACTGCTTCCAATATTCTTGTCCGCATCAATAGTCTATATATGTATTTGATGTGAGATGATCTCAGCAGCGGATTCCATCCACTCTTTGGTTGCGGCTGGACTTCCTGCAACTCGCATCCCAACCATTCATTTCACGGAGCGTCACTCATCGTCGGTGATGGCTTCGACCGTGTGTTTTGTGGGTAGAAATAAACAGAATCGGATCCTTCCCTGACAGAAACACACGGAATATTAAACAGTCCTGGTGCCGTCCGTTTTCATCGAGAGTCGTGCACATCCCTGATGGACGGTTCACCTGCGCAGGTCGGCATCAGTTACGACTCTCACAGACATTCGTATCGAAATCGAAGATATTTTTATGTTTATTTAATTTTATTATTATTATTATTATTATTATTATTATTATTATTATTATTATTATTATTATTATTATTATTATTATTATTGTTATTTACCTGATTCCCAATATGAAGCGTGGATGCCCAACAAAGACATGGCGTCCATGGCTTCCCTGCCCTGATGCCGGATCCCTCAGCCACTCCCTCTCCACGCCCCGTGATCGGGTCCGCTGCGATGGAAGGGCACGAGTACTACCACGATTGGGAGATCCTTGTCGGCCCAGAGATCGCCGGAGAGGATTTGAAGCTCTTGGAAGCGTCGGATGATGGCTCCATGGACGGCGGCATCAAATCCGACTACTTCGCGCTCGATGCCCGCACGCCGCACCACGAGGTGGAGCAACAGGTTGATTCGGATAACCCTAGTTGGGTTGATCCGGAATCGGACTCCGGGTTCCTCGACCGGCCCAAGGGGGACGTAGGCTTCCCCGGAGTCGAGTTCCCGATCAAGGATTTAGGTGAGTTCTGGTCCGATGCGACATCGGTCGAGCAAAGATCGCATCTTGGTAGCGAAAAGGAGGGACTTGGTGGCGACGGAGGTTTAGAGTTCGGAGAGAGTGCTGAGGGAGACGTGGTGGGCGAGAAAGAAGTGGGTCTGGAGGACACCTGGGAGATCGAAGGGAGAGAGACGGGATGCGAGAAGCCTGGCGAAGAGGGTTGTGGTGAACACGGGAAGATGACGGATGATGGGAACATTGGGTCGGAGAACGTGTTGGCTAGTGGGGAAGAGAAGAGAAGGGTGGTTTGGTGGAAGCTCCCCTTTGAGCTCCTAAAATTCTGTGCTTTCAGGGCGAAGCCAGTTTGGTCCATCTCTATCGTTGCCGCGATATTGGGGTTTTTGATGTTAAGGAAGAGGTTTTATAGGATTAGACAAAAGCCTACAAGTATTCCTTTGAATCTTTGCCTGGATGAGAAGGTAGAATTCTGCTATCTGTTTCCTTGCTTAATTAATGACTATATGTTCATCCATTTATTTCCAATATGTTCCTTGGTTAATTAGTTTCATTGTTCTCCATGAATAGTAGGTTTTAGTGAAGTGAAACACTGGGACTTGGAACAATTTCTGCTGGACCTGCACTTACAGATAGTGCAATAGCATGTAGATATGCCCGTTCGAGTCTTATTTATCATTTAGCATATAAAATTGTGTGCTTTGCTGAATGATGCAATCTAGATCTCTTTGCATATATGTGAGCCATCCTAGTCACTTGAATTAATTTTGGCTTTATATATTTTTATGTTAAGATCCCAACGAGTTAATGATGTTTGTCCATTATCTTCATTTTAGAGTCTGCCTGTGTTTCAGTCGCTTGAACATTTTATACTTGTTAGGAGTGCTTTAACAAGGATCTTAACCTAGATATGCTTCAAAACTATAGACTGTATATTTCCAAGGTTGTCATGTTTTTCAAGTTTCATAAGTAGCAATGTATTGCTTGTTTTGGTGTCATGCTGAAGATTTGATTTTTTTTTTTTTTTTGTCCTACATATTTTGTTGCCAAAATATGCTTACAAGCATATCTTGTAATGGAGGCTTGATGCCTGTAAGTTCAGTCCTATTCTGCGTGAGATGTTTTATGTAGTATATGGACCTACTACCCTGCAAATTGTATGTTCTTTTTGTTAGCAATGTTGTAGAGCCATACAGATTCTTGTCCTATTTGTGAAACAGTTGTTTGTGTCAGCTGAAATTGCATATCAATACTCAATCCATGTGTGTACCAATGTTCTGTGACAACTCGCAGAAATCCTTCAACTTAAAATTGCATATCAAGACTCAACCAATGTGTGCGCCAATGTTCTGTGACTACAGAAATCCATCAACTTAAAGTGATTTAACCTTGCAATGCTTATGAATTGTTAAGTTTCCTTGTCATAGAGCATTTTAGCTTGTAAATTAACCTAAATATATGACCGCCATCTGGCTATTAGTTCCTGAAGAAAAGGTTGTTACTTTATGGTCAGCTGCATGCATCTTTTCTTGTCACTGAGCTCTGTACAAGACAATATGACATTCGAATCAAGGCAACCATTTCTCAATAATTACCACACAATTATTCATAAAGAATTTGTGTAAGTTGTGATTGCATTATCTGCATCTAACTCTGGTCCGATTAATTCTAATTTAATCTTTGTCAATAAGTGCAACATCTATATAGTATATAAAGAAATTTTAAGATGGTTTTGGAATGTCGAAGCACAACCTGTTAATGGACCAGTATAGATTCATATTTCAGGTGCCATGGAGATGATGACCAAAGGAGAATTTGATCAAAGGTTTCTGATATGGCATTCTCCTCGAAACTGCCGCATTTTCTAATCCTCTGATGCTACTTCTCTACTTCTGTGGCACATATAATCTCAATATATGCCAGCTATACTGTTAGTTGGAATATCAAAGATTCTCTTTCTCATGTGGTTCAATAATGTGTTCTGCAGAAGGCATCCCAGTTGAAGATTCATGCAGCCCGTCTCAACAAAGCTTTCACGGTCGTAAGGCGTGTTCCCATCATAAGAGCTTCGCTACCTGCTGCCGGCGTGACCCGGCGGTCCATGGTCGGCCTTCAATGATATCAATGCAGATGGACACGATTCACTAGTACTGAAAACATATGCTTCTCCAAAAACTCATGTTTTCATGCTCTGTAATTAAATTTCAAATGGTGCATCTTCTTCACTGTCTAAGCTTCGTTCGTATGGGTCAAGTCATCAATGCTCTCCATGAACTGTAACTCTGTAAACATGGAAAAATGCTGTTTATCATTACATACTTGGTCGACTAACACATTCCCGTGAAGATGAGCTTGTGTATCATTAGGACATTGTCTTTTGAGATTATATCAGACAGTGATGAAGTTCGCTAATGAGCGGGTATCGATCTGAGCATATTGATGCTCGATTAAAACTACATTGGTAGCGGAAGTTTCATGCATTGGATACGTGCATAGTGACGAGAAGCATGATGCTATACACCCATATTGCTGCTGTGGTTTGGTTTGGGAATATGTTCTCTAAAAGGCATATATTGATGCCCAATTAAAACTAATTATGAGAAGCATGACACTAAATTTGAAATGTCATAGGAAGGGCGAGAAGGATGGATGCTTGTTGGTTTTGTTTAGTTTCTTTTCCATATAATATTAGTTCACTAGTCTCATGTGTGATTAAACACTGAGTTGTCGGATTCTAACAATTAGTTCTTGACGATTTAGATATATATAGCCCACTAATTTGATAGGTTTTGAATCATATGGTATAGTTAATGCCTCCATAACTTATATTCATAAGAAATTAGGCATCAAGTGGTCGTGCCGGAGTGGTTATCGGGCATGACTAGAAATCATGTGGGCTCTGCCCGCGCAGGTTCGAATCCTGCCGACCACGTAGTAATATTTTATGTTAATTTTTTTTTTCTTTCATGTTAATTTTATTGGATATCCAATAATAATAATAATAATAATAATTACATTTGGATGGCCATTGATAAAGTCAAATATGACTCTATTGATCCGTAGCTCTGAAATATCCATTTTGCATAAGAATCAATCATTTCTATGATTTTTGAGTATGATAAATAAAGCTACAAGTTCAGATCCTTTCTCCTAAATTAATTAGACGGATGCGAGCACTCAGGATTGGTTTAAACTAAAGTACGAACGATGTCTCCCTATTCAAACTGTGATGACTCTCTCCCTATCTGAAATGGTTGAAGGTTTAGGTTATGTTTTACATGGTGATACTTTTTTATATGATTGCAAATGAATGGATAATAAGAGCACCGTAATTAATTAATTAAAGATGACCGACAAACTAGAATAAACAATTGGTGGGTTTGGGTTTTCATTGAATGTATGCAGACTTACCGAGGTTGTTTGATACGTAACCCATCTTTCAACATATAATTTGAACTTCCAAAATGAATTTGTTCGTCAAGCACTATAATCGCTGCAAATCATAGAGTTTGAATCCCACTTGCACTTATAATGAAGTGTGTAATGAGTTGACACTAACAACTCCGTGTATAAACAAATCGACTAAAATCTTCCATACAAAACCTTGAATGGCACTGCAGGTCCCTTTCGTTATCTTTATGCAAGTAAGTAAGAGAGTTGGAAGAATGATCATCTTGGTCTGCAAACCTTCTACCAGTAATAGCCTTCCATCCTCGGAGAAGAATCGCCTTGAAGTAACACAGATCATCTCTAGAGATTGAGGGGTGGTTGGGGGGAGACCGCAACGTAGGAGGAACAACTGAATAAAGATCTTCTATAAGCAATTCTTAGAACCAACAGCCAGTAAAGCTCTTCCATGAGCCACCTCGATCCCAGCCCTTGGAGGAGAAGTTGCCTTGGAGTAACACTGATCACTTCTACAGATTGCGGAGTAGATGGCATGACTTCAGAATCCCATAACTGTTGATGAAACGTTGAGCAAGGGGGCCAAGGCACTCGGAGCAAACTTCCTTGCAAAGAGGAAGCAAACAGACGTCGACCTTGAGTTGTACATGCAGGAGGTACCATTGTTTCTGATTGATTGGATGAACTCCACGGTGATGTTTGCAGCACCATACCATGCCGGATGAGATCCTCCCCTGGACCAATCAACCCAAGTCACACTCCGGTTCGCATTCAGAGACCCATGGAACATGTTCAGATAAGTTGGAATATAGTGCTCGTCAGGGTAGCAGGAAGGCTTGCAGTACTTCCTGAAAAGGGAGTAGTACGTGTGCTCTGCAACTATATCGATGGCCAATCCACGGTTGAGCTCGAACCACTCTGAACCTTTCCTCCACTGGGACAGCTTGATCTTGGGACTCATGCGCCAGTTATAGCGGCCGCGGGCCTGTTGTATGTCTTTGTCGTAGGAGTCAACAAAGCTGTGGGCAGAATTCACGAGGTATTCATAGACGGTAGGGAAACTATATACTGGAATGCAACTCTCAGAGAGCAAAACAAAGCGCTCGTTGGAGAAATCCAACAAGGCATTCGCCAGGAGTCGCTTCTCAGCATCTAAAAGTGTTATTGATCCCCATGAGACCTCCTGCAAGCATATGAGAAAGGGCAAGGACATTAGATGCAATTGCATGCAGAGTTGTTTTAATTAAATGCCAACTTCTTATTTACTTCTTTTTTGCTTTGCCATCAAGTGGTTAAGTTTTCCTAAAGAGACAAGGATTTTTCATCTCAATTTATAATTACCTATCAAACATGCTGTTCTAAGGTTACTTATCTTCCAAAGTAGAAGACTTCCCCAGAATCCCGCATATCAAGTGTTAGATAAAGAATTTAAATTTAATTGGAAATGTGAGAGTCTTTGATAAAGAGATAGTCTTGAGGATAGTTTGAGATTAGATATCTTTTGCGTAATCAAAGAGTCCATTAAGACTCTTAGTTTGACTCTTCAAGAAATAGGGGGCAATATTTATGCATTGCGCATAAATCAAGAATGATAGAATAAACTACCTTATAGCTCCTTCTCTACCTTCTCCCTCTTCTTCTATCCTCTTGTTTAGTTTAGTCTACGAATGGTTGATGATTTTCCCAACACGATATCCAAGCCAATGTTAAAAATATAAAAATGAGCTAGTAAACAAAATTAGACAAAAAAAAAAGAACAGCTTGATATTGGCCGCAATTAAATGACGATAGTAATAGGTCTAATCACGATTTGACTTATCCTTGCGAATAAGGGGGAAATGTTAAAAGAATATTTATGTGTGAGCAATGAACATTGAAAGAGGGCTGAAAAATAATCCCACATTGGTAACAACAAATGGAATTCGGACAAATCGTTTCCCGGAGTAGAACATGAACCTAAAAGAATTGAAAAGGCCCATTCAGAAACAAGAAAATTACATCGTGATTTGAATGTCGATGAAAAAATACATCAATGAGAGAGATTTGTTCAATTTCAATAAGTTCAGTAAATTCTTTTTTTATAGGTAAGGAAGCCAAAACTCATCTCATGTCTTTCAAAATAATGGAAGCTTTATTAGAAAAACAAAAACCTATTACAGAAAAAAAAAAAAAAAGAACTGGAATCGACACATTGATTCTTTTTTCGCAATTTTTTGAACTGTATGCATCCAAAGGTGCACGTATAGTTCCTAAAGGAACCAATTTTGTCCTAATCAACCTGACTTCATCGAGAAAGATTACATTATTTAGGTCAAGAGGTTAATAACGAGATCTCAAATCAAATTGTTGGTCTCATGGTATGTCTCAGTATAGAAGATAATAAGGGGGAAATGTTAAAAGAATATTTATGTGTGAACAATGAACATTGAAAGAGGGCTGAAAAATAATCCTACATTGGTAAGAAATTGAGAGAGTCGGACACATACTGAATTAGACCGACAACTTAGCAAACTTAAGCCAACAGAGTGACTGGTTTGACTCAGACACATCAACGACATGAAGACGATGGTATGATACTGAGTAAAGCCACTAGTGAACCTAGAATTAGATTAGCCGCAACTTCACTGAGATGATATGATAATGCTATCTAATGAAGAAGGATTGGGTAAGAATGAGCTGTGCGTCTAAAGATCTAACCTGGCTCGGGATCTGCCTGCCATAGAAAGCAGAAGTCTCAGGGACCCTGAGCTTGTAATCTGGAAGCGTGTGCACGTAAATGGAGTACAGCCCTCTGTGGCCTTTGAAAAACCTGTCCCATAGCGGCACAAAAGGCAGAGGTCCCTTCGTCATGAACAAGAATGCCACCTTCGGCACCCTCTCAAACGGATACTCCGCCATTATTGGCACCACCGTCGCCCTCCAGAAGAGCTCGTCGTCACTCATGCCATGCATCGAACAGGTTGGCTGCACGAACCTCTTGATGCTCAAACTCTCTTTGTCGCAGTTCCCCGCGTACGATGCCCTCGGGAAGAAGAGCTCGGTCCGCGAGTTGTAGTGCCGAGTGTAGTGTGCTGATACCGACAAGCCCAGCACGACGCCGGCCATGAACACGACTAGAAACGTCACGAGCTTCACCAGCCATCTGATCGACTGGTCCTTCCTCGGCGTCGTGGGGAAGTAATCCACCTCCTCTTGATCTGCCTGAGGCCTCGGTTTCATCTCATCCCACGTCTTTCTTCTCCCTTTCTCTCACTATAACTGGAGACTCCCTATCAGAAAAATGTGATCTTGATCAAACAAACTGCTTCGAGAAGAAATCGGAAATTCCAAACAAGCAACAGAAATCCAAATCGGAGCCTACAGAAATCATCCCCATATTTCCGGACCACTCCAAACCAGAAAAAAGCTCAGATTTTGCACCAAATCCGACACGAAGCAAATCTCACTCCTCCAGCAAAGCAAACAAATTTACATGGATCTGAAGAAAGGGGAACAGATAAAGGAGGGAAAATCCGAACCAAAGCGCTGAAAAGTGGGGATTAAATCACGGAAAAAACGAAAAAGAGTTCACCTTGGGAGCAACAGAAACTATCTTCCCAGCAGCAAATCTTGCCTTTGCCCCGAAGCTGTCAGATCGATCCAACGCAACTGATTCATGGGTCAGAGGACGCACTAGGAACTAATAATGGGGAGAGAGACGCCGAGTTAGTGGACTCGGAGTCTTGGGCAGTCGCCTCCGTTTCGCTACCCGAGTCGGTCAATGAGAGAAAAGGAGGGCCGCGTCGAAACGGTCGTCGCGGGACACGAATAAAAACAGCGACCGGGACTTCCTACGGGGCCCGCTCGACGCTCTTTTCCTCTCCTCTCATTTGTGGGACCCATTAACATGTGAGGTGGGTGTCGATGGTGGAACTAACATCAAACGTAATGTCGGATTCCTCTCTAAAGGAGGCGAACGTTAGCCTTCCATCCGTTTCGTGATCGCCATCTGTCGGTTACGGCTTCTTATCTGCAAGTCTCTTTGCAATAGCCTCCGTGTCGAACGCATCACTGCCGTTTACCCATATCTTAACGGCCACGAAGTAAGTAGGTAACGCCTCTCATGCCCTTTGTACCCTAAACTCCTTTTCTAAGGAAATCCAATCCCATTTTAACTATTTCTTAATATAAATATATCTCAAATATGAAGTATCCTTATCTTTGTTTTTCTCGAATCCATCGTTCGAATAATGTTCAAATTACCCTTCATCAATATTTTTTTCCACTAGTTATATTATTTTAATCTATTATTATATTTTAGTCACTATAATAACTAGTTATGGTGTTTTGATCTGTTTAAGTATTTTGATTTATTGTTATATATTAGTTATTATAATAAAAATATTATAAAATCTACTTAAAAATACTGTAAGTGATACATATGGAAATGGATATAGGCACACGAATCCCTTGTTTGTTGGTGATTTATTGTGATAAGAAAAGAAAAAGCATGAATAATTAAAGAAAAAGGTGAATAATCACGCAAAGATAAATCCTATATTAATCCGATTGCTCACGTACACTTGGATAACGTGAAACAACAGGCTATTGTCACGTACGCTTGTATCACGCACAGTGGCTGCTGCCTTGTGCATCCGCTAAGCAATTCGACATGTAGCAGGAGAAGGGGAACAACCAGATCTGGAAGAAATGAGCTCTCTCCATCTCCTTCGCAAGCTCATACGCCTCCTCCACCGAACCCTCGTTCACATCATAACCCACCATCTTCCCCCTCAGCCACAGGTAAACCACCTCCCTATGCGGATGGAACGCCATGAACTTGCACTGCAGCGGCAGACAAGGAAAAGAAGTGGAGCGACGGTGACTCCGTTCCACCATCCGTGGAATGCTGATAACACCTCTTACCACCCACGTACCTCCATTCGAGTCTCTAAGCTTCCATATCTTTAGCTGATCTCCGTCCCTGTGGGTGTAGCAAAGACAACCACCGGATTTACCGATACGTGCTTCGTGCTTGATCGGTTCCGGCAGCTCGATCTTAAAGCAGGTATCGAAGCTGGTGACGTCGATGCCGACGACGTAGTTTGGATGAGCGAGGATGTAGAGGATGGTATCGAAGAAGCACATGGTGGTGGACATGGCGTCGGAATGGATCCCCCAGTGCACCTGGTGCTCGACCCAGTTCCCGGTGTCCGACGCGAATACCTCCAGCTCCGCCCCCTGCTCTACCCAGCCGGTGAAGGAGACGACCTTGAATTCGGAGGAGTTGCAGGGATCGAACGCCATGATCGAGCGATGGCTTCTCTTGGATGGCTTGGGGAGCTTCCTCCACCGTCTTGTAGCTGGGCTGAGGACATGGAACGCGGAGAGGAGGCTCGAGTAGCAAAGGAGCAACCCGTTGCAGACGTCGACGATGGTCGAGCTCTGATGGAAGGGGAAGAAGGTAAGACTGCAGCCGCCGAGACCGCCGTCCGAGGACGTGCATGCGTACCTCGGCTCCTCCATCAGGTCGGGCTCCAATGTGTAGAAGATGGCGGACGTGATCAGGGGGAGTTTTCGCCGGAGGTAGTCGTCGTTGGAGATGAGTCTGCACCATGCTTTGCAGACGCACGTGAACCTGAACAAGGACTTCAAGGGGAGCCTCGTCAGGATCTCCACCAACAACTCATCGTCCATGATGGCTCGATCACTTGCAGCAGACGAACACCACCACGTCTTATAGAGTTGAAGTCACTGGAATCTTGAAGCAGGAAACACCACAAAGAAGAAGAAGAAGAAGAAGATTCGACGATAAGGTACGATAGAAAGTCTGGTTGTTATTGGGATAAGATGAAGGGGTTGACGGAGTAGGGTCAGATGATCGTGGCTTGCACGCATGCATTTGGAAGACTTCACGGCAACAACGGCGGGAGGAGGCATGGCCACCCACCATAAAACTAGTCTGTGCAGCCACAGAGCCGAAATGGTCAATTCCATATTCTCCGCGCAGCAACCCCTTGCGTGCGGGTATGCAACACAAGCTCGTGGTGGGAAAGCTTGGCTCTGCGTCAGAACAGCTGTTATTTATTATTATTATTATTATTATTATTATTATTATTATTATTATTGTTATCATCGTGGAGAAGATTATATATAACGTAACCGAGGGCGGTGTGTGATCCCACCCTTGCGACACGTGTAATAGTCGACATCACTAATGTCTTCCGTATCCGGGTCGGACTCTTCTCGTTTAGCCTAACGGAGGAAGAAAACGGAGTTCGACGAGTCTTTGGAAGCCCGAACAAACTTATACATGTAGAGCCGCATGGTACACTCTAAACCACTGCTTTGAAAATTGCACGACACTGCATCGGACGGTTAATATTGACACGCATAATGGTTTCTATACGGACGTAAGCGCAGCTTGAGGCTCCCATATAAAAGGCCGAACGGCTCCGTCGAGGGTTTCTCGTGCTCGCCGTCTATTCTTCTTCTTACCCTCATTTCATCGATCTGAAGGCGGCGATCGAGGCCGCGCCTCAAGAAATCCATCGATCCTTCCTTTGTGCGAGAACATGTCGCGAGATCCGGCTAAAACGGTGTACATAGGTTCGATCTTTTCCGATCCCCCCCTGTTTTCTTTCTTGAATTCCTGGTTTCTGCTTTTGACGTTGTAGATCTGGCGATTAAGTGTGAAAGTTACCGATTCCATGTTATTTAATTTTCGGATCCCAATTAAGATTGCGCTTGTGATTTATGAGTTCTTTGCATGAATCTTTGATCTCTGTAGAGGCTGAAAGTTTTTCTAGGTGATTCTGCTATTTTTTTGGCCAATCAGGTCATGGTAGATAGGATTTGAAGATGCATGGCTGAAGAGTCTTATGTTATCGTCGTCGTCGTCGTCTTCTTCTATATCTGTTTGTCTATTTTGTTTAGATCTGTTTCAGGGTCTATTCTCGGTATAATGGTCTTTCTTGTATGCTTTTAGGGTTTTTTTTTCTTGATGTGGCTCCATAGTGTTTAAGGTTTGGATTTTCAATCTTAGATTTCGCTGTGTGATCCATGAGCTCTTTGCATACAATTTTAATCGCTGTGAAGGCTGTTAGGTATATTCTAGGCGATTCCGGTATTTATCGGCGAGTCAGGACGTGGTATGTACGATCTGAAGGTTTGTAGCTGCAGTCTTTGGTTGTCGTCATCTGGGTTCCACCATCAGGAGGTGGTTGTTTATTTTGTTTCGATCTGTTTCAGGGTCTACGCTCCTTATTATGGTCTTTCTAGTATGCTATCAAGGTTTCTTTCTTCTTGATGTATTTCCATGTTATTCAAGTTTTAGATCCCCAATTATAGATTTCGCTCTGATCTTTGAGTTCTTTGAATGAAATCTTAATCGCTGTAGATGTTGTTAGTTTTTTTAGGTGATTTTTGTGTTTGTTTCCGAATCAGATCATGCTAGATAGCATCGTAGGTTTTTTTTAACTGCAGGGTGTTTTGTTGTCATAGTTTAGATCCGTTTCAGGGTCTAAGCTCCGAACGATGGTCTTTATTGTAAGGTATTAGGGTTTTTATTTCTTGATGTGATTGTAGCCAATATGTAAATTAATATTCTAGTAACATATACTGATAACTTGTGTTGAAAGGAATCTCCTATACACGGTAGTGGAACGAAGCCCTATTTGTCATCCTTGCTGCTGATATTACTGATCTGTCAGTTATTTAGGGTCTGTCTGCATATTAATTTATCAATTTTTGCCTTTTTAAGTTGTCAGACAATTACAAGGTTTGCCTTGTTAGAAGAAAATTTAGTTTGGTACAGCTTCCTTTAGTTTCTTTCCAAGTCATTCTAGGGGTTTGTCAATAATCCTTTTAGGGTATATAGGATTCAATGGATTCTACTGTTGCATTTCATTGTTTATTTGATAAGAATTATTCAAATTGATTGTTTATTTTGTTCAGATCTGTTTCTGGTTCTGTAGTACGAGCTTCTTTATTTGTATATATTTTCCATGAGAATTTTACTAATTTTTTATTTGGTTGTAGTCTGTGCATAAATTATGCTTACAATTTCATGCCCTACTATGCAGTAGGGAAATGTTAGTTTCATTGGTATCATTTGACATATAAGACATTGTTTATACAGTTCCTTTTTTTTTTAGAGTGATATTTGGTAATTGCCAATTGATTTTCTTGAAAATCATGCTCTTAATTTGCAAGCTTAGTTATTTCAGTTAGTTTGTGTGGTATTCTGCTGGCGAGAAATATTGGTTCGTACTTGTTCCTTCTGATGGTCGTCAAATTGCATTCGTGTTCATTTTCAGTTAGCAAGTCACTGATTTCTATCCTGGTCTTTGAACTCTTTTGGTGCTTTCAGGCTTTTCTTGATGGTTTTTAAGCATTTTTGGGTTGACTATTTTTCTTCTTCGCACATGTAGATTATACCATTTTTAGTGGCCATGTAAGGTATTTTGATGAATATCATTATATTTTTTTTGTTGGCTAACTGTTATTATTTGATTCTTCTAAGTAGGCATACTTTATGAACAGTATAATGTTCCATCATTTTTGGCCCAACATCTTCTTAGTGGGGCCCCTTCTGGTAGTTCTTTCTTTATTGCACCTGCTATGCCTTTTACTTATTTTGATCATAGATTTTAGATGAGTACATTTTTTTCAAAATCTAAAATTAAATGCTACATATATTATTTATTTAAATTATTATTTTATAGTGCATAGGAGTATGAGCATGCTCATTTTGATAGGTTTTATTTACTTTGATTATGTGATTCTTTCTTTTGTTACTTTATGCAACGTGCAAGTATTGAGCTGCTTTTCTTCCCTTTTGTACTGGTTTATTTGTTTTTTATATTTCAGCTTTTAATTTCTTTCTTTGGTTTTTCTTTGATCCTTTCATTTAATAACCTTTTTATTGATTTGTGAAGATTTACTATATTATCTACATTCTTATAGTTTTGGACAGCCATTTTATTTTGTGATTCCTATTGTTTCAATAGGTAATTTGGATGAAAAGGTGAGCGAGCGAGTCTTGTATGAGATACTGATTCAGGTAGGTCGTGTAGTGGACCTGTATATTCCTCGGGATAAGGAAACTAATCGCCACAAGGGATATGCTTTTGCGGAATATGAATCTGAGGAGATTGCAGACTATGCTGTTAGACTCTTTTCTGGCCTTGTTCGTCTCCATAATAAAACACTTAAATTTGCGGTGCGTTGTCTTTTCTTACCTTGGTTTTATCTCATGACTTACATATTTCATGCACCTCAGAAACTTAAAGGGGGATACATGGCTATAATTGATATAAACATATTTTGGGATCCATGTTTAAAACTTGTTATATAATGTTCTTGGAAGATTTATTAGTAAAAAAATACCATAATTAAGGAATAAGGTAGAACTACTTTGGGTCTCTCTTATTACCGAGTAATTTCCAGACTGGCTTGTTAATGTCAGTTACCTTATTGGTGCTAGCATAGATATGTCTCTTAGTCAAACTAACACAAGTTCTTCATCAATCATTGGTTGATGGAGAAGCTAGATTATCTGGTTATTTGAGTTGAAACTTTGCATCAGTGTGCAAAGGCGAAGTCATGTTCTATTGGAAGAGTCTGATATCATAGTGATTACATGCATTAAATTAGTTTCTGGGAATGCACAAGTGGTTCTGGATAAATACCCGGCATGTATCTTCTTAGAGTGTAGTTTTACTTGGTCTCTACATATCGAACAGATATCTGGGCAAGAAAAATCCTCTCAGAACACCAGAAAACAAATGGCACCTAAGCCAAATTCGCCACCCTATATGGAAGACAAGAAGTTAAACAGTCTGGTATATTGAACTTCTGACAATTTCCTTTGAGTTCCATAAAAATTGGATCAATATAGCAAAGTCATGATCTGTTAGATGATCTGATCTCAGTCTGAGTAGGTACATTAAATTAGCTCCTGGTACTGCACAACTACTTCTCAATAATTACCAGTCACATATCTTGCATGAAGTGTAGTTTTACTTAATCTCTACATATTGAACAGATATCTGGGCAAGATAAATCCTCTCAGAACACCAGAACACCAATGACACCTAAGCCAAATTCTCCACCTATACTGAAGCCAACTTCGGTACATACACGAGAAATAGGTGCCTCCCGAGAGTATTCACAGTCACTAGTTTATTACAGGGTTTCAGGCAGTGTACATTCTTCTCCCATTTACCCTGAAGGTAAATTTTGATTGGGTTCGTTCTTGTTTTGGCAACTTCTTTCAGCAACATCTAATGGCTTAGTAAGCCAAGCCAAGGTATCGGCAGTGGCAACTATGAATATACAAGGCGTGTATTTGGGGCTATGTTGAACAATGTTAATCGATGGGGTGGGACACATCCAATCGTGTATCCATCCTACTAATCTTTCTTGTTTTTATTTGGTCGTATTTTCTTGTTATCAGATAACAAGTAGTGACTCCTCTAGATGTAGCTTTCTACAGATTCTCCTTGGTGCTCTCATAATTAAACTGTCCTTGTTGGTTACCTGTGGACATGCACTCACTTGCAGTTCACAAGTATCATCATGGTTGTTGTCAGCTTTGATCTAACGTGACTGCAGGAGGACATGACTGTTTCTTGTAAAGTGCTTTGGTCGACCAAATGTGGAAATATAAGATAGTAGTGTGTATCATGATTTGTAACTCTGGTTTCTCTGGCTGGTCCTTTTTTTTTTTTTTGTTTGCATGCAACTTTTTTTGTATGCTGCTTATATGCTAGTAAGATGGGTAGCATATGGAATTTTTTGTTCATATAGTTTCCTTTGGTAGTATGGTTAAAATGAGTCTATGAAGACAAGGATATATATCACATTAATGGTCCGTGGCTTTATTTTAGAAATTTGAATCATCAGTTGCTTTTCTGCAGTATATCTGTTAGAAGTTGAAGTTGATGCTAGTTGTAGCTTTTTCTTATATTCTTGCAGTAAAAAAAATATTCATGGATTTTCTTGACTGATTTCTCTAACTCCACTCTCAGACCTTTTTCACTGTCCAAGTACTTTTGTCATATCTTGATCAGTTGCAAATGTTTGTCCAGGTTATATGTTCTCCTAAACTGCTTAACAATGTTTGTCCAGGGGTAAAATTTGACATTGGATCGAAAGAATTTAAAATCTTTTAACATGGTTTCGAAAATAATGCTAAGCATAAAGCTCTAAGTTTATTTTTCATAACAACATGAACGCATCCTCTGCATTGTTTGTTGCAAGCTTTATTGAGCATCTGCAAGCTGATGATGAAGCCGACTTCAGTGTCTGTAGGCCCTCGTCGTGGTGACTACTCATGGCAGCTACCGGCGCTGCTAACTAATTCGGCAGGCTTGCAGCTTCATCTTTTTTGCTTTATCGTTTCAAATCGAGTCCCTCAAATCGAGTGGAGAGAGCTTATAAGAAAATAAACACAAAATCAAAAAAAAATTTGTGCCTTTCGAATATAAATTATTTTACAGTAAATTTGAGTCGGCAACAGACTTTTCAAATCGATCAATGCGATAAAAGTAAAAATTTGACAAAAGGTCAAGAAACGAGGGTCTGTACGAAGTGAAACAGATATTTGAACTGATCTATGATCATAGAGAGTTTTCAGTCATTGCATAGACGACGATCAAAATTTGCATGTAGGGCTGAATAACACCTCATGAAGAGACAGCAATTGAAATTAAGAAACACGCGCAATAACAATTAAATATCATAAAGAGTTTAAAAAGAAAAGAAAATTCGGAGTAAGAAAGAGATAGAACCATTTTATAGAAATAAAATTGCACGCCATCATCATGTATTAACGTACAAAAAACCGCCAAGACTCTTTATGAACAATTGATTATAAAAGTAGTAAGAAAGATTGACTGCCATATAAAATAAACTAAGCACGTAGGTTAGAAATATCATCAATTGCTTTAAACCTGTCATTAGACAAGCAACAAAAGTCCCCTGGTCCTTTCATTAGAATTATGTTTATGATCTGAAAAATTGTGTAGACAGATTATATTATGGTATTTTTACCTAACAAGATGGTTTCAAATGCATACCAATCTGGATGATGGACACTATTATGATTGTGTAGAACAAAACTAAATATCCAACAAAATGATTTCGCACCAAATAATCTTGAATAAAGCTCTAAGTTTGTTGATGCCCGATGAAACGAAAAGGGACGGGCCACGTTTAATAAAAATTTAAAAAGGAAAAACAACGGTGAATCCTCATGAAAATAATGGACAATAAAATTCCATAATAAATTCAACAGCTTGATGACGAGTTCAAACAAGATCATCCATAATAAATTCTCGTAATAAAAAATATGATTAAAAAAAGTTAAAATCCTCTAAACATTCTGATCACTCACAGTGAACAACGAGGGAAAAAAAATCACAAGGCATCATGAATTATCGAATTACAGCAGATAAGAATTTGCAACAGGAGAAGTCACCACCAAAGCCTCCAAGAAAACAGACTGGAAGATACACCAAATCCATCATGAAAACAGGCCTACAGATAAACATCCAAGAGAGCATCCAGAAATAATATATCAAGGAGCTGATGTTGTTTAGATTAAAGCCTAATATTGACCAAAATATCACCAGAAAAAAAAAAAATAAAGACGTGGAATCTCGACATGGGGAATCGTGAATGTAACAAGGTCACCACAACCTTCCAACAATTCATGTAAATAGATCAAACCTTTAGAAACCTAAATAAATTCAAGAAACGGAGGAAACACAACCTTTGCCCAATTGGGGATTAAGAGAAAATTGATCATAACAAAATAGTCTAACAAATTAGTGTGAATAGGAGAAAATAGATCAAGACCCTATAAATCAAAAGAAAGAACAAGAAACCAATGTCATGACTACACTATTCACCGACTAGATTCAGTACCACCGAATCAAGGACTTATGTGTGAGAGAAACCGCCAAAGCCTTCAAGCAATCAAAGGAAAATAGATCTAGAGTTCAAAATTCTAGAAATCAAATTGTAGGTTTATGACTAAACCCGTTCGAGAAACCAACCACATCATAACCGCCATCATCAAATTGCAGGTTCACGGACTAAACCCAGCCTCGAATCAAGGAATTCCGAAGGCGAGAAATCGCCAAAATCTTCAAGCAATTCAAGAAAAAACGGATCCAGAGATAAGACTATAAATAAGAAAAAGACAAACCAAGAAACCGACGACACCACTGCTAAGAACCACAACTTGTATCACCGATTTCACGATTCACTGATCAAACCCAATCCTAAATTAAGGAGTTCCGAGCGGGAGAGAACGCCGAGGCTTCGGAAGATACAGATCCAGAGATCAACACCCTAGAATCCAAGGGAAAGCCAAGAAACGAATGACACCACTTCCAAGAAGCACAACCGGTATCATCCGATTCCAAGTTCATCGATCAAACCCCGTCCCATATTAACAATTTCAAAAAACAGAAATCGACAAAGAACGTTCGGTCAATTCATGAAAACATATCTAGAGACCAAGAACCTACAAAACAACACAACGACACCACATCAAAGAACCTACACAAGTACCATTGAACTTATGATTCACCGACCAAGATTAACCAAAGAATCTATATAAAGAGACACGATCTCAATGTGATGGAGCATAAACCCAGTCCCATATTAAGGATTTGCCCACAACAGAAATCGCCAAAGAGCCTTCAAACACTTAAAGAAAATAGATCCAGAGATTAAAAACCTAGAAATCAAATGCAAAGAAAACAACACCACCACGTCGAGAACCCAACACAAATATCATCAAACTTACGTCTCACGACCAAGATTGACCAAAGAATCACCAAAAGAAACATGATCTCAATATGATGGAGCCGAAGATATCAGAAATAACCTTTTGATGGAGCAAAAGAGATCCGGGCGACCGATTGCCACATCCGAAGAGGGACGAAATCGTGGAAATCAGGGTGGGATGAAGCGGAGGCTTCCATCAGGATCAAATTCTTGGATCGGCTGCGATCTCGATCGCCATCCCCATCTCTCACCCTATATATGGAGAAGGAATGTTAGTTACAAGGATCGCCTTCTCTCTCTCTCCCCTCCCTCCTATATATATATATATATATAGAGAGAGAGAGAGAGAGAGAGAGAGAGAGAGGAATGTTAGTTACAATAACAAAAGGTCGACCCGACGGGATGCGACCCGTTGAGGATGATCCGTTTATGTTAACGGGTTGGATTCCGAACAAGGGTACATTCTACGACCTGCTAATTCGATCCAAACCAACCCAATCCACTAATTATACGGGTCGGATCCACATCCACAAGTCCCGTGTCTTAAACGTCGTCTTTACCAACTCCAAGGAAAGTATAACTATGGTTGATAAACTTGTAATTTATGGTGACAGATTAAAACCTTAACATCGACAATGAATGCTGGCTGAACTAAGAATCCTGTGCAAACGTTTGTCATTTCCAGTATGGCTTTTACTCTGTGGTTTCACCTCATCACTTTGTAATGTGCAACCTCATGAAGGATCATTGAGGGCGTTTTCCAAAGGGATCTGCACAATTTCGGTCAAAATCTTGTTCAGTGTCTGTGGCTTTGAGAAGAAGGGGCAGTGGTCGCTGCCTTTGATCTTGTACATGCCATGAGGGGCGTTTTCACGGACCAATCTCTCTTGGACATCGAGCGAGAGAATGCGATCGTCGAGCGTCTGGATGAAGTATCGTCGCACCGTGCCGTAGTTCTCTGTGGTGAGGGAGAGCTTCTCCATGATTGGAGCCAGCGGGATGGGTCTCATTGATACCGTGGCCAAAGCAACATCCTGCAGTAATCATCATGCTAATTAACTTGAAGCCATTAAACTAGAAATGGTGATATTGCTTGTATATATAAATGTCAAACAGTTACAATGAACACTAAATCTCTTCAAAATGTCTTAATATGAAAGCTAGTCTTCTGTCAATCGATATTACTGGATTATGATATGATGATATTGAATTGAGTGTCAACCAGCTTATATATTGCATGACATGCAAGAGTAAGATGACATTTTTAGTTTTACTGTATGAAAAAAGATGAATGCATGAGATAGGAGTCCAGAATTAGGTTGTAGATGTATCTCTTTGTCACAAACACCATTTCCATTATCCACAACCTATGGAAAGACCCCAAGTATATAAGCTTTCAGAAGCTATAACAAGATCCAACACCTAAGAATAAACTTCTTATTCTTCAAACTCATTGGAAAAATAACATTATTATAGAATCTCTAGATGTTCTTATGATTATATAAGCTTCTTTGATGAAGCACATCTATGCAGAAGGGATACAGATAAGCTAACTCAATGTTTGATACTAATCTGAGGTTTCATATATTGGCTACCTCTTGGATGTAGTCCTCTATTTCACATCCACAAACGGATAGGTGAAATAATGTATCTTTCGAGTGTCAACAACACTTAGGAAGATGGAAAACTATTCACTTGAATTTGAAGCCTTTGAAGGTCATATGTAATTATTTAAATTGATCTAATCTAAGCTAAAAGTGATCAGACACAATATTTTTATTTTTCACAAAAAGTAAGTGATGAATGTGGGATTCGAACACCTTGTAATCAACTGTTAAAGTCTTTACCAACTAAATTACTTAGCACACACAAAGTTAATGAAAAAAAATAAAAAAAAATCAATGAGTATGAATAGCAACATGACCATTTGGATACCTTGGCTTTCAAATAAAATATTCTGAAACATTGCAGAGAGATAGAATCTAAAAGCAAAGGTATTACCAACATTAAGGGGAATAATTTTTCAAGTGTGAGCATCAATTCTGACCTTTGGTGGACTCTGGTTGAAATATAGTGCCCTGATTTGTTGTTTGTCAAACATGATGCTGGTAGGAGGTTTATCTCTTCCATTTCCATACACTAGAAATTGTGACTCTTGCAAAAAAAGATCCGCAGATGCTAGCTGTCGAACATGCCAAACAAAGTATCTCAAGTGTGACTTAGAAAAATATGCTCCAAAATGCATACATCCATCATATTCATTTTTTGCAAACTTCTACAAGTATGTACTTCCTCCGAAAATACATCGAAAGGTTTCTGCCCATTCAATACCATTGTGGCACACACATATACTGCTTTTGATACCTTTCTTGGATAGCTTTCTAGAGCATATGAAACAATCGCACCTCCACAACTATGACCAACCAAAATAACCTGCACAAACGTACATGGCGAACTATCAATTCTCACATTCAAAAAACACACAGACAAATGTATTCCATGCCAACTTTTCACCTTCTCATCGTCTGGAAGGCTTTGAAGGCAAGTGATGAGGGGCCTTGCATAATCCTCTAAGGATGTGATGCTATTGATATCTGTTTGATCTATGCCAGAACCTGTGAGATCTAAAGCAACAGGAAGTAGTCCTGATTCCTCCAAAAGAGACATGGTCTTGTACCAACACCATGCCCCAAATCCTTCTCCATGTACTAGAATAATTTTCCTTGTTTCAAGATTCTCTAGAAAAGCAGGAGGCTGAAAGTATAGTTAATAAAAAAAGTATAAAAAAAATTATATTTATCACTTTCATCACATTTTGACATGTATTTGACAAGAGGGGGAGGCATCAAGCAGCAACCATGTAAGAGAGTCTATAATGACTCAAAAGCAAAAGAAGCATCTCTTATATTCAGCAATTCAAAGAAAAATGCATTTTCCAGCTTGCTTAAGCTGATATTGGAAGAAGCATAAAGGATAAGTAAAGAGGTGGAATACCATTTTATGTTTTTTAGATTGATGCAGCAATTTCATCTTGAAAGGTTAAGACCTTTAGATTCCTAGTAGTGTAAGAGCAGAGTTATAGATCAGTGATAGTATCTCGATAACCATTAGTGTGTACCATGACCAAGAGAGGAAGGGTCTGCCTTTGGTAAGTATAAGCCAATGATTTAACTAGTGTATTATTCATCACATACGACAGGTAATAGGCTGAGATTTAAGAGCACTACTTCACTTGTAGTCAACTTTAACCAAGGAGTCGGTAACCGCATCAAAAAAGTTTCCTATGTTGTCATTAATGAGTTTGGTCAAATTTAATAAATGTACCGATTCAATGGTGAATTTCACTTTGAGCATCAAAACATAGAAAGATATCAACATGTACTCACAAAGTTGGGATTAGGTCATCAAGAGATTAATGTTCAATTATGAGTTAAAAACTAGTTACAACTTCACAAAAACATAGTCAATTTTAGTGATAATACAGTCTTTTATGCTTCAAAATGCATCCATCTGTTTTTAGTGATGATACAGTCATCACTAAAATTTTGTGTGATGCTCTCAGGTATTTTTTTTGTGATATTATTCAGATGGGAAAGGTTAGCAATTCACTCTATACTTCTTAATTGAGGTTCAAAATCATGCACACATGCAATACTAAAATCAAATTCTACTTCTCCAACTATTGCTAAGAACACAGCGGCAAAAAAAATCCTACTACTTTTAAATTGACATAAAAATCTGGGGAAAAAAAAACGAGAAAGATGCAGTGTAGGATTACCAGCTTTCCATTTGTGACAGAATCAGGAAGGTCCCTTCTTCGAGAACTCGTGGAACCAATCCTGCGAGACATCGATCCATCGAAGCGTTGAGACAACTGGTGGTGGTGAATTGCCATCGCTAGGGCCTGGTGGTGCAATAGCTCCTCCTCGGATGACGCCGTCTTCCTCTGTGATCTCGAGTACGAACCCCTTCTGCTACGAGACCCGATGCCGCCTCTGAGGTCTTTCTTTGGCAAGCAAGCCAATCCATTCCCCATGTTCTCGTTTCCCCCAATTACAACGACTATTAGCCAAGAATTAGGATGTGTTGACCGATGAGAACAAATCGAAATAGGAATTGCTAGGTCAAAGAAGCGAGATTGGTGTCTCGGTTCCGAAGAAGGAAAGCATAAACAACACGGAATTCCACGAAAAAACGATGATATGTAACCAAAAATATTCGATCTCGATGCTATCCTCACAAGGAATCCTTCAAGAACCTGCCACAAATAGCAAAAAACAAGAACAAATCTTCAAAAAATAGAAGAAAATACTCCAAAATTTTCCACCAAATCCCGTCGAGAAAGCGGGCGGAGGAGTCTTTCGGGATGCGAGCCGAGTTCGCCCATCTTCTCCTTTCTCCGGCGCTCGGCTGGTGTGCTCTTGTAGGGCTGGTCATCTGCATCAAGCTCCGATATTTAATGGCGTTATGGAGCCATCATCGACTAAAGAATTGGATAATTTGGATTGCTACAAGCTGGAAATGATGGGATGATGACAAGCTCGAGGAATCTGCCATGGCGCCAAACCTGCTTCTTGAAGGGGATTTGTCCCGTAGCAAAGTATGAGGCAACAGACGGATTGGCTTCCGCCCGCGATTTGGTCGTTCGCTGGAGTGGCTTTCCACGCAATTTTCTTAAATGATGAAATTATATTTATATTTATTCCTTTGAATTTATATATAGCATATCAAAAATAAAAAACTAATAAAATCTTTTATCACATTTTTATAATATTTATAGTATTTTATTTATATCTTAAAAATATTATAAATGATATTGAAAAAAACTGTATGTGATATTATATCATGCTTTTTTATTGTCATTGCTCATTGAGCATTATAATACTATATTTTTAGGTTTATAGGTAGTTTGATTGAGATTAGGAGTCCATTTAGATCATTTATAATGTTTTTGAGTAAATTTTATAGTATTTTTATTATGATAGTCAAAAACACTATATAACAAACAAAAGCATTGTAAAAAGCGAAAAAAAATTGAGGGATAATTTAAGTATTTTTTTAAATTAAGGATATTTATTTTTTAAAAAAAATAAAATAAAATTATCAATTAAGAAAAACCTACAATATATATATTTTCTAGAAAATTGCCCAAAACTTTATGTCTAAAACACTAGCATAATAGTGATATATGTGATTCATAATAGTGATATATAAGTCTTAAATTTGACTTGTTCTATTTCCATACACAAAAATTATTACTTGAGCTCTTACAAGGCCTCAATTTGAGCTGTTCACTTCCCATACCAACCCATAAAAAAGAGGGAATAGAAAGTTGAAGAGCATCAAACTCTACCGGATAGGCAGCATTCAACTTACATGGAAGATGTGGAGTATAAGGAGGATTTGGACAGCTTGGCTCTCTCCACCTGAAGCCATGTCTGGGGAGTAAGGGCATGAAGTTGTCCCTCTTGGCAGGAATCCGAGAGGAAGAGATTCCTCATGGTGCATAAAAGAGAGGAAGCCTCCCAAATCTCCACACTAGCCAAATAATATTTCCCCGGAAGACTAAAAAAAACAACTAGGAAAGAAGAGAAATCAAAACAAATTGGGTAAAGGAAACATCTTTATGCCACAATCCACGAAACGGGACCCTAACACACACACACTATATAGAAAATGCAACATTCCATTACACGAAGAAAACTCTTTCAACTGAACCCAGAAGAAGAACAACTCAAAAGCATGCTCAAAGTTTTCTTTGTAATCCTTCGAGGATAGTTGGATTTTGAAGCCTGATATTAAAGGATAACTATCAATCAGATCAACTTATTGCTGCTTAATGGACTGACATAAATTGACTAGGTCTATGCACATTTACAAGGACCAGTGGGGGATTTCCATAATCCTGTGGATCCATGCTTTTTGGTGACGACTTTTATCAAACAGATGTCAACAAGAGAGAGAGCCTTAATTATCTTAGAATGACTCTTATTTGTGTAAGGAAAAGAGATACCCATGCGATGGATCAAATTTCTAATGAACACATCTTATTGGCCGCTGATAAGGATAGAGGATAAGAAGTTGGAGTCAACATTTAGCGTGTCCTACTCACCGTTTGGCAATGCTACAAAGGTTGAAAGACATGGCTTGGATTGGTTCATCTCGTCCTATATAATGCACATTATTCTAGGATTTAAAGCTTCTACTTTATAGTTAAAACTTGTCAACTTCCATCAAACTTGCTAAACATGAGTCAAGAAAACTTGTCAACTTCTACTTTATAGTTAAAAAAATTTTAGTAGGACTGTGTTAGGTGCATCTTTAGATCTAAATTAACTTATGTAGAGCAGAATCTAACTAACATGCAAAACTTGTCAAGCCATATGGTACACCAAATCTGCCAAACAAGATTGCATCATCTAATCGTATATTGTATTATATTATCCTTGTTGAAAAGAGATCTTAAAAGTAAAATCCACCTAGTAATGCAGAAACAAGAAAGAAATAACATCGGAAGTTTACCAATAAGACTTGGTCTTTTTATCACACATTTATTTTGTTGGTTTCATTTTGACTCAATTATTTTATAACTGTTTTAACATTTTTTTTATGGAATGATTGATTTAGTTATATAGTTTTTTTTACTGTTTTATTTCCTTGTGATTATTATTATTTTTTCAAAAAATGGTTATAAATTTGATTTCTTTTAACAAAACGAAAGAAAAAATATTGCATTAAATTGGCATTCAAGATGCCAAATAATAATACATTATAGTTGGAGTCCTAATAGTTCAAAATGCCAAAGTGTCTTCACGTTTGTTCAAAAATTTGATAGCTTTAAATAATCAACCCATAAATTATAATATCCAATCCTAGTTGTCATTCTAAGAGAACTCAAAGATTCCAATGACCCTTTCCAAAAGCTCAGATACTATCTCGTATTCCATTATATCATACACATTTATAAAGATTGACCATTTATCGAGGAATATACGTAAACCAATTACTATGTAAGGATGGATAGAACCCTTTTAGCAATTACTATGTAACTAACACGATAAAATCTCTAATACCTAAGCCTGTATAAGATTTGGGTCTAGTGCTGCACTCCCAAGCTTTATTAATACCGTTGATAAATTTGATATGTTGACTATTATGGTTTTGGTTTTGAAACGAATGAAAATTTCTAAGCTACTTTTATTCCAATTTATTTAAAATTTTGTTGCTAGGAGTTGAAACAGACGTTTTTTTATAAAATGGATGGGGTGATGGTCAGAAAGCAGATATGAAGGGTCAATGATAAAGGCTGTTTGGTCTAAAAGAGTATCAACAACATCATGACAGAGAGAATCCAAAAATGTTGCCCTTCAGCAGCATGGTGGGATTCACCTCTCTTTGCCTGCACACCATCCTCCTCCCACTCAGTTTCTTTTCTCCACCTTTTAATGTCTCATTCTGTGTGCATGAACTGAGGGTTGTTTCATGGCAGCTTTCCCTCTTTCACTTCTATCACTCAGTGACCACAATGTCACAGACAAGATTCCTCCCCATGCAGCTGTGAACATGGTGAGAGCAGCCTGGTCAGCATTGACCATTTGGTTCGGATGATTGGCCACGGTATCACATCAAGTTACGGTAACAGAACGATTTTGACTTCTATTGTGTGTACAAAAGATGAGATACCAAGTATGAAGATCTCTTTGGGTATTAGGAATCTAATATTTGTTAGATTCTTTCTCTCATGAGTGCAAAAAGAAACTCTTACGCCCTATAGGGAAAACCAAGAGTCTCCCTTTCCTTCTTATCTATCCTAAAATTGCTATTGGAATTCTTTTATTGCATTTTTTAATAGATATTCTTTTGAGAGATGCAAAAAAGAGAAAAATACTTTCTTCCCACAAACTTTCAACAACTCAGATCAACAGGGGATGACATGGTAAAATCTTGAATCATCTCTTTAACAAAGTCAAGACAGTTTAATCGTAATATCTTTTACAAAAATATTCTTCGAATATAAAAAATACTCTCATGATCGATTCACTCCATAATCAAGCTCTGGCTATAGACAAACATTCCTCCTATTATTGATATTCTCATTGTTTACATGTTTTTCTAGTGATACCAAGTTGCTATTTCTTCTAAATATGCAACTATTGTATGAAGCAACTCCAAGACCCAAATGGGTGTGTTGTATGGTATAGAATAATTCAGATCGAGTTTCGATCTAGTTGCATTTTATTTCATGAAGCGAGAAGCATCTGATCAAGATGATTGTGGATGATTGGTGGTTGAAAGGATCTGAGACAATTTTGGGTCACAAAAAAATGAACTAATTAATTTAGGGAAAGATTAAGGTCTTACTGGATCCTAGTGACCAATAGTTGAAGTTCGATAAAAACCAATTGTTTGAGGAGCCAACGATAAAATGGTTTCTAGATGTTTCCAGAGGAGCAAAGCAGAAACAGCACACAGGCCCAAAAACAGAATTTATAATCAATTCAAAAGCTGTGTTGCCTTAAACTATGACGAGATATGGAGTATATGCACTATTCTCTCATCTTTTTTGTACTTCTTCAACCTCACATTTTGTTAATTTTGTGATCGATCATGTCCCTTTATTAGACCAATGGATCAACTTATCGGATCATAATTTTTTAAAATATTTTAAAGTATAACAACACAAAATTATTTGTCTTGTTAAAATTGCTTTAAAAACTTATAAAATTGAAAACCAAATAAAACAAAAGTCTTAGAAACTAAGAACACATTAAAAAGATATCAACCGTAACAATTAAATGTTAGAATATCAGAAATCAAGTAATACAGGAATATATATATATATATATATATATATATATATATATATATAGAGAGAGAGAGAGAGAGAGAGAGAGAGAGAGAGAGAGAGAGAAAGAGAGAGAGGGAGATGGTGCGATAAAAGATGAGAAAGAAGGTGATCGGAGGGGAAGAGACGGATCACAGTTAAATAAAAAGGGGTGCAAAAAGGAAGACAATGGGACTCATTACATGAGTACTTGTACGATCAATCTACCTGAATATCGTTAACAACAGATAATAAAACAATGAGATAGCGGTTTCTTCTATCATTTTGAAAAGATTACAAAGCCAAGTTGATCCAATTAGTTAGAAAACAATATATACATTCACTGCACATACACATGTACATATATAAATTATACAAATAATATTATAAAATTATTTTATAATAAAATAAATATAAGAACATTGGTCAAATAGGCAACAACAAGAAATTAGACATGTTGAAGGAAACAAAGAATTATATATATATATATATATATATATATATATATATATATATATATATATATATATATATATATATATATAATAGCAAATTTTCATTCTTACAATAAACAATTAAAGAAACTTTGGTAAAAACATAAAAATTTAAAAATTTATAGATCAAGCTGATCAAGAGTCCAATTCTTGATTCTTAGAGAACCAACCAACCAATTAGGCCTAAATTTTATAATTATGAATTTGATATGTTTATAAATGATGATGATTTAATAAGTAAATTGATTCGGTCAAAAGTAATTTTTTCAGTCCGGCCACGCAATCCCTATGATTTTTAAACTAACATTGTTACATGTTTTTTATCACTATTTCAGCATGAAAAAACTCCTACACAAAACATGTTGATGGTGAACATAAGGTAAACAATAGTTACCAAGGATTTTTTCAGCAAAATCCACAAAACAAAAAAGTTTTAAACCGACAAGTAAATAATAATACTCGCACCAAACTTTTCAAAAAGTTGTCATCACAACATTCAATAGTAGATATCAATCAGGCATGAAATGGGTGAAGGTAAAAGAAAGAACAATTAAACAATTAGAAATGGGAGGCTCGGATTAATCTTGTCAACTGTAAAAAGAAAGGTCAGCCATTCAGTGCTCTTTGTTGCCCAAATCCTATAATAAGTGGTATGCATGGCTGCAGCGGTATCTTTCTAGCGATTTGCATGGCATCATCAAATAAAAGTCTTGTATAAAAATCTACAACACATTAGAACACCCTTGTTGATGATCCTTCACTTTGAGAACATCTAGGGTTCCTCAAATAATATGATATCTCACACCAAGTAAATCTTTAACCCTTTCCTCCTCTTACTAAGTTCTTGTAAATTATAGCCAATACCAGATATACAAGTAGTGATTTCAAATCCAAAGGTTCATCTATGAGAATTTTAAAGTTTGGTTTTTTTGGGGTGATAGTGGAAAAGTTAACAAATAAGGTAATTGATTTCCAAGAATTAAGTCACATACTGTACATTCTTATTTTAGGGAGATAATTACATATTATCCCTGTAGTTAATTAATATTCTAATTCTTATATTTAAAAAAATAATATTAGAATCCTTATACTTTTAAAAATGAAACATTTAACTTTAATTCTCCTCACATCATTAATTTCATCGTGAATGGAAAGGGTAAAAAAATAATTTCATATAAACTTCCCTCCCCTACAAACAACAGACCAACGACGATGTGCAAGATCAAGCCGATGCTCATATCTCTTCTAGAACGCTATCCTTGCACATCTCTTATTGTGTTGCAGATGACAAACCAATGACAACATGAGGCCGATACTTGGATCTCCTCTAGAATGCTAGCCTTGAGCGCTTATGCTACGGATGACCAACAATCGATGGTGCATGAGACTAATGCTTGGATCTCCTCTAGAATGCCACTCTCGTGCGCCACCAACACCACCATTGGTCTGCCATCCACAACACAACCAGAAGCACGCGAGAGTGACATTCCGAAGGAGATCCGAGCATCGACCTCATACGCCACCGACATCGTCGTTAATTTGTCGTCTGCTACACAGCCGAAGGCACACGAGGGTAGCATTTCAAAGGAGATCCAAGCATTAGACTCTCATGCCACCAACGTCGTCGACCTCACGCCCCACCGATGCCACTGGTGTCCGTAGGGAGCAAAGCTTAAATGAAATTTCCCTTTTACCCTTTCCATTCACAACAAAATTAACGACATAAGGAGAATTAAGGTTTAAATATTTTACTTTCATAAGTAAAACATTATCCATGACAAATCTAAGACTCTCCACACCGCCTTCCCTCTTGCATCTTATATGTCAGTAAGCCATATGACAATATATTTATTTTAAAGGAGGAAATCCTAATTTGTATAAATTAATTCTCTAAATAAGTTACAAAAACAACCACAAACATAAGTTATCAAATAACATTTCATCCAAATAACATTTCATTCAATACTATAGTCAATGCGTAACTTCTATATAAGGCCAAATCAATATCAAAATATAGCACACAACAAACTCCATACTAAGTTCTAACGGTATTAGGGTAGCACAAAAATTCTCACCGAGAAATTGACGAGCCCGACTAATATCAAACATGTGCACATAATATGACCTCTATTGTCACACAATATGCCCAGACATCATTTCAACAAAATGCACAAAATAATATTTCTTGAGATCCTAAGGCGATCAAACATCTTGACCAAAACCATTATATAGCAACCACATGATATCGATGATAAGAGGTGCGTTTAATATGAGATTACTTTTGTAGTAATAATAAATGTAATACACGATCTAGCTTAACACACCTGCACAATCATATGAGGGAGTGGAATTTAACAACTGAATGTAAACCCAAACAATAAATTCGGTGAATCATTTTCCTAACTTTCATCACTACACATTCAGTCACGAAGAACTCAAAGCATATCAATTTCCATTATCCTATTATGGAAGAGACAAATGCATGTAAAAGGGAATAGCGGTGGAATATCCAAATTAAACATGTATGTGTTCAAAACAATCCCTAATGTAACATAATTGAATATGATCATTCAAAGAAAAACACTTACTAGAGAACATCAATGTTGCTAAAACCAATGCAACCATCCACGTTTTCAGATCAACTAAATAAGAATCCTAAAAGGGAAGGAAAAAACAAGATAATGATATGTTGTTTGCAGCAGACAATGATCGTTTTACATAATCCAAATCCCTACTACCTGAACAAACATAAGTGCAAACAGTACAAGGAATCATTTGTTGTATGGGGCATATCATACAAGCTCTGAATAAACAAGTACAACCAGTAGCACAATGGCAAACAAAAGAAACAAAATATCTAAAATAGCAATAACAATCCCAACAACAACATGCGCTCTCCAGTAAATGCCTCTTTGCTTCAAACAATATTGATGTACTAAACATGATTTTTAAGTAAAAATGTCATTTCGGTTGAAAAATAATTTTTCTGTAATGTCTACATCAAAACAATTCTCAGAAAAATTAACACCACTTAAGCAAACATACCATGAGTACATTTAAAATAATTGAACCAAGAAAAGAGAAAAAAGGAGAAACATGTATAGTAACCCTTGATCAGGCATGAAATGATTTTAAACATTTAAATAGTAAAAATAATTAAAAGATCCTTTACAAAATATGAAATAGGAGGCTCAGAATCATCTTTTGTCAATCACAAGAACAGACCATAGATCTTGCCTCTTCTTGCCCAAATCCCATCCTAAGAGATAGACATGGCTGCAGTGGTTGCCATGAAGGCCATCCAAACTGCCTCGCCATCATCCTATTAAGATTGGAAAACCGAGCATTGAAAAAAACCATAAAGCCTTTATGCTTCATACTAATGCATAAGAATCTGTGACTTGCCAACACCATGGAGAAACAATCTTGTGTTTAAAAGCCCAAATGGTGATTGGTCAAATCCATCATTGACTTTTATTTATCATCATAGCCTCTTCGTAATTCAAAAGCAAGATACCGAGAAGCAAAGATGAAAACAATACAGTGAAATTTACAAAAAAAATATATAAATCATTAAAGCTATGAAAGAATAAAAAGAACAAAGTTGGAAGAAAAGAAGCAATCCTCTTGAATGTATTATTTCTTTCCCCACACCAAAACAAGCTCCGTATCCCCTAAATACCTCAGTTAAATAAGAACCCTAATTGAGAATAAAAAACTAAGAACTATTTGTTGTTTGCATCAGACAATGATCATTTATGATCATTTTACACCATCCAACTTAATCAATGCTTAACCAACGCAGGGGCAACAATGTCATCAACACAATTGCAACCCCTATTACCTGAACAAGCATTTGCACAAACGGTACACAGAATCATATGCATTATAGGACATATGATTTAAGCCCCGAATAACAAACAAGTACAAATAATAGCATGACAACAAACATAAGAAACAATGTATATTACATGACAAGAACAGCCCCAATAACCACATGCGCACACCCCTAGATGCTTCATTGCTTCAAACAATAACAATTTACCTGAACATGAAAGTGTTTTGCAAGCATAAATCCATGACAATGTGAGCAAAAAGGATTTGTTCATTTAAAAAAGAAAATCTTCTAAGTTTCTAACCCCAAATTGTACCCATACAAAGTTCCCAGCAAATACAGTTTGTTTGTTTGTTTGTTGTAGCAAAACTCAAAGACTTTCTTTAACTGGACCAATTATCATATTTTCATATTTTTTTCCTCAATTGAATTTTAACATCTTGATAATAATTCTTAAAAGTACTAAAATTAACATAATGTTGAAGATAACATGTAAACTTCTCGTAGAAGCTTAAAGTGATCCAAATCTCATATGAACAAAAAAAAAAAATTAAAACAAAATTATGAAAGCACACAAAACTTGTAAATATTAAAAAATGTCATTTTGGTTGAAAAATAATTTTTCTGTAATGTCTACGTCAAAACAATTCTCAGAATAATTAACACCACTTAAGCAAATATACCATTAGTACATTTAAAATAATTGAACCAAGAAAAGAGAAAAAAGGAGAAACATGTACAGTAACCCTTGATCAGGCATGAAATAATTTTAAACATTTAAATAGTAAAAATAAACAAACGTTCCCTTATAAAATAAGAAATAGGAGGCTCAGATTCATCTTTTGTCAATCACAAGAACAGACCATAGGTCTTCCCTTTTCTTGCCCAAATCCCATTCTAAGAGATAGACATGGCTACAGTGGTTGCCATTAGGCATCCAAACTGCCTCATCATCATCCTATTAAGATTGGAAAACCGAGCATTGAAAGAGACCATAAAGCCTTTATGCTTTATACTAATGCATAAGAATCTGTGACTTGCCAACACCATGGAGAAACAATCTTGTGTTTAAAAGCCCAAATGGTGATTGGTCAAATCCATCATTGACTTTTATTTATCATCATAGCCTCTTCATAATTCAAAAGCAAGATACTTAGAAGCAAAGATGAAAACAATACAGTGAAATTTACAAATAAAAAATATAAATCATCAAAGCTATGAAAGGATAAAAAGAAAAAGGTCGGAAGAAAAGAAGCAATCCTCTTGAATGTATTATTTTTTTCCCCACACAAAAACAAGCTCCATATCCCCTAAATACCTCAGTTAAATAAGAACCCTAATTGAGAATAAAAAACTAAGAACTATTTGTTGTTTGCATCAGACAATGATCATTTATGATCATTTTACATCATCTAGCTTAATCAATGCTTAACAAATGCAGTGGCAACAATGTCATCAACATAATTGCAACCCCTATTACCTGAACAAGCATTTGCCCAAACAGTACAAAGAATCATATGCATTATGGGGCATAGGATTTAAGCCCTGAATAACAAACAAGTACAAACAATAGCACGACAACAAACATAGGAAACAATGTATCTGACAAGGTAAGAACAACCCCAATAACCACATGCGCACTCCCCTAGATGCTTCATTACTTCAAACAATAACGATTTGCCTGGACACGAAAGTATTTTGCAAGCATAAATCCATGACAATGTGAGCAAAAAGGATCTGTTTATTTAAAAAAGAAAACCTTCTAAGTTTCTAACCCCAAATTATACCCATACAAAGTTCCCAACAGATACAGTAGTTTGTTGTAGAAAAACTCAAAGACTTCCTTTAACTAGACCAATTATCACATTGCATATTTTTTTCCTCAATTGATTTTTAACATCCTGATATAAATTCTTAAAAGTACTAAAATTAACATAATGTTGAAGATAACATGTAAACTTCTCATAGAAGCTTAAAGTGATATAAATCTCATATGAACAAAAAAAACACTTGAAACAAAAATATGAAAGCACACCAAACTTGTAAATATTTAAAAATGTTATTTAGGTTGAAAAATAATTTTTCTATAATGTCTACATCAAAACAATTCTCAGAAAAATTAACTCCACTTAAGCAAATATACCATGAGTACATTTAAAATAATTGAACCAAGAAAAGAGAAAAAAAAAGGAGAAACAAGTATAGTAACCCTTGATCAAGCATGAAATAATTTTAAACATTTAAATAGTAAAAATAATCAAAAGACCCTTTACAAAATATGAAATAGGAGGCTCATATTCATCTTTTTTCAATCACAAAATAGACCATAGGTCTTGCTTCTTCTTGCCCAAATCTCATCCTAAGAGATAGAAATAGCTGCAGTGGTTGCCATGAAGGCCATCCAAACTGCCTCGCCATCATCCTATTAAGATTGAAAAACCGAGCATTGAAAAAGACCATAAAGCCTTTATGCTTCATACTAATGCATAAGAATCTGTGACTTGCCAACACCATGGAGAAACAATCTTGTGTTTAAAAGCCCAAATGGTGATTGGTCAAATCCATCATTGACTTTTATTTATCATCATAGCCTCTTTGTAATTCAAAAGCAAAATACTGAGAAGCAAAGATGAAAACAATAGAGTGAAATTTACAAAAAAAATATATAAATCATCAAAGCTATGAAAGGATAAAAAGAAAAAGGTTGGAAGAAAAGAAGCAATCCTCTTTAATGTATTATTTCTTTCCCCACACCAAAATAAGCTCCGTATCCCCTAAATACCTCAGTTAAATAAGAACCCTAATTGAGAATAAAAAACTAAGAACTATTTGTTGTTTGCATCAGACAATGATCATTTATGATCATTTTACATCATCTAGCTTCATCAATGCTTAACCAATGCAGTGGCGATAATGTCATCAACACAATTGCAACCACTATTACCTGAACAAGCATTTGCAAAAACGGTACAAAGAATTATATGCATTATTGAGCATAGGATTTAAGCCCTGAATAACAAACAAGTACAAACAATAGCACGACAACAAACATAGGAAACAATGTATCTGGCATGGCAAGAACAGCCCCAATAACCACATGTGCACTCCCCTAGATGCTTCATTGCTTCAAACAATAACGATTTGCCAGGACATGAAAGTGTTTTGCAAGCATAAATCCATGACAATGTGAGCAAAAAGGATCTGTTCATTTAAAAAAGAAAACCTTCTAAGTTTCTAATCCCAAATTGTACCCATACAAAGTTCCCACCAAATACAGTTTGTTGTAGAAAAACTCAAAAACTTTTTTTAACTAGACCAATTATCACATTGCACATTTTTTTCCTCAATTGATTTTTAACATCCTGATAATAATTCTTAAAAGTACTAAAATTAACATAATATTGAAGATAACATGTAAACTTCTCATAGAAGCTTAAAGTGATCTAAACCTCATATGAACAAAAAAAAAACTTTGAAACAAAATTATGAAAGCACACCAAACTTGTAAATATTTAAAAATGTCATTTTGGTTGAAAAATAATTTTTCTGTAATGTCTACATCAAAACAATTCTCAGAAAAATTAACTCCACTTAAGCAAATATACCATGAGTACATTTAAAATAATTGAACCAAGAAAAGAGAGAAAAAAAAAAGGAGAAACATGTATAGTAACCCTTGATCAGGCATGAAATAATTTTAAACATTTAAATAGTAAAAATAATCAAAAGACCCTTTACAAAATATGAAATAGGAGGCTCAGATTCATCTTTTTTCAATCACAAAACAGACCATAGGTCTTGCCTCTTCTTACCCAAATCCCATCCTAAGAGATAGAAATGACTGCAGTGGTTGCCATGAAGGCCATCCAAACTGCCTCCCCATCATCCTATTAAGATTGGAAAACCGAGCATTGAAAGAGACCGTAAAGCCTTTATGCTTCATACTAATACATAAGAATATGTGACTTGCCAACACCATGGAGAAACAATCTTGTGTTTAAAAGCCCAAATGGTGATCGGTCAAATCCATTATTGACTTTTATTTATTATCATAGCCTCTTTTTAATTCAAAAGCAAGATACCGAGAAGCAAAGATGAAAACAATAGAGTGAAATTTACAAAAAAAATATATAAATCATCAAAGCTATGAAAGGATAAAAAGAAAAAGGTCGGAAGAAAAGAAGCAATCCTCTTGAATGTATTATTTCTTTCCCCACACCAAAACAAGCTCCGTATCCCCTAAATACCTCAGTTAAATAAAAACCCTAATTGAGAATAAAAAACTAAAAACTATTTGTTGTTTGCATCAGACAATGATCATTTATGATCATTTTACATCATCTAGCTTAATCAATGCTTAACCAATGCAGTGGCGACAATGTCATCAACACAATTGCAACCCCTATTACCTGAACAAGCATTTGCACAAACGGTACAAAGAATCATATGCATTATGGAGCATAGGATTTAAGCCCTGAATAACAAACAAGTACAAACAATAGCACGATAACAAACATAGGAAACAATGTATCTGACATGCAAGAACAGCCCCAATAACCACATGCGCACTCCCCTAGATGCTTCATTGCTTCAAACAATAACAATTTGCCTGGAAATGAAAGTGTTTTGCAAGCATAAATCCATGACAATGTGAGCAAAAAGGATTTGTTCATTTAAAAAAGAAAACCTTCTAAGTTTCTAATCCCAAATTGTACCCATACAAAATTCCCACCAAATACAGTTTGTTGTAGAAATACTCAAAGACTTTCTTTAACTAGACCAATTATCACATTGCATATTTTTTTCCTCAATTGATTTTTAACATCCTGATAATAATTCTTAAAAGTACTAAAATTAACATAATATTGAAGATAACATGTAAACTTCTAATAGAAGCTGGTCTAAATCTCATATGAAAAAAAAAAACTTGAAACAAAATTATGAAAGCACACCAAACTTGTAAATATTTAAAAATGTCATTTTAGTTGAAAAATAATTTTTCTGTAATGTCTACATCAAAACAATTCTCAAAAAAATTAACTCCACTTAAGCAAATATACCATGAGTACATTTAAAATAATTGAACTAAGAAAAGAGAAAAAAAATAGAGAAACATGTATAGTAACCCTTGATCTGGCATGAAATAATTTTAAACATTTAAATAGTAAAAATAATCAAAAGACCCTTTACAAAATATGAAATAAGAGGCTCATATTCATCTTTTTTCAATCACAAAACAGACCATAGGTCTTGTCTCTTCTTGCCCAAATCCCATCCTAAGAGATAGAAATGGCTGCAGTGATTGCCATGAAGGCCATCCAAACTGCCTCGCCATCATCCTATTAAGATTGGAAAACTGAGCATTAAAAGAGACCATAAAGCCATCATCATAGCCTCTTTGTAATTCAAAAGCAAGATATCGAGAAGCAAAGATGAAAACAATAGAGTGAAATTTACAAAAAAAAAAATATAAATCATCAAAGCTATGAAAAGATAAAAAGAAAAAGGTTGGAAGAAAATAAGCAATCCTCTTGAATGTATTATTTCTTTCCCCACACCAAAACAAGCTCCTTATCCCCTAAATACCTCAGTTAAATAAGAACCCTAATTGAGAATAAAAAATAAGAACTATTTGTTGTTTGCATCAGACAATGATCATTTATGATTATTTTACATCATCTAACTTAATCAATGCTTAACCAATGCAGTGGCGACAATGTCATCAACACAATTGCAACCCCTATTACCTGAACAAGCATTTACACAAACGGTACAAAGAATCATATGCATTATGGAGCATAGGATTTAAGCCCTGAATAACAAACAAGTACAAACAATAGCACGACAACAAACATCGGAAACAATGTATCTGACATGGCAAGAACAGCCCCAATAACCACATGCGCACTCCCCTATATGCTTCATTGCTTCAAACAATAACGATTTGCCTGGACATGAAAGTGTTTTGCAAGCATAAATCCATGACAATGTGAGCAAAAAGGATCTGTTCATTTAAAAAAGATAACATTCTAAGTTTCTAACCCCAAATTATACCCATACAAAGTTCCCACCAAATACAGTTTGTTGTAGAAAAACTCAAAGACTTTCTTTAACTAGACCAATTATCACATTGCATATTTTTTTCCTCAATTGATTTTTAATATCCTGATAATAATTCTTAAAAGTACTAAAATTAACATAATATTGAAGATAACATGTAAACTTCTCATAGAAGCTTAAAGTGATCTAAATCTCATATGAACAAAAAAAAAACTTGAAACAAAATTATGAAAGCACACCAAACTTGTAAATATTTAAAAATATCATTTTGGTTGAAAAATAATTTTTCTGTAATGTCTACATCAAAACAATTCTCAGAAAAATTAACTCCACTTAAGCAAATATACCATGAGTACATTTAAAATAATTGAACAAAGAAAAGAGAAAAAAAAAAAGGAGAAACATGTATAGTAACCCTTGATCAGGCATGAAATAATTTTAAACATTTAAATAGTAAAAATAATCAAAAGACCCTTTACAAAATATGAAATAGGAGGCTCAGATTCATCTTTTTTCAATCACAAAACAGACCATAGGTCTTGCCTCTTCTTGCCCAAATCCCATCCTAAGAGATAGAAATGGCTGCAGTGGTTGCCATGAAGGCCATCCAAACTGCCTCGTCATCATCCTATTAAGATTGGAAAACCGAGCATTGAAAGAGACCGTAAAGCCTTTATGCTTCATACTAATGCATAAGAATATGTGACTTGCCAACACCATGGAGAAACAATCTTGTGTTTAAAAGCCCAAATGGTGATCGGTCAAATCCATCATTGACTTTTATTTATCATCATAGCCTCTTTGTAATTCAAAAGCAAGATACCGAGAAGCAAAGATGAAAACAATAGAGTGAAATTTACAAAAAAAATATATAAATCATCAAAGCTATGAAAGGATAAAAAAAAAAGGTTGGAAGAAAAGAATCAATCCTCTTGAATGTATTATTTCTTTCCCCACACCAAAACAAGCTCCGTATCCCCTAAATACCTCAGTTAAATAAGAACCCTAATTGAGAATAAAAAACTAAGAACTATTTGTTGTTTGCATCAGACAATGATCATTTACGATCATTTTACACCATCCAGCTTAATCAATGCTTAACCAATGCAATGGCGACAATGTCATCAACACAATTGCAACCCCTATTACCTGAACAAGCATTTACACAAACTGTACAAAGAATCATATGCATTATGGAGTATAGGATTTAAGCCCTGAATAACAAACAAGTACAAACAATAGCACGACAACAAACATAGGAAACAATATATCTGACATGGCAAGAACAGCCCCAATAACCATATACGCACTCCCCTAGATGCTTCATTGCTTCAAACAATAACGATTTGCCTGGACATGAAAGTGTTTTGCAAGCATAAATCTATGACAATGTGAGCAAAAAGGATCTGTTCATTTAAAAAAGAAAACTTCTAAGTTTCTAACCCAAAATTGTACCCATACAAAGTTCCCATCAAATACAGTTTGTTGTAGGAAAACTCAAAGACTTTCTTTAACTAAACCAATTATCACATTGCATATTTTTTTCCTCAATTGATTTTTAACATCCTGATAATAATTCTTAAAAGTACTAAAATTAACATAATGTTGAAAATAACATGTAAACTTCTCATAGAAGCTTAAAGTGATCTAAATCTCACATGAACAAAAAAAAACACTTGAAACAAAATTATGAAAGCACACCAAACTTGTAAATATTTAAAAATATCATTTTGTTTGAAAAATAATTTTTCTGTAATATCTACATCAAAACAATTCTCAGAAAAATTAACTCCACTTAAGCAAATATACCATGAGTACATTTAAAATAATTGAACCAAGAAAAGAGAAAAAAAAAGGAGAAACATGTATAGTAACCCTTGATCAGGCATGAAATAATTTTAAACATTTAAATAGTAAAAATAATCAAAAGATCCTTTACTAAATATGAAATAGGAGGCTCAGATTCATCTTTTTTCAATCACAAAACAAACCATAGGTCTTGCCTCTTCTTGCCCAAATCCCATCCCAAGAGATAGAAATGGCTGCAATGGTTGCCATGAAGGCCATCCAAACTGCCTCGCCATCATCCTATTAAGATTGAAAAACCGAGCATTGAAAGAGACCATAAAGCCTTTATGCTTCATACTAACGCATAAGAATCTGTGACTTGCCAACACCATGGAGAAACAATCGTGTGTTTAAAAGCCCAAATGGTGATCGGTCAAATCCATCATTAACTTTTATTTATCATCATAGCCTCTTTGTAATTCAAAAGCAAGATACCGAGAAGCAAAGATGAAACCAATAGAGTGAAATTTACAAAAAAAATATATAAATCATCAAATCTATGAAAGGATAAAAAGAAAAAGATTAGAAGAAAAGAAGTAATCCTCTTGAATGTATTATTTCTTTCCCCACTCCAAAACTAACTTCATATCCCCTAAATACCTCTATCAAATAAAAACCCTGAATGTGAATAAAAAAAACTAGAGAACGATTTGTTGTTAGCATCAGACATTGATCATTTCACATCATCTAGCTTAATGGATGCTTATTAAATGGATTAAAGAGGGCTACAACATCATCAACACAATCACAATCCCAACTACCTGAAAAAGCAATTATGCAAACGGTACAAAGAATCATTTGCTATATGGGACATATAATTCAAACAAGTATAAGCAGTAGCATGACAGTGAACAACTATCTTAAATAATACGAACAGCCACAACAACCACATGCATTCTCTCCTGGATGTCTCATTGTTTCAAACATTAACAATGTACCTGGACATGGAAGTGCTTCGCAAGCATAACTCCATGACAACATGAGAAAAAAGGACCTCTCAAGGTAGGTTCATTCAAACAAGAAATCCTACTAAAGAGCTTATAATGAACCCCAAATTCTAGAACTATCCCTTTATGGATGAGGCAAATGCAAAAGACAATAAATACTGTAAAACATCCAAACTTAACACGGTGATAGTTTGTACCATCTTTAATGCAGCATAACTGTACATGAACTTTCAAACAAAAAACATTCCTAGAGAATATCCATAAAAATGTCAAAATCTTACACAGCCAGAGATCACCATTTTAACGTAGATACAAACCTTTAGAATATGTTACACAACATTGCAAGCCTTAAGTACAGCAAGTGACAATCTCATATATGCTGAAAACAAATAATGATGATTGTTCAATGAAAAATGAACAAATAATTAGAAAATAAACATGGATAATAATAAAAATCTACAAAGAAATAATAAATTATAAAATCTATACCTATATTATTCATTTTTAACTTGCAGCAGACCATACAAATCTAAAATCTGGAATCCAAATTATTTTAGTTTCCTATAAAAGCAAGCAACTAAATGCTTTGGAAAAGTATACACAACACTACAAAGTCCATATTTCCAGCAACTAGTACACCTTTTGCAAACAGATTCTTGGAACACACGGTCTTCCGCTATTGTCATCATTCTGCTTAGGATTGCAATATCAGACAACAAAGAGTCGGATGACACGGCAACATCAAGACATGGGAATAAGGTTATGAAGAAAATAAGATGTAACTACATTCAGATACACCTGCTAAGGGTATGAGTATAATCTCTACTAAGAATTTTCCAGATCACGTCACTCAAAATTACAGGTACATGAATGTAAAAGAAAATGAATGCTAATCAAAACCAAGAAACTAATAACATTGTGACCTGAGATCATTTAAGGTATTAATGACGAACATCATTATTTCTAACTAGGGTTTCATTCAGGATTAATTACTGCAATATATACATTGCAATCTCCGCCAACAAGATAGAATGCACGCCCCCAAGAATCGTGATATCAGTGACTCGGGAAGTATACGATATGCTCCTCCGAAACTTACCTTCAGATGAGCTCCACATCTGTAAATACTATCCTCAAGTACATCTTCCAAAGGAATACTGGAAAATGCCCGACATCACCATTTAGAATTGGTAAGCCGAGCATCGAAGAAAGTAGATGGAGTTTAGGGTTAGGATCAAGGTTATACATATGCATTGATAATCTGCGATTCGCCGTCACCATGATCGATCCAAGCGCGCCAAAATGACAGACGATCTACTCCGTCAGTAAGCTTCATGTCGCATCATCGCCGCCTCTTATATCGAAGGCAAGAGAGAAAAGTGAAAACAAAGAAGTAGAAATGCGAGGTAGATCAGGAAAAACAAATCATCGGCATTGGAGAGGAGAAAGAGAGAAGGGAGAGGAGGCGTTCCTGCTCTCGTTCCCCCCTTTGTGCCTCGAACTAACTGGGATGGAAGTCTCTCGATCCCGGGTATTTATGGGCGAGACGCACCAATTTTAAACGACTTGGGTCGGGTTTAAAGGCCCTCGACTTGGCTCGGTCCGTTTACCTGGCCCGGTCTATTTACCTGCTCGTTAGCCTGTTATACTATTCGTTTTGCTGATGTGGATGTCTTTTAGTTTTATATTTTAGAAATTACAACATTATCTCTACCCACAACCTCACCCGCATCGGGTGGGTCCCAAGTGTTCCCTTCACTCTCTACCATCTCCGCACAGGTGAAGGACGCCAAGGCTATCTCTACTTCCCACATTATCTCTACTTCCCTTTCTTTTTCTTCATCCGTCCTCTCCTATAATTCGTTTTCCCTTTTTATCCCCATCTTATTAACGGCCTTTGATACATCTGCTTTTATTAAGCATTTATCATAACAAAACTTTCAGTTCTACGGCACAGTTTTTATTTGATTTCTGCAAATCTACAATTTGATGCTTTAAAATTAACTCAAAGTTAATTTCTTTTTTACTTCCATTTAGGACCAGTTTCTGATTTAGTGTTTGATTTTCTACTTATCTGTCATCCAGAAAAAAAAAAAAAAAAAAAAAAAAAAATCTAATTTCTCACCAAATTATCAGTCAAGATGGAGGTATAAGAATCCCACCCCAAAAATAATTTGGCTACTAGTGGTAGAAGCTGAGCACCATACTTTGTTTCTGAAAACAAGAATTGTCACCCTCAAACTAGTTGACAAGTTGAATAAAATCAGTCAAGATGGAGGTTTAAGAATCCCACCCCAAAAATAATTTGGCTACTAGTGGTAGAAGCTACCATATTTTGTTTCTGAAAACAAGAATTCTCACCCTCAAACTAGTTGACAAGTTGAATAAGTTGCCATCCTATAGACTCTTCTTAAATGTCAATTCATTCTGAAACCGCAAAAAGGAGGTTAATACAATTCAAATATTGATTTATAATTGCTCTGAAAGAGAGTGTAGGAAAAATTTTGTTGAATGAGAGGATCAAGACAAACAACTGTGTGCACAGTTCTCTTCTGTCCAATATGTTGAAAAAGAGAAGTTGAAATAAAATCCAACACAAGATTTAGGACAGAAAGTAATAAAGCAAGTGCCAATAGAGTTGGATGTCAATTCCAAATTTAAATAACAATGACCATGTGCCAATAGATCAGATCCACAAAGCATGTCAGTAATCAACCATAAACTGAGCATCAAAGAACCACAAACACATAGTAGGTTCCCCTAGGAAGACCAACACAGCATCACAAATTAGAAAAAGAGAACTAATTTACCAAGAATCTATTGGAGGGGATCATTTATGAACCATTTGCAGGACGAAAAAAAAAAAAAGACTTAATCCACTTATCTAAGATCACCAACTAAGAAAAACTAGTGATGGATCAAGATACCATATCAACCTTCACAACATTTTGAGTAATTTGATGCAAAAGGTTTTCAATAACAAAGGATTTGAACATTTTGAAAGTTGTCCTATATAATCAAGATGCCATATGGGCCTCTACAACAGTAATAAAGTAATTTGATGCAAAATTGTTCAACAACAAAGGATTAAAATATTTTGAAATTTTTGTCCAATATAATTTACATACAGTAGGTGAAAGCAGAATACAGCTGATCTAAACAAGTTACTAAAAGCAAACCATCTAATAAGCGAACACAGCCTACAAATTCAGTTAGTCACTACAAATAGGCCATCAAGCAGATGGCTCAAAATTATTAGTGATTATGTCATCCAGCCAGGTCAACTTGTTTAAGTCTTGATACCAACCCTACCTGTAGTAAGCCTGTTGATAGCCAGGTGCCACTCCATTGTTGTATCCTCCCAAGGGATTGTAATTTCCATAGACTGGATAACTCATAGGTGGTGAGTGGTATGGCGCACCAAGTGCGACAGGGCCTACTTCGGCTGGATATCCATAGGAGTCCCTGATGACTGGAGGGCTCCTGCTACCATAGACACCGTGTCCTGCTGGACTATCATAAGGATAAGATGCTGCCGCAGGGTATGTGGTATGGGCAGATGGTGAGCGTACAAAGGCAGGAGCAGCAGGGGAGGAGACGTGCACATTGTTTGTTAGACGACCAGCCTTGGCAGGAGGCATTGGTCCCCCATTATTAGCTCGTGTTCGCTTGTTGGCAGGAGCTGCAGGACCACCACCAGAAGGTTTTTTCTTCTCCACCTTGGCCTTCTCCAATTGTTCAAGTCGCTTCTGAAGGCTCTCTAATGGAAACTCGGCTTCAAGCTTGTGTTCTTGAATACATTTTATAGCAGCCCGAATAATTGACTGTTCCTTGCGGCATGTGTAATTCTGCAATAGAACAGAATGAGCACCATTGACTTCTACATACATGTCAAACATTAGACAAACTACAGAATCACATGAAGCATTTCAAATCATTACCAAGATTAGGGATCCAAAAATGTCAGTGTAAGTTATACGATGTGACAAATTAAAAAGTAAAAAAAAAATCAGGAATGAGTAGGTTACCATGGTTTGCCCACCACCGTTGTGATCCTCAAAGGTTGAAGTTGCTTTATTTGAGTCTTTCAGGAAGGATTTTAGCAGTGAAACAGGAGTAAACTTGTCCTGAAGGCCAGCCTCATAGGCAAAGTTTATTGCATCCAGCTGATGTCCCTTGCTAATTAGTTCCTCAACAACATCTGCAAATGCAAAAAGTCCTTAAGTGAAACAATAACCTTGTACAAGTGACAATAGCACTGATCCACCATAAGCAGCATTTTCTTTTCATGCAGACATTAAACAGAAAGAAAGCACAAATAGCACAGATAATGAGCAAAAACAGGAAAAGACAAAAAGTATGTGGATTTGTACAAATAAATTTTCATATAAAATATCAAAAACAAGAGGATACATGTTTCTATGTGATAACCATCAATCAAAGTCATACCAGAAAATGATGCAGAAGATAAGTATGATTATGGTCACAATATGATAAATCTGTTGAATATAGGGTCAATCCACAGACAAGAGTGCCAAGCTGAGCTAACACGACTTTCCAAGCTAGTTCATATTGTTTATAATTGTTGCTCTGCAAAAGTAGCATTGGAAGTAATAACCCGTATGTAATTGTGAAAGAACAAAACCTTTTTTATCCTTTTCTTCAGAACAAAATAACATGAAACATCAACTAACCTTTTCCCCTTTACCTTTCTTTGACAGTCCCCCATTTCAATAGAAGAAATAGTGCAACAGATGGAGCTTAAAAAATATATAAAGTCTTGCAATGTCTAGCCATTAAATCACCACTTGTAAACAATATATAAATGGTTTGACTAAAATTTATGCAACCAATGCCAGAAATTAAATGGAGCTTCTATTAATTAAAATCCAAAAATGAACATTGCAATCTATCCACAATAAACTTAATTAACACTTTCAAACATGATTTGAAATACCGTTCAGTCTGCACCATAGTTGACCAGTATTTATCGCTCCAAGCAAGGACTAATGTCGGACCATATGAGACGATAGTGGTCGATATTAATTTTTCAATATTTTTGTCCATACTGGGTGGTGTGGATTGATATGCTTGGTATACTGGTATCATACCGTTACAGTAGATCCAGAACAGTCATCTGACCAAGATTTAAATCCATGCTTCGCTCATGATAAAAACAGAGCATAGCATTTTACCAGACTATTAATATCATTGTTCTTCTAATTGACTACATAAAATTCTTACACATAGAAAATAACCGTGGAAAGATGATAGTGTTAGCTTATAGTCTCAAGTATAAGAGAAGTCCTAAGATACACTAGATCATAATCATGATCGAATTACCAGGAAGGAGGAACCAGAGAAGAAATCAATACCTTCCATTTTGTCCTCAAGGCCCAATGAAATAGCCAGCTTTGGCATCTGCCTCCGCCATGCAAAGTTCACCACGAGCCTCTGGTATAACTCCTTGTCGTCCTTCCCTACGATCCCAAAAGTCACCAAATGCTGGAGAAACGTGTGTGCATCGGGTGGCTTCACACTCTCAATCCCTCCGTGCTGCTCCAGCCACATCTTCCACTCCTTCGCCATCTCCCTGGCTCTCTCCCTTATATTTCGAGTTGCCAATGGCCTCACCGTTCCTAGCTCTGGATCCGCCAGGACCGGCACTAGTGATTCCAAGACCAGCACGCAGGCCCACCCGAGATCATTCGGCGACTTCACCGGTCTCTTATCCACGGGGAAGACTCCAGAGACGGCGTCCATCACGAATTTGGCTGGATCGATGCAGTTGGCCAGAGCCACCGGGAGTTCCAACCGGAGGAGCTCCACCTCCTTCCTTTTCGCGACCACAAGGTCGAAGAACCCATTGAAATCCATCTTCGTGCACAAAGAATGCAGCTTTTCGGCGAGATCAAGCTCGTCCCCCCCCCCGCAGCTGTGGCGGATAGGGCCTCGACGGCGGCGGCACGGCGCTCGTCGAGCTTGGCGATAGCAAGGTTGACGGCGGAGTCAATGGAGAGCTCGCGGCGGCGGAGAGAGTCGAGGGCGTGCCCGGTGGAGGCGTCGAGGGACTGGCGCTTGGACCGAAGGGCCTCCGACTTTATCTCGAGCCCCTGCTGGAGGATGGAGAAGTGGTCGGAGAGCTCCTTCCACAGCAGCGTGCAGCTGGTGATGAGCTCCCGCTGCTTCTCCAGCTCTGCGAAGCTCTGCTGCACCACCGAACTCGGGATGACGGCAGCCGCCTCCGAACCCATCTCCAATCTCTCCGAATCGCACCTCAAAACCTCGATTTCTGATTTCAATCACGGGACAAACAGAGATATATATAAATCTCACTTTAGATTTTAAATATCTAAAACATTTGATAACATATTAATATTTTATGATAATATGTTTTTTTTATTATGGTATAACATTTTTATTGATAGGAGACATTGGAGATTGTTTATATTTTATATCATAGAACTTTGAATAATTAGGATCTTTTGAGTTCTTGTTATCATAATATTAGTAGTATAATAGACTTGCATAATTGATTATAATTATCTTTATTATATTATATTTTATTTATAATGATTTGATGGGCCAATCCAAATCGGAGATAAACAGGTTCTCAATTTTGGTGGTACTACTACGACAATAGGAATCTTAATAGCTCCAATTATTTTCTCCATCATTGCAAGCAATAGCAATAGCAATAGCAATTGCTTGCCTACAAAATTCATGGGCTCCTAATCTTATGTGCATTATAAGGTCGGAGACAGATAAGACAGAACCCACAAATTAAGATCGATCCAAACTTGATTGTGTGTTGTCCTTCCCCATCTTATCTCTAATTTACATCTTTCTTTTAGCTGTCATCTCTCATTCCATAACATATTTTTTAAGTTACTTATCTTTACTCAAAATTCAAAGGTTTCGAATAATTCAGTTGATAATTATAGATAATTCAGTTGATAATTATATATATATATATAATAGTTATTATGTATGAAACAAATAAATAAATAAATAAATAAATTATCGATAGCAAAATCTTGAGATTTTTTTCATTGGAAAATGTCATGTCTCCCTTATTATTATTTTTATTCCTTTTGTTCGCTAAACTACTATTCCTATATAATCACATAATTAACGTTATTCTTTTGATATAATTTAATCTTCATCGCAGATTTGTTCCCTAAACACATCACAGACAAGTGATGCTACCAATTAATCGAGGAACTAACTCTACATGAAATCAACGAGGAGGAACCTTCTTAACGTTGCTTATATCACTGGCTCAGAAGGCCCGAAAGGGCAACGATGAAGCCATCGCTTCATTTTCAACTCCAAAGGTCAAACAAAACGTGTGACACAAACCAAAATTTTCTCGACCGATGGAGTAAAAAGAGAGAGACATCTGCAATAATATTCCAAGAGGGACCATCTCCTTTCACTCTCGCCTCAAGCAGAAGACTCTAATCCTTTGGAAAAGTCTTGTGTTCTTGGTTTTTTTAGGCTTTTGAGAAGTTACACAAGGATGTCTGTCATCAAAGGGAAAAAGTGGCTCACGATGTGCGAGAGGTCGTCAACATGACAACCCAAAAGTCCATCTGAACCTGAAAGCCAAAGAAAAGAGGAACAAAAGACAACAGCTGAATTGTTTACAACTTGGCATATACGAAAACACTTTAGCGAGAAACCTGCAGACGAGACAAGATAGTATTATAATATGACTCTCATTTGCTCAAAGACCTGAGAGCCCAAAACCGAAAAAAGTGGGTCGATGCAAACCCATTAGGTCCAGATGAAACTGCAAATTCCTATGAGCGAGAGTTGGGAAGGAAGGAAAGAAGGAAGCAGATAGAGAGAGTATATAGTAAGATGATGCAAGAAACACGACACCATTAGAATCCAAGGAGCCTCTTGCATGCCCTTAGGAACTTTCCCTTGTTCTTCTTCTTCTTCCTGGAATACCTCATCTGCTGCTGCTGCTCCTCCTCCTCGTCCATTAAGTCAGCACCGCCATCTTCGTCACCAGTGTCATGGATCCTGCAGTAGCCCTCTCTGACCGAGGAGGACCTCCTCATGGAGAAGGCCCTCATGACCGCACTCTGAAGGCCGGTGGAGCCATTAGAGAACCTCTGAGAGGCAGAGGAGCAGGTCCTGCTGAGTATCACCCCAAACCTCTGCCCGCCTTCCTCCTCCTCCTCCTCCTCCTCCTCCTGCTGCTGCAGCCACGAGAAGTGGTCGACAGGCTTGATGACACCAGCAGCTTCTTTTTGTTGAGGCTCTGGGGCTTCTTTCGGTGGGGGAGAGAAGAAGGTGGGATCTGAGAACTCCATGGATCTTGACTTGGCCGTGGAGCCCGTGACCACTCCCATCCTGGAGTATCCACCCATGTCGCTCGCTGCAAGGAGTGATGTTGTGGCTTCAAATCACAGTGTGGTGGAAGACGGTCAGAGGAGACATGGAAGTCGAGCAGGAACAGTCGTCATAGATCTGGAAGTGGCAGTGGCGTTTTGGGTGGTGCAAAAGTGTGGGGATGAGGAAAGAGTGATGGTGGTTTGGAGTAGGAAATGTGGGAGAGAGGAACGTGCAGTAGACTCTGGGTTACAAAACCGAGAGATGGACCGAGTCGCATCGTTTTGCTTGGAAACACGGCGGTCAATATATACACAGATATGTGCGCGCGCGCGTGTGTGGAATGATGGATCTGCATCGTTTTGCTTTAAGATTCGTGCACAAACTTGATTGATCGATCGATCGATCGATGATCTTAAATTTTAGGCCAGATGGTGATGATGATGATGATGATTATTATTATTATTATTATATAATACAAATAATAAGATGGCGAAGATAAAATTTGATTCATTATTTATTTAATATGAGAAGATGATAAACTCGTTAAATGATCAGAATCTGGATTAACACTAAGATTAGATGGATAAGGTATATATATTATCACCAAATAATACATATATTTTTTTAAGTAGCTAAGATTTGTGGAATGAGGATTTGATTGAGCAACTAATGAAATCGAGTACATTCATTATTAGATCAATTATTTAGGCGTACTAAAAATGTGTAGATTGAGATTTGAAATGTATTAAGTAAAGTCGATCACCAAATCAATTATTTGTACTATTTCATGCATGCCAATCTGCTCGAACAGACGTGACCGGAATACAAATCCGAGCAGAGGGCGCCAAGCAATGACGCGTGAACGGCCCCCACACCTTCGGCACCGACTTAACGCACCACCCGATGATTCGTGACGGAAATCGTCGGTGGAGTCGCGGAGCGCAGTGATAGGTGTTTGTGGAAATGCGGGAGGTGTTAGTGGCACCGCATCACGACACCGGGGAGCTCGGTTGTCGAAGCACGAGCTCCACAGGCATTAGATGCGAGGCGATGCAGGTTAACGTGGGCAGAGACGAGCGTGGCCACATGCTCTTCTCTTCTCTGGTCCCCATTGTTGACCACCTGCGCAGATGGAGATGGAGATCTTTTATTCTGTTCATCCTTCTCTATGCATAAAGAGAACGGATCGAGACGACTGTTGGAACTTTGACTGGATGCCATCAATTGCATCACAAATCTTTTTGTTGGAGCTGAAGTTATAATAAAAACAACATAAATTGCTTTCATTGAGATTTGAACTCAAGACCTCCCGCTTACTAAACGGGTGCTCTAACCAACTGAGCTATGAAAGCTATATTTATAATTTTAATATATATATTAAATAGAAATATTATTACTAAGACACGCTTTCGAAACCCGATTTATTATATTAGCCTTTGCCTTTGTTGGCCATCTAAATTATAACGATAACAATAATAAAATCATGAGTCCAAACTATTTATGATCGATAAATTTTATGAGATTTAATATATTTTTATTTTGATTGTTAGTGACCTAATAAAACTTTTCATCTAAACTTAAGATCGATATTGTTTTAAAAAAATAAATAAATTATATATATAATAAAAATAATTTTTACGATATAATCAAATATAATGATATAAGTCGGGTAATTTATATGTCTCATTGGATCATTTGATGTACAAGGAGGTGTTTGATATGTGCTAAGGTTAAGAGGTCAAGCAAGTGATGAAACATACTTGTCGATGGGATGTTAATTTATTCCGGATATCAAATATGAAATGAAGGGTGATGGGAATCTCGCATTTGTAGATGAGTCCTAAAACAAAAAAAATAAAAACAAGTGTTAACCAAACAAGTGTAATTCAGCTCTTTTTTTGTTTTAAAAAAATGAAAAAGCAATGAATACATTAGTTTTATTCTATTTCATCCTTTAGGATCTTAATTATTAAAAAATTACCTGTTAAAATGAAACCTAAGATAAATATTTTAGATAAGTTATGGGACCAAACAATTTAAAGCATGTTGGGTCCTTAATTTTTGTCTTCAAATATTTTTAGAGAGAACAATTTCAAGCATCACAAACAAACTTCCACATGACAACAATTCAAAACATCAAAGATTTGATAAAGCAATAGAAACTTGACCAAACACAAAAGAACTACTTTGAATAGAATCAAACTCTGGCAAATTCATCAAGAAACCGATGTGGAGATCCACAATTCTACAGAAAAAAAAAAACTGTTCATCTGACGTTTCAAGCAACATTCTGTGTCTTCAAGCTTTGAGCTTTCCGTAAAACTTTGCCTTCTCTTCGGTGGTCTGGAAGCGGCCGTGCCCAAACTTGGAAGACGTGTCAACGAACTTGAGCTTGATCTCTTCCATTGCAACTCGTGATGTCTGCTTCAGCAACGACTGCCTCAGGGTCACTACCCTCTTCTTAGGACCAACACAGCATCCCTTGATCAGAAGGTAATCATCCTTGACCACTCCATAATGTGGAAACCCTCCCATTGGTGTTATCCCCTTCTCAGTCCTGCAAGAACCATCAACATCAGCCAACAGAAGGATGAACATAAAGCATGAAGAATGTTAAATACCTAATCAGAGCACCCCATAAACTACTTAATTCAATTCTAAATTAAACAGATGAATCTTTTCTGGAATTTATGATTGCTATCCATAGATATATAAACTATAAAAGAAAGATGCAGCAAGTCCAAAGTACAGCATGGCGTTAACCTGTCAAACTCTGTGGTTGCGAAGTGAGACTCCTCACCAGCCTTTCCAAGCTTATATATCTTCTTGTTCATCTCGGTACGATGGTGGTAACCATTCTGGCCAGCCCTGGCAACTGTGTATGAGACCCTAGCTGGGTGCCATGCACCAATACAAGCCACCTTGCGCAGGCCACGATGGGTCTTCCGAGGGAGACGAGTGACACCCCAACGAGTAACCACGCCCTCATAGCCCTTACCCTTTGTGACTCCTATGATGTCAATCATCTCATCCTTCTGAAAGACAGCATCCACAGGAATCTGTTTCTCGAAGAATTTGTAAGCATAGTCAACCTTTGCAGCAATATCTCCTCCATTAACCTGGATCTCCATCAGGTGAGCCTTCTTCTGCTTCAACCCTTTTAGTTTTCTAATCTGTAAACGAAAACACAAGTCGCTTCAGGCAAGTTTCAGTATGCAAACTGAGAAGAACAGAAAGAAAGACCAAAATGAAGATCTTGAATTAACTGATCATAGCCCAAATGGATAAATAGGTTATATTGCAAATACAAATTCTATGCACCAACATAGAGCACCACAATAATCACATTAAAATATTATTTAACAATGTGGACAAAGACAGAATAAGATGGATGTCTGTATTCTAAAATTGTTGGTGAAATTTTAGACATAAATATCATGAATCCGGTTGATGCAGTCAGTAGGTCACAGCAAAGATTAATCACAGTCCAGCAAAAGTTTCATAGGAAACAATATTTTTGAACTTATAAGAATAGAAAATTGGTGATACAAAACATAACAAGTAACATCAGTAGGCATATCTTTGCTTTACTGGTTGGACCCACCAGGTAACCAACAAAAAGAGTGATACAAGGAAGAAAAGGATAAGCATATATCAATACCTGTGTGTGAGCCAAAACACGAATTACAGAGGCATACTTCTTCATCTTCTCCAGCTGTGCCTGGATTTCTTTTTTGCCTTCCTCAGTTTCATACTTCTTTGAGTACTTAACAAACGCCTTCTTCTTTGACTTGGACCAGTTTTTGTAAAATCTCCTTTTCACTTCCTCACTAAGATGCTGAGCCCAAACAGTGTTCAATGACCGGAGGCCACGGGGAGTCTTCACATAAGCAACAACGCCAACTACAACCATTGGGGGTGCTTCAATGATTGTCACTGCTTCACAAGTCTCCTTCTTATGAAGCTCTGCATAGACAAATGGAATTACAAAAAAAGGTGGAAAAATTGTTCCAAACATAACAACACAATTTGCAAAGATCAAATGTATTCTCTTCCTAATGTAAGTTATTAGGCCAAATGTATTAATAAAATGCATACCTTGATATAAAAGACAATGAAAACTTAACTATACAACTTCATGTACCATGATCAGAGAAATGCCAAATAAGTGCTGCTGCAGCCTTTCTTGATAGTTGTTGATGTGTACTTATGCTATATTAAAAAAAGTTTTAACTACCTTCAATTTTAGTGGTTGATGTGTAGCTTATTACTTTTCTAAACTTTACCATTAACAAATTCAAGGAGATGATACATGAGACTGAATACATACTTTGTAATCTAAGCCAAGGGAAATTAAAATATGAAGTGAACCCAGATTCAAGTCAAGGACATACTATCAGAAGTACTAGATTATTCAGTTCCAATGACATTAATTTTTATTATTACACCAGCGGATGCATAATAGAGCATGCATTTATTAAAAGAAAAAAGAAATGTGTTCTTTCAGTGTCATTGTGTATTGTAAGGCATCAGTCTTAAAAAAAAAACAAAAAGCAACTTACTGGATCCAGGCTTATCAACCTCCCGGACTATGTGAGTCATCCCAGACTTGTATGCTACAAAGGCAGTTAGCCCGGGCAGCTTGCTTGGGTCATCCTTTGGGAATGACTTCACTGCATCAAATATACGGCAACAAAAAAAATATATCAAAACCTGAAGTCTGGTATATGATGAAGGGTTTATTGGTTACAGCCACTTGCACATTTAGATACATGATAAAGGGAATGATACAAAATTTGATGATCACATCTTGTTTAAACATATAAACAACTCAGCTGTCGAAGGGTCTACAGCATCAGTTTGGACACTATGATTAACAACTAAAAACATTATGTCAATGAAGATTATTTACACACAATCTGTGACCCTCAGCATATTGAGAGCATGACAAAGTGAACCACAAGCATGTGCATCTTATTGATAGCATATTGTGAAAAATAAAAATAAACATCAAACTACAAAGAGACAAGATGTACTAAAACAAAGAATCATACTAAACAAATGGACTGCTCCTTTGGAGCATGAATGCTTAAGACAAGAAATTTGAAGAAACTTGAATTATAAGCTGAAACCTTTTCCTCTGTGACGGGAGGCTCTTTTTCTAGGAAGGAACCCAAGAGAACCATGACGCGGATGCTCAAATTTGCGATGAGACATTGTGTCTTTAGTCCTTCACAACTATGCAACTATAACAATTCAAGTATCTTTTCATGAGAACTTACACATTTTAAAGCCAAATAAAATATACAACAAATGGAGCATAAGTTCACTAAACTAGAAGAACTATATATATATATATATATATATATATATATATATATATATATATATATATATATATATATATATATATATATATATATATATATATATATAATTTTCAAATTTTAAAAAATGTAGCATTTAAACAAACAAAAGAATTATAAGCAATCCAACTCTTACTAAGAATTAGCATTAAGATCAATTGGAAAACAAGACAGATATCATAGAAGCCAGCAAGCTAAAAACAAGCAACTAACAATAATAAAATAGTCACAATTGCATAATGCAAGATTCAAGAAAGTAGGATTACATAAGCAAACAGGATGACACTGAGGGAAAAAGTTTTTTCCTGAACTTAACCTAGAAAGAGCAAATTTTATTTAAAAATACAGTTTTAGCATTTGCAAATATTCTGAAACCATCATTTTTTGCGTGACATCATGCAAAGATATTTATATGTTACATAGACATAAATGTTAGATAGGGAATTGTCGTCTATGAGTAACTAGCAGAGTAACCTTAACTGAAAAGCATCAGTGACAACCACCAGCTCAAGTAACATGGCATAATAATCCCCCGCAACCAAAGGCCTATGGCACTAATAGATGCCAATTCTCATGCTCTCTCGTATGCCTTTCCAATTCCCCACAATGGGTTTTGGCAGAAAGAGCTCTTAAGAGACTCCGACCTTGATTCAATATAGCGTTGTTTTGGGGGGACTAATCTTGCCAATACCAGAAGTGGAGGTATACTAATGCTCCACAGAAGGCCATCATGCATGTTACCCACAAAATCACAGGAATGCCCCAAGCATCCATGACACATTAAATCAAATGATTACTGAAACAAATAGTAAATAAATCAACTATGACAGCATCAAAACAGGATTACTTTTTTCGTTAACATGCTAATAAATCACAACTAAGAAGAATTTAATCGGCATCTCACTTTGCTCCATCATGAAGTAAATAATATATGTAAATCATACTAAAAATAAACAAGAAACCAAGATTATAATGATAAAACATAATGATTGTAAACAATACATAAACAAAGAAAAAACAAAAAAGCTTTATTAATCAAACAAAACCGGTAAATAGCATACCATTAAAGCTTATATGATCAGATCAACGAACCGCGAAAGCTTTATAAATCATACCACAAAACTGTTAAAGTTCTATTTAATTCCAGAAAAAATAATTACGATCGAAGAGCACCGCGCAAAATACGGATTTGCGAGGAGAAACGACCAAGCAGGAGAGATTCGAGAGGCCAGATCTGAATCGGGCAAGAAAAGGGAGGATATTACCTCGATCGCCAGAGGTCGTAAAGAGAGGAGCACGCGAAACAAAAACGGCCGACTGAAACCCTACCGAAATGGACGAATATACAGGAAAATGGACGGCCGAGATTAGGCGTCCTATGTTTCGATCAGCCCGCATGGAAAACCCTGGAGCTTCGTGTAGATATAGTGAAATGGACGGCGTCGATTGGTGTTCTGTGTTCCGATCAACGGCATGGGGAACCCTAGAGATCGTGTGTCTGTGTATATGTACACGTGGCAAGATGAACGGCCGAGACTGGTCTTCTAAGTTAGTATTCGATTAGCATGTTTAATATAGTAATATTTTTACTAGAAATTGATTTTAAAGTAGAAAACAGCAGCCATTGTAATATTATTTTTATTCTTGCATAAAAATATTTACAAATAATAAAGAAATCAGTTAAAGGACAAAAACATGGGAAAAAAGATAGTGGAGTGATTTCGCCACAACTTGCAATAAATAAAAATTTATGGTAGATAATTTTTTTAAATATTATTAAATTATTATATATTTTTACTAAAAATTAAAAATATATTTTTATTGCATTAAATTACGTATATGATACTTATACATGGATTTGAACATACCACTTATCACTTTGTGAAATAATATAATAATCAAATTAAATATTTTAATAGAGATAATTTTATTTATTATATTAAACGATATAAAAGATGCATTCATAAGCATATTGAACACTAGAATATTTATTAAAGGGCATAGATTCATTGAATAGTTTAGAGTAAAGATAGATATTGGATAAGATGTGTGTTCACATTTCTCTTTTATATAAATATTTTAAATATAAAATTTTATCTATGTATACATAACAAAACTAATAAAATAATTTTAAAAAAAATACTGTGACATATTATTTGAGTAACAATTATCTAAAAAATATATATAAATTGACTTTTGAATCAATTCAAAAATATATTGTTAATATAATTTTAATATTGTTAATATAAAATTTTTAAAAATAAAAAATAGTACTAATGATTCTAAGATGATTAATATCATTTTTTATTTTATAAAATAATAATTATTAATTATTGATTTTTTCAGTAAAAGACTGAGAGTATTTTCATCCAAATAAAAAAAAACCACTCCTAGATAATAATTATAGTAAAATGTAAAGTTTCAAAAGAAAATAGTAGAAAAAGAATATGTAGGGAAAAAAAAGAAAAGAAAACCACCGGCCTTCGAATAGTCAACGAAACTTCATGGCCTGAACTCACTTGCCACTTCCCAACATTGCTTGCAAATGCTTAGATCGAGTAAAGCTACTCCTCAAATTCTGATCCTCTTTCTCTGTTGCTGCTGCAGACTTGGCCAGGATCTAATGTAGAGACTTTGGTGGAGCTGACAAATCCTTGAGTCCTCATGGATCTCACCAAAAGAAGACAAATCCAAGTGTTCATAAGCTTCCCTTGCTCTTTCAACCTGCTATAGGTGTCTCAGTTCATCATGCACTCAATCTGAGTCTTCTCCTCCTCCTCCCACTCTCTCTCTCTCTCTCTCTCTCTCTCTCTCTCTCTCTCACATGTTACCATGAGATCCTCTGCCACCCATCAATGTCTCCTTCAAATGCCACCGAACCCCCCTTCTTCCTACTGCTTCTAGTCCTTCTGTGCCTCCCGGCCGCCGCTTCACCTTTCTCCACCGTCGCCATCTCGCAGTCGTCCAATGTCACCATCGTCTGCGCGCTCGTGCCGTCGCCCGTGGCCTACCGGTACGAACTGAATTGCACCAGCGCCTGCACCCGGGAGCAGCGGTGGTACCCGGCCGGCCGCACGCCTTACGCCGCGGTCGCCGCGGGCAATGGCTTCCTCTGCGGCCTCACCCTGCCAGCCGACCGCTCCAACGCTACCATGCGGTGGTGGGCGCTCCCCGCCCATGGATATGAGGACTACGAGAAGCAGATCTACCGGGGGCCGCCGCTCGCCGCGCTCGCCTCCGGCGACACGCACGTCTGCGCCCTGATCGGCGGCGCGCGCCGGCCGCATTGCTGGCGGTGGGGCGATATGGTCATCCCCGAAGGGGTGAACCTCTCCGAGATCGCCGTCGGGCGGGACTTCGTCTGCGGGCGACTCGGCTGCGGGGCGATCCGCTGCTTCGGGAACGACACGGCAGTCGTCGGGAGGGAGCCGAACGGGAGCTTCAGCATGGTCGCCGCAGGGACCCGACACGCCTGCGGCGCCTCCTCCGACGGCCGCCAGCTGACCTGCTGGGGCGAGGAGGCGCCGCAAGTGGATTCGAATCTCACCCTCGACATCGTCTCCATGGCTTTGGGGGAGAGCAAGACCTGCGTCCTGCAGTCAAACGGAACGGCCCTGTGCTGGGGGGAGGGCTCCCGGCCGCCGGACTCCCTCGCCGGCGAGCAATTCGTCGCAATCCAGGGCAGGGGCGACGCCATCTGCGGCATTTTGGCGATCAACTTCTCGGTGGTTTGCTGGGGGAACGAGCTGTTCCGGCGGAACCACACCATCTACCGCAGCGTCCTGCCCGGGACCTGCTCGCCGATCTCGAGCTGTGGCTGCGGGGTCCTGCCGGGCTCCGGCACCATGTGCCCCTCCGACGAGGGCATCTGCCAGTCCTGCAAGTTCCAACTCAGCTCCAACTCCTCCAACAGCTCGCCATCATCGCAACGAGCAAGCAGTGGTAGCAAAAGGAGAACACTGTTGTTGGTGCTAGGCACGGTGGGACTCGGCTTGGGCTTGTTGGCCTTATCGAGCTTCCTTGTCTATCTCGCTCTCAAGAGCCAGAGAAGTGGTCGGGTTCACCGCACGGTGTGGTGGAGACGATGGAGGCGGCATCCGGCGGCACCGCCTTCCCTGGCGGAGCTGCCTCTCGACAGCCGGCTCGGAGGCGGGACCGTCGAAGAGTTCTCGCTACAGTCTCTGTACGAGATCACCGACAACTTTGCCGAGGCGCACAAGATCGGATCCGGTAGCTTCGGCGCGGTCTACCGCGCGACGCTGCCGGGCGGGCGCGAGGTAGCGATCAAGCGCGCCGACGTCCATGCGGCCGCGGCGTCGTCCGCGTCGCGGCGGCACGAGCAACTGCGGCGGTGGAGCGAGGAGCAGCGGGAGCGTGCCTTCCACTCCGAGCTGGCTCTGCTGTCGCGCATCAACCACAGGAACCTGGTCCTGCTGCTGGGCTTCTGCCGGGAGCGCGGGGAGCGCGTGCTGGTGTACGAGTACATGGCCAACGGCACCCTGCACGACCACCTCCACCGGCGGCCGATGGTCCCGTCGTCGCCGCTGAGCTCGTGGGCCGCGCGGCTGCGGCTGGCGCTGGACGCGGCGCGAGGGATCGAATATCTGCACGCCTACGCCGTGCCGGCCATCATCCACCGCGACATCAAGTCCACCAACATCCTGCTCGACGGGGTGTGGACGGCCAAGGTGGCGGACTTCGGGGTGTCGCTGACGAGCCCCGACAACGAGGGGAGCATCGCCGCCGGCACGGTGGGCTACATGGACCCCGAGTACTACCGGCTGCGGCGGCTGACGGAGAAGAGCGATGTCTACAGCTTCGGGGTGGTGTTGCTCGAGTTGGTGACGGGGTTCAAGGCCATCCACCGGGCCCAGGAGGTGGAAGGTGGGGAAGGCAGCACGACGCCGCGGAACGTGGTGGAGATGGCGGTGCCGTACATCGAGGCGGACGACGTGGCGGTGGTGATGGACAGGAGGGTGCCGCCGGCGTCTGCGGAGGAGCTGGAGGCGGTGGCGTACGTGGCGTACGTGGCGGCGGAATGCGTGCGGGCGGAGGGGCAGGACCGGCCGACCATGGGGGAAGTGGTCGGGGCCCTGGAACGGGCCGTCGCGGCCTGCGCCGACCGGGTCGAGTCCCGGTCCGAGCCGAGCGGCGGACGCAGGGCGTTGTCACGTGCGCCGAGCTTTATGTGAGCTGCGCGATAGAAAACGCAGCACAGATATATCCCACGCATTACTTTTTCTCTTTCTTTTTTGACTTATTTTTCTCGGACTTGCAGCATTTTTGAAAGGGTTATGTGATTAATCATCCCACAAAAACTACATTCTTTCTCATTGATTCTTATTTTTTTCTTTTGTTCTTAATAAAATTAGTGAAAATGTGTCAAAGTTTGGAAAAATAATAATAATAATAAGTGTTAATTATATTTATTATAATTAATATAATATATCATTTTCGATCCTCAATCGGATTGTACCAAAATGATGTTCTTTTCCTCAATCAGAGACCACATCATCTCTGAAACCCTACAGGGGTGACACATCCATCTGCCTTGTGGTCACCCAATCCACAATCCATGTGATGTGAACGACCACTCTGTCTTCTACCTTTTGGCCACCCCACCATGAATCAAGTTGGATGCCACAGCCATCAGCACTAGCACTTGTCCTTGTTCACAGCTACATGGTGAGTTGACCAAGTAAGCTTCATGAATTCTACTTGCAACATGATGCGCTAGCAACCACTTCAGAGCAACAAGAAGCTGAAGGTCCAAATCATTTACATCTAATGTCTTCCAACTTGCAAATGAAAACACCAACAGAGATAATGATGACCACATCATAATGCCATCAACTGAGCTAAACAACCAAGAACGTCAACTTCAGCAGAACAACAAGCTCAAGGTCCCAATTCTCCTCCCAATGAGCTTTGTTGAGGACTATAATACTGCAAGTGCCATTTATTGTTGACGAAAAGTGACATTCTATACCTTCATAATGCAGCAACAAATCTGAGACTTGAGTCTCCAAATTTTGTGGTAATAGATAGCACTGTGACGATACCGCCTAAAGCTCGATCTTGAAGATGGTCACGTGCTTGAAACGTTGTGCAATGTCGGCGACCGAGCCGATAGCAGCCAACAGAGAAACCACCAGTGCTGCCATGCTTAAGCACTGGAGGATCACCCATGTCCACTCTCCTCTTTTGATCTTGGCCTGTGCCATGTACACTGTCACTGGGTAGTACACCGTCAGTGGCCAGAATGCAACTGCTCCTAGCAGTCCCAGAATTGCATTGAAGAATGGTAGCATGAGAGATATCACTGTTGTTACGACGACAAAGACTGTGCGAAAAACGAGCTTGCACGGCGTAAACTGGAGAGCTTGGCCTTTGAGTAAAGGAAGCTGCAATGTGTATACATGGTGGAAGAAAACTGATTCTGGCCACTTCTTAGCAAGCCACCCCTCATACTTGGCATAGATTGGTTGCCCATACACCTGAATCGATCCAACGCATGGAGTTAGTAGCCTACACTAATTTGCAAATTCATGGCAATACATACGAATCGATACACTCCAAGTAGATGAAAATTTTCAGTACCTGGTAAGCTCCAATTAAATGAATGAGGACTGCAATGTTAGCTATGTCGACAAGCCAAAAGGGTTCTTGGAATCCAGTGAGGACGTTCCCGGGAGCATCGTTTCCGAAAGCAGCATATCCAATGCAACCAAGTGAAACATAGAAGACTGTTGTTATGCCAATTCCATAAAAGGTAGCTCTCTTCATTGTCTGGTTCTCCGGTGGAGGTGATTTAAGTGTATCCTTATAAATTGTGACAGACACTTGAAAATTGAGTCGCACAAATCATTGCAAAAATGCTTGATGCCAAAAAATAATACTGATATTGCTCAGAAACATAGTACCTGGATTTCTATCAAAAGCATGGCATAAGTGTATGCAAATGATATATTTCCAAGAGCCTGCAAAGAGTGCCAGGCTTTGGTCGATGCAGAAACACTATCAACCCCGACCTTAACTCCGAGAATTGTCCCTCCGATTGAATGGTGTGAAGCAAACTTCATGATGCACAAGAACAACCCGATGAACGAGTAGGCAAACGACATTACTGCAGCCACAACCGATATCAGTGTTATCTTCTCCAAGTTTGGGAACTGTGACAACACTATTTCGAGTATGCCGAATATGATCATGTACAAGGTTCCTGATGAACTACAACTTGCATTATGGCCCTTGTAATGGTAGCAGTTTGAGCGCACAACTGCCCTGTTAATGTCGATCAAAGCTGTTCAATATCCTAAAACCAATAATTCAATAAAAATAATCATATGCAACTAAAAAATCTATCTAAACTTTTCTGCACAAGAAAAGAAAATCACGAATGAATTATCGACTACTTATAAATGAAAACCTACAATATTCAGACATAATGAAACCTAGAAGAGATAATAGTAAATCATTAATTGTCTGTTTTATTGAATTTACCATGCAAGTGAAACTACTCACATCATGCTTGTTGCAGCTGTGATAGTGTACCCGATCATAGTTCCCCATAGCATCACGTATTGTGTAACGCCGCAAATGAATACATCTCTGGGTCCTAAAATAAGTTCCATAAACGATTTAGGAAAAGAAAAAAGAGGAACAGTAAACTTTCAGTGGTTATACCAAATGCATCAACTCATCTTCCTGATAACTACCGAGACATGATCGAACGACATCCATGTATGTGTAGTTCCTCCTGCCCTTCACTGGATCAGGGGTCCTGTAGCAATCAGTGAGTAGAATGGCAGTGTAGTAAGTTACATAGGCACATGCAACAAGAGCAATAGGGCCCATGATCCATCCCATCTGAGCAACACTCCAAGGTAATGCAAGCACTCCAGATCCGATGACTGCGGTAATAGCATGTGTTGTGGCAGTCCACACCGTCCCTAGATAGAATTGTAAAAGATTAGAACAAATGAAATGGTCACAGCGAATGCAGCGAAATCTGAATGTTTTGGTCCTTTAAGATCTCTGTTCCTTTGAGGAAATGTCTTGAAATAATTCGACAAGAATTAATAACTTCATTTTACTATATTTTTCGTTAAACGATAAGGACGGGGAGAAATTTGAAGATTTTGATCTCTTTATACTAATCTGTTTTCTTTGTTATTCATTAGAGAATTCCGCAACAACTCCACCAAACAAACTGATCATCCATATTAATTGTATCCATCTCATCTTCACTAACTGGATGGACCCAATGTTCATCCATATTAATAGTGCTTCACCAACCAAATTAGTTCACATGCTTTAATAACCCTAAGACTTTAATGTCACTTCAACAAGTTGGGTCACTAGTTGGGTCCATTTTGATTCCGTTTATTTAGGTAAGTGATCCACAAAGTCTCATTGTCCAATTCCATGTTTAACCATAAGCTGAGAGGCTTGAATTTTGTTGGTATCAGAGAACCCAATAATAGACATCATCTAAGACCGAAACACAATCCGAGCCCAGCTGTGTTGCACCAGCCAATCCACTACATAAGTGCATTCTTAATCTAATATCAAAGTTTCAGGAAAGCGACCATAAACAAATGCCAAGCTAAAGCATCGCATATAAAGGTAAATGATAAGCATTATAAGGCACACTTAAAGGAGCCTATTGGATGATAAAGCAGAGTTACTGTTAATGGTTGAAGTAGCGAAAAGTGAGTCTATTTTATGCTAAATCACTACTGATCAAACCCCACCATCACTCTCGAATACGATGGATTCCACCAAGCAGACACCATCAGTGATTCAGAAATCATGGACCACCATTTGCACCCACACATCGAATCGTTGCTGGTTTCAGTAAAGCAATTAAATTATGATACAAAGAAGATTCCTCAGAGGTGGAGGGTCCACTCAAAGCACTTGTGAGTTCCATCAATTTTCTTGGAAAGCTTAGAGGCCTTGAACATTGAGAAATCTGAAGAATCATGGTCGTTGCCTCCAGAATCAAAGCAGGAGCAGCTTCTCATTGACCTGCTTCTCATGTTAGGATGTTTTGGCATCCTCTGAATTCTTATTTGGTCTTGTGAACTACATGCATGCCAAATTAACTCATGAGCAAAAGTACCCTTTCTTTGTGTCGCTTTGTGCAATAATGAGATCTTGAAAGATATGCAAGCTACAATGCAAAAGGTAGTCTTGAGTGCCAAAGATTAAACACTAGATGGTTCTCAAATCCATGAGCCTTTTGCACTAAAATGATTAGGGTTCATGATGCAATGACCAAATCAAAAGTCTCAAGGGCCCAAAGATCCAGCAATTCATATTCCCAAGTACATGATATATATGACGCAGTCTGTGTTCCATGGTCATGCAATACCTATGTATTCAAGAAAGAAGATAGAAAAAGGCAGTAAAGAGTAATAGAATCTTTTTGGCAGATGGATAATAACAGGAAGAACGAAGATAGAGAGAAAGAGCAGATCGAAACGGAGAATAAATCCATGGTTTCGGCTATTAGCAAGGTCGAACAGATTCATGTCTGTGTTCCGTTGGGCAGCACATAATGAATGAAATCTACAGAACCAACAGAGTTGGCATGCTCGGAGGTAAGAATTAAGGACAGACCAGTTCTAATGCGACCGTCGTCATCCGCCATGTCCATCTCCTCCCTTCTTGCACGTAGAACACAAAACCTCTGCTCTCCTCCCTCAAAGATGGTTGGAAGCGGAAGCAGTACTCTTCGTCCATCACCTCGAGCTTATTTTAAAGAGCACCAGAGAGTGTGTCTGACATGCTTTCAACAATGCGGCCATTCTCTCCCTCGCTCGATCTTGGTGTTGTGGTACACGTGTGAGATGGCTTCTGATGACTTGCATGCTGTGGGGTCGGGGAATAGCGTGTCTTAAATGACCCGAGACAGCAAACACAGAACGGTGGCCCACCGTTCGCTGAGGCCACGGGAACAAGGCGAGGCGGATTTCGGACTGGAAATGGAAAGATAGGGAGGGAACTCGGAGATTCCTGCGGCGAAGTCATGAATCCTGGAGCTGTGGGTCCCAACATAAAGACGGGTTTTTGCAAGAGGGTAATCACGTTTCCTGCATTGGGTAGGACAGGTGATCTGAGCTCTTGCTTTCGGCGCCTGCGCTCTCGGATATTGACCGGTCGACCCCGTCAAGGACACAGAAAAGGAGTTTCTTCGCGGACTAGATCACCCCTGAAACGTTTTCACGGGCGACGTGGTGTCTGGCTGACGTGTGAGAACGAGATACAAAGGTGCTGGGCTAAATCGTCCGTGAAAGTTTCCACGGGTGACATGACCTTTGACGATAACCTCGAGTGGAATAGAGGTGCACCATTCCCTGCTTGATTATTTATTTTACTATTTTATAAAAATAATTTCATTAAAATACAGCCAAATGTTTTTTCTAATTCAATTCACTATAAAAATTATTCATATCAAAGTAATCGATGCCAATTGTACAATAAAGAAACTCTGGTGATTAGAATTTGATTCTTCTATAAATATCTTATAGCTTTCTAATATATTCTTTTGATTGTTAATCTTCAATAGATTTCTTTTTTAGTTTTTAGTTTTTCTCTCTCCCACCCCAATAAGTAGTATAAGAGCCTAAATGTTCGATGGTTAAAGATTAAAGGATTAATTTTAGCATTGAGAGTTTTTTTTAGTTTTTAGTATAAGAGGACAAGATATAAGAATTAATATTAGTATTAATTTCAGTATAAGAGGACAAGATATAAGAATTAATTTTAGCATTGAGGTTTTTTTTTAGAGAATCTATAGAAAGTACTCTAAGTTTATAAAGAGAATAAAAGAAAAATATCTAATTTTTTAAAATTTATGTATGAGCATATATAAAGAAGTTATGTTTGAATGAGGATAACTTAAGATCTTGTAATTGATCTTATGTGATAAAAAAAAAAAAATAGGTTTTCTTCATGGATACAAGTAAAATTTATTGAATTATATTAAATTTGATATCAATTTTTTGATATTATTATTTTGATTATCATCTGATTATTAATTTTTCTTCCCTCCTTTAACTGATTGAATGAAGGAGTAAATATGATATAAGTTGAATTAACTCATAACTGGATGAATCTAAGCTTCCGAGTTTAATTGGTGTCCAAGACAACAGCTTAACTCGGACTCGTTCATCTTTTATGAGCAATTTATTACAAGTTAACATAAAAAAAAAAAGAAGATTTGTAATTCATAATACGTATGGTGATGGCGAGACTTGAGCTAACTCAATAATAATGCGTGACGTAAACGTCAAACTCGGCAACCACCGTTGTGGCGGTGGAGCTGACGACCTTGCTCAACGAGAAGCCCCGAGCGAGGCGGAAGCGCCCGCTTCCGCCGACGATGCCGCGCTCTGACACGGCCCCGGCCACGAACCGCCCCAGCAACGCCAGCGTGCTCCCGTTGTACTCCCCCGTCGTGAACACCAGGTTCATCGCCGCCAGCCCGCTCCCGCCGTCGAGCGCCGAGATGGCCCCGATCCCCTGGGCCCTGCCGATGAGCGCCGAGGCGGGGTCGGCCCCCTCCCTGAGGACGTTGTCGTACACCACGATGCTGCCGAATGAGGTGGTCGAGTTCTTCGGAGGCTCCACCGCCGTCACCAGCGTTGCGTTGGGCCCGCTGTCCGTCTCGTGGAAGTAGAAGTGCAGGTGGGTGAACTTGTCATCGGCGAAGGCAGCCACTGCCGAGAGGAGGACGAGAAGGAAGAAGAAGAGGCAGGAGTTGGTCGTAGCTGAGGCCATTGCACTTAGTGGAGACGAGGCAAAGCTACCACATGGCACATACGCTTTATACTGTTAAGGCATGCCGTATGTTTGTTTTCTTTGGCTGCAGAGAAGCTCACGAAGTCCCGTCAAAGTTGGATTGCGAGTAGAGTCAACAAGAAGAACAAACACTGTTCTTTCTGAGTTAGGTGGTAGAATTGAGACAGGTGAAGACTTGATTGCTGAGCTACCATTACGTCATTCATGGTTTGACTAGTCAAAACTGAGTAAGCAATTGGGGTTAGGTGGCGTTTATAATCTCTCTCTCTCCCCCACTATATATATATATATATATATATATATATAACATTTCAGGTATTAGGTAAAAAAATATTATTCGAAAATTCTGAAAATGTGGGCTTCTCTAAGAAAAAAAAGAGAAAAGAGAGATTTTTTGGAAATTGGGCCCCATATAATATGATATCTTTAAAAGTGGAAAATGATTTGGTGTCCGGCTGTTGAATCGAATATTGTTCTTTAACTTTTACGTGACGGAAGATCAATTTAGCAGGAAAGAACCAAAAAATCTTTCAATGACAGCACAACAACTGCTCAAAGCTGGAAGTAGAAACTCTGAACAAGATCAGAAGTGATACAGCAAATATTATCCATGGATGATTCTAGTCGATCGAAGACGCAGACTTCTCCGCCATGGCGTGGAATTCACAGAGACGACAAATACTAGTCAAAGATGCAGACTTTGCTGCAGCATCTTCTCCAATTTGATGGCTTAGAACAGCCATATTATTCGTCCAAGACGCATCCACACCACAGCTTACGAGTAGAACTCAACCTAGTAATAATGCTTGACATAAACGTCGAACTCGACGATGTATACCGTGGACGAAATATTGACGGTTCTGCTGAGCGCGAAGCCCCGTGCAAGGCGGAACAGCCCGCTGCCGCCGACGATGCTCCGGTCATCCGGGCCTGTGACGCCCTCCACCCTCCCGAACAGCGACAGCGTGCTCCCGTTGAGTTCCCCCGCCGTGAACACCAAGTTGATGGCCGTCAGCGCCGACAGGTCCGTGAGGGATGAGATGGTGGCGAGGCCCTGCGCTCGCCCGATGAGCTTGGAGCTCGGGTCGGCGCTCTCTCGCAGGGCGTTGTCGAACACGTGTATGTCGCCGAAGGTGGAGGAGTTCTTGTGGAGGCTCGCCACGACGATGGATGTCGCGTCGGGGCCACGTACGGTCTCGTGGAAGTAGAAGTGGAGGTGGGTCGTCTTCTGAGCTGCAATTCCGCTGCTGATCATGAAGAGGAAGAGGAATAGGAGAGAAGGGGAAGGATTAGATGGACGAGAAGCCATGAGGAAGGGGTAGGGTGAGAAGAATGGGGTGGAAAGCATAATACGTCGTCTGGTTTAATAGAGTAGTTTGGCTTCTAACGACGATGGCGTGCATTCGTCGGAAGGCAAAGAGGATTGTTAGAGACTTCAAAATTGGCAGGCAGTTGTTGTCGTATATTTCTTTTAGTGTCTTTGTCTCCAAGAGTTGGTCAGTTGACCGTGACAAATAATGTCAACAAATCTACTCACATTATAAACTGAAGTTGACAAATTACATTTGTTGTCGTATATTAATTTCCCATGTCATCTTCCATAAATATTAGGATTTATTTTTTTTACGGATATTAATACTTGAAATACTCTTAGTCACCTATCAATTTTCTTTTATATCTCTATGGGCCAATCATCCATAAGCTAAATTCGTTATTATACTGCATCACGATGTTTTCGACAATACGAAAAAACACTATAACATCATATTTTTATTTGAACAATATTTCAACATCATATAATAAGATTGCTCTTTTCTATTCCCCTCGTTTAAGAACATAACAGTGGCCTCCGATCAATTCAGACGAAGGAACAGTATAATGAGCATTTTAGCGAAATTAGATTTGGTCACAGCATGCTATCAGAATATGCGGACATCTTCATCGTTTTCCTCGCTCAAATTGCAGTAGAAATCATCAGTTTTTGTGCTCGGAGTCATCGGGTATCCACTGATCTCCCTGTATGAAGCTTTCCAAAGAGTACGCACCCAAGTGCTCTGCCGGTATCTTGCTGCTCCACGGCACCCTCGCCGTCGTCTTGCCGCCGGGCCCCGAGCTCCCAGACTCCCCAAAGTACAGCGTCGGCAGCGCGAAGTCCCCGCTCCACGGCGTCCACCCCTCCGGCCTCACGATCTCCCCCATGGAGCAGTCGATGAACACCGTTCTCGAGTACTCCTTCCATGGCCTCCCCAGGTACGTCAGGTGGACCGCCGGGTTCGACTTGTAGAGTGCGAGGTACTCGTCGCTCCCGTTGACGACGCAGCTGTCGAACACGAAGCCGGTGGACTGGGCGGGGTCGGAGCGGCCGTGCGCGGTGACCGTGTTGGTCTCCCCGTGCTCGGGGTCGAGCTGGCGAGGGACCACGAGGATGCTGCAGTCGCGGAAAACGGCGGCGGCGTTGCCGAAGATGAAATCGACGGTGCCGGAGACGCGGCAGGACTGGTAGAACTGGCGGAGGGAGGAGGCGTATAAGGTGTCCTGGTGGCCCAAGAACTCGACGTGCTCCAGCACCGAGCGGTCGCTGTCGGACCGGTAGGCCACGGCCTGGTGGGCGTCCGGCCCGGCCGTGTTGGCCATCGTCAGGTCCCTCGCCATGAATCCATCGCCCGTCACACCTGTCATCGACGCAACCCGACATGTCACGTTCTCTTCCATGTGCAGAGAAGTCGAGATCTCCGTGAGCTGACACCATTGACATGTGCATTGCCTCGCGGTGCATGGCGTTGATCAGGACATACTAAAGGACACGTCGCGAACTATGGCGCGTGCAAATGGAGATAGAAATAGACGCGAATTATGGTCCTCACCGACGGTGGCGGTGTTGTACGTGGAGACGCCGACCATGTCGGCACTGAGGGAGCCCGTAATGACCGTTTTGCCCATGCCGTCCCCGAAAAATACCAAGTTGGTCTTCTCGAACGGCACTCGAACCGTCTCCTCGTAGACCCCTTCCTTTATGTGGATGACGAACGGCCTCGTCGAGTTCTCCGGCGCCGAGTCCACCGCCGCTTGAACCGACCGGTACCGGCACTCGCTGCCCTTGCACACCGTCGCGGCCGCCGGCGCTCCCGGCCGCGGGAAACTCTTCCGGGCTTTTCCTCCTCCGGACCCGGCCGCGGCCGCGTCCGGCCAGTACCCGTCCCGCTCCGTCTGCGGCGGGCCCCAGCGCGAGGTGTCGGGGCCGTAGCGCTGCAGCGCGGCTACCATGGCGGTTGCGCTGGTAGTGAGGTTGGTGAGCCTCTCCAGGAAGGCCATGGCGTCGACCACTATCTGGGTGTCGTTGACCTTCGTAAGGCCGGCCCGGCAGGCGTACTGGTAGAGCTCGGCGGCGCCAGAGAAGGTACGGGAGTCGGCGAGGGCGCCGGCGGGGAGGGCCTTGATAGCTGCGGAAATGCGGTGGTCGGAGAGGGAGAGTAGCTCGAGGCAATTGCGGGCGGCGGTGGAGCGGTTGCGGTCGGATCCGGCGGCGTCGAGGATGGACTGGGCGTTGCTCCGGGCGGTCTGGTGGCCACGGGAGGCGGCGGAAAGAGCGGCGAGGGCGACGTCAGAGCCGGAGGGATCGGGAGGGAGGGAGATAGATAGCTGGGAGAGGACGGACTCGCAGACGTCCGGGGAGAGGGCGGCACGGCAAGCCTGGTGGATGGGCGTAGAAGGGTATGTGGCGTTGGCCTTGTGCTTGTGGTGATGGGCGTGAGGGTGACGGCGATGGGCGGCGGAGGAGGGGGTGGAGAGCAGGAGGACGACAGCGACCAGGAGATGGAGGGCAGAGGAGGAAGCCATCGAGAGAGGCGGAGAGAAGGAAGAAGGAACGGAAGTATGATAAGAGGGAAGGTAGAGAGGGGGAGACGAAGGTTACGTCCCCCAAAGGAGATCGTGGTGGAGGAGTCGTCCCGTGCTTGGAGACTCTCCAAGCGTTGCGTCTTGCTTGCTTTGAGGGGAGGGATGGATGTGTCTGTCAACAGAGCGACGACGAGAGGAGGAGAGTTTCTCTCGTTATGTTATTGGTATCAAATTCCACCGACAACGGGGGTGTTGACCTGTTGTCAGTCTTTCCAAAAATAGGTTATTGACCCCCCCTCATCGTGACGGTCAACGTTAGCCAATTTGTCGAAGATTGCCAATTCATTGTTGCTTAATATTAGGATCCACCATTTTGATCGCAAAATCGAACGATGATGTTTGAAGGAGGGAGTCTTGATTGACCCCTGAGATGACCCGTGTCCGACAATGATTTGACTATTTAATCACGTGTCTCACATGTGCGATGATATAAATGATCGAATGTATCACGTGCACTTATTTATTGATGAATTAATCGAAAGAAAAAGGATCCATGCACTGTTTCAAAATGCATCTAATCCAACACCTAATCCTTTACCCTACGATAAGAAATCATCATAATGAAAAGAGTGGCAGCCACTCGTATGCTTCTTTCGTTACCAAATCTTATCTGACATATATTTTTTTAAAAAAATATTAATTAATTTAATTAATAAAATATTTAATAATTTATTATAAGATTCTATGCTTGAATTTTGTTTTCCTCGAAAAAGATTAAAGAGAGACCTCACAAGCAAAAGAAAAATCCAGAGTTCAATAACAAAAAAATATATCAAAAATCGATTTGACATGGTTCAATAATTTCTTATTTATATTTATAGAGAAAATTAAATTATTTACTATCTGAGATTAATATTATCGTCGATGTCTATCCCTAGCCAAAACCATGAGAGCAATGATGTAATGATAAGAAATAAATTTTAATTCTTTGATGAGTACTTTTCTATTTGAATTCCTAGTCTAAATCCAAATCCAAATCCTATAGTTAAAATATAATTAAAACTCCTTCAAAATCCTTATCCGAACTTACCAATCCTTCCCCATGAACTAGTCAAAAGTGTCACGAACAGCCAAACAGTTGTGCTGTGAACTCTCAAGGAACTGTTATGTTTATGTCTTCTAGAATTCTAGTTCGGATGGAATCCTTTGCACCAATATAATCTAAAAAATTAGAACTACGTAGCAATGTGAATGAAACTAATTTTGAACTCGTCTTTCTCTCCATCATCTCAAAGGCAAAGATGGATGTTGTTATCTTCAATCAAATCCAGCCGAATGAAATGAAGATTGCCAAAATCTTACTCCGCCTTTGATTTGTTTAGATTCGTAAGTCAAAGACAAGCTGATTCAGAGTCAAAATATGTGAGATCGGGCATATTAAAACTAGTCGACTATTTGAATGCAAGCCTATTCTTTCTATATCTCTCGTACATAAATATTTTTTTAACATTTTGATTCAATTATCGGACCCCTTATTCGTAAGAAAAAGTCAAACATATAACTAGACCTATATTCTTTGTCATCGATTAAATCTAACCCTTTTATTATTCTTTTGAGATGTTTAAGATTGTTGAGCCTAGATCAAATTGACGATGATAACATAATATAATAATTGTCACTAATTAATATAAAATTTTAAATTTATTAAATTATGAACCAAATCCAATATATGCGATTCAACTCTTTTAATCCATTAATACAAAATTAAATTTAATTTCTCTCATATATGAATATTCGTATTAATACAAGAATCCTATTGGATTTTATGAGGCCCATGAAACAACGAGGGCCATTATACCCTGCTTACAATCTACATCATCTCTTCTCTATTTAGCTTTCTAGAGTATTGAGCCTTGTATAAGTAGTGGTGGAATGTACTTACTAGTGTTAGTTTGGCAAGTCCCATAGTCCCACATCGGGAAAATCAGACTTGTTGTCTCGTCTTGGAACTATAAATAAGGGCCTGAGCTTTGATGTTAGACACACCACGAGAAGTACCACAGACACCACAAGAAGTACAGCAGGCATCACAAGAAAACCTGCTTATGGTTTGAAGTCTTCTTGTTTAGAAAGCTGAAGGTGTTTTATGGCCTAGGAACATTTCCTAAGGCATTTGTAAGTGTCCCTCTTTTATAGTAGTAATTTGCTCCTCTTTCTTCCGTGGATGTAGGTCAAAGTCAATTGACCGAACCACGTATATCTGGTGTTCTGGTGTTTTGTTTGTTCTTGTCGCTTTATTCTTTCCGCTTTATTATTTTGTTGTGTTGCCAAAATTATCCTTTGGTAAATATCCTGGGGCTAGCTCTAACAAACTAGTATCAGAGCTTGGTTTTGGGATCTTTTGGCAACGATGACAATAACAAAGATTGTTGTCGAGAAATTCGACAGAAATGTCAACTTCGGCATGTGGCAACTCAAGATGGGGGCCATTCTGGTTCAAGACGGAGTTGATTTGGCACTTCAGGGTGCTGAGAACATTCCAGATGGTACGTCAAAGGAAGATCTTGCGGGTATGGATAAGAAGGCCCGATCCAGCATCATTCTAAACCTCTCTGACGAGGTTTTACGGGAGGTAGCTACGGAGACTACGGCTAAGAGCATGTGGGACAAGCTTAAAGCCTTGTACATGAAGAGGACAGTGGAGAATCGTCTCTACTTGAAGCAGAGTCTATATATGCTTCGGATGACTGAAGGTACATCTATACTCTCGCATCTTGATAGGTTTGATTCTTTGGTTATGGATTTGGAGAATATAGATGCAAAAATTGATGATGAGGATAAAGCTTTGTTGCTCTTGTGTTCTCTTCCCCAATCTTTTAAGCATTTCCGTGATACTTTGATTTATGGAAAAGAAACAGTTTCGTATCAGGAAATTAAATCTGCACTAAAATCTAAGGAGCAAATAGACAAAGATATCACTGGGGAAAGTAGAGGAAATCAGGCTGAGGGTCTGGTTGTCAGGGATAAAATGGATAAAAGAGAATTTGACAGTAGTAGATCTAAATCTAGATCTAAATCCAGACATAGAAATTTGGAATGTAGATATTGTCATAAAATGGGGCACATTAAATCTGATTGCTTTAAATTGAAAAATAAATTAAAGCAAAAGGAAAAATTTGTTGAGAAAACTATTGAATCCGCTGAAGCTAGTGTAGCATCTGATGAGAATTTTGGAAATATTTTCTTTGCTACTGATGACAGGACAAAGTCTAAAAATGAATGGATTTTAGATTCAGGTTGTTCTTATCACATGTGTCCCAATAGGGATTTGTTTTCCACATATGAATCTTGTAATTGTGGAATTGTTTTGATGGGCAATAATGCCGCATGTGATGTTGTTGGTAGAGGAACAATCCGAATTAAAATGCATGATGGTATTGTGAGGACGCTCACTAATGTTAGATATGTTCCTGATTTGAAAAAGAATCTCATCTCTTTAGGCACCCTAGAGGCCCTTGGGTGTAAATACACAGCTGAAGGTGGAGTTATGAAAGTTTCTAGAAGTGCTCTTATTGTTATGAAAGCTTGTAGGTCTGGTAGCTTGTATATTCTGTAGGGAACTACTATCACAGGTTCAGTTGCAGTTTCGTCATCATCATTGTCTGATTCTGACATCACCAAATTATGGCATATGCGTCATATGAGAAATATTCGACTACCACAAAGGTATGCAAATTTGGTTGCATATGCTTTGTCTGTTGCAGAAGAAACAAGTGAAGTTGGTGAGCCTACTTCCTATTCAGATGCAGTTTCTTGTGATAATTCCGCTAAGTGGTTGATTGCTGAAGGAAAAGTCCTTGTTCAGAAAATTCATACGAAGGACAATCCAGCTGATATGTTTTCGAAGCCTCTTCCGGTTTACAAGTTCAAGCAGTGCTTGGACTTGGTTGATGTTCATTATTGGTGATTGCCCGTTGGGGCTTTTGTGAAGAAGGTGGAGCAAGTTTTGTTGGGACATGCCAAGGTGGAGATTTGTTAGTTTGGCAAGTCCCATAGTCCCACATCGGGAAAATCAGACTTGTTGTCTCGTCTTGGAACTATAAATAAGGGCCTGAGCTTTGATGTTAGACACACCACGAGAAGTACCACAGACACCACAAGAAGTACAGCAGGCATCACAAGAAAACCTGCTTATGGTTTGAAGTCTTCTTGTTTAGGAAGCTGAAGGTGTTTTATGGCCTAGGAACATTTCCTAAGGCATTTGTAAGTGTCCCTCTTTTATAGTAGTAATTTGCTCCTCTTTCTTCCGTGGATGTAGGTCAAAGTCAATTGACCGAACCACGTATATCTGGTGTTCTGGTGTTTTGTTAGTTCTTGTCGCTTTATTCTTTCCGCTTTATTATCTTGTTGTGTTGCCAAAATTATCCTTTGGTAAATATCCTGGGGCTAGCTCTAACAACTAGTCCCAGAGAGAGAGAGAGAGAGAGAGAGAGAGAGAGAGAGAGGTTTTGCAATGTTCAAATATGTACTGCAACCCCAAGACTTGGTGGAAAGCACAGTTCCATATAACATATGCCTCATAGGGTTTATAACTATGATTCTTATATTTGTGGATCATCTTTCATTGTTTCCATGAATAAGTAGGTAGTCAGCATAAATGCCCTTCAAAAGTGTGCCTGAAAATGGCAGGTAGATAAGACATAATCTTAAAATATATTCCTAATACTGAGAGTGATGTATGACCAACACATGAAAATTAATAGAAGATTTTTTTTTTTTTTATGTGTGACATGGATAAATTAGATGAGACACAATGTTAATTTATATTTTAATGAGCATAAGAGACAACACTAGTGTTTGTGGTGTTGACATGCCACTAGTAACTTTATAGACATACATACATACATATATTCTTTTCATTTGATTAAATAGGCTAAATATATAAAGATGAAATTCCAACTCCTAATATGAATTAAATGTTGAGAAAAAAAATTGGCTGATGAAAATTCACATGAAGTAACAACACATATTGCCCAATAACTTCTAAACGACATAGACAAAAAAGAACACATACATTACCAGTATTTATGTACACAAAATACATTTATTCTGCAACAGTGATATCTTTGCTTTAGCATAAGAGTTTTGAAGTCAAGAGCTGTGTTCCTATTCTTGAGGATATCATTAATCTTAGGTAGGCTAATAGTGTGGCAGCTGAAGCAGTTGATGTGAGAGTTATGAAGTCATATTTCCTGTACTTTCTCTCATTAGGAAAAGACTTATTTCAGATACATATGAATGTGTGTGTGTGTGTTTTGTGAAAGAGAAAGAAAATCTTGGAGAACTCCTTTCGTCCTAATATCAGAGAAGATTTGATGTATAACATCTTATTCGAATAATATTCCCATTAAGATTTGATGTTGACATGATAAACATCATTAGCCTATTGGTGGTAGCTTGTGATGTTGCTAATTACCTTAAAAACATTGATGCTGATATTTATTCTAATTACAGAATAACAATGTCTCTTATAATCACAGATTAAACATGTTAGTATGATGATCATGTTCATTGATAGAATTTTGTAGGGACATAAAAAAAGAAGAAAAAAGAATAAAGAAGAGACATTGTGAACCCTAAGAATGATGATAAGCTTTAAAAGTTGTACAGTGTACCTGGGAATCTTAACCCTTACTCTTCTTCCCCTTGTTTGATTCAGTGCTGCTGTCATCAGCAATTTGTCCCACCCTCAAATTACCTCTCTTTTTCCTTACTTCCAATTAGCCGAGTTGAAAGCTACACTAATCAGAAACTCCATTCTTTCAGGAACTCTATGGGAGCATTAACTTCGATGCGTGCGTGTTTTCCTTCCCCTCCCCTTTCACCATCAAATACCAACTTCACATCTTTTTCCTCTCCTGTGATGAGATTTTGTCCAATCCATCTTGGAACTTGTCTTTCCTTTGCTAGTAAAGACTGCGATAAAGTGGAAGACTTGAGGCAGCTCTTTTTTACCAACATCTCTCTCTCTCTCTCTCTCTCTCTCTCATTTGAACACACCATGTTGAACAACCATGAAGGTTTCTCACGTTGCAAATCAATCCTAATGCATGAAAGCATATGTAATATATCAGAGGGATGAGTAGAGAGGGAGGGTGAAGAAGAAATGTCGGGGGAGGTTTTCCACTCCAACATTGTCAGATCAGATGAATGATTTCTTGCTGAACACACTGTTGGAGCATCCACCTCTTTGCCTAGACTATGGACCATGCCTAGGCCTCGAATGCACGTTCTTGGAAATTATTCTGACATGATCTTATCTTCCCTTTATTCTTCAGTGTGAATGGCTTGCATTCCATGATCTCCTCTTTATATCCTCTCTCTCTCTCTCTCTCTAGATCTCTGAGTGCGTGTGTGTGGAAGATTAGGGCAAGCAGAGATATGCATGCACCCAATATAAAGCTAAGACACTGCTTTAGTGTTCAATGAAGAAGACATAGACTTGCTACCTAACCCTAATGTTCAATGAAGGAAGAAAAGAATGATTCAGTCAAATGGTTTCAGAACAAAACCCATGAACAACTAGAATACAGTATCTTTATTTTCATATTCCAAATCATGTCAAGTTTACTGACTTGCCGGGCTATGTGCATGAAAGATTAGGGTTTTATTGGCATATTTAGATGCATGTAGAGTTTCTACAGCTTCAGGAAGAACTCTATCACAAGCTGTAAATCCTAGCAATTAAGCTGAGACTGTGGCATGAAAATACATATATATATACCAGTTTAGTTTGTAGAATTTCATGATGATGCTATTTACTTAGTTGTTTTCACTGTTTAATTGCATTAGATTTTGATATTAAACCTTATCTAATTCTAAGCTACAGAAATATACTTTTTCTTTTCATCCTGGCTAGTGTTATCTACACTACTTACTGCACTATTACATGAATCTATTGACTTTTGCTGCATTAGTTTTTGGTAACTTGACCTAACCTAAGACACAATTAAGCTTTGCATACATAAGAGTGTGCCACAGTATCAACTTAAGCTTGAAGTTGTGACTTCCAAGACATTGAATTGGATATCTAACTCGTGATAATGAAGCTTGCAAAATGCTGTGAGTTGCTGCTATAAATGATGTCACATTTCTTCTCCTAGTCATTACTTCTTTCTCTCATGGATGATGCTATAACATCAATCCAATAATATTCTTATTGTCAAAGATTCTTTCTCTCTGACATTATAAAAGGTTTATTTCCATAAACAAGACAATATTTATCCATGTAGTCAGCTAATAACTTGGGGCTATGCTTTCAAAAGATCAGGTTGATCATAGCATTTAAATTAATTAATTATATATATTTTCATAATCATCTTTATAATTGATAGAAAAACTATGCAAACATGACACATCAACCAAAATCTCAATAGAAAATATTCTCTGAATATTTTTAAGCGCAAGAAATATTTTTCTAATCGCTTGTGGTTAGTGAAGATCGACTTTAAACGATGAACATAAGCACTGTTAATGAGGCTTGACCTTTTCTGCTTTTCATAATTTAATTTATTTTAAAAGATTAATTTAAACATCGAAGGAATCGTATCGAGAATCCCAATCCCACTCGATATTGAGCTCACAAGTCAAATTTAAACCAAGTCGAACTCGTCAACGACTTTGAGTCTGCCACCACCGACATCAACATCAGCCACTGTCAATAATTGTCAGTCTCAATCATGCTGAGCAATTCGAATGGTGAGCTCACGGAAAGATTGTTGTTGACATTACCTACTAGCCCAGAGTTTCTGATTCAGCTATCAAATTGTCTTAGTTCAATTGCTTTGTTTTGTCAAGGATGATCTACTTGAACTGCTGCTAATGCAAGTATTGCTGCAATGCCATTTGATATTAATGCCAGGACTATGCAATTTACTTGTACTCGTGCAGTAAAAATCTCATTGATGATCGATGAGATGTCTCGAGAATTTCTGAAAATAAAATAAAAAGAATGTCTTTAAAGAGAACAATTTTGTCATGAGAACAAAAAAAAAAAAGCTAGAAGAGCTGTTGGCTTTATGATAAGGTCCTTTGTATTGGCAGAATCTATGGTGTCGAATTGGAATTATAATGCACAAACAAACATTAGGAATTGTTTCCTGGATTCAGATTATGTATATTACAATACTCTTTGATGGCCTAAAGCAGTATTAGTTGTCATTGAAATCGAACACTGAGTGCTAAATCTCTCGATTAGTCTGTATCGATCTGTAATCTTCACACTCCACAGGAACATTTCCCAACAGAATGCATTGCCCAACAGAACGAAAAAGGTCTCAGCATTTGACCCAATGCAGCTGATGCCACATAATATATAGAAAGATACCTTGGCATTAATTGCTTGCATTCGTCATTGATGGAAAAGAAGAATTTGAGAGAGAGAGAGAGAGAGAGAGAGAGAGAGAGAGGAACTCTAGGGATGTGTAAAAGCCTGCAATGCTTCACGAGGAGCACAGCTGTAGGGTTGATCATTTGGTGCCTTCTCTAACTTTCTCTCTCCCACCCCATTATTTTATTGTCCTCACCGGACCCAATTCAGCAAGCCAAACATGTCATAAGTCTTGAGTGTGATCATCCCTCTCCCCCTCTCTCTTCCCCTAACCTTAACTTCCATCCAATTACCACCATCATCTCTTTGGTCGACCTCTTTTGGCTTATATAACCTCTTCTTTGTTAGGGCTCTCGGATCATCAGCAAACACACACACTCTCTCTCTCTCTCTCTCTTTGCAGAAGGCCCATACCAGTAGCTTCTCTTTATGGATAACACCAGCAACAACAGTAGTAGCTCTTGGGATCTTGAGATGAGCATGGGGAATCAGTTTCTTTCGGATCACATCCCCTCCGAGTTGTTTCAGCCCACAGACCCATTCCTTGCTCATGTCCATTCGCCGACCTTCCCAGGCACCCACATGAGCGTACAGAGAGAGGTGGAAGGAGAAGAGGCGGAGGAAGAAGCTTTAGGGGCCATGAAGGAGATGATGTACAGGATGGCGGCCATGCAACCGGTGGACATCGACCCCTCCACCATCAAGAAGCCTCGGCGGCGCAACGTGCGGATCAGCGACGACCCGCAGAGCGTAGCTGCGCGGCACCGGCGGGAGCGCATCAGCGAGCGGATCCGCATCCTGCAGTGCCTCGTCCCCGGCGGCACCAAGATGGACACCGCCTCCATGCTCGACGAGGCCATCCGCTACGTCAAGTTCCTCAAGAGACAGGTGCAGGAGCTGCAGCCCACCCCAGCCCAGCCACAAGCTGCAGCACCCGCCGCCGCCGCCTCCTCCTCCTCCTCTTCCTCCTCCGCCATGGCAGCTCCTCCCGCATTAGGGTTTGGCCTTGAGCCAATGCACTGAGCTTCAACAGGTGATTCATAGCTAAGCATAGCGCATAAATATCCCATTTGATGGTGTAGCTAAAAGGATCTAAAGCATAACACATAAGTGTCGTCGGTGTACATACCACCCCCCCTCTATTTGGCTAATCGATCATATCATGTGTGTTGATCATACGATAGATACCATCTTGCTACAATTTGGTTGACTCCATGGCCTTTTATCATGACACAGCTTTCCTTTGGCTCACGTAAGTGTGTATGATTCCTTTCATGTGCTATAATACATCATATAAGAAGAATATATATATATATATATATATATATATATATATATATATATGCACATTATCATATGAATCGTTTAATGTTACAACTCATGATTGCTATGTTGGAAGTCAGTTGGGGAGAGTTTCTTCGGTGGGAAAGAAGAAGGTGATGAGTTTATCCCAACATATAAGAAAGAAAAAGGATAAAAAGAGAACACATCAAAAGCATACATCGAACATGAGATATAATATATATGTGTATAACCTTTTGAATAAAACTATATATGACTTACAAGTATGGGTCACATACATATCAGAAACATGGGAATCGTAGTGACTCAGAATCAAATCAATCATCTTTTGTCTTCCCACTACAAGTCAATTTGCATAGGTACTTGAGACACCATCTTTATATCTGATGATATTGATGTTATATGATGGATATGACTACATATAATTGTCCTATGAGTGTGATTGCATGCATACACATGAATATCAATAGAATATCCTCCATCTTTAATCCTTTTTCTGTTCCACAAATCATTTCATCTCTAATGAAATGATTTACATTCATCTTTGAAGACTAAAATCTGATTATATGTACAATCTATGTATTAAATCTCTCTCTATTTCTGCGCTCATCATACAGTGAATTCTTTCTTTTAAGAAACTATTTCATCTTCATTATGCATAATTCAGTATTCTCATAGTCGAACAAAAAAAATTAAAATTTCTAAAAGAACTTTTAGGTATGTTGAATCGATTTTGTATGATTACCGAATACCTTTTTATCGATTAGTATTATTGACTTATTATGCAACAGTATACGGATGGATGTGTGGAGTTTTTAAGAAATTAAGATGGATATAAGTATTCTTGAATTAAATAAAGGTATAATATTTTACAAAATTGACTAGTGATAAAAAGAACCATATATTCATCCCAAAATAATTGAAGTATTACGATTTATCGTTGTCGTAATATAATTTAGCTTCAACCTTATTCCTGCAAAGTAATTTAGCACATATAGCATGAGATTCTATTTCTACATAACATTTGTATTTAACATATAATCTTAATGTCTATACAACTTTGCAAGCATCTTTCTCAATGTACTTCATGTATGATCTCTTTTCTAATGCATCCATGCACGCACTCACACAAACAAAAAGACAGACAGATAGATAGATAGATAGATAGATAGATAGATAGAGAGAGAGAGAGAGAGGGATGCAGAATGACAGTGACGAAACAAGTTGCAGAACATTAAATTCAGATCAGCCACAGCCAATCATGCAATAAATTATTTCCATCTGTAATCGGATCCTCCCGAGATCTGTCTTCCCCCTCTGCTGAAATCAAAGAAAGCTACCAAATATAAAAAGAGAAGGAAGCAGCAGAGAGAGAGAGAGAGTCACGTACAATGGCGAACTCCACGGGTGGCGAGCCCTCCTGGCTGTAGACACATCCCACCTGCATCTGCATGGCCTCGTGAACCCAAACATTCCGTCACCACTGTCTTCTCTACTGTTAGCTTATCATCTCCGGCTGTTTGAGTTGGCCTCTTTTACATGGCACGGCACGGCATGGCATGCATGCGTGATTTCATGAGAGTGCTCAGATTGCCCACATGAGTGACAAGTGAATGTTACCCACTGATGTATCAGTGTACTTATCGTTAATGACCGATGGTGTACATGCAGCAGCAGTAGTACGTGAAGACACATGAATGGCACGTGAGGATCAGGTGGACTTTATGCAGTGATGCATCAGTATACTTTGTGTGTACTTTGGATGTAGAGGAGATGATAGTCCGCATCCCGGTTTAGCGTTTAATTTTAATTTTAATCTGAATCTGAATCAAATTGAAATAGAAAAATGAATTTGCAAGTTTCGATTTGTGATAATGTTTAATTCGAGTATGACTCGAATAAAAATCAAAAGTGAATCAAGTAATGATCTGATGATTTCGAACCAATTTTTGATATTTGAAAGTAGAATCGGATTATAGTTTATTTTCGAACCGATTAAAGAAATTAAAAGGGTTTCATGTTCTTGTGCTCTGCACTTCAAACATAAAGTCTAATTAGTTAGGGTCGACTAATTTATTTATTTATGGTCAATTAGGTGCTAATGCTCGTAAATTATAGAAATTTTTTTTCATTAATTACTGATAATTATGAGTAGTGATCTAAAGAGAGATAATGAAAACCCTAAAAGAATTTTAATAAATTATTTATTTAATTAGAGGTATTTATGTAATCAATAATGAGATTCGAATAACTCGATCAGGGATGGATAAGTTCCCAATAACATGACTACTCTAAGTTTCACATAAATTGTAATTTGTATTTGGAAGTCATATCCTTTATATAAATGTACAAAGATTTTTGTTTAATAATTACACTTTGAAAACATTTTACATGTAAATTAGATAAAAGATTGCAGATATTGGCAGTGACAGATTAGTGTTGAAGAGTGATATTTTTCTATCAGGAGCTTGAAGCTTGCTGACTTGGAAGAATTGATGCAATGTTCCTAATTTATTGCAAGAAAGTTTCAGAGAGAGAGAGAGAGTTAAACTGTTAGTGAACCAACAATAATTTTATCTTGACCAAACTCTGACACAAATGAGAAAACAGTGCACTTCATGGAGTAGTTCAGCTCAGTCTTCAGTAGATGTTGGTGATGAAGTTTATGAGCTGCTGAGAGATTTCCTTCTTCTCTGGACATGCACAGGAGAAACCATGAAGACTTGGACACAGACTGCCAACTTCCCATGGATCAGGTTGGTAACTCTATTTATTGCAGCAGTTACAATATGTGCAAGGAAGAACATGATGAAACTGGATGCAATCTCATGCTTAACACCTATTTATGGTCAATATTTGTCACCATAGAATTACAAGCTGATTAAATCTGTCATGTCATTACAAATGGTGACCCAAAATATTCTTCATATCAAGAATGATACAGTTTGAGATCCGAATTATAAATAAGTAGTATCATTCCGACCATGAGTTGAGGATCTCTCTTCTCACCATAATCCAAATTATAAACAAGTATCATTCCAACAAATATAACATGGGGATCTTTCTCTTCTCCCTATAATTTACCTTGAAAACACGAGATTTGTCTTACCTCAAGATTTGAGATTCAAATCAGGACCAGGTCGGATTATCTCATAGCAAGGATTTGTAGCAAGGATTTATAAAAGGTAAACATCCATTAAGGTATAAATATACATCAGAAACTTAAATTTTGGAAAATGAATCAAGCAATGCAACCAACCACTGACCTTCAAACCCACAATTTATCAGACATATCTCTAGCGTAAAACAACAAAACAAAAACAAACAAAAAAACAAAATTGATATTTTCATTTGTAAATGTTAACCATGTCATCATTACATTCATTTCTGCAATTACTGAGGTTCAAAAAGGAACAAAAACAAATCAAAAAGAAATATAAGATTCTACGGCTTGGTGTTACTCCAAAAGCTCGTCACAGGACCAAAAAAGACAAAGAATTATTCAAAAGAATGGATGTGAACTGATTTCCCCTAACAAAATGCGTCTGTGTTAGAGACAACTCTTCCCCTTTCAGCATCCCCTGTGAGGCGAAACCAGAAAGAATCTATAATATGTGAAAAATAAAAGGCCATCATTCCTCAGTGTCATCTACCTATCTGTTTCCACCCTGCAGATAGGAAAAGGGATGTCTCGTTATGCATGACATGGAAATTAAGATTCACTACTCACATTAGTATGTTCTAATATGATCAATTGTTTTGTTTCCTTATCCGGAGATGAATTGGGAAGTATTAATGCAAGCTTTGTGGCTGCAAGTGTACTGCATAGTGGAGACAATAACGGAGACTCACCATTCGTCAGAAGATAAGAGAATACAAGCTCGTTCCAAGCATCGGGGACTCCAGGAAGACACCAGTGGCTGCAATCAAGAATGGAAGATGGGTGGCTCCAAGTGCCGATGTGGGCGTCGCTCCTAGACGCACCCATTAATGTTACATTGAGGACGGTAACAGGAACTGTCATATTTGCAACTACCTCAGCTAATATATCAGCAAACTCACTCCTGTCATTAGCTTTGGCCACGGCGAGAGGTTGCTCGGTTACCTCACAGGCCTTTTGGTTTAAGCCACTGAAACACCATAATCCATACAAGTAATGTTACGAGGAGTTAATCCTATACTTTTAACAGAACAAATGAAAATTAACCAAGTGGCAAGCAGGTCAAACATGAGCACAGAATGTGTCTTGCATTGGACAGTGACATAAAAAGAATGTGTGCGGCAAATCAACAAAAGTAACCAATTCTGCCAACCCACATGATTTCCTCTTACATGGATGTCCGAAGACACAGAGAAACATCTTATAAGCCTAATTAGTTGACAGATGCAGGCATCAGCACTAACTCTTCGTAGCAAAGTGGTTGTCTCTTAAAACTGTAAGAATATCGCTCGACACTTTTAAGTAGATGAATATTAGGAACAATTTAGATTCCAAGTGATAACTTTAGAAGAATCTCAATTATTCGATGAACCTGCCTTCACATGTGAGTATCTTAGCTAGCTTGTTTTCCATACTAGGTAGACCCATTACTCTCACTTTGAGGATACCAGAACAACTACTCGTTCACAGTTGTGTGCACAACTGCTGATTGAATTACAGGGTAAGAGAAAGATTATCACATTGCCTTGGCATTTCAACAGTCCAGAATTGGTCACTGTGGAATGATTGTGAGAATCGGGTCTAATATAGTGCAAAAGTTTCCATATAGACTTAGTTTTGGTGCACTAATATCTACTTTACATAGAAAAACACATCTTGAAATGAAATTCTCATATATGTTCATATGATGTAACCTTGTTAAGAAGTTAACCCTCCAACAGGGTAAGCATCCATCAAGACCACTGTTAGGATGGTTTCTGTTGAAATAGGATAGAAGATAATTTGTTTTCTTTTTCTTCTCTCTGCCTACGGCATATAAAATCAAAAATAGTAATAGAAAAACTGGCTACCAAAAGATCAGAGCACTTCAGTACAAGTTCTTTGCGGTCAAATAACCAGTTCAATAAGAGTGAAAATTTTCTAATTCAATTAGCATGCTTAGATATCTAAACAGAACCAAGACACTTATTTCTAATTTAGACTACAAACCCATCTAATTCTGTTCTAGTAGCTAAATGTAGCCTAGATCAGGGATGCATTCATCCATCTTCGAGTCAGATTTAGTTTCTAGAAGGAACTCAGATAAAAGAGTAAAGGACAACACATAACGAAAAAGGATGATATAGAAAAGCTGGAAACTTTATTTACAACCAGCAGGTGTTCATCCAGGACTCTAGAAGATAGGAGAACATAAGCAACGTGAACAAGTTATATTTCTAGTATAACCTTGAAGAAAACAAAGACCCCGGATTAGACACCTCAATAACTCTTAGATAACATTTAGTCTAAATTGACCCTTTCAAATGAAAATCGAGACAGATATGCAATAATAAATCAAGTCTAAGCAATGGATGAATTTATACTAAAAAAAGATCATATTGAATTCTAGGTGGCCTTTCTATCAATATCACGGTTAGCAAGATTAGGATTGAGACCGTGATCCAGACAGACTGGGGGCAACAAAATCAGGAACAGCAAAATTGGTTGGAACAAAATCATGATGAATGAGAATGGTTGGATCAGATAGATGAGATCGAGATCTCAAATGCCATAATATCTCTCTTCCTTGTCATAACATATGTATTCAGCTAAGAACTACTATTTCACTTCTATTTGCCTGTACTCCTACCTCTCTATTCACACATTGTTGGATGACGACCATTGAAATAGTGACAAATGCAATGGTGGCAATTGCTAAACAAAGATGCCACATCCTCTGCTTCACAATAATATTCATATTTTTTTCTCACAATTCCTAGTCTTCCTCTGCTTTCATCTTCTTTAAAGGCTGACACCTGTTGCAGCAGTCAACCTTCTATCGCTTCTTTTGTTTGAGGTTGAATATTTTTCCGGAACTGATCGAAATTTGCCAACTCTAACCAAGCCTGATCAGTTTATAATCTGATTCTGACAAGTTCCGATCAATCTGTTTATAAAGCTGAAAGATTGGTCGAAATTGGATTGGCTTTGACCGAGACAACTATTGATCAGGTGATCCACATCCAACTTGGTTATTACAGAAACCTATGGTCTATATCATTGTATTCTTGAAAATGTAGTAGCTATGGGGGCAATGAGAACAATGTAAGTAATATGAACTAAAATAAAATTCAGGCTGTAAAAGATCTGTCTACACAAAACGTGTAACAAATGAAATATTAAAGGTACTTAGATGTCATATTTACCTAATTTAGTTTAGTTCAGAAAATGCCACTTGTAAACCAGTAAAGTATACAATCTAAAATTTTAAAACTAGGAATAACTAACACCTCTCTAATTAGAAGTTCAACATATTGGTATGAAATAAATACCTCCAGTGGGAAGGTTCGAATGTTCGGAAGAAGACATGAGTTCTGTTTGTGTTAACCATTGTTTCAACCCATGTTGCCCAGGTGTCCAAGGCCATCCTGAAGGCAGAACTGATGGACTTTCCGAGCTTCAATACTCCTCCAACCTGGAAATAACAACCCCTGCAGAGCAGATCATTTAGGATTTGTTTTTAGTGAAAACTACTTAAATATCTTAAGTTCTGATTGCAAAGTTGCATATAAAATGATAAATAATATAGCTTGAGATTGTTGAAAACTAATATGCCTGATATGTTAATCTTCAGATCACTCTTGAAGCTATCAACATTTCAACATCATGTTGTTCTCCTCAGGACAAACGATGATTGTTATCTCTTCTGCAGGCTTTGAAGATTATAACAACAGAGCTAGACCATAGCTTCAGGACATATTAATAAAACCAAAATGGTTCACAGTACAAGTATGATACTACTGGAATAGCAAGTGATTCGGGTCTTATCCAACTAAATTGTCAGCTGAGATCCTAGCAAGAACAGTTCATGCTCTGAAGGTGACTGTAGCATGACTTACTCCATCTACAAAATCTGGCTGCTTTATATTGGCAGAATCCTCATGAGCTTGGTCAGGATCTACTGACAAAAAAATCTTGGGCTTTGGGTCATGATATGATGGTTTTAAGGCTGTTGATATTCTTTCTCATTAAATTAATTTCAAGTAACCAAAACTGTAAATGCATTATGTTAGGTAATAAGAAAAGAAGGCTCATTAGGACTTCTATCACGGGTGCCTTTGGCTCTTGATGGGAAATAAAAGTGGGAAAAAGTCTATATTCATTATTGCTGCTTGGGATGCACATATATTCAAATTTTATTTTGATCCTAGTAGGAATCTGAGGCATTATTTTTCTGATTAATAGCTGTTGAGGGCGAGAGTCCAGTACTTAATATGTTCTAGTATACTTCAATGACATGCATGCAACTGTTCATCACCCAAACTTGCACAGTCTCCCATTCTTTTCACTCTTATCTACGTCCTACGATTCACACAATTATAAGCTAAAGAACTTATTTTGCACCATAATACATCATCATCCTGGAAGGGGACTTCTATTGCCTTTCAACACCTCAAACCCATCAGCTTTCTACCACTATCACAATATAAAAAAAATTAGTAAATCAGTTCAAAGCGTTCCTCACTAAATCTCATTTTTAAAATACAAAGGGTTCTCATACAATGTTGAACCATGGTGGACTCTTCATGCAAGTGGCTTTACACACTGCTCACTCTACTAGTTGAAAATTATATTTTTGATTAAGAAGTTGACATACTGTACACTCTTAACGATGGTAATCCCTTCACAAGTTTTTCTCTCCTGAAAAAATTTCTTCTACGAGTTATGATAGGATGACATATTTCTCAAAAAGATAGATCAGTAAGATACTTGGTAACATCTGCAATTTAACATATTTGTTCCAATCTGTAGCAAGTCGGCAACTACATGACCTGCTTTCATCTACTGATTCTAGGCCCCAAGTGTTATAGGCTTCTTGATGCTCAGGCTGTGTTCATCGAGTGGCTTTTCAGTCAGGAATTTTTCCTCCCGACTTGTTTCATATAGTTGAAACTCTTCACAGAGCCATTGAAGATTGTTGAGTCCGTAGACCTATCTCCATTTAGAATGATTCTTGTCCTACACCGCTTGTAATTTGGAATGTATAAGACAAAGACCTCATCCCGAGTTCTTTACAAAGAGATTTATAGAACAAATTTTCAAATAAAATATAAGATCATGTCCAACAGGAGACTACTATGATCGAGCTTTTAAACAACATTAAGGAAACTAGGGGAAAAACCTAAGAGCCAAATGCAAAAACTTACACATCAAAGAGTTTACTTGGAGTCCACCAATGACCTGAGTTGAAGATCAGAACATCTGAATCAATCCACCTCTGATTAATCTCATCCATCTTGTCCAGTTTGAGTGTCATATGGATCCTCCTCGGTCCATTTGTCGGTGGCAAGCCCTGCTGCACTAGGAACACTGAGCGGAAGAACTCTACACTCAGGTTGAATGTTTGGAACTTAACACCCAAGAATCGAATTGTTTTCGAGATCTTATTTCCATTCACTTCATAAACAGTTTTGGGATCCTGCACCCCGGTCATAAGCATGCATATGAGAGACTCCCACTGTGTGCGACTCATCGAATCACCCACAAAGACAACTCGCTTCCCTCTGAGCCGTTGCAAGATTTCATGTACGTCAAACTTGGGAATATCACAGTGTCGAGGCTTCCACCTCCACTTAAGATAGTTTTTATCTTGTCTCCCATTTGCCAAGCAATTGAACCCCCTCTCGGCAAATGGGCATTCCGTGCCATTGTACAGCGGATATGAGCTATCTGGAACCCAGCTACCGTCAAAGACATCACAGACATCGGACTCATCATAGAACCCTGCAACCAACCTCCCACGACTGGGGTATCGGAAAGCATAGAGATAAATAACACATCCAACGACAAGTAGCACCGAGGCCAAACAGAAGATCACTGCCAGGTAACTGAAGGATGGCCCTGGCGCCACCCACCATTTCCGATGAGCCGAAACCCTAGGACTGCCCACACTCCGAGGCGTAAGTCTAGCCGAAGCACTCCTGCTAAAAGTACCGTTCACCATCGCATCGCAGCTGCAGAAAGATCGAAGAACCACCCTATCTTCCAACGAAGATCAAATCGACCTCAAGAACTGAGGGATCGGTCGGTTCCACCTAAGATCAGCCAACAGGCGACGAAACCGCCGGTTCTTGATCCCAACCCAATCCCGACGAGCAACAAAAACCCATTTTCCACCATCCCAGAGCCGTGAACTGGACGATACGTGAGTCAAAATCCGATTTTGAGCACAGAAGGTCCGATTTCTACACCGGGCGACAAAATTTACAGAGGACAAAGGATCGAGAGGGGAGAGACACAGAAATCAAACCCGATCCTCCTCACGATACACCCCCTTCAACCGCCCATGCCACTTCTCGTTAACGGAAACGCCAACTCTAGCTCGAGATCTCGCGCCGGTGGCAGCGAAAAGAGAGGAATGTGGCGGAGTGGAGAGGCCGCGCTCCGAGGATGGTGGCGAAGGGACGGAGATTAAATAGCTGACAAGTAGAACGGTAATTTGGTAAATTTTGAAAACGTGACACATTTTGGAAGTTGGTAATTATGTAGACGGAGTTTGTTTTGAATTTATTGACTTCATTAATGTGTAATTTTCACTTTTGGTATGCTAAATTGATATGATAGTTTTAGGGCCAAATTGTCATCAATTTTATTACCCCCTTTCTTTTCAAATTATTTTTTTTAAAAAGTGGTGCCATTTTTGGAATAATATATACTTGTATATATGCTTTGAAAAAGAGAATATTATTATTATTTATTATTTATTATTATTATATAAATATTTTCATATATATTATAATTATAATAATAACATGAATTACTCAGGATTTTTTTACCATCATTTGCATCGATAAAAAATCATATATTTAATCTATGCTATTTACTTGTAACATATTACTCATAAAAAGATAAGGTTTCAGAAAGTATCTTTACGTCTTGTTTTGACATAAACTTCGAAGAAAAACTCGATATGTTTCATCTTTTTAATATTATGCTTCGTAACAAAAAGTTGAAAGATCAATATATCGAGGGTATTGATGTGATCTGTTACTGATTGTTTGAGTTGGGATGGTAATTCGGATCCAATTGAAATTCATTTTAAATTAGTCTCGATCTAAGAGTGTCGAACTTATAAAACTAAACGGAAAACATTCCTGTTTAATGATCATTCGACAATCAAGTCAATTCTTGAGTTCAATCTATGCCTAGGCTAGTCGCACCAATCATGAGTTTAGACGATCGATCATTCGATCTCATATCACTTCATGATAAGTACGTGTCTCAAGATCCAACAATTTCGTGTTGATCACGTGTAATCCTTGTGTTATTTGACAATTGACCCGTCAATGACGTGTAGCCCACGTGATAATGTTACATCCGACATGTCACTCTTTCATAGAGATGAAAGCAAACCTAGTATTAGATAGACATATAACGTGATATCATAAGTAACATCCCACATGTGCATCATATAAGAATATGATTCTAGGCCTAGAATATGATTCTAGGGGAAGATGATAAATTTTAAGTTTGTGATATCTAGGACATCTAAATCTCAAGTCAAGTTAGAGAGATTGTGGTATCATGATCTAGCTTCAAAAGATGATAAAAGCTTCTAGTTTGTTATATATATATATATATATATATATATATATATATATATATATATATATATATATATATATATATATATATATATATATATATATATATATATATATATTGTTAGATGGATTTATTATTATTAACTTGGATTAAAGTAATTTCGATTAGTAATATAGGTTTATCAAGATATGAGTTTATACCTTAATAAAAAATAATTTAACATTTCAACTATTAATTTTGATAAAACTTTAAGAGCATTCATTTGAACTAATTTATAGGAAAACAAATATATTTGGTTGTACATAAAGTGGCCAATGCATTCAACAAATCAAAAGTTTCTCAAATGAGGTGAGACAATTGGGGATGGATGATGATGACCAGCTTGGAGTGCTCAATGACAACATTGTAGTAATGAAATCATGGCTTGAGTAGGTGGTGTCTTCCCTTGAGATAGGTTCTACCTCAGCACCCTTCTTTATATGCTAAGGAGAGTAGGTTTCAGTTGACTTCTCCCTCGATAAAAAGAAGACATGTTTGGAGGAAGAGGAAGAAAAGCTGCAAAGACAGATGTGACTATAGAAAGAGACTTTGGATCAGCAAAGTGTTGGAAAGTTGATGTCTGGTGTCACTTAGCTCAGGTGAGGATACTCTTTTCTAGTTTCCTTTGGGAACAGCAAGGTGTCATGTCCTCTTCAAGAGTCAGTAATCCCCAGCATTTCAATGAAGAATTCAAACACAAACCAATGCAGTCTTGACCTAAAAGCTCTTTCCAACTTCTGGGTTAAGAATGATTCTAAAAAGAGTTTCTCAACATGCTTAAATCAAATTTGGATACTCTTACTAGGATTTAGAATGATTCCAAAATATGATAAATTTATATTTAAAACATTAATTTAGTAGTAATACATTAGATCCTCTTATTATGATAAAGTTTAACTACAGAAAATAAAGTCTTGAGATTAAATTCTGTCTTCACCACTTAGTTGAATATGTTTTACAGTTTAGTGCTTCATAAATGTGTCACTATACTACATATTACCTACCCTGGACATTATTACTTGTGCAGCTGCAGAGTAGCAGATTCATTGTTTCATCAGCTGGTGGATTCCCCCATTTAGCACACCAGTCATAAACAATGAAAGAGATGCTTGCTGACAGAATGCAGTCATCAAACTAGTCTATCATACAAAAATATTCACATATTGTTCACCTACTCCTTAAATGGTATCTGAAACAGGAGGCTCTAGAGAAGTGTAGAAGATGATGATGATGAAACATAAAAAATACAAATAATGCAGTACATGCATGGAAAAACTGAGCTTGATTGCTTACAAAGGAAAAAAGTGTGCTATATCCTATTTTGTGATTGAATTAAAGTGCATTGCAACAAGTTTTCAGTAACTTTCCTGAAAGTAAGAGGAAAGGAAAACAGCCAGGTGATTGTCAAATGATTAAAGCAAAAATGGATTGTTGGTGGGACAATCTGTAGATTCTATTGAAGACCCTTGTCATGGTTATTCTAAACTGAATGCGATCTAAGATTCTAACTTGGAACAAGATCCAATCAATTGATCCTTTTTCCATGACCAGAATCATAAGTATCAAGTTCTTCACTATTTGTACATAAAACAGATCAGAGCAACGAAATCCTGTGTCCTTACAAGGAGACAGACCAACAATTCCTACAATTCAAGCTAATGATTTGTCTCAGTGAAGTAAAAATGTTGAAGAAGTTGGAGAGGAGAAGTGGGCACAAACTCCAATTTCATGCATAAGCCATTGGATGAGGTTCGAAAGGAGTTGTTGAGTGCTGTGCTTTGCTCATGAAAAGCTTGACACCATCTTCATTGCTCTCCAAATTGGTTCAAGAGAAGAACATTCCAAAGTTTTCCTTGTAGGAGCTCTTAAGAAAGAGACGAGTGTGTGAGAAGTGATTACTAAGTGTTGGAGGAAAAATATGTTAAGAACTTGGTAAAATGCAGAGGTTTTTATTCTGACCCAAATGAGTTCTATTCAAATTGCTTTCCATGTTCTCCACCTTCTTTTGTGGGGGAATTTTATTGTTTGAACTTGTAGACTTTGTGAGTTCTCCAGGTGTCTTCTCTCTGTCTCTCTCTCTCTCTCTCTCTCTCTCTCTCTCTCTCTCTCTTCATATGAGAAGATTGTTTGAATATTTTGAAAGACAAATAATTATTTTTTTAGTTAAGCAATCGAGTCCAGATAAATGAAGATTTCATTAATTAAAGAAGCATATGACAGTATCAGTCAGGTTCGATAGTTTAGATCAGCTTCTTCCTCCTGAGAAGCAAGCTTGCACATTGTCTTAAAGGACCACAAGATCAGCATTCTTTCAAACAAAAGCTAATAACTTAATATGATCCAAATAAAATAAACTAAGATTTGGATTGTACTCTACTAAACAAAGATGCATTTATTTCTTGATGGGAGTCAGGGAAGCCATTGGTGAATGCAGAGTTAGCTGAACATTGTCTTCACTTGCCTTTGCCGCACTGATATTTACTTTTGGGATGCTTGTTCTTGGATCCTAACTTGATCTGCAATGCTTACATGTCTGGTTTTCTTGATGTCGGAGCAATGTATTCTGAAACAGCATGCAACATTTAAGTTTGATAGCATTGGAATTCTAGGTTTCTATCTGAACACCTTCAATGTTTGCTCATGTGCCACTTCATTTTGATTCCAATAAGAAATCATTTTGACACAGTTAGCTCCTATGTTTCGGGAACACTGTAACTATGTGATACATGATGATAATCGATTGATGCAGCTGCTAATGTTGCTAAACTGACAAAGGGTTAGTGAGCTGTGAGCTTCTGTTCATTTGGCTTTGTTATAGTCTGCTCAACAACTTGAGTTTACTGATGTCTGTAACATGATTAGAGTAAATTAACACTTCATCATGTTAATTTCCTGAATGAAAACACCCTCAAGGGAACAAGGTACATAAAAATGATCTTAAGAGATCATCCATAATTATACATGTTGCAACCATTGATTGAAGTAGAAAACACTTCTACATCGTGGATCCTAATAAACACATTGCAATCTGAATGTCTAACCAGTGTTCTTGGATGCTCAATGTCTTATCTATTGTTCTTATAAGTTTCCTGTGTTTGTGTTGCTTGCAGGAGACTTTTTTTGATACGGAACTTCGTTTTGTAGTTTTCATTTTCTTCTGCTGGTTCCATTGACTCGAGATCAATTAATAAGATTGATTGCACGGCAACTGAGAATTTCTACAAGCCAACGCATGATACTGGCTGATAATTTGCAGCAAGTATGAGAAGCTACTGCAGTTTATGTTCCTTCTTGGATTTCTCTGTCCATGAATGCGTTTTTGTACCCTTGTGTTTGTACCAAGAGAAATAACAATGCAGTCTTGTCATGTCCACCACCACATACTGGCATGCACGCACGCACGCACGTACGTGTCCTTCATCGATACGGCAGGCACATTCGTGTCCTCCGATGCATGGGGTCACGGCACCTCTTCCTCTTCAAGCTCTTCGACCGTGTAGCAGCACTCTGTGTTCGACTTTGTCTTCTTCCACTTCAATCTCTAAATGCTGCTCCGCCCGTCGATTGATCGAATGCATGAGATCGAAACATGCTCTCTGTGTCGATGGGAAGAAGCACACATGTGTCTTCTTTACAAAGCAGGGCTAGTGATGCAACCAAGCTGAAGGTGATAGAGAAAGACAAGTATGACTCGTGCCGATCTCAAACCTCGGCTGACACATTGCAGTGCTCACAGTAAGATTGGTGAAGACTATTATGTGGTTCTGTAGTGGTTTTAACTGGCGTCGATCATATCTTATTAGGTCAACCCAAGTGTATTCTTTTCCTCATGAAATCCTTGAAATATATAAGTTATTTTTTGAACGATTGAACGAAAATATAAGGTTTATTTTTATACTTCAAATTCTTGTCATTTAAGTAATCTAATTCTCCAAGCAATTTGATTCCTCGTAGGATGAGGAGAAGAAGACTTTGATATCCAAGTAACGACCTAGAGAATGAATGATACAATGCAAACCTAGAAAATAAATTATAAATTCTTTGAATTAACCCAAATTCAGAAATAAATCCCTTTATATTAATTTCATTCGTCATCTCGCTCGATCTACTAACAAAAAATTAGGAGTATACAAAAATCTCACATCCCATTAAATTAAAGAGTTCTGTATCATTAAAACATATTAACTCCAAAAATCCAAAAATACTGATCAACCTTACAATTAGATACCATGACAGTAAAATTCTTTGGAATTAAGAGACTGATATCACCAACAGTGACCATCATCAAGTTGCAATCAGTTGGCCATTCCAAAGAGGGTGGGTTATGGGGGCATATGGTAGGAGCTACCAGAGACCTCCACAGTGACAATCTCCAAACCATCGAAATCGGACAGAGCATTAAAGAGAGAGCCGGAAAGGACATCAATAATTGACATATGATGGCTTTGGTGATGCCTACCACGAGCTGTAGGGTGGCACAAATTAATTTGCTGCAACTTCATTCTCTCGAATGAAACTTGTAGTTCATGAAGCTGTAATCGACATGTTATGGCTTTGTTGATGGCTCCCATGAGCACAAATTTGCTGCAATTTCATTCTCTCGAATGAAACTTGGTTCGTGAAGCTGTAATTGAGATGTTATGGCTTCGGTGGTGCATACCATGAGCTGTAGGGAAGCACAAATTTGCTGAGAGTTCATACTCCTGTTGAACTGCTGCTGGTTGTGCATGTACGAGACCCAACATCTTTCTGCAGCTGCACAACGAGGTGTTAGAACTTGCATGCTGTAGCAGCACACGAAGGTGACTTCCAAAAAGCATCACGGCAAAGAGAAGCTAAATGATGCAGCATTTGCATCCTCATGCTGCTCACACCTTCCTTGATCGACCCCCGCAAACCCCACGTTTTCCCCTTGCATGGCTGTGACCTTCTGATACAGGAAGGTCCGTGAGCTTTCAGCTTTATGTCCCAGCCGCTGTCTCAAGTGCAAAGCGATCATGGTGAAGAGATGGATTAGGAATGCCTTGTGAAGCCTTTTGGGGACACCGTATTCGGTTCATGCATGCACAGGGACATTAATCCGCCATGAGAGAGAGCTCCTCCATGGATATATATGGCTGTCGTCCAAACTGGCAAAACCCTACCGTGTTGGATTCCCAATGGCTTGCCTTCGTTGCTGCACACTGCTCTGTGCTGTTGGGTCACGCTTTTTGTTGCTGGTAGCCGACAAGTAGTCACGGCAAAAGCTGCACTTTTTTTGCTCCCTGCAGTAGGCAGGCAGCGTTTGTCCACCTTTGCTCGTCCTCTCACATTCTGAACAGTGCAGAAGGTGAACATTTCTCCTCTTCACCAACACGGATATCTACAATTACTGTCGTAAGATTTCTGTGAGGTGGTGAGTAGATAAGAACGAACTAAATGGCACACTCTACCTATATATACCACACTCGAGCACCCACCACGACAGCCCTAATAGATCTGTAGAAGGTGTTTGATCATTCGACGAGGGGTAATTTGAGCTGCTCTTTGGAGGATTCCTGCGTAGTTTCTCTGCAGGAGATGGAGGTGTTGAAGTTTCTGTTTGGCATCTTTGGTGGGTGGTCTGCTTCCTCTGTGTTTCTCTTTCACTCCTTTTCTGCTACTGCTATTATCATGCATCTGAGTGATTTCTTTGTGGTATTTGAGCAGGTAATGCCACTGCTCTTTTCCTGTTCTTATCTCCAGTGTGAGTTCTTTGCGTTCTCCCCTCTGTTCTCTCTTCCTTCTCCTTGTGATTGCTGAGATTTGATGAGGAATTCTTCGGCAAAATGTTATCCTGTAGTGTCACGTTCCGGAGGATCGTCAGGAAACGATCGACCGAGGACTTCTCAGGTGTTCCCTACAACGTGACCTTCCTCAATTGCCTCCTCTTTGCTTGGTATGCATTCTCTTCTTCTTCTTCATCATCTTCTTCTTCTTCAATGCTTGTAAGCATGGCTGACATTAACGTGAAGGTATGGATTGCCATTCGTGTCACCAAACAACATCCTGGTGTCGACGATCAACGGCACCGGGGCAGCCATCGAGGCGGTGTACGTGATCATCTTCCTCGCGTTTGCTCCCAAGAAGGTGAGGGCTCGCATGGCGGGGCTGTTTGCGTTGGTGCTCTCCATCTTCGCCGTCATCGCTCTCGTCTCCCTGCTCGCCCTTCGTGGCCAGGACCGCAAGGTCTTCTGTGGCGTCGCCGCCACCTTCTTCTCCATCTGCATGTACGCCTCGCCCCTGTCCATCATGGTCAGTAAGCGTCCCTTCCTCTCCTCCCTCCTCCATGCCGTAGACACTGTTGTTTAGGCTTCTTGCTCCGTGCGCAGAGATTGGTGATCAGGACCAAAAGCGTGGAGTACATGCCATTCCTGCTCTCCTTGTTCGTGTTCGTGTGCGGCACATTGTGGTTCATCTACGGATTGCTTGGCCATGATCCATTTGTGACGGTAATTCCTTCGATCATGGAGGATTGTTAGTGAATCCGGCTATCATCGTCATGCTCGGGAATTCTGTCGAACAGGTGCCGAATGGGTGCGGCAGCGCGTTGGGGGCGATGCAGCTGGTGCTGTACGCGGTCTACAGGAAGAACAACGGAGGCGGCGACGCCGATGGCAAGATGGTGGAGATGAACGGAGAGAAGCCTCCAAAGAACGACGCCGTGAGCGCGGAGAAGACGCCTCACCACCCCATGGAAGAACAGGTGTTAGAGTGTGCAGTGAGAAGGTGACTGCATCCGCAAATGCTTATGGTCTTTTTTCTGTTCTCTTGTACAATTTTTATTGCCTGTGATTTCTGTAAGCTAATCACATGGATTTGATGATGATGATGATGATGATGTTGATGATGTTATTACAACCCCCGGGGTTTTGTCTGTAATTGTCATATATGAATGAAGCATTGAGGTTTGATTTAATCTTGTGCTTACTACTTTTAAGACCGACCAAAATTAGTTTGATCTGTGATCACTAGAATTATGTGGGGGATGTTTTGGAGAAGACCCCTTCAATATTTGTATCAGTCAAAAATAAATAAATATATATATATATATTCTTTGAAATGTTGAAAGAATATACATATATATATATATATAATTGTTTAAAAATAAGTAGGTTGGATAAAGCCACTATTAACCATGGTTAAGGTTGGGTTGGCGTATCAGTAATCATTGTCTTGAGCATATTAGGTGAGTAATACAACACGACCGACACCGTCCTCCTCAATGCGTGCGGGACCGACACTGTCCTCCATGCATGTGAGCCCGAGTCCAACCTCAAACCCGCGACTCACGGCCCGATTGAAGTTACGATACAATGGCGTGGCCCCAATCACGAGACCAGCTTTTTGCCCCTGTTATATTCGCAAGGACGAACAAAGAGCTCAATGAAAGAGAGAGCACACCAAAACAATATTAAAGCGCAATGTAATATACACTTGATGAAACAATGTAGGTCAATATAATATTTACAAGCAAAGAAATTGTTCTCATGATACATATAAACTTCGAAAACACAAAGGAGTTTGGTCCATATGCTCTGAAACAACCAAGTACTTTCGACCTCCCATGCAAGTTCCTCATGACAGCATCACAATCATGAGAAAGACCTGGTTCCATCTCACTAGCCTGCACAACAATTGGTGAATATTACAATTACAAGATCAAGATTTGGTTAGTTGTCCTCAATCCTGTGCAGCAAATAAGTTTAACAAAGTCTTCACTGAATTATGTTGGTTGGCTTTGTAAGCTATACTCAACATGAGGCCTGAATGCAGCATCCAAGTTAAGATTTTTCCAAATCTGATGTTACATCATCTACCAATGTTTGTCTATCTGCCCATTCTATTCTGATCACTTGAAACAATCTCAAAACTACACAATGAATCTAACATATCGTCAGCATCCCAGATCTGATAGCTAGTATATACTTCTGATTATAAACCTTAACCTAACTTATATGATCAATTTTTTTTATATTGTTTTTGCAACAGTTACAGATTTCTATTTGTAATAAGTCTGATGGTATTCTTCCACTTCCCAGAAATATCTTTTCATGCAAATCAAGGATTTGTCATTAAATCTGCTACCAACTTTATCAACAAATAAAAAAAAATGGAGCCAGCTTAAACATGGGATGCATTCAATACAAGGGGGTTTCATTGTACGAAGAACATGAACATCATGAAACAGGAAAATGCAACATCTACTGTGGCAGAAGCAGCATTGCTAAACAAATAAGAATTCCCACTGCAATGAAAAACTTTTAAGACTTGTTGCTATCATGAGTCATCTTTCAAACGGATCTTCGGTATCTTGGTTAATTTTAACACCGCAATAGTTTATTCATGAGTCTAACATCTAGAAAAGCATGGGAAGGAGTGCTTGACAACCTACATGATCAAAATTCAAGTAAAAACAACAATTTCTCAACTTGAAAGGGTAAAACTTCATACGTTGCCCCTTCCTATACCCCATAGTAATGAGAGCTATGCTTTCCATTTTACAAAGAAAATTTGATGTAAATAAATTTAGTTGTAAAGAAAAATACAAACCTAATCATGGGTTTGCATTTCTCCAACACTTAAAGACTTACAATGGGTGGGTGACTACCAGACTCATCCTTTGAAGTAATATTAGCATTACGACAATTGAGTTTCTTGATGAGAATACGAATATTTTTCTCAAGTACAATAAGCTGCAATTGCATAGGGGATCTCTTATTGGCATGCTCCTTATACAAGAAATAAAATTATTCGTTTTAATTCTATCATATCTGACATCCAGGTGATATGACACATCCTAAAATTTTATTTCCTAGAAAATGTCATAATTTTCCTCATTTTTTAACAGTTTTCAAATGTTTTCAAAGCTCGAGAAGTTTTTCTTTATTATACCTACTAAGTACCTAGACAAGAGATTCCACGCTCTTAAAGAATTAATCTAGTTGTTTGGCTAAGAAATGATATCAGCTCTGCTGCAATGGACCACTGAAAGGATCTTTTCCACTATGGTACAACATTATTAGATCAAAACGTAATTGCTATGGAGAAAGATCTTACGCAAGCATAAGACTTATCCTCAGCTGTTAAACATCACAGAACAGCAAGCAGTAAAACACACTTAGACAGCAGAAACTCTCATCATATTTGCCAAAACACAGACTAAAAAAACTAGAACCATTACAAAACAAGTTCTCTAATGGCAAGTACATGCCTGTTTTTTCAAGCTTTTATTAGAATCTGCTATAATATGTATGTCATGCATAAGTAATTCTACCATGGTGATGGTATAAGGACGTTAAGTTTCTGGATCGATAGTTTTCTGCATTACAATAGTTGCAAACTTGCAATATCCCAGAACCAACTTGATAGCTGAGACTCTCTTTCCTTCCCAGCAACTTGAAGCTCTCCTTTGTCTGAAACCTAACAGCTCTGTGAGAACTGCCACAATTCATAAAAGCTAGAATTTCTATGCCTGATCAGGTTAATACACATAAATAAGTATCCTGCATATAAAGGGTATGGAATTGAAAATTTCCATCGAACATTTTGAGGCTGAAATGAAGCAAGAAACTTGGAGGCATCATGTTTATTTAACTGAAATCTGCAGATGGGAAATAGAAAAATTATCATCACCTAAGAAAATCCACAGAGAAGTTACCATCACCTAAAGAAATCCACTAAGAATCCATTAGGATTAGCAAAAACCAATGCTAACAATCTAGATAATTGAATTGAAATTTGCAAATTTGACATGAAATTAAGATTTTATGAAGGTTGATTATATTGTACCCTCCAAAAGGTAGTACATAACAAGGTCGAAGCTGTAAATGCCTTGCCCAGAAATTTGTCTTCTAGTAACTTCTAAAGCTAGGTCAGAAAAGAAAAGTTTAAAATACTAAATGAAAGAATCTTGCAATATGGTTCCTATCCTTCCAAAACATTTAGTCAATAGCTTTCAATGAGCTTAGAATAAAGGCAGATCTTATGTCAATAATATGGGTAGAGATAGGCATACAAGAAAATAATAAAACAACATGATCCACACCATTTTCCTTTTGGTGTGAGGTTGCCCACATAGTATAATTCAAAATCAAGAAGGCTTCATTAAACATACTACCACCCTACTGTCAAGCCTCTAAAACTCGTACCATTTTCTAGCCAAGGCAAGGTTAAAAAAGAGAGGGACTCACTTAAGAACAAAGAAGTAGTTGTTCAGTAGATATATCTACCTTAAGTAAAGCTAAAAGTATGTGGAAGTGACAAGCTACTGAGCCAATTGAACAAACAAATTTCTTTTGTCATTGGATTGTCTTGAATCTTGAGCTTATTGGTTACGAGCATGCCTATCTCCATCGTGTAGAAAAAAATCTAGTGATCTATCACTTGTGAAGCATAATTTTTCATACCAAACAAAGGGAAAACTTACCACAAAAAATAAACTATACTAACAGAGGTATGATATTTTGTAGAATTGCATTTCCTATAACACGATTAGAAGGAAACAAGATACAATCTCAAGCTAGTATAAGCACCAAGCTTACCTCCAGGCATATTTTGGATCGGTCATTAGCGCCAAAATCCGCAACCAACCTTTCGACACGTTCGAATAAACAGTGTGCGACTGCAGCAATTCATCCAAATCCTTCTCTCTGCATCAAGCACCCAAGCAAACATCGTCCAAGTGCTAATGCTAACACACAGATAGAGGTTCAAGCAAACATCTAACTGAGTTGGGTAGAGACAATAGCTCAAGCAAACCCATATGGAAGTTCTCTTATAACCAAGGATTTGAACGCGAATATTAAAGACTAAACATTGAATCAATAGAACAGGAATCTTCCCAAAATCTTTAAGCAGCAGATAGAGCGCCAACAAAATCAAACTACGAGGCGATTCTTGAATCTTGAGTTAGGCCATTTGATCGTTGTTAGGGAGGAGGGTAGGTTGCTTACACCCTCGATCGCCCGGAAAGGACCTTGTTGTTGTAGCAGGCGATCTCGAACCGGACGCCGTGCTTCTTGAGGCGGACGATCGCGATGGCGGTCAGCCGCTTCTGCCCAATGGGCTGCACCAAGCTCTTCGACATCCCCACCGCCTCCTCTTCCTCGCTACCACTCTCTCACTGCAAGTTCGTTTCTACGGGTTGGAAAGCCATGGGCGAGAAAGATCGAGAAGGGGTGACAAATGAAGGGCGCCGGCCCGTCACGCTTTGAGATGGGTGCTGCCATTCATCGAGGCTTTACGATGCGTGCCTGGACCGCGAGGCGAACTGGGTTGGACCGGCATAGAAGCCTTCGGGCCTGACATGTTGAGCCGGATTTCCACCGTCCGCCACGAATCTACAAGAAGCTAGTAAGCCAACGCACGCATCTCAAAGAAACAAGAAAAAGGAGTCACACCATGAAGGCGGCATACTCTGCCTTCCCTTCAACAGGCGCACCATGAAAACTCTCTCTCTCTCTCTCTCTCCCTCTGTCTCTGTGTAAGAACAGACCTTGAGCAACGTTACAGCCATTCACAGGGCATGATCCACTGTAAAACAAGAACTGTATTGCTGACACTGAAATGTAGTTATATGCCCCATAAATATGTGATAAATGACGCTCTTTTCCTTCTTATCTTAGGGTGTTATTCTTCTCAGTGAATAAAATAGTTCAAAGTATTGAGAACAGGTTCTTCATCATTAAATGATGGATCCTCAGGTTTCTTTTGATGTGTCAACTAAGAGAAAATTTGGCTGGCAAACCACCAATGAATCTTTAGTAGGAAATGTATTTTGAGATCACCATAGAAATGCACATGTTGCAAAGAATTGGAGTACATTTACCCATCGGTTCAATGAGAACACTCAACTTCATCTGACTCCCAAAAAGTATATGGCATTCATAGATTTCTATGATCAATACAAGGAAAGACATGTAGCAACTACAAGGCAAATTCTAGGTTTTATAGTACACCTTTTGCAATATTGAATTATTAGATGCAAAAAACTTGATTTATACTCTTTATCGAAAGCTTAAGCTTACTCTAATTGTTCTATAATCACTCCTTCAATGTGTTTAGTTCCTGTTAGTCTGCAAAATAGGCAAATTATAGAAGAATTCATCTTGTTAGTGATTTTGAATAATTTTTGTCCAATTAATTGATATTTGTATGATCCATATTGATTTCCTTGTAATGTACTTTGTGTTCTTTGTGAGTCCAAGTGATGATGTTAGGTAGAATGGAGATGGAAGCCACCCTCTTTTGCTAAAACAAAATGAAGGTGATGATGATGCATAAAGTAACTCGGCAAACGGTGAGGCAATCTATCACCTGCTACTAGCAGGGGAATGCAATTTTGCTCGCCTCAGAAAGATATACTGCAAAGCATCAGACATCACTTGGTGCAGAAAATGAAGTTGAATTAGCTGCAGATTCATGTGCATAAGCTATGTAACAAATTATACTGTTATATACAAAGATCAAGGCAGGATTCTTCATGGACTACAAACAACTGACACTTCAATTCTTACAGGAATCAAGGCACAGAGATCACACAGGACAATTACAGTCTCTTTGCTTGGCCTGGTGACTGCTTTGGCTATGGAGCAGCAGCAGCAGCAGCAGCAGCTGGAGAAAACCTGGCATGGATGACTTTTCTCAGCATTTCCGCTTAGTTGCAGCACATCAGCAGCCATGGCTACTCAGGAGGCTCACTTCCTTCTTGATCGGAGAGAATTTTGAAAACCATCTTCATCACCAAGATGCTGGTTGCATTTGGGGTGTTCATCATCTTGAGCCAATCTCCAGGATGAGCATTTTCAGGGCACAGAGAGAGAGAGAGAGACTTCCACCACATTCATTGTTCATCTAAAAAAAAGCTTGAAGCGCACAAGCATCACATGCTTATTATATCAGGTAAGAGAGAACTCTCAAGACATACGTCTCTTAATTGTGGCACACAAAAGATGTCACCCTCAATAACAACCTTTCAGCATAAATTTTGATGTTGGGGTTTGGCACCAACATGCTTGAATCATATTGATTGTGGAGTCTGCATAAAATTAGTTCCTTCTTCAAGGTTATATTGTGCAAAGAGAATTAGTTTAATCTCTCCTCTCCTTTGCTTTAAAGCAATATCAAGCTGTTATGTATCACTGTCACTGTAACTGTTCAGATCTCAGATAGGATCTACAAGCATAAAAAAAAAATGAGCACAAAAAAAGCTCACCAAGGGATCTTGATTAACAGAGCTGAAAACAGAAGTTTCAGTTCTACTTTCTAATAAATACTATCAGGCAGATATCCAGATTACCAAGAAACAACATCATGAATCAACAAAAGTGCAGCATGATGAGTTACATAAGCCACATTGCCATATCAAAAAGTAATAACTTTTATCTGGTAAAGTTTTATGGCAAGCATTCGGTAGCATAATAGTTCGGACACAGTGAGAAAGAGGCCATGTTAAAGAAAACAAGGAAAGATAGTTCTTCTACAGATAATATAGCAGCAACAGGATCAACTGACAAATGACTAGATCTTATCATCATTTATTTTCCTGCAAGTTGGGTTGGATCGGTTGCACATGAAAGGCCATCGTCGTCATGTGGGGGGCAAACTCCCTGCCTTTCTGGTGATACCCAATCTCCAGTTCTCGGACATTTCCATCCATCGCCAGTTGCTGGTGATGCTAAATTTATGAAGATCAAGGAGAAATAGGAGAATTATTTTCACATATGAAATGCAATGAATTTCAAGTGAAGTCCGAAAAATGCAATAAGCTCATTCCCAAAATCAGTAAAATGTTCCAAGCTGCAGTAACCAGGACCATTCTGATATCTAAATATTTCACCAAATTGAACTGCACAAGATATAACAAGAGATTTTCTTTTTCTTCAGCAAATTATATAAACAGAGATGGTTCAAGTCCCATGTCTTAAATATAATTTATGCATCTGGGAGGATTACAAGAAAAAAACATCCTTACTTTCTCAGCTCAGTATGTTTAAATCATATCGACGAACATGGTCTAATGTACTCGTGCCTCTAAAAAAAGTGAGTTATGGAATGATGGAATTCCAGCACACAGAGTTGATTTGTGGATAACCAAATCTCAAAGTAAATCCTGACATATGTATATATATATAGATAGATGGTATCTGAAACGTAAAGATCATCTGATAAGAGTATTACCAACATATAAGTAAGTTGTTTGTTCTCCTCCTCAAGCAACCTTTCCTGCACATAGTGTGGAAATTATGGATTGGAGGAGAAATAGAAGTCCATATATTAATCAAATGATCAATGAAACTTTACATTCTTCTTGTGCAACTTCCAGATCTCCATCTACAAAAGGAACACAGCTCATCAGTAGCATCACAGCAACCATCTCGGTTGCACAGGTCAATTGAATAAAACGAAGGGATCTCACTTGCTTATCCCTCACGCTGGTGAGCCCAATCTGGAGGGCATCTTCGATGGGGATCAGCTCCTTGGGGTTGAGTGAGTTGAGATCCTCACCCTTCAGATGCCTAATCATCCACAAACAAAAGCCAAAATAAAAAAAACCACCAAATTCTTCTACTGAGAGAAACTATGAGATGGCACAACATACCTCAACTCGATCTGCATGTTGTCGTTCTCTTTCTTAATCCGATCGATCTCAGCACTCAGACTCTGCCATACACACCCGTAAACTGGTGAGCAACTCCCTAAAGTTCCCATTTTTGATCACTTGTCTTCATCAAAAAGGAAAGAAGAAGCAGCTTTTCTGGGAGCAAGACGAGATTTCCGAAAGGAGAACTCCGCCTTGTAATCACTTTGAAACATAGGTTTTTAAAGACAAAGCACCGTGAAAGACGAGATTTTGCGAAGCGCTACCTCATGCTTGGCATCCCAGAGCTTCCTCCCGGAGTTCTGCTGGTACCTCTCCAAGATTTTCGGCAACCTTCCACCGATTCACCAGCAGCACCGTCAATACCCCGAAATCCAACAAGAAAAATGGCAAAGATAAAAAATATAGAGAGAGAGAGAGAGAAAGAGAAGAAACACGCTCACGTGGCAGCGGGGCTGCAGTACTCCGACATCTTGCCGGAGCTGGAGAAGATGACGACGGAGACCTGGGCCTCGCACAGGATGCTGATCTCCCTGGCCTTCTTGATGATCCCGTTGCGCCGCTTGGAGAAGGTCACCTGCCGGTTGGTTGAGTTCTCGATCCGCTTGATCTCAATCTTCCCTCGCCCCATCTCCTCCTCCTCCTCTCACCCTCCAACCACCACCACCACCACAAGAACAACAACAAGAAGAGATCGGAGATCGGCAAGTGGTGAGAGAGGGAATGGGGAGAGAGCAAACGGAGATAAAGAGGCGAGCTTTCCATCCTGGGCTTGTAAAGGAAGGAACTTTCGGGGGAAGTACTGAAACCGCCCTCTGGTTTAAGCGCTCGCGAAAGGGAGAGGGAAAGCATAGGGAGTTCGGAAAGGGTGTGTTAGTGTCTCGTAACTCGACTGAGACAGACGATCTTGACATCCCTTGCTTTAAGGATGTCGCTGATGAGATGGTACGACATTTAAAGTACGAGATCAACATCATAGGGGGCTCGTGGAGGAGACCACTGTATCCGTCCTAGTGATGCATGAGAAGGCATCACATGGATGAGATGATGCTTGGGGCCCATCACGTGGCTTCCCCGTACATACCCAGTAATGGCTTCTTCACTTAGGTAAGACGAATATATAATATATCTTTTTTTTTTTTTTATTACTACCTTCACGCCATAATAATGCCACTAAGGTACTATAATATATTTTAGACCATATTTTTTTTAGAAATATCTTATCTCTAAAAAATTATTGAAGAGTCTAGATCATAATTTTATCTTTTATTTCGGTTGTCATCGTATTTCCTGTACTATCGAACTTATCATCATGTTCATCACGTCTTTATCGTCTTACTCATTACACAAATGATTAATATCATTATTCATGACCCTCGCACGAGAAAATAAAAGAAACGAGAGTAGCTAAACCCTCTACGATCCTTCCTTACGTAAGGGTGAGATGGGCAGAACAAGATTCAACGAGTTTTGAGATGGTGAAAACAGTACAATGACATTGCAAGATGGAGATGAGTTCGACGGGATTAGGAGTAGAATTATTTTTTAAAATAATAAAAAATATTTTATAAATTTTTTTAAAAATTAGAATACTTTACGAGAATTTATCGAATATATAGGTTTGTTCATTCGGAAGGTGTTACGATAAATTATCTAATTAATAATTAAAATTCATGAAGTATTTGAAATCATATAAGTATACACCTTCGCATATGACATAGTTGACATATGGTTGATCGATATTCTAACTTTACCCAATAGATATGTCACAAAATAAATAATGTAATATTGACGAGGAGTTTGGAGGGTTCTCCAAAATTGACCACATAGTGTTAGATGAGAAAATTGACTCAACAAATAGTTACTTCATATCTCATTGTTGGTTAGACTATTACACCATGCTTTAAAAATTCTATAGCTAATTATTGTTTTCTGGACTCAATATTTAATTAAATTATTTTATCTCTACTAACTTATATATCAAAGTAATCTTATCAGATATATTTCTAATGCAATCTTATTGATCTAACACCTTCTAGATCAATAATCTGGGCCGTGAGTTTTTTCATAATTTATTTATGTAAATATAATTCTATTTTTCTTAGGGAAATCAATATCTTAGGCTCCATCCATTGACATCTATCTAATTAATTGAATATGCCTTCACAAAGAAAAAAGCTGGGCCATGAAAAAGAGACATACAGAGACTCACGATCTAAGCTACGACCAGCACTGGACGTGCGGTCGTGACTCGAGTCAGGCAGTGAGTCGTCGTCGTACACGGCATTTATAACTGGAGTTGTTCTTTCCTCTCCTCTCCTCTCTCTCTCTCTCTTTCTCACTCTTCACTTATTGCTATCACTTGTGGCAATTATTATCGTCCTTTAGAATCGTATTACAGGTTCAATGTTGGCTGTCCAACACACACACTGCATTTAATTCTGAGAAGCATACATGCAGAGATCCATGGCGCTCTCGTCAACAGGTCATGCCGAAGCAGAGATTAATGTTGGAGTTCATAGAGAACGAACAGCTCATTTTTCTGCTGTAAATGATAGGTAATTATAAACCTGAAAATAGGTTGGAAAATGGTTCTTTATTTGATGTATCTATCTGAAATTAAAGGTTTTCTCAAAAAATATCTATTGTTCATGTTCTTAGATTACTAGTCTGCTTACCGAAAAGATGATGACAAAAGTGTAGGAAGAACAGATGCAGAAGCCATTGTCCTGACTTCTTCATTTCATCTGGTTATATGAAAAGCATGTTGCCATTGTCAAAGGGATGGATCAATTGTTTGTATGAGTAAAACTCAAAAGGACACTACAAATTCTTATTTCTTTTGTTAAATTTGTAATTTTAATAAATTAAAATTTACTTTAATTTTTAGATATTTTATATTAAAAAGTTAATGAGACGAGAAGAGAGGAAAAAAAAGAATGACACCTCTAGACGAGAGCTAAGGATTATGAAAGCGACGACGATCGAAGATTACTGATGAAAATGAAGATATATTTTTGTCAATTTGATGTAAAAAAAGAGAGTTAGATATTATTTTCTGAAGTAAAAGTTCAACACTAACGTTATTTTTTTAAAGATAATGCTCTTAAAAATTTTACAAACTATTATACACATAAATTTAAGATTTTATTTTTATCAAGAAAATTTAGTTGATAGATAAATAATGATCACACATTGATAAAGAGATCAAAGAATTAAAAGATACATTGAATTGTTTGTAGAGAGATTCAGAGAGAATAAAAAGAACAATATATTATTGCAAAAATAAAAAAGAGTTGGATAATACAAGGCTTAAATTTTCATAGGAAATTGGTGACAAATCTTAGACGCTTGAATCGATCCAAAGAAGTTGGATGATATATGCTTTGTCCGATCATAACATTTATTAATTTTGACCGATTTGATTCGTAGTCTATCAATTTCAACATCATATAATCTTATTATTAATAATTTATTATCCATAACTAAGAGCGTATGAAGTAATGACGGAGAGAGAGAGAGCTTTGAGGGGGCCGAGGAGGAGGGAAGGCAGTGGTGGTCGGCCTTAGAGTGGACTCGCAGAGCCGAGAAGTCCTCGCTACCCTGGCGGTAGTGTCGTCGTCGTCCGCGTCCTGTCTCCTCGTCGCCATGCTGCGGCGGCAGCGCTTCAGCGTGCAAGGATTCTGGCGGTCAGCCGCCTGCGTTGTTCTCTCTCGCCAAGGACTTGGGCGCCATGCTCGCCGTCTACGAGGGCTTCTGCGACCTTCAGCAGGCCCCTTTCCCGCACCTCAAAATCCAGTCTTTATGCTCAAAGCCGGACCTTCATCGATCTCGTCGATTTCCCCGGTTGATCGACCTAAAGCTGAACTTTTTGCAAGCGTTCCACCGTCCGTACGGTTCTGACGCGAGAGAGGAGAGCTTTCGCAGTGTCATTACTCGTTCTTGGGGTCGCTGAGAACAGCTACGCCGTAGAATGTTTCACTGGTTTCTCTAAGTTCTGTGCTGGAGACTGCTTTTGCCAAAGATTCACTATTTTGAGGTACTTCGGCCTCTTTCAGATCTTTCTTTGTTGGTCTCTGTAGCTAACTATTCTGCCAAGAAATGAGTTGAATGGTTGTAGCACTTGGAACTGATGAGAACAACTCACCCACCGTCGTTAACAGCTCGCTAAGAAGCAACTGTTCCATAGCTGCGCCTGAATCGGATTCTGCTCTCTTGAATAGGTTGAAGGACGAAGAGTCATCGGCCTTGGTGCCATTGGAGAAATCTGTGAAGCTCCACAGAATGGCTCTGTGCCTATTATGGTCAAGGATATGGCGGAATCTCAACCTGGTTGGTCTTCTCTTAGAAGCCCGGTCCTAACAAGCAGGAAGACTGTTTCCATGGAGAAGCACAAGATCTCTTTAGTCCAATGGGTTACAATTCTAGGAAGTTGGATCGAAGTATTACACAAAAACGATATGGAGAGAGCAGCAGGGCCATTGTTCCGGTTGGACCTGATTCACCACCACAGGGGGCTGTCTTATGAGTTGAAGTCTCTCCATTAGAAGCATTTATCTGTTTGCAGATTTTTCAGCTGCATGGAACTCACATGAGCAACATCCAACTTCTCACGCAGTAATTTCTGAAATTTTGTCATGCTAATCGTGTTTAATTCATGAACATTTCTTATGTTAATCAAGTTCTCAATGCTGGTTTCTGATTGGGAAGGGAAGAATTAGCAGTGTTTCTAATGGCGGTCTTTCAGATGGCAAGGAATTGGCTTTAAAAATCTTGAAGCCCTCTGAAGATGCAACAAAAGAGTTCTGTTTCAGAGATTGAGATTGCCACTACCCTTGCATCACAAAAACATTATTTCGCTGCTCAGGTTTTGCTTTGAGAATAACTGTCGAATATTGGTCTATGACTATGCATCAAGGGATAGCTTAGAACAAATCCTCCATGGTATGCATTTTGCAAACATGAGTTGCTAATTTTTCTATTCATTTGATTCACTTTGTCTAAGTCATGTCTCGTCTCCTAATATTTATTTGTTAGGTGACAAATAGAACAAGCATTTTCTCAGTTGGCCTGAAAGATTCAAGGTGGCAATAGCATTGATCCTGTGATCCATAGTGATGCAAAGTCCTCAAACATGCTTCTCTCTGAGGATTTCAGCCTGCAGTTCCTGTTTCTTCTATGATGTGCTTCTTGCATCGCATCTCTTATAAATATGTGTGTCATGTTTTTCTTCTTCAAAATGTTTCAGTTGCCTGACTTTGAATTGGCAAAATGGTTATCAGCGTCAACATCACGACCAATTTGCAGTGACATTGCAGGGACTTTTGGATCTGTGCTCTTTGTGCAGCAATAGATCGATTTATTTGCTAAATGTTAGATCAACATCCTAAGTGACAACCTCACTTAGCTCCTGAATACATTTTATATGGCAAAGTTAATGAAAAGGTTGATGTATATGTTTTGGGTGTTGTTCTTCTCAAGCTCCAAGTATTATATTTTGTTGGAAATACTTCGCATTTAGCTTTGTAATATCTATTTGAGTATACATTTTGTTGGTAAATCCTATTGTAGATAATCCAACTCTGGTTCTCTTATTTATTTTCTCCATGTAATTGCAGGCAAAGCCAATCTTACAAGATGTAGCAGTTAATAGTGATCAAGTGGAAAGGATGATCATAGCTTCTTCCTTGTGTGTAAGGTGGCTTCATTGAATTTGACCTCACATAACACTTGTAAGATCTCAATTCCTTTTCCGAACTCATGATCTTATTCTTACCAGTTAAATTCTACAATATGTATATGTAATCTATCTGTCTTTATATCTAGCACAAATTTAAGGGTATCTTGAACTTGGGAAAGACATAGTAGCTGGCTATGTTTATAAGGGCTTGAGTTGTGGATTGAAGTCATTTCAAATACAACATTTAAGCTACTAAACAGCTGTGGATTCACTAAGTTGGACATTTTAAAGTTGAGCTATCAAAACATCCCATTCCAAACTCCTGATTGCAAAGTTTATCTTGTTTCATGAGCTTCTTTGACTGCAGGTTTTAAAGACTACTCCAAGAAGATGATGTTGCTGTTAAATGGGCAAGCTATGTTTCATGATGAAGTATCAAACCCAGAATCTGACATCCAATCCCACCTTAGTCACACATTAGGATGACCCGATCTCGATCAGCAGCAGCGATCACAAAGTTGCTTCTCTAACCGCGAGCATTTCTATTGAGAACTACTTGCAATGTGGAAGGAGCCATTCATCAAGCAATTTCTGTATAGTGTTCATTTTTTCTGATTCCTTGGCAAACTATACACTTTGTGTATAGTTCTTGCTTGAGAATTCACCTATTTTAGGAATCATTGATATTTTCTCAATTGTTTGTGAACGAAGATCGAGGAACTGATAAGAGAGTTAATTATTTTTTGTGCTAATTTAGTTTGGTGATCAAATTTGTATTCTTCAATTCCTTCATCTAATGAAGATATTTTTTGTGCTCTGGCATTATTAACATTGCCAACAATTATTTCTTCAAAAAAGCTTTTCTTTTAACTTTGATATGAACTATGATATTATCTTTATCATATCAACCATCCATTAGCAAATAGAAAATGGATCAAATCACCAATTAAAATATGAATCATATCACCTAAAACGTTGTTATCAAGAAAACTATGATATCATTAGATGAATATTGCACATTCTTTGGTCATAATCTTTGTGCTATGGATTTATGTTGGTGTGTCACAATTGATGATGATGGAATTGGAACTACGATGGGACGAAATGCCCATGATTATTTATTCTTTCTTGTAGAGACTGTAAGAGTTACCCAAATATTTCGCCCCGCTCGAGGTTGTGTTGACGTGGTGGGGCCACCCGCCCGCTTCTCATGTCTTTGACTCCCTGCTCTCTCTCTCTCTCTCCCGTGTTTACCACATTCAAATCCACCCAACCCAAAAATATAGGCTTCTTGTCCTAACCCTCTTCTTCGTCTTCTTCCCCCTTTCCTGCCGTCGTCGTCGATCCCTAGCTCAGGAAGATCCTATCTTTCGCATTTTTACCCGTCGGCGGACCCTCTTTCTTGATTTCTGCTAACTTCAATTTGGTCTTTGGCGACCTGTGGTGGGGTTGGTCGCTGGATCCGGCGTCTGGGAGGTGATGAAGTCGAGCGAAACCCTAGCTGCCCACGGGGGGAAATTTTAAGCGTCGGTTATGGCTTTGGAAGGCGGCAAGTTCTTTAAGCTGGAAGAATCGCCTGGCGAGGGTTTGATTACTTACAGGAGGCGGAAGCGTGCCATGCCGGATGCGGATGCCCTTCAGGTAAGGTGGATTTGTTGTTTCTTCCTCTTGTTGAACTGAAAGATCAAAACTTTTTCCACCCTCTGTCGACAGACGACAGGATAAGTACTGAATCGATGACTAATATACTGTAATCTATGACTTGCGGTCTCATCTGTCTGAATGCCATTGTTTCGAGGTGAAGCCAGTGGAGACGGCAGAATCTTGAATGTCTGTATCTAAAAACATTCAACTTCGTTCTGAAATGGAAATTGATGTTGTCAATGTTAAGGAATATTCATGTGAGAGAGATAGGGATTGGAAAATGATTGAGAGAATAATTCCACATTGTTAAGGATTGGAAGAGTTGGGTTACATATATTAGGTTTGAATCACAACTTAATAATAAGTCTTAGCATTTGGATTGAATTTGTGTTAAATGCAATGAATGTTAATTTGACTAGTTTGACTCAAGCTCATAGTTTGATTTTAACATTTTATAGAAATAAGGTTCGAAAAATGAAAAAAAAGGTCTCAACTATTGTAAATATTGTAAGATGCTAAGAACTACTCATGTGTGAGAGATGGAGATTAAAAGATGACTAAGAGAGTAGTCCCACATTGCTTTGCTAAGGATTGAAAAACTCGGATTACATATGCTGGGTTTGGTCCACAACTCAATAAGCTTAAGCTTATGGAATGACTTGACGTTCAATCCAATGTATGACTAATTTTTCAATTTTAACAGTTAAACTTGAGAGGGATGAGGAAGCGCAAATGTTGAGGGTACAACTTGGTTAGTACAAAACCTAACAAGTTATTTTTGATTGTTAGACAAATGATTCAACCATATAAAAAGGACATCTAAGCAAATGAATTGGGATACGAAAGATGATTGGAACTGAGATGGAGCAGGATTGGTGCTTTAGAACTTGGATCAGTTTCAGTATTACTTATAGATTGAGATTTGACCAAAAAGGAACATAAATTATTATTAAAAATATGCATTATGAAATTATATAAAAACAAGAAATATCTATTAACCAATGGACATATATAGTCTATTTCAAAATCACCAGAAAGTTAATAACACAGTATTTCATGATTTTATCTAACAACAGACTCAAATCATGAAAAATTATTGAATTGTCTTAAAAGCATCAACTATGATCATAAATACAAAGCATTATTGTTGTTTTAGTCATAAGTTCTCATAATAATATGTTTGTCCGAAATATCAGACAGTAGACTGAAATTAAGGGGTACCAACATCTGAGTAAAGAGGACATCTCAAAGGCGTAAAGTGTTCATATCTAGGACTGTTGTTGTAGCCATTGCTCAATCTACACGTTGACATGTTTGGAATAAGTTTTTCAGTTAATTGAAGTTAAAAATGACCAAAACTTGATGACACTCACTAACGGGAACATTTGTGTCAGTGTCTGCATTCTGCAACATATTTGCTACAAGGACATTTCATTTAATATTTTACTGAGGGATGAAGTCAGAAAAGGGTAATATAGGTGTTGCATAGCTAACAGAGGATTAAATGGATATGTTTTCAAGTCACTACTGGTTGAACATTGTTCCCAAAAGGTTTGGACATGATCTTCGTCCACTTTGTTTAAGAATATTGAAGCTATCTGGTCACAGCAGCTTGTTTCCTAATTGCCTCAAGAGTACATAGCTTACTCTTAAGCTTGCTATTTGCCTCTAAGTAGTGTTGAAGGATTGATAGGCTAAAGCTTGCTTCACTGAATTTGAATGTTCTATAGTTGAATTCCTCTCAGATAAATAGTTATTGAATTTGGCCAACTACAATGTATTTGTATATTTACAGCATTTAACAGATTAATATGCTTTTTGGTCTCTAGGCTTATTTAACAGATTAATATTTACACTAATCTTGTGCTGTTGATTTCTTTTATTGGTTTTCAACCCATTGAATGTCTTGATATGTGTCATGTTGTGGTCCACCTAGCAACCCATCCTTGTCTGCTAGCATGTTTGTGCAAAGGGTATGGGCTCCCCACCATTTGACCTCCCTGCTTTATTTCCTATTGATACTAGGGACTTTAGGTTTTGCTTATTTGGTGAGAAGAGGGGACAAAAATTATGGTGGAAGTGAGCGAAGAAGAAAAAGCAAAGGAAATAAGGGTACATAGACAAAATGCCTGAACAGCAGGGTTAACTACCTTGATTTGTCTTTATCGTATGCCCCTTCCTAGACTGTTTGGTACTTGGTTTTTTTTATTGAAGTTAATGTAACTTTAATTTTGTCACCAATCAATGCTATTCTTTTTTTGCATACTTATCGAATAAGTTCATCTAGTCTGAAATTCTAATATATATTATTCTGTTTTGGTTTCATTGGCATTGTTATCTATAACATTGCATGAAGCATCACATGCATGCTTTATTCTTGTTGTTTCTGTTTATGCAAGAGGCCAATTGATAGTATATGTGGATATGTAGGTCTTGGACACATCTCATCGGAATAGGGATATCGGGTGGAACCACGGTGAGATAGTTGATGGAAATAGGTTTCACTGGATGTGCAATTGGTGTGGCTTAATCAGATATGGTGGTGGGGTATCTAGGCTTAAGAAACATCTTGCTGGTGCTTGCCATGTTAAGAAGTGCCCAAATGTTCCAGATGACATTGCAAAGTCCATAATGCATCATTTGATGGAGAAGCAAAAGAACAGAGCGAAAAGATCGATTAGATGCTCTGGTATTGATGGAACTGAGTTGAATAATTCTCATAATAATGCCATAGATCATAGAGATCGTGCAAAAAGCAGCATGGAGATGCAGGTGGCATGTGCTGGTAGATTCAGTAAGAAATCAACTAACCGATCTAAAAACATTAAAATTGGTACCCAATTTTCCAATAGTGCTAGTCAGCACTCAAAGACAACTGCTCAGCTACCTGGGACTGGCATGACTAAGGTAATTTATTCTAGTTATATTTGAGCTTCTCTCTCTCTGTTCAAGTTTGCTATATGATGAGGTTCATTATTTATTTTGTAAATCATATGTGTGTCACTTGTTTGGTGGTTTCAACATTCTTTGTCCTGGATGATTTGACAAATATAGTTTGTTAGAATGAACCAAATGAGTAAAATTTGATGTTCATGATTTAAGTTCAGGTCTAACCATATTGAAACATTTAGTTTACGAAATAATTTTCTGAAAATTATGGTGGGGCAGTGTTATTTGGTTGTTCTTTTTCCTGACTTTATAACCAACTCTTTGCATGATTCTATATGTTACCTGCATATTTATAGAATATATGACTAGCACAATTGCTGACAGGCATGGATAGTAGAACTGTTGATAGAAAGTACATTCCAGTATCGGACCTGTCTCAGGGATCTGTGGGACCGCTATGTGTTGGTCTGTACCGGTGTACTAACACATGATACACTGGTAGGTTCCGGTGTTTTAGAGAGGAAGAAAAAGAGGGAAAAAAAGGAAGGGATAGTGAAGGAGGAAAAAAGAGGGAAGAAGAGGAAGTGGTGGAGGAGGAGGAAGAAGGAAGGAGGAAGAGGGAGAGGAGAAGAGGCATACCTAAGAAGTAAATAGGGCAAAAGATTGTGTGTGGCGGTGTGCAGTGAGGTCGTGGCAAGCGGGGATCGCCAGTAGTTGCTTGCGTGAGAAGCGGAGGCGTCGATCGCAGTGAGAAGTTGCAGCATCGATCATGGCTGCGTGAGAAGTGGAGGCAGCATGGAAGTGGGATTTAGGGTTTCCCACATTCCCCTTTATATGGCGGACTGGACCGGGGTGGGTCCATGTATCGATTGGCACTCGGACTGGTACGTGCTGCTTGTTTCGTACCAGTCTGGGGGAAATGTAAGTCCTTGAATAGATTCCACTGTTGATCTAATGGAGGGCCATGGGCTAGATCAAGGATGCTGTGTCACAATCTGGTCCTCCTTTTGCCTTCATGGAAAAAGCTTTTATCATCAGCAGGATGAGGCTTCATACACTTGACCCTGTCAATATCTGCAGAATTTACGTACAAATGATAGCTCGGAGAGGATATTTTTTCTTCATATATAGGGTCATTATTTTATTTGCGCTTTTCATCACCTTCTTGTTCCAATTTCTCTCCTTTGATGTTTTGTTATGGACTTCTTTAGATTAACACTTTGCCTTCAAACTATTTATCCAACATATTAAAATAAATAGGAAAAATAAAAATGATGACGGAAAAATATCAATGTAGTCACCCTCAAATAGTTGAGACTTTGCAGCTTTGTTTTTGTTGTTGTATGAAAAACAAGAATATGGTGCCTATTATTTGCCGTGCTATTTCAATTGTGACACAAATATGCATTCAACTCCTTTTACAGTTCTTGGTGAAAAGCTGTAAAATGATTGGCGATGATAAGGTTTTTGGAAATTGATTAATATAATGTGATGTTCTAATCTATTCTCTTCGTAAAATGACACTAACCGTTTTGTCTTTTCTTCTTGGAGCGATATATGAATCTTGCATTGCATAGCCATGAAAAAGTTTCTATTGTTTTCCTAATCTCCACCAAAGTTGAAACTTTTTTCAAAACCACAAATATTGTCCGGACTACCCACTGGTTAAGATTTTAGTATCTTGGGCTTCTTGAATGGAGAACAAACATCTTATTGTCTCTTAGATTTTCATTTTTGTCTGTTGTAGATAACATCTTGTTTTGCACTTTTCAATTTCATATGTTGTAGAAGAGGAGGCATCCAGCTATTTATCTTTGACATATATTAATTTTATTTCTGGCGTATGTTGTGTCCTTTCAGGAGATTCATACCCGTATTCATGTTATCTTCCGTTGTCCTTATTTAATTCAGAATTTCCATCCTAAAGTTTATTCTTTATTTGTATCTACTCTTTTTACCCTTTATTGTATATGATGTTTGGTCTGAAAGCTGTCAGCAATACACTTTTGTACTGAGGTGATAATTGCTGACAGTTACTGAACAAGGTGTTCAGGTTTATTTCTGAAAAAGAAAAGAAAGGAAAAACGAGACTGATAAAACAAAAGAAGAGAGATGGAGAGAAAAGGAAAGCGAGGGGTTGGGGGGGGGGGGGGGTTTGGGTGTGTGGTTCACACCCTGTTCACTGCTTTGTAACACAACTCAAAGGGCCATGTTGGAGATCCCAGACTGCAAATAGATATCTCGAGATTTATGCTACAAGGTGTCTTTTAACCAGAACCGTAAGAGAACTGATCGGGGAGCTTCTTAATGATCAATGAATCTAAGGTGATTATCAAAGTCTGGCACATGGCAGATATTATACTAAATTAGAACTAGGCTGGAGTCCTCTATTCCTCTCCATGGTGGAACAAAATATACTTATTATTCTCAGTGATTATTTGATTAATTTTTGTCACTTCTTTTTGCTAATAATGTTAAGCTATCATAGGAGTCCTACTGTAAATCTATGTAGTGTCTAACAGTCCTATTGTGGATATAGTATGGGTTTGGGAGGTTATATATCTATTAGGAGTTTATAGTTTTATGGTTTAGGGTTTAGGGTTTAGATATCTCTCTTAGAGTAATTTGTTAGATGCTGAGTTTTCCAGAGCATTGATTTTTTTTCCTCCAAGAACACCTATATACGAGTGCTTGTAGGCCATAATGACAGTTGATACTTGTTTTCTATCATTTCTACAATAAAATATTTTATTTTCCATTAATTTAGTCTCTAGTTGTTCCTTGGATTTCTTCTCTTTCTTGAAGTGAAGAAGCTCTAATAATTGTATGTGTAACTGTATGTTTGATCAGTGCACATGTGATGGTTTGCATTTGTGCTGATCTATCGGTGCAGTTTGATACAAGCTGCTATGTCTCTGTACAGCTAACTATATAATTTTTTATATCAAAAGGTATTGTGGTTCACTTTTAAGGAACAGATATGTATGCTAATTTTTGGAATTTGGAAACCTGAATGTGCATTCAACATTGTCCTTCTTACAGTCTTGTTTTTTGGTGTGAAATAGGGTATGATGGAACCTTGTGAGACTGTTTCATATGCTGGTACTTCTCGTCCAGAATGGCATGACAGGATAATTCGTCACTGGAAAAATGTAATAGAACACCAATTCAAGTTATCCTATATGAAACCAGGTCATGGCATCTGGAATGTCCTGTATGATGCACTGTCATTGGGCCATTCTCAACTTCTTCGAAAACTGATGATGATTGATGCTATCAGGAACCATGAACAGCTAAATGTACTTCATTTATATGTGTTTTCTCATTTACTTATCTGTGCTGGAGACTATGAAATTAGAAAATAATTTAATCTGATTGTTGTCATGGATTCCAGGGCAGATACTTAGTGGACTCTGAAGTAAAGATTCAAGGTCAATGGCCAGATTGTTTTGAAACAGCTAAAGAACAAAAACTTGTGGAATTAAGAGCCAGCTATTACAAAGAAGATACAAACACTAGAAAGTGTGAAAAAGCTTTCCTTGAAATTTTGATTTCAGAAAAGTTCGCAATTTTATGTGATTTTCTTTGGGATACCTTTGAAGAAAACAAGGCTAAAACATTTTTAGACTTTCGCCTGATTGACTCGAAATTGAAAAATGGGGATTATGAACGGTCACTGGAATTGTATAACCAGGATGTCCAACAGGTAACCATAATATACTAACACATGCATTTCTGGATCTAACTTTTGTTCTTTGTCTCCTTATAATTTAGCTATCATGTTTTTCACTTGTTTCTGGCTTGCATCAGCATCTGTAATGATATTTTGACATGCTTAGATGTTTCTGATTGCCAAAATCTGTTTTAAATTTCAACTTCTGTTGAAATTTGTTTTTGATATATTGTTTAATTCCTTGGCTATTTGCATCATAATCATATCTCTCTACATCTGTTAATGTCTATGGAGTTATTAGGGGTTAGTCTGGTTCTCTATCTCCTTTGATGACCAGAATGTATCATGGCAACTAACATGCTGCATGCTGCGAAATAGTGACATGCTAAGAGGTGTGTATCATGTTGGTGCAGATCTTGTCCATGTGCTTGTCATTTGTATGCTGGTTGCTGTTCCAGTTGATATATCCCTGCCATGGCTTGGTGTGTGTCATCATCATGGACATGGCAAATTTCTAACAGCCTGTGTTTCTCATGGGTGCTTGTTCTAGTTTGTTCTTTATCAGAGTGTATCCTTCATAATGTTTGCTTCAAACTACAAATTTGTGATCTCATTTCCTTCTTATAATTTCCAACACTGGTATCCCAAATTGATTTTAAAATTTTATTCCTTAAAATGTCTTATGATTTTAGCCACAAAATGCTGGTTAAACTTGTTATAAGGTTTGATCATTCAGATTTTGGCTATCAAGTCTCCTGATAATGCTTTTAATTTTCCATGAACTTACATACTTGTAGAGAATTGTATTCTTACTGATCTGGAATCATATATTATGTGTTTTGTAATTAATTCCTGATGCTTGGAATAGTCATGGAATAGGCATTACTGTAGAGTGTAGACCATGTATGTTGTTCTCTTTTTTGTACTTCTTAATACCAATGATTCTTTGCACGTTGATGCTTAAGTATAAGACTCTTGATTGTTCCAACATATTATAGGGAGCTTCTGTCATATAACTTCTGGCTTTTGGAGGAATTTCTGTCATATTGTAAATGTGTTCTATGCTTTTCTCAGATTTGGGACAACATGCAAAAGATCGGTCAGGAAATGATTATTCTAGCAAATAGTCTTTCAAGCTTGTCAAGGGCTTCTTGTCGGAAGCAGGTATACATCATTGACTTCCCTTGGTTTCTGCATACCCATTCTGTGTGTGGTATATATTTGAGCTACTGTAAGGTCTTATGCATCATAATATCCATTTCTAGCACTATTATAACTCTGCGAGATTCGTAATCAATACAATCAAGTTGATATACATCTCAGCCTAACATTAAAATCATGTAATTTCCATGCACTTGCATGCAAATGTTCTTAATCTCCATGCAACAACATTTTCTGAACAAGAATTGTATTTAGGTTATAGAAGACCTCATAAATGCAGCTGATGACCCTAAACCTGAGGTAAGTACTCTTAATATTTGGTACGCTTCATATGATAGTCACAACTGTGTAACTTGCATTACGAGATTGTTGCCTATTGGACTTCTATGCCTTGTTGCTTTTCAGCTTCATACTTATCTTGCAGGAGGCTTGTCAAATAGGTGTTGTACAGACGAATACTGCTGGATCATATCCCGCAAAACAGCTCACCTGCTGTGGATCAGATTGTTCCACAAAACCTGATCAAACAGAGGCGGCTGATGTGTACAAAGCTTTCACCTGTAAGCAGTGTGGCATGAAAGCGAATGAGGAATGCAGCCTTTTTTGTGATGGGTGTGAAGCAGTATACCATTTCTCCTGCATCAAACCTGCTATCGAAGAGATTTCTACTCCGAGCTGGTTCTGTGCTGCCTGTAGCAAAAACAACAAAGATTCTGCTGATCAAGCCTGCGCTGAAAGCACTAAAGGCAGCTTGCACCAGAATTGTGTGGTTTGCGATAGGCTTGAAGTTTCCGAGTCACTAGAGGACCTTGATGAGAATGGCAGTAGGACCAGATTAGCTACTGACTCTGGAGAGAGCTCCGTCTCAAGTATGGAGTCTGAAGAGCCACCAGAACCATCGAGAACTGCTGTGTCAAGCTTGTGCAAGATATGTGGAACCTGTGAGGATGAAGACAAAAAATTCTTAGTATGTGGTCATCTTCAATGCCCTTACAAGTTCTATCATATCAGATGCCTAAAAAGTAGTCAGATAGCTAGTCCACAACAACAGAACAGACCATGTTGGTATTGCCCATCTTGCCTCTGCAGAGCTTGCCTATGTGATAAGGATGACGACAAGATTGTGCTTTGTGATGGTTGTGATGAGGCGTATCACACTTACTGCATGAAACCACCTCGGACATTGGTTCCCAAGGGACAGTGGTACTGTGTCCCATGCAATGTCGCCAGAGCAAGGGAAGGGATGAGAAGATATGAGCAATGGATTTTGCAGCAGCATGGGAAGAACGAAGGGCGGCAGTCTAATGAGGCGATTGGATCGATGGATTTGCTACTGAGTGCTGCTGAAAAGCTGAGCTCAGAGGAGAAATTGGCTTCAGGGCAGTAATGTAAAGCCTGTGACATTGCTTGGTGATCGAAATGGTCGCCTTGGAGGCATCGGTGGCGTGTAGAATGACTTGTCCTGTTTTGTAAGGCTGCACAAAAGTAGCCTAGGAGAATATTCATAGTTGCCTAATATTTTTTCAGATACATTTAGTTGGGAATCGTTTGCATCACAGTTCATATGAATGGAATCGAAAATGGCAGGAAACCAAGCTTGATGAAACAGAGTTTGGAAATGTTGGAAGCCAATGACTTCTTCTGAACTGATGTCTGTAGAAACCCGAGGCAGATTGCCTTCTTTCTCTGTAACTTTCTAAAGCTGCAAAAGAAGGAGCTGAGATTTCTTATGCAAGGTAGGCAATTCATGTAGATGTAGCCTACGAGTGTAATCTCCTTGTCTCAGAAAATTAGCATATTTGTCCAGAATGTGTGGGCTTTATATCTGGTGGTGGAGCTTAAAGTGTCAGAATAATTTATGATTAGAGTCAAAATTAATGTGGAACATGTCACCATGACCCTTTTAGCAACACTATTTCCATAGCCTTGACTACAAGTATCAACATTGGTTCACCAATTCTGCCAATGAATCAGTGCAAAGTTGTTGATATTCTCTGAGAGTATGTTTGTTTTTTGATAGCTTTTCTACAGTTGTGGAGATAGCAATTCTATCATCATAGCCTTAGTCACAAAGAAGCTTTTTTTTTTATATCTAATAACAGCAAAGTTCTCTCTCTCTCTCTCTCTCTCTCTCTCTCTCTCTCTCTCTCTCTCTCTCTCTCTCTCTCTCAACTTCTGGCAATGGCATATTTATAGATTCTAATGCCATGTTACATGATCTCTCTAGAGAATTCAGTGGTAGGGAGTACAGATGCATATTGACATGTGGATCATATATCTTGCTTGTTTAACCTAAGAATCAAAGTCACATCCTCCACAATAGGATTACCCAGGGATATGTACTAATTCCATATCCCTTTCTCATCCACCATGCAAACTCACTAGTAGAACAACTCATTCCAATAAAAATGTGACATGGGTTCACATCTCCATCTTTTCTAATAAACATATAATTCTTTTTAGTAATATTATATCTATCATAACCCTCCACTCCCCAAAATTAAATCTCAAAAGACCAACATGCTCTATAGATTCTCCCAAAGCATCCCATTTTCCAAAATCCCACGAGCACTTTCCCCACTTCCACATCAACAAAGACAAAGGACAGACTTGCATCAATCAGGCAGCTTGTTGCAATGCCAAGAGACTAAGCCCTCCTTGGAGGACTAAACTAAGAGAGAGGGAGGGGGAAAGAGAGCCTAAAAAGACACACTTGGTGTAGTGGATAGAGAGATATGGATGGGTACAAGGAAGCTCATCATTCCCCTGCTTGGAAGGAGTGAAACCCAAGCATGGGGAATGGAGCAAATCTTCCAACTCCTTTGTCTACTAAATTATTCCTTCATCACTCAATTCAAGTTGTCTAGAAGACCATCACCACAATAAACAACAAACAAACTCGTCCAGTGTGTGGACAAACAGATGGCATTTAGCTGAGCATTTCACCAAATAAAACAAGAGGTTCATTGAGTAAAAGAATGACCATCTCTTGGTCTCACTCTCACTTAAGAGGTTCTAATCCATTGCACCTTCTTTCTTTTGTGTCTACACTACATGTAGTTAGGATACAATTGGGGCCTAACTAAGATAATTAAGTAAACAAACTAATAAATAAATAAATTCTAAAGGTCTGAGCTGATATATTGGGTTATCATCAACTTTTTCCAAGTTAATAATGAGTCAGTCATTTTAGCATTCCTAAAAACTGATATCAGAATAAAATCTATTACAGAGTATAAATAGGGTGAGAGATCCAAATAGGAAAAATGGCTTTTCATAACATTTATAATAACTAAATGAAAAAAAATACTTATAACACTTAAAAATCTTGTTCAAAGTAGGATTGAACCTTTAAGATTTTAACCAAATGGTGACAAATATGATGTCAAAAAATTAATAGCTTTGTAGTGTATGGACTAAAAACTAGGAATATCTATTCTACATCTCCAGTAATCACTGATTGACCAGAGATAAATACATTACATATAAGTTGCTACCTATTGTTATTATTATTATTATTATTTTGAGAGCTTGACAATTGAATACATCCATATATATGTATATATATAATTGTAATCATGCGCAATATTAGCATGTATAAATGATGACACAAGCAACATGTTCTACTACTGCCCATGTCATATAACCAGTCCAGTAGAACACAAGCATTTCTCTAATGGCAGCTTATGGGGATGAGAGGAAGACAGAGAACTGTCGACAAGAACACAGCACTTGAAGCAGAAGGTCTCTTCCTCCTCCTCCTCCTCCTCCTCCTTTCTGGTCCCCAATTTTGATTGCAGGGAAGACGTCCATGCAGCTCAGTCAAAGCATAGAAAGCAACAACTCCTCTTCCTCTTCCCCACACCCACACACACACACACACACACACACACACATGCATGCATGAGCATGGAGAATTAGAAGGGCCACCGGCACCAGCTCATCTCCAAGCCAAGCAAGTACGCCATGGCCATTAGAGCCTTCTACCTCTCTTCTTTAGAGGCAGTCGTTTCGGGGAGAAAGAGAGGAGCGGATACATCTCATGAGCTCCGTTTCTCCAGATTCCATGGCTTCTCCCTCTTTCTCCCACTAAACTAATCCGCCATGGCAGATTCCCAATCATCCTTCTCCCTCCACAGCAGACACCCACCATCATTGCTGTCTTAGGAAGCTGAGCTAAACCCCTCCTTAAAACCCCCTCCTCCTTCCCTGTCATTCCAACCCACCGAGCTCCCATCGCCTCCACCATGAAGCCTTCCTCCAGCTCCCTCAACAGCTTCTTCTCCTTCCTCACCCATGGCCTCGACGACCTCGACCAGTCCTTCGCGGCGGAGGCCTTCATGTCGCTCCAGCTCCTCCAGCGCGCCGTGGCCCTCCTCCGGTCCCTCCACTCCCAGCTCACCCACCTGGTGCAGAAGCTCCACCTCCCTGTTGGTGGCACTTGGCTCGACGAGTACATGGACGAAAGCTCCCGCCTTTGGGACGTCTGCCATGTGATCAAGCACGGCATCTCCGGCATGGAGAAGTACTGTTCCACCGCAGCCGCCATGATCTCCTCGCTCGACGAATGGCGCCGTAATCCCTCCCCCCACCTCACTCGGCAGGTCTGTCTCTCGCATTCCTCCTCGTCGCATGACTCTACGTAGATCAAAGCTCTCAGCATTCTCGTCGCCTCTGCTCTGTGAAGGTGGTGAGGGCCATCTCCATTTGCCGGAGAGAGGCCATGGGACTGGAAGAGGAGAACAGAGCACTCGCGGAGACGCGGATCGAGCCCGTCTCGCTCCGGTTCGACGACCGTGCGCCGATGGAGTCCCGATACAACGGATTCAATGGCTTCAGAGGCGTGCTATACGCGCTAAGGAACACCAGCTCTTTGCTCCTGACGATCCTGCTCTGGGGATCGGTCGCCTGCTGGCCCGAGCTGGCGGCCATCGAGGGCTGCTCCCTATTCTTCGGCTCCGGGTTCATGGCCTCCATGGCGAGGCTGCGGCAGCGCCTGGTCGGGGAAACGGAGACCATGGGCGGTCGGCCGGGAATTCTCATGCACGAGTTCCGGCAGATGAGGGCGGCGGTCGAGGAGCTACTGGAGGAGCTGGAGGGAGCTGCGGCCATGGGGTGCGACTCACAGACCACCGGAGGAAGCCTGAAGGAGAAGGTGGAGGCACTGAAGGGGTGGTTTGGGATGCTGAGGACTGGAACAGAGAACCTTGTGGGGCAAATGGACGACTTCTTTGATGAGATTGTGGAGGCAAGGAAGAAGCTGCTGGATCTGTGCAGTCACAGGTGAGTAGAACCAGAAGCAGACATGGAGACTTCCAGGACAAGGAAGAAGGATGTGATGGGGGCATGAATGAATGAATATTTACTGTAGCAACCCAAGAAAGAAGATGACTGCCGTAAGAACACAAAGTATTTTACTCTCTCTCTCTCTCTCTCTCTTTCTGCAACCAGACAAGGATGAGGCTTGTCCTGTGGAAGTGGTAGGCAGCTTGCAATGTGGAAGGAAAGAAAGAAAGAAAAGAGAGGAACCTTTTCATTCAATTATTGCCTGTTGTTCTCCATTTCTTCTCTTCTTATTTTCTGGAATCAGCTGCTGCTTTCCTTCTTGCCATCATTAATGGTTGCACTGGGAGCAGAAAGGAGGGAAAAGGTAGGGGGTGTAGATTCCTTGTTTGCAGCACAAAATTGCAGGTGACAAGACAAGTAGGCACTGCACCAGTGGAAGCTTTTGTGTGATTCTATTGATGTCCAACAGATGGAAGCCATGATGGAAAAAAGGCTTCAGGCTTCTGGAATGGCAGCCTGAAGCTGTCTCTTCCTGCACTTGAGGTGAATAAAATAGAATAAGATAAAGGACTGACTCTTCATTAATGGCTGCTGCTGCTGCTGTGAGGATTATTTTCCAAAAGAAAAAGATAATATTTGTTGTTCTTTGTCATTAAAATTCTCAGGAGAAGCATTCAAATCTTCCCTTGAATTTATAAAGGGAATTCAAGCAGGTTTTTCCTTCAAACATCTACATCAAATATTGTTTAAATGGCCAGAAAAAAATTAAAATAATAGAAATAATAATAATAAATCATTATACTCTAAAAATAATAATATCTTTAGTTAAAAGGCATAAGATGTGCTAAACTAAAATTTTTATTCATCATAATCATTCTCATCATCAGAGTTGACAAAGTCATAAACTTTTAATATTATTAGGGTTTTTAATTTAATCGATTGAACTATTTTACTAGTTTAAAGTTTCATTTAATATTTTCAATGTATTCAGAAATTGCAGTAAAAAACCTTGTTCTATCTGTGCATCATAATCCAATCAGGTCAATCTTCTGCTAAAGACTTTGTACATGGGTACCAAAATGATTAGTGATTAGATGAAGAATGGGCAAATGCAATCAGTATATAGGCATATCAAAATCACTCAACAGCCAAAAGAAATGAAGAACCCAATCACATAATTGAACACTTGTTATAAAAAAAGACTGTTAATCTTGTAGAAAAAATTCTACATGGTTTAACATTAAAGAGAGAGAGAGAGAGAGAGAGAGAGAGAGAGAGAGAGAGAAAAGAAAGAAGAAAACCTACTGACAGAAAGTGTTCCCCTGTCATCCATTGTTAGTGTCATCTGCTACTTGAGTGGATCTATCTTCATTACCAGTTACAAGTCAGAAATAGAGAAGTCTCACCTTCATAGATTTTGCTTCCTTTGATTCTGATAAGAAACAATGAGTCATCATACCATGTGGTCTAAAATTTCAGCAGCAAAATCTTGGCTCTGTTCTAAAAGCATCATAACACAATATATTACTGCATTTCTTAGAAGACTGAGGAATTCAGACTTTCAAAAACTTCTACTTGAAAAAAGAAAAACTTTTAGAAATTAAGGGCTGATAGCTATCTATAATTTTGTCATATGTGAAAAAACAAATATTTTGAGTGTTTTAGGATTTTACTCAACTAAATAAATTTTATAGAGAATAAGGAAAAAAATCTTTAAATCTTTATGTAAAAGGATTTACAATAGGTTTTAGGTTTGAATTTGGATTAACTTTTCCTCTTTATATTTGATTGCACTCTTTATTTTATTAATAATTCATTATTTATTCTATTGATTAATGTCAAAGTCTTCTTCTTCTACACTGCAGCACTTTGAGAATAACAAAAGTCAGTATATTGCATGACAATAAGTGCATGACAATGGATATGTACATTTTACACTGATAGTGCCCACAGAATACTGTACACATACAAACTCTTTGAAAAATATCTGTACATGCAATTAATTTTTTTTTAAATTATAACTATGTTAACTATCTAATTATTATTTAGCAGAGTTAATCTACATTTAATTTAATTGGTATTCTGACCAACTTATACATTCCTTTTCAACCCATCTCTCACATGATCTAATAAAAACTTACTTATGATGTATCAACACTAAGATATGCAATATGTTGTTAGGATTGATAATTATTTTTTGGATTCATCAATTGAAAGCAGATTGCTTGAAAAGTAAGAAATTTGGGTTTTAAAAGATTTATTACTGAAGTAACAGTTAGAAATTAAGATTGGTTATTCTATAAAAATACTATATATCTCAAAATTTTAGTGTATTAATGAAATGTATTTTTGGTGCTCATAAACCTTTCTCTGAAAGATTTAGAGAAGCAGAAGAGAAAACTTATTTTTTAAAAAAAATTATATGAGAAGATATATAAAGGGCTTTCAGATATATTTGATATGAGTCAAAAGAGAATTTTTTTTAAAAAAAAATTATATACTATTATTCTCTCATGATAAAGAAGTTAATTTTTTTTGTTATGGATGCATATAATTAAAGGGTGTCAAACAATATAAATATTATACTTGTTATTTTTAAAATAAATATATTTATATTATAGTTTATTCTCTTAATTATTTCTTTGGTATCAAAATTTTTCTTCCACCTGCTTTCCTTATCCAAAATGTACTCAAAATTGGACAGCAATCCTCTCCACTTGTACTTGTAACTGGAAGACTTGGGTTACTACAACCCATTCATTTTGAATTGGGTGGCCTAACTTTAGTGGGAAGTCAATTACATCATAGACATCCATATCTATTACCTTTCCTTAACAAGAGGTTGCTAACCTCTCTCTCTCTCTCTCTCTCTCTCTCTCTCTCTCTCTCTCTCTCTGTACTTCAAATTGGAACCCTCCATTTCTTAAGCCTATCTATGGAGATGAGCCCCACACATGGCATCTCTAGACACCAATCACACATTCTAATGATTAAGCTTAAATTTCTACGTGATTAGAGATGATAATAGCTATGATTTCCTCCTACACTACACACAAACAAACAAAGCATTGCAAAGCTTCCACAGGAGAAGCTCTCAGCCTCAAACACCCAACCCTCCACCTCTCATGCCATGGCTCAGCCTTCTCCAAAACCCTACCCAAAGGGAGATAAGCCACCCACAAACAGCCTGCCACGTCTCTCCCTGTCATCCTCACACTTGCAATACAAGTATGTCCTCCACACACACCCACCCACCACTTCCACTGCACCCTCTCTTCTCAGCCACCATCTCCTCCTCCTCCTTGCCATCTCTCCCTGTCTTCATGGCCTCAGCCTCAGCCCTCTCCCTCGGCACGCCGTTCGCGCTGCGGCAGAGCGCCGGCGTGAGCCTGCGCGCCCTGCCCAAGCTGGGCCGTTCCCTCTTCGGGGTGGACGCCGGGCGGGGCCGGGTGACCGCCATGGCCGTCTACAAGGTCAAGTTGCTGACGCCAGAGGGAGAGAAGGTGATCGAATGCCCCGACGACGTGTACATCCTGGACGCAGCGGAGGAGGCGGAGATCGATCTACCCTACTCGTGCCACGCCGGCTCCTGCTCCTCCTGCGCCGGCAAGGTGGTGCAGGGTTCGGTGGACCAGTCCGACGGCAGCTTCCTCGACGACGACCAGATCGGCGCCGGCTTCGTGCTCACCTGCGTCGCCTACCCCACGTCCGACGTCGTCATCGAGACCCACAAGGAGGAAGACCTCGTCGGCTGAGTCATACGTATAAGTATTATACTTTGAGCTGTTACTGGTACAGCCACACCCATCTCTCTCTCTCTCTCATAAGAAGCTCTTAAATATGTACTTCTTTTCTTTATTGTCTCTGGGAATTAAAAGTTTATCATTGTCATTATTATATTAATGAACCAATAGTTAATCACTTGCTTGCCGATGCGCAAGCTCATCCCGGAAGGTCACGTCGGCACGATCTCGAGGTGTTACTTATTTGACTAAGATGGATTCTACGCTTACTCGATGTGGTTAGGCTTTCTCAAAATTCTGGAGTGGAATCGAGGAGCGATTGGCTTCATCGAGATTCTTATACATGAGGTTATTGTTGGGGGAGTTATCAACTTGACCCCTTCGATGCTAAAGTCAGTAGTGAGAATTAAAGTAGTAGAAATCTTTTTCTCTCCCCCTTTCAGGTTCAGGAGACTAGCTTTTATATCTGGACGATCGATGGTGGGAGATTGATGGCTCCTCCTTTAATCTATGATTTTTCAGGGGCTCATTTATGTTAACGATCAGCTAGTTCATTCCTTCGTTAGTGAACGACGATCGTAGAGGTGTCATTGGTATGGGTCAACGTCTATATAGGAAAAGAGTGATGGTTACTCATGTCAGATGATCGAAAAGGGGGAGATGTATTTCACTACTAGGGATTAATGCTCTCGGAAAAGGGGGAGATGAGTTCCGTCATCAGAGATTAATGCTCTCGGAAAAAGAGGGAAATGAGCTCCGTCGTTAGAGATTGATACTCCCCACGTCTGTGCATACAACATTTTTCGAAATCGTGATCGATAGGGGTGAAAGATCGCTTCCCCATTGTTAAACCGTAGGGTAGGGTAGGGGAGGTAACATGGGCTCTTTTGCCTTGGTTACTATTGAGGTGGGAGCGGGTTCTTAGGTGGTTCAACATGCCAAAACCATGTCACTTTATTTCTTATAAAAAAAAGTTAATTCATCATATCATTTATAATATTTCGAATAGTCACATGTCAAAAATGAATATGATTAATATTAATTGATAAGTATAAGTGTATTATTATTAATTTTAATTTAAATAATTAAAATAATTTGATTAATAATTGAAGTCAAACAAAATTGATGGGCTAATTAAGCCCAACATTTTTGTTGTGTGTTTGAAAGTTATATTACTCTTAGACATTATTATTAGAGCTCTTAGACATATCACATACGTACTAAAATAATAGTAAATCTTAATTGAAAACAAAGAGTATTCATACATCATAATTAATTACATATAATCATTTCATTCGACAAACTATAGTGAGATAATAATATAAATCAATATGATCGACATCGACATTGCTCGGATCGAAATGTTCTATACATACGGCAAACGTGAAATGAGCACATAATATAATATATGTGAATCCGAGCAATGTAATAGCAGCATATTAACTTTACAACAGTGATTATTATGATTACCAAATAAAAGAGATGATGTCAAATAGACTATTTGTAAGCAAATAGTAATTCAAATTTAGGGGTCCATGTAATTTAGTAATGAGTCTTTCGTTTAGCGTGAAATCAATATATTCTCATATCGTTCCTAACATATAGATAAGAAATTTGTGATAAGCTCTTAGTCGTATTACATACTTACTATAATATTAAATGAAAATTCATGAAAAATATAAAGTGAAGAAGCTTGATTAGAATTTCATATATCATATTTAATTATATATAATTATTCCACTGATAATCCACAGTGAGATAATAAATCAATATGATCAACACCAACATTAGTTAGCACCAATCTTTCATTTGTACTTCGATTCATAGTTTTCAATCATTTCTTAACGAATACTCAACAAAAAGATATTACTCTTTTGATCATTAATATTCTAATGTGATTTTTTATCCAAATTATTATGGTCACATTGCTAAAGATATATTTATTTTATTTTTACGAGTATCTCTACACCTCAATGTTTTATATGTATGTGAAATTATCATATAATAAATATGAATCCTCCAAGATATTTTACCACTCAATTGTTATTATTGTAAAATGAGCATATAATAAGTGTGAATCCTCCTTGGTATTTCGTAATATGATATTGTTATCTGTTACATTGCAATAGTAATTATTATGATTACCAAGTCAATATTCGATAAAGAAGAGAGAATACCTAATGAGCTATTTGTAAGTAGATAATGATAAGATATATTTTAGGTCCAAGACACGTTACAATCGATATCACGTCGCGCTACAGTCGATTATGGATCTTATGATCTTTCTTTTGATACAATACAAGTTCTTCTCTCTCGTATCTTTCTTATTCTTATTTTCTTTTAATCTTGAGATTTTTACTAGTATCATCGCATTATATCGTGGTATTTCCTTGTGAGAGAAATACATAAGCTTTTTTTCTTTCATCAATTACATTACTTTGAAAATTATGCTATTCGAATCAAGTCAGATCATCTCTAAATTCGGATCGATGATCTACTTGTGCACGAATAAATCCTAATTTTCTAATTCTTATTAATGAAACACTATCCTCCTATTGCGATCAATTATGACTACATTAGTGTTAGTGGATACACTACACTTGAATGGCTGTTTTGTGTGTAACAATTCTTATCTAAATTACATTTGATAAGCTGAATTCCTCAAGTGGTTTTTCCTCCTTTTTCTCTCTCTTCCCGTGTATGTTGGTGTGCAAAAGATCTCCAAGCTCTTCTGTTCACTCACAGCGCTGGCCAACACTGAATTGACCACCATTTTTGGAGTGTCTTGTGCAAACCAGAATCATTCGGGTCACCTTGATGGCTACTGATGGAACCATCTTGCCAAGAACCTAATTTTATCAGATGTGATTGATTCTTTTTCCTCTCCCTCTAGTTGTGGTGATTTGTGGAGGATGATGAATGGCAGACAAAAGAGGGCACACCATTTTGACTTGCAAGTCTCATGCGCTCATACATCCAATATCTCTCTCTCTCTCTCTCTCTCTCTCTCTCTCTCTCTCTCTCTCTTTTCTTTCCTTTTCTTTTTGTTATTTTTTGGGACCAAATTAATTTTTTTTCCTTAGATTATATGAAACAAACTAGTGTTTGTGCAAAAGATCAATTCAATGGTGACAAAAGGTAAAGGGATTTCTTATAGTTTCAATGCTTCTTTCTTTTAAGATACTGAAGCTACATTTAATCTAGCAAATAGTATGCAACTTGCGAGCCAAAGAGTTTCAAAACTTGTATATTGATTATGTTTAAGAGAATATTCATATGTATGTATATTCGAGAGATTGATTAAAAGGGAACTAAGAAAATTTCTATATTGCTTATGTTTAAGTGAGATGGATGATTTATATTGAGCTCAGTCCACAAGTTAAAGCTTTTGAGTTACACTGATGTGACTCATGAGACTGACTTGTGCATTAGTAGAAAAATAGTTACAATTCAAAAGAAACATGAATTTAGGGAGGAATTTTAGCTTCTAGTTAGATATTGGATGTTTCTTTCATAACTTTGTTTCTAGGAGTCTTGGAGGAAGAATACCAATAAGAAGTCTAAAGGTACAAATTAGAAAGGTCCAATCTACATAAATTGGCTAAAATACATCATCTTTCTCTTTTCTTTTTTCTCCTCCTCTCTAGATTTATTAGAGAAAAACTTCAAAAGTTACATAGAACATTGATAAAAATAATTAACCCTAATTCTTAGAGTTTCTTTCCGTCATTAAAAAAATAATAATAATAAACTTTTCTTAAGCTGAATTCCTTATTCTTCAAAAATGTAAACTTCAAACATCCAAAGATACTACTTGCTTGCTTGTTTGTTGAAGTGTCTGTCATTCTCTGCTGGGGAAACACATTATATCAACTTTTGGCCAACATGGAGCTATCAGGCAAATTGTCGGATTTCCCACAGAATCTAATATTATTATTGTGAACAGACACCCACCGAGACCAAGTGATCGTGTGGCAACAACTCAGAAGTCTCCAACGTTGCTTGTTCTATCACTTTAGCTGTTCTTGGTTTGGAGTCTCAAGGACAGGATTATGGTCCAACCCAACCCAGCAGCTTTATTCTCCTTTTCCATCCCGAGCTTACGGATTCACATTAAAATGATGTACAGAGGAGAGAAGCTTCTCTTGTGTCAGAAGTTGGCATGCTTTGTGTGGATGCCTCATGATCCTTATCCACTTTCTGAAACCTGTTAGCTGGGATCAGAAGAATGATCCCATGATGTACCTAAAAGCTCACTTCTTACTGTAGCAGAAGATTGAATCCCCACCATCAAACATTCCTAATGTTGAAGCTTTCAACCCAGGATCAGGAGAGAGGACACTTTTTGTCTGCTTGATGATGGATTGGGAGGAGAGAAATGAGATGGACTAATGGGAAGATAAATAATCCTATCACCTAAGTGGAAACATTCAACATATGCTGATATCATCATCATCATCATCATCATCATCCCAAAAACAAAAAAACAAAAAATCTAAAAATTTAAAGGTTAAAAGACTCATCATACAATGTTAAAAAGTGAAAAGATCATAGACTTCACTCTTAGATATTATGTTCAAGTCAAAAAATATAATTTTAACTCTCCACTCTTATTATAAAATAATGTGGTAAGAAAAATATTTCTAAAATAAAATAATGTTATCTCCTTAAACTTCTATTGACACCCTAATATCTAATAAAGATAAGACCTAACCAAAAAACTAGATTAATATTTCATCACTCAAATTCTTTCAAAACTATAATTGGAACCTGATGAGGGTAACAAACGGCGACAAGACTTGGGTTGACGTCAACTGCCCCATACGACGCCTCACGCCTCGATCAACTCGATAGAACCTGGTCAAACGAACCAGAACGCAGGCCGAGGCCCATTAACGACCGCTCAGGCTCGATCCCTCATGCCACGCCAACAACGATGTCAGACGCCATAAGAGGTACGATCCTGCTCCTTACAGGCTAGCACATCAGGTAACACTAAACTCCCCTATAAATACTCTCGCGTTCTAAATGAGAGGGAAAAAAAAAAGACACACACAAATAGACCTCTTCACATCATATGATTTGATCGTTTGAGGGGTCGGGTCGAATTCCGACCCGACCGGTGTGTAGGTACGAAGACCGAGCTACTTCCTCGCCAACATCGTGGAGAGGGACCCTTCCTCGCGGGACATCCCGGCGAGCCCCGACGCTACCCGATCCGCTCTACCACCCCCGTCAGCAACCTCGAGAGACCTTCAGCAGGATCTCCGTCATTCGGATCCGAAACGAGCCGTGTCGGCCCCGAGGCCACGACATAAAGTTGTTTACACCAACAAAATCAATTTTTTAAGATAGATATTATTTTTATTTTTATGATCAAAATAAAGGGAAAAAAATTGCTTTCAAGTGATAGACTCATCATCAAGTGCAACCTCAATAAGTTTCCCAACAATATGTAAATTATCTCATAAATATCTCACAAATAACATTTAAATGAAGATGAAATCAATCCTAAGTTTTCTTATTCGAGACATACAGAAATGCGTCTCTCCATTTATCCATCCTTCATCTTCTTCATGACATGCTTCCCATGGAATTTAATATGTTCATATATCACAAATGGAATAAGCTCTGTAGCAATAGTAGCAACCGAGTGGATAACATCACTGGAATCATTCTTCGTTTCAGCCCCTATTAACCTTAGAGCAGCACATCGGAGTTGGCCGGCAGCCTCTTGTAGAAATTGAAAGGGGCCGAAGGCATCCTGCTCCTGAACCTGGGGTGACGGAGCAGGAACAGCCCGACGACCACCGCAACCACCTGGAACGGCGTCACGTAGAGGAAGACGGCCACCGCCAGCGACATCAGGATGAAGATGGTGGTCGCTCGCGGGTCCCTCCAGCTCAGCAAGGCCCGCGCCCTCTCCCCTTGCGTCGCCATGTCCCCCGCCACCGTCTGCAGCTTCCCCGCCACGTTCCTTAGCCGGTCGTACCGCATCCGCACCAGGTCGGCGGCCTTCGACGACGGGAACGTGTCGGACTCCTCGTCGAGCTCGTCGGGGTGGGCCAGTTCGGCGTGGGACAGCTTCGTGTCCATGTGCGGCGGGTGGCGCGGCCTGAACCGGTAGTTCCATGCGCCGACCATGAACAAGACGACGAACACCGTCGGCAGGATGAGCTCCGGGTAGACGACGAGGATCAAGAACAGCACGTGGACTAGGATCGTCGTCACGGGGTTCCTCCAGCTCCGCACGCCCTCCAACCACCGCCCGGCGGAGGTGACGCCGGAGAGCAGCGTGGTCAGGCGGACGAAGTTGGCCTTGCTCCGCCTCAGGCTCCACATGTGCAGGTCCGTGTCGAGCATGTACTCCACCACCTCCCTCCGCAGCGGGGGCTCCGCACGACCGAGCCGCGCGGCGACGATGACCATCGCCTCCCGCCGTAGGATGTCCATCTGACGCATTGATATGGGCTGCACGTAGTGCATCTTCGGCAGCAGCGGCTTCCCGTAGAGGGCCACCATGTTCACCCACGCCGTGCACGTAAACCGCACCGCCAGGTGCAGCTCCCCGGTCTTCCTCAGGCCGGAGGTATGGAGAGCTAACAAGGGATAGAAATGGGTGTAAACGCGGTCTGCTTCCAACGTCGACAGCCGGATTCGGACCTTGCCGATCCTCTGGTCTCGGGCGTCGTCCTTGTGACCGGCCAAATGGCAGTTGTCGAAGACGGCGACTGTGACGACGGTGCAGGGATCGAACACCTCCCATGTGTACTGCTCGTTCCACTGCGGCGTGAGAGTGTTGAGGAGAGTCCGAGTGCGGACCCATTTCTGCCCGTACTTGGCGACGCAGTAGGCGTCGGTGGTCCGGCCGTCCTTGTTTGCCTTCATCGACATGAGGTTACGGGCACCGAGGATTCCCAGCTCCAGTATCCCAATCCTCTGCTTCCGGTGCAACTTCGACGCCGGCTCGAGGTCGCTGCTGAATTGGGTTGATTCGTCGAGCACGTGGTAGCCCAGTTCGAGGTAGAGCTGGAGGCGGATCTTGCTGGAGAACTTGTGCTCCTTCTTCTCGCCGTCGCCGGCCTTCTCGTCTGAGGCCGTCGGCTTGGCGAGACTGAACCAGCGAGGCTCCATGATCTTGTGGTGATCCGTACGTGTAAAGGCGGCCGACAGCGGGAGAACCAGACGTCCGAGCGGCTCCTCCCTGTCGGCCGCTACCCGGTCCTCCACCGTGAGCACGAGGTGCTCGTCGAAAGGCTCCGACGCCACGAGCATGACCTCCTCGTTCCACGTCGGGTTGAGCGATCCCCGCACGTGCCGAGTGCTGCGGAACTGGTGGCCGAGTCGAAGCTTGAGCGAGACGTTCGACGGCGGGTGATTCTTGTCGTGGGGCACGAGGTCCTGCGCCTCGAGGACGACGACCCGGAGGTAGACGAGCCTGGGGGTGAAGTAGACCTTGGAGCGGGTGGTGGCGAGGGCGTCGAGGCCAACGTCGTGCGCGTCGGAGTGCCACGCGTCGGGGAAGGCCTCGTCGGCCTGCGTGCCCATCCAGACCGCGAGCATGAGCTCACCGTTGGGGAGCTTCTCGCCCTTCTTGTCCTCTAGCTTGTACCACTGCGGCGCCAGGGGGCTGTCGGGAGGGACGCGCAGCGGCACCTCCGCGAGGTCGAAGGCGAGGCGGCCGACGAAGTCGTCTTTGACGAGGTCCTTGTCCTTGACGACCACCTCGAGAAGGTTGGACTGGAGGCGGTGCTGGAAGAAGGCGAAGACCTCGTGCCACACGGGATTGGAGTTCTTAGCCAGGTACCGGGTGGTGGCCTTGTAGTTGCCGAGCTTGAGCTCGACGTACGGGTCGAGGGAGCCGGTGAGGTCCATGGTGGGGAGATGGCGGGCCTTGACGACGTTCACGTAGAGGTAGCGCATCTGCTCGATCAGGTCGTAGGTGGAGGCGATTTTGTCGCTACCGCCGAAGCCGCGGCGGTACCCGGGGCGGCCGGCCAGGGGCGGGGCGGTCTCCACGAGGCCGAAGTCGTTGCCGGGGCGGACTGCCGGAGGGCCAGCTTGGATCACCGTCGGCGGGAACGGCGCATCCGCCCGGGCTTGGGCATGGGACACGTTAAATACCGGCGACATGTTGAAGGCCGGGGGCTGGCCGGTCATCGCCTGCTTCATCTGAGCGAACTCGAAGCTCAGGCCTCCGGTTGTAGGGGCGGCACCGCCTCCGCCTGTTGGTGCGGCGCCGCCCCCCCCTCCGGCTTCAACCGAATAGAAGACCCGCCGCTCCTCCTCCGGAACCACCGAGGACGAAGCCTTCTTCTCTTTGTTCTCGACAGGAGCTTGCTCGACCTCGACGAAAGGAGTGATGACAGGGACCTCCGCGGCGGACTCCGGCATTGCGTAGACGCGGAGCGCGACGTCGCCGCGAATGTAGGAGAAGAGGCCGCGCTTCTCCAAGGGGAAACGCTGCAGCGGGGCGTCGGCATCAGACAGCGCGATGGAGGCGCCGGCGATGCGGACGCGGCCGAGGAAATTGCGGTGGTGACCATGGCCACGACCGTGTCTACCACCGTCCCCGGTGCCGCCGCCAGACTTCCGGTCGTGATACACCGAGACGTCGATGGTCTGGTCGGCGAGGCGGGCAGGGTCAGAGACGTTGAAGACGAAGGTCTCGTTCCACGCCGGGCTGAGGTCCTTGTGCTTAGCCTGCGTGCGGTGGCGCTGCCCCTCGAACTCCACCTCCACGAACGCATTAGCCGAGCCGTGCCCATCCTTGGGCATTAGCCCGGCCGCGTCCGCCACCTCCACGACCACCTTCATCTCTCTTACTCTCCTCTTCCCACGGAATTAGAGATCGCACAGGATCTATAGTTAGTACAACAGGAGGAGATGATGTGAGATTTGGTGGAAGGAGAAAGAGAGAGGTGAAGACTGAGAAGAAGAAGATGAGAAGAGGAACGGGTGGTGAGCGCATGGAGAGCAGAGATGAAGCTTGTTGTTTGGTGGTGTGGAGTGGGCGTGGGGGCCGCCCAAACCTGTGCAAGCATGTCTGATTGCATGGGTGGTGGCAGCGACATTAATCCTTAATATCTACACATGAATGCTGGTCTTAAATCTCTTGATATCTTATGATGAGGGTTTTCATTCACCTCCACAGTGCCCTTTTGGTCGTTCACATCCAATAGTACCACAGCAGAGAGAGAGAGAGAGAGAGAGAGTGTGTGTGTGTGTGTGTGCATAGCTCATACACCTAACCAGTGATCAGTAATGTATTGTATGGGAACCTGTCATGGTTGGGGAGGAAAAGCTTACAAAGAGCTGCTGCTGATTTGAAAGCTTTCAACTTCATTGATGAGGCACATCAATTAGGAGTGTACACAGCTTTTGATGTTTTCTTACAAGAGCTTTCCTGCTACACTCAAAGAGGTTGATGTGATCACAAAGCTTGAATAAACTATTTCAAACAATATATACTCAAATTAACATAAAAGATTAAAGAGATGAGTCCGAATAATTCATGTTCATTAAGTTATATATTGGGTTTAATCCACAAGTTAAATTTAAGCTTTTAACTCGAATTGGTATTCAATTTCATCATCACTCAGTCTTAAAATCTCAATATGATATCACAATCAAGATTGAAAAAAACAATTGACTAAGAAAGTAGTAGATGTTGACTACAAGAAAGAAAGAAAGAAAAATAGGTCTATGAATAAAGAGATATGATAGAAGGAACTGTTAAGAAAAATATCCATGTCCATGATAAAGAATACAACAAGAAATAAAAGTAGTCCTACATTGATGAAAAAGAAAAAAACATATATATGTTAATCCTAAGCAATCTGACTTCATGGGTATCAATCCTGGAATTCTCGACAATAACAGTGGTTATAGTGGCTTCCTCAGTGCTTCTAAATCTTTTGAATCACCCATTAGATGGATAGGTCAAATTCACCAACTTGTTGTACGAGCCAGTGAGCTATAATTTTTGCTGGAGAGACAAATAAAAATGAGGAGGGTTGAGGCCGATCTCTGAGAATCTCTGGACCATAGGCAAGACTGGCTTTTAAGATAATGGCAAACCAGCAGGAGGAGGCAGGGATTGGCTGGCTTGAGATGAGAGATTAAAAGATTATAATAGAGTGAGGAGGGAGGAGAGGGAGAGGTCGCTCTCAGGGATTACTTTCCATGCTCAGTGGGTTTTTTTGGCCTTTTGGTTGAGGGAGGAGCAAATACAAGTGTTTCTCATGGAACACGTCGATTGATTGATTGGTGCCGACAATTTGGAAGGGAAGATGACAATTCATTGCTTCTTTTGAATAGAAAAACACAAGAAGGGATAAGCAAGATTGAAGCAAACATTAATCATTGGCATTGAAAAACAAGTACCAGTTCGGCTAACTCTACAGAATGGGATGGGTAAATGAACAGTGCTGTTGCATGGTATGAGACAAGTGGAACAGTGTGGTTGTGTACTTCTCCACCAAACTGTAACTAGACCTTCCTTTCAATACTATCAACACACACCATTAAATCTCAAAAGTAATTGTAGAGTCATCATAAAGCTATAAGACACCATGGCTACAAGTAAAAACATTCTATCAACAGAGAGCATATACTAAAGCTTATAGCAAGTAGGACTATGTCCACTACAGAAGGAAGAAAAATAAGATGCAATGCGACCAGTAAAATAATGAACCAAGGCTTTATACCTGTGGATTGTTCAAAGCTAATTCTCTCTGTTGATGTCTTTCACTAGGTGTCTATCTCACAAGCTTTTATGATTCTTTCCCATCCATCACTTGACTCTGATTTGAGCTAACCTTCAGCTTGTTCCTGTTTGTCTAGCCTGTTTGGTTCTGCTCTCCCATTTCACTGCAAGAAGACAGATGAAGAGCCATGGAAAATTTCTTACTGTTAGACTTGTTTGATCAATGCATCATTCTAATATATGTAATCGTGTATAAATTTAACACATTTTCCACATGATAAGGAGATTGTTTAATCTTTTGAGTTAGGAATCTATTGGCCCCTTGCTTGATGTGCATCCTTGACCTGCCTTTCTTGTTTAGGCCGTCAACAACGCTATGTGTATCATAACACCGTGAGACCAAAACTAAATAAACAATATGGAAAACAAATCATATCTAAAACGAAGCACAATTGGGGAGAGAAATATTTACTGCATTAAGAATCAACATATCATCGCTGATAAAAATAAAACACAATCACTGATGAAAAAAATGACAGCTACATATTAGGATGCAACGTAGAAAATACTACATGGTTTGACACCCATCAGAGAGACCAAATGAGTCAATCTCCTTTACCAAAGTCATTGTATATAACAGCTCCAGAGCATAACCCTTCCTAGACTTTAACCAAATGAAGTGTCATCCTGGGTCCAATTTCCTGAAGTCTAACAGCACTTTGGGTAGATGCCCGGTTTACTCTGTCAAGCTCACTTGCCAAACTGAGTTGCCGATTCTTCATCAGCTTCACTTTCTGAACCATAGCCAGCCCTACAGCAATAATGATGTAATATAAGATATCTGCTTGGATCAAAATGATGCAGTATACAAAAGACTAGAAACTTACTAGGGGCGAGTTACTGAACAGCTCTTTAGGACAACTGGGATGAGACTGAGATCGAATAATATCAGCAGCCAACGCATATTCATGTATCTTACAAGTTAATGTTGGACCTTGCGGTGTCCTTGCAACACGCAAATGGGGCATGCTCATTTGAGTTTGATGGTATAAGAAAATGGGTCACACCCATAGGCCCTGCAACATTCACAAGTCTTCGAGTTTATTCTGTTTCTTCTCCTGTCACTGAAGTAAACAAAATTAATCTTTTTGCTCTACTAAAAGAAGTTGAAGACCCAGCTGCATAAAAATTGAGCTTCAATAAAGCACAAAAAAGAAGCTTATGTTCCTCAGTGAAGTGCAGAGAACCTGACAGTCCCTTGCCACAATCCTTAAGGTGTGTTTTCTTATTTCATGTACAAAATTTATCAAAAGGAACACTATGCAGATACATGACATGTTCACATTATTTGTTGACATTTAAGTCAGACTTATCCAGATTTTGAGCAGTTCCTTTAGTCGCCTTAGAAATTTAATTCCAAACTGGACATTCTTCTGCTGGTGTTGCAGGGATAAAAACATGTGAATAGGATCAGGATGCGTATATGAAGATTCGAGTCACCACAGATGCAAGAATCACAATAAAATACATGAAAACACTGTTGATCAAGCTCGCAATCATAAAGCACAGCAAATTAACCCCATCAGATGCTGACCGATTAGTCCATACCCACATGTTATTAGTGCTTAATATCATGCAATCATGAAGTAGAATAAAAAGAAAAACAGGTACAAACAAAAGGTTATCCCCTCCATTATACTAGATAGATGGGGTTCAATGATAAAATTGCTTTAATAACTTTCTCCGATTTTAATCATAACAATCATGTGTTACTAACTTTATCAAACAAATGGTTGTAAAATGAGTTGTTTAACATCAAAAATCATATAAAACGGAGATTAGGGTATCCAATGACCTTTAATTTTAACGTGGTATGGGGGAGCATAAGCTTCCGGAGATCCAATTCGAGATCTCTGGGAAGGCCTAGCTTCCCCCTGGAGAAGACAAAACTCTTCGGGATCGTCTGCCCAGTGATCCGATCCACGCAGGGTGTATTCTTCACCGTAGACGGCTTTGGGAGCGCCTTCTTCCTCTGCAACCAAAATCAAACCAAACAGGGGAAGTGAAGTGAAGTAGTAGGGAAGAGGTAGCGCCACGAGAGACACAAGCATTCAAAAGCTCACTTTGAATCGAGCCATTCTTTACTGAAACGGGGAGATGAGGCGGTGGCGGACGAAGGAAGAGACGGCGAGGGTTTGGGCTTTGAGCAGGATTTGAGAGAAGAAAGGCGGAGATGAGGCGAGGGAAGAGACGGTGGCGAAGAACTAAAAAACGAAGTCAAACCCGGTCAAAGGATAATCATCATCTTTTTATTGTTTATTAAGGGTATTTTAGTCAAAACATCAAACATGGGGGGTGGGGCCCTTTGCGATAAATTATCTATTTTTATTTATAATTTGGTCAGATATTGATTGATTCATAACAAAAAAATTTATAGTTTATATAGTAATATATTTTTAGAGTCATCCTCCAGTTTTCATAAGAATATATATATATATATATATATATATATATATATATATATGGTGCATGGTATAGGATCTTGAAATCATGTGACATTACATTCAAACTCTTTAACATCCATGCTCTGCTCCACCAACTCTCATCCATGCTAACATCCATGTATGGAGTGCAAGTCTACGTCTTTGAAAACCCTGACAAGCTCTGCATTGAGGATTGCAACATGATAAAGTATGATGAGGACTAAGACTAAGGCTACTCATCCTCGACTCTCTCACCGCCGTCTCTTTCTGCTGAATTCAACATGCACAGGTGAAGCTGAGAAATGAAGAGGTTTTGAATCTTCCGCTTCTTCTTCTTCCCAGAGTCTGTGGAAACTATGAAAGCTACTGATGATCTCGAAGAAGGAAGGCTTATGGTGAGGTCGAGGTTGAGCTTGTGTGCTGGAAGCTAAGAAAGCGCATGCTTGAGCTCGTGCGGCAGCTGCATGCCTCGCTGCTGCGAATGCCGAGGTGGTAGCAGAAGCAAATGGTTTCTGATGATCTCGAAGAAGGAAGGCTTATCGTGAGGTCGAGGTCGAGGTTGGAGCGTCGGCTGTCGTCGTCGGCACTTACTCCGCTGCTCTGGGAGTCATGCGAGCCACCGTGGACGGGGCGGTGAGTGCGAGGGTCGAGCCCCCGGCCGAGGAGCTTGCGCTTGATGTTGGTGTTCCAGTGGTTCTTGATCTCGTTGTCGGTCCTCCCCGGTAGCCGCGTGGCTATCGCCGACCACCTGCAAGAACCAAGAGCGTCAAATCGTTGCAGGCCATCAAACCTGCAGGTAATTGAGCTGAGGAAGAAGAGTAACTTGTTTCCGAGCGAGCCATGGAGCTTGATGATGAGCTCGTCCTCTTCATCGGTGAAGTTTCCGTGCTTGAGGTCAGGGCGGAGGTAGTTTATCCACCGCAGGCGGCAGCTCTTGCCGCAGCGCAGAAGGCCTGATGAGAAGAGGAAGCTACAGTCTCAGTGACATGGAACCGAAGAAGAAGAAGAAGAAGAAGAAGAAGAAGAAGAAGAAGAAAGCATAAAGAAGAACCTGCAGCTTTAGGGAGAGATCTCCAGCAGCCTTCGCCGTGGGTTCTCACGTAGGAGATGAGGCGTTGGTCCTCTTCCTTTGTCCATGTTCCTTTGTTGGTGTGAGCCTTCTCGCAACAAGGAGCCCTGCCCATGGTCGATGAGAGAGAATGGTGGGTGGGGATGGAGTTGAGGATGGAAGGAGTGGGGAGCAGTTTATAGGATAGGGGAGAGAGGGGAAGGTTGTGGAATGCAACAACTACGTGGTCAGATTGACCACCAGGATATGGTAGGAAGAGCATTTTGCACTGTCAATCTATTGAGTTTGTGTTCTTAAAAAGAGAGAGTATCACATAGTTGGCACATTAATCTATTGAGTTGGAACTACTAATCCAAAATACTTAATCTTAAATTTATTTAAATCTTTTTTTTTCACTTTCTTTAAATAAGACTAAATTGGGATATCATTTTTACTTAAAGGCTTGACGTACTAATTTATGATCAGCATAGTAAAAAAACAAATCTCAGAATGATGCAAGTGAAGCTCAGCTCAAAGGTGATTTTATATCATGATCTTTTTCTATTTTGAGTAAAATAAGATTCAGCTCAAAGAATGATGCAAGTCAACCTTTGTTTCGAGTTACAGGCATGTTCGTAGCGGAAGAACATAGTTAATTCTTTGATGATGAGAATGATAATAATCATGTGGAGGAGAAGCGTTCCTTCGAAGACCAAACACTGTCCATCATTTGACTTCTCTTGCAAGGGATATTAATCGGCTGATGGTTTGTGGGTGGAACATTGACCGGTAAATCGATTAGGACTGTAGGAATGACTTTTCCAATACGGGTCAGACTTTTGCCTCATGTTGTTGGTCTTCATTAGATTCCACCAGAAATCTTACATTGTGTGAAGCGTAGCGAAGAACTGTTCACTCTAGTATGGGAGAACCTTTTATCGTTGACTTTTTTTTTTTATTATTATGTCTCAATCGAAATATTAGGTTTTAGTTCGTCAACTCTCCCATCGACGATACCGATCGCAGCAGGTCATCTCGTTCCCTCATCGATGGAGAGTAGTAACTTGGGTGCCACAAATTTGTTCCGGTCGACTAAGCTACGACGGACGCATCTTTTCTTTTCACCCTTCCATGGCAAGTGGATGAGATATAATTCATGGTGGTCTCTATTCAAAGCATGAGATGGAATATGTTCCACGTTTGACCTTGTCATCTTCAAGAAGACACATCAACGGTCACCTGTTCTGGAGTCAACATCATAGTTATAGTCAAAATGACCAAGTCAAGCTCAAACATGTGGTCAACTGCACCCTATTTTTTTCTCATAAAAAGAATGATAGAAAAGATGATTTCATATATGTATGTAATTAAACCCAACCTGGCTATCTGATTGACCATCATCTTCATCTTCCCTACATGGTCTGCCAAAGCTTTATGTTGCTTTCATAGATCTTGGTGGTGTAACCAACTTTAAGCCGTGGCCTCGGGACCGACGCGACTTGGTTCAGGTCCGGATGATGAGGAATCTTTCCAGGACGATCTTTGAGTCCGTTGAGGTGGCCGGCTGCGATGGTCCGATCGCAACAGGATCACCGTTTCCTCCAGAAGGGGGCTCCTCGTCTGGGCATTTAGTGGGAGGCCACCGTCTTCTTCGCACCTGCACACAGGCTAGGTTGGAAAGCTTGACCTGACCCCTCCGACGATCAAGTTAGCAGATAGTAGCAAGGAGATTCTTTAGCTAAGTTGTGTCTTCTTGTGTGTCTCTATCTTTTTTCTCCTCCTTTTTTCCCTTGGAGCGTGAGGGTTTTTATAGTGAGGATTATCGTTGTTTGATGTGCCTGCCCGCAGGGGGCAGGATCGTACTTCTGGTAGCGTCTGACTCCGACATTGGCGTGACGTGAGGGATCGAGCTTTGAGCAAGGTATTAATGTGCATCGGTCGACGTCCGATCTGCGTTGACCAGGTACTGTGGGACGTTATTTGGGACAGCTGACGTCACGCGAGTCTTATTACAATTATTATCCTCATCATCAGATGTCTTAACAACATTTATGGAGCTCAAGATTACTGTTTCAGTCACCGGAGGAGGGTAGTCTATGATTTCTCCTTTCTGTAGTTCCTCTCTCTCATCTGTATTGCATTCATAAGAGACATCACTCGCTCGAGTAAGAACTACCAACTTTCAGATCTTGCTGCAAAAGCAATTATAAATCTGTCTCTGATACTACCAGTAGCTCTCTTGTTAACAACATCTGCTGAAGCTACTATTGCATGTAAAGGAGTATTTGCTACAGGAATTAATGTGTAGAGATCATATATTGCATCTATACATCATTTCAAACTCAGTATGTAATGATCTCAGTTCATTTTTCTTCATCTTACATATACGAATATTACTAACAAAATAGTATTTTGTTTTGTTTTCTTATTCTTAGGAGTTTCTACTGTATATTAACACTCTGCCTTGGCTTATACAAATGGTCTTTGTAGACTGATGTCCAACCTTGACAAAGAAGCATATCCTAGCTAACAAATATTCTATGGCTGACCCTAAACCCTAAATGCTTAGAAAATGATACAGATGATGAATCCTGCTGAGACCAAAGAAAAAAAAAATAGAGGCTAAAATTTTGTGCTAATTGCTCTATTTCTTGTCAAACATGCTTTGTGGAATATAAGATGTGATAAAACATATCTAATTTCCATGGAAACATGGCAAGACTATTTGGTATCATCAATGTTCTAATCAAAATGTCTTACAATGGAACATAACAGAGTTCATTTGTTTATGAAAGATGATCAAAGATTTGACATACCAAAGGTTTCAACGTGGAGAAATGTCAAACTTTGCACCGGAAATAATGCCAAAATGTCAAAGATTTGACAGTGATATTTTGCAGAGAGGAACAACAGTTTTCATAAACAAAGACACTCCATGACTGAGTTGCACTGATTCCAAGTGGCAACTGGCCATGGCAGAACATCAATTTATCCAGTAAATTCTGCTCAGTCCATTCTATTCTTATCTCTCTACTCGTGTTTGTTGACCAGGATGATATAATGGCAAAAAAAATTTCTACTTCTCAAATCAGATTGTTTGATAGTAAGAAAGTACAACAACAAAAAGATCAAATTAATTCAGAATTATGGGGATACAAGAAAAGGAAATAGTTTCACTGTCGTGCATGTGTTTTGCAGTTTCTTCTTGTTGTGTCATATCTTCTTTAGACTATGAGGAGAAGGTTGGTGGATGTTGTCCTTTGGATCAATCACATTGGTTCCGAGAACTGCGTGAAGGAGATTTGGCCTTTGGTAACTGGAAATGTGGAGGAGGAAGCAGATCAGAATCTTGCAAGCAATTCAAAGCTTCAAAGTAGGTTGTTCAAAAGGTAGTGTTTGATTCAAATCCCTTTCATCGTCGATGTCAGCCATGACATAAACAATGAGGGTCCCTCTGTTGCACATCTCTCTCCTGCTGCAAGATTCAATATTCCCATGCAATGGCTTATTCCAATGACTTTGCTTGCTGCCTACAACTTTTGGCAAAAGATGAGCACAATTTGAGAACACCAATCAAACCAACCATCTGTAGATGGAAGTGTGGTCTCTCTCTCTCTCACTCTCTCTCTCTCACACACACATATTCACACACAGAAAACTGTGGATTCAAGTGCATAACTATTTTCTGACTACATGACTACCTGATTAGAGATGCAAATTCATCAGCTCTCTCTCACACACATAAATGCATAATTATTTACTGACCACCTCTGATTAGAGCATCAACCAACTCTCTCTCTCTCTCTCTCTCATCACACACACAGAGAATTGTGGATTCAAATGCATAGCTATTTAGTAACCACCTGACTAAACCTGCAGATTTTAGCAATGAGCCAATTGATGAAAGCACATGTTTCAATGAAAAGAGTTGGAAGAGACCTGAACAAAGAACTGCCTTTCAGCAAGTCATATATAGTTTTTTTTTTCTGTTTTGGAAAAGAAGTATAGCGGCCACCACAAGCGAAAAGGAAAATATTGGCTAATATAAAAGCAATAAGACTTGAACTACAATTGCTTCGAGATCAAATACTAGATTAATAGAAACCTTCAGTTTTAAGCATTCAATAATGTTAGAATGCTTAAACCATCACATATATATTTATGATCTCACAGTGAGAACAATAGAGAATCATTTAAGGAAAAGCCAAGCTTTGAGATAACACCATGGGTCATATTCATGGAGTCCATACTACACAAAGGATGGATCTGCAGTGGTTCCTTTACCCACAAAAAGCAAGGCAAAAGAAGAAACTAGCCAAATCATACAACACAACTTATTATGCAACTAGATATTGATGTTCTGAGCAATTGATCATCCCTGCAGGCTGGCACTTAGTTTTCGCCATTTCTCGGAATGAAACTGCAAGTGCCAGTCGAAAGGAAAGAGAAAGGGCTTTCGGAAACATCGTATGCAGAACGTGGAAATTCATCAAGTCCCCCAAAGTTGCATGCATCAAAGTTCATGGGTGAGAAATAACCCTGGCCGTCGTCAACATCTTTTATGTCGAGACTTTGAGCATCGTCCGAGGCATTGCCACTAAAGTTGTAGCCCATGTTTGCCACCATTCCGTTCGTTGTTTCACCGACCTGTACATGATCTGACATTCCTGAAACTTTGGCATCATCCATGGGAATGGCTGGGGTATGACCTTGGAAGAGAGCAACATGCCCAAACAACTTATCCTTTCTTGAAAATGTTGTCCCGCACGAACAAATCCACTTGTCCCTGCCACAGTGCTTCTCATGTGTTTTCAGGTCTGCAATAACCGAAAATTTCTTGGTTTTGCATCGACTGCAGGTATAGCTTTTGTCACAGTGGCTTCTCTTGTAATGGTTCTTCACGCACAGAATTGTCTTGAGGGGTTGGAACTTCTTGTGCTCTTTGTTCCGCTTGCAGCCGACAAAGGGGCATGAGTATCTCCTTATTATTGCTGGTTCTGAGCTTGCTTCCTTGCTAGGCTTAGCAAGAGCAGCTGCAGTCTTGTACTCGTCGCCATGACCTCTCATGTGCATCCTTAAGTTTGCATCTCTCTTGAACCCCTTTCCACAGATCAAACAGAAATGGGTATGTGGTGCCAAAATCTCCTCTTTTTCCAGTTGCAGAACTTCATAAGAACCAGGGGGGAGGTTCTCTCCATCCATACCATCATCATAATCCTTGATGTCATGGTCTTCAATAGGGATGGACTCTGATACTTCGGCCACAGAATTATTCAAACATTTAATTAACTCATCTCCTTCACCACCACTATTCAAATCTTTGATAAGCTCATCATACTCGGAAGCTTTGGCTAACTCCACCGACAAGACCTCGTGATGTTTCTGACTAGCATTCACTGGCAAGTTAGCCACGACACCTGTCTGAGCAACAGGAGGAGTAGCTGATAGGAGTGCATTCTTGATGTTGGGAAGAAGAGTGCCAGCCGTCGAGATCAATTGAATAATGATGTAAGTTAGATCTGCTGTGACAAGCTGCTGCTGTGCTGCCAACTCATTAGCTCGGCCTTCCTGGCTAATTATTGATCGAACAATATCCTGAACTTGGTGGATCTTTTGCTCAAGGAATGACAGGTTGCTTAGCATCAGTCTAGGGTTCCAATCCATGACTAAATCATTTACTGCCGAAGAAGGTTCAAGCTGGTTTTTGGTTTCTGTCTTTTGCTCCCGAGCATACAAGCCATGACACTGTGTTACCTGAGGTGGAGGGAACTCGGAGAAGGATTGCTCCTGTCTAGCACCATAGCATATATTAGTGGAATCACATGGGATGAATGGCAGGCCTGGCTTGAGATTTCTTGAGATCTCACTCATCATGGACGAAGAAGCATTTGATGATGCCTCTAGAGGTCTTCTCAGCTTAAAATCCATTTTAGCACCTGAATCTACACACACAAGTCCACAGCATTAACTCTCTCTTCTTTTCACCAAGACTGTTATTGCTAACGTGCCATTTGCACAAAGGACCAGTTGAAAACCATTTCTCAAGAACCAGGTCCTCGAGCAAACCTGCAACAGTTCACAAAAAATGAAACCAATCGACCACTTCAAGAGACTGCATTAATGAAAGTGTAAAGGGATCAGGGAGAAAGCTATTGTAACAAAATAGAGAAAATACAGAAATTGTTAACAGTAGTATCTTGAAAATCTAGTTCTTTGGAGAACTTGACGAAGAAGAAACAGCAGACCCATGGAAGATACAATTCTAGCTCCTATAATTTTCTGCACGATTCCAAGCGATCAGATCTCCATAATTACACCACTAAGATCATAAAAAAGGTGGAAATCAACAAAACGAGTACTAGGTCTTTGACAAATAAAGGAACAAGCTAGCACTACTTTCCTGATGCCGTATGTTAAAGATGAACCTTTGTTGATTATTTTGTTAAACCTTGTATCTAGGCAGTTCTTTCATTTTTGATGTTTTTTCTCTTCTCCTGGAGTTGAATTGGATGCTGAGAAATTTTTTTTTCCCAAGTTTCTAATTCCAAACTGGTGGGAATTTTTTCAGTTTTTTTTTCGGACAAAAGCTATAGAAAGGTATTTCATCAACATCCCTCAATATATCAGCCTAAAGCTGGATAAAAACACCTACTTGCCTTGAACATTACAAGAAAAATATTTTCTTCAGTAATTAAAAGGAGGAATGACAGTATATAAAACCATAGCACCCCAAAGGTAAAACATTTTTCACATCCCCAAAATCTAATCTTTCTCATATCTATATCACCAAAGCAGCATCATCAAAAGCACATGCCAACAAATGTTAAAGGACTTAGGAGAGATCTAGCAATTTCTACAAAGAAACATAAGTCTAAAACCACAAATCCAGAAACTAAAATATGCAAAACATATTCTACAAACCCAAAATCTCAACTTTCTCACATCTATCTCACCAGATCAGCATCGAAACCACAGGCCAACATAAATCGTAGGACTCAAGGAGAGAGATCCAGCAGAGTTGAAAAGAATAATAGTCTCTAAAGGCAAATTAAAGAAGAAACAAAGCAAGAGAGCCTTAAAAAAGATAACAAATATTGGAAAAATATAGCACCTCGAGCTACCAAGCAAAAACACAACAACAACAACAAGAAAAAAGAATCCGATCCAAACCCTGCAACAACCAGCAACACACAGAGTACCAAAAGATCGGTTTTTTTTACAAGGGCAACTCGCAAGATCCTCTTTTTCCAACTTATCCATCACCAAACCCCCAAAGAAAGAGAGAAACACTTACAAAAGGGGTCGAACGAGCTTGAAGCAGTCAAAAAGATCCCGCAACACCCCCTCCCCTGGGCAGCTCGTCACCTTCGATCCATCTCCGATGTCATAAACTTGTTTAAGGCGTCTAAGTCCTGATCCAACTCCACCTCCTCGTCCATAGACTTCTCGCCCTCTCTATCCCTCGCCCTCTCTCTTCGTCGTTGTTTCTGTTTGACCTCTTTGTTTTGTTCACCATCAGAGAATAAATAAATCGGAAGACGAGGCGAGGCAGCAGTTTCTGCTACTCCTCTCCAACTCCTTCACTTAACGTGTTCCCCCTTAAAATTAAAAGAAAGACAATTTACCTTAAAAAAATCACTTTATAGGTTATTAAAAAAATTATTACATGATTATATATAGGGTTGGAGGATGAATACTTCCAAATTCAATCGAAAAATCCCTTAAAATCATTTATAAAATAAAAAATTCCTTTTATCATATATATTTATTATATTAAATGATTAACATGAGTTAAATAAACTTTATGGTGTTACACTTATAGATAAATAATATCTATGCTCGGTTATAGAATTAATCTAAAAAATTATTATTATTTATTAAAAATAATAAAATCATCTAAAAATAGAAAATTCAATAAAACCGTAGTTCTCTTAACTTGTTCCTTATAAAATAAAATTATATTTTTTTAAAAAAATAATTTATGTATTTAATATATGAATTATTATATATATACATATATCAACAATTGGGAAGATATAATAATTTGATAAATAGATTTGGATTTGATTGAGCAATTGATTAGTTATTTGAGTTGGATGAAATTAGCGGATATCAAATGCGTTCACATCACAATAATAATAGCCATAAATTCTTTTTTGATACTACATAATTTATCCAATGAAGAAACCGGTTAAGAGAGGGAGAGTGTTCTGAAGGAGCAACGGAAGCAGAGGCAAGCAGGCGGAAAGCGGGTGGAATCCAGAGGAGAGACGACGTCAGCGCTGAGGTGGCGAGCGGATTCGGACAAATGAAGGAAGGCGGGCCCCTCCCCTCCCCCCCCCCACCCCCGCCGGGCGGGTCAGATCACCGCTCGGAATGGGTTCCATCACTGTGATGGCAACGGTGGCCCAGAGTGCAGTGAATCAATGGACCACTCGTTCTTTCTTCTCTGGTGTCCTCAGAGACGACTCACCCGGACATTCTTCCTAAAGCGAGAATACTGCTTGCATGTAAAAGAGTGAGGGACATGAAACGAAAAGAATTAAGGGGAAGATTACTTTGGAATTAATGCTTTTCCTAAAGTCTTCTTTTTGGTGGCTGTGAATCATCTCCCTCATGTTTTCATGCTCATAATAAAATATGGATGTGCTCGATGTTTATGATTGAATGATAGTTGTGTTTTACGAACAGGCTTGTGTATTGCAGATTATCATATTAGTCAAACTCTAGCTTTCTTCTCTTGTTCTATCTATGGAGGTGTTCCAAGTGTTACGTCATTCTATTAAATCCATGCGGGTGGGTGGACCTCATGTCATGGATCATCAAGCAATTGATGACCGAGATTTCATTTAACCAATTTAGAGAATTTTGAGACCACTTAATATATTTAAAATAAATCTAAAAACTTATGATCAAACCAAGCTTGACCGACACAGTTTGGGGGAAATTATCCACCGCCATGATTTGCAGTTTCTGAATTTTTCAATGATCCTTGAGTTCTTTACAAAAACATAACAGATGAGAGATCATATGACAAACTCGTACCGTAAAATTTGGAAATGTGAACACCATGCAAAACACAATTTCGACACACCAATTTTAAACGAGCAGGATTACATAACTCTCGTCAACTACTTTTTTAGTTTCAGTTCCATATAACTTTGCAATCGAACAAAAGAGAGATTACACAACCAGTATCATACATCAGGAAGACCAACCAGGTTGAGCTATTATTCAGATATCAAGTCATTGCTACATTGTAGATAAACATCACTTATGGATATCGAATATCCATTATTTATTTCCTGCGATATGAGCTCACAACCCCATGACTCCAGAAGTGCCTCCTCTGGATCCATGGAGGTTGTAGGTCCTACTAGGTACAACCTGAAGGACGCCTGGTTGCCCTGCAAAATCAATTTAATGGGAAAAAGAATACATTAAAAGGCTTAGAGAAAATGAAATCATAGATGCATACGACAACACGACTGTTCAAAAGTTTCCTCACACTGTAGATCACAGGTTAAGAACAAAAATGCATACTTGATGGCTTAAAAAGCTACTGAATAATAAGAGTTAAAACATAATATAACAGTGTCGCAGCATATTTACCACGATAACTCGACACAACTGCATATTCACATATTCAAAAAAGATGGAAACAGACACTGTATGATGAAACTTGTAGGTTTAACAACATGGTTAGTTTGAACAACCAACCAGCATATGGAAAACAGAGATGGTCATCAGCACAGATGCAAAGCAATATAAGTAGTCACGAGCACTACTATGACATTGTCACACCATCTTACAGATACATGTATCTTATGATTCATTAGGTGATGAAATATGAGCAACATTGGGCATTGAGGTTAAGTGAATCTGCTTATGGCCATTTCCCATTCATTTAGGATGCCTCTTGAAATTTCCTGTTAAATTTGCCCCTGTAGTTCGGGAGACGACTTTATCAGAATTTTGAGTTTCGAGTTACCATTGTGTTATTCAAGTACACACAGCCAGCATGTTTCATCATCTAGAGTTGTGCAAAAGAGACGTCTGTTCCGATAGGACCGGAATCAGCTCCCAAGCTTGACATTGTGATTAAAAATAGCCAGTAAAATTAACAAGTGTCAACTGATCGACCTCAAAGAACAAAAGAATGCACAAGGACTCTGGGAAAGTTCAATACTTCAAAGCAGATAGAGATACCACAAGAATATAGTTGCAGTCTGAGGCAATATATAAAAGGTTTGAGGGTCACTTAAAACATGAAACTGGATAGTCAGAAGATACAATTGTTGCCAGCATAAAAAAGAAAAGAAAAATATCAACGCTAATTCCACCCATAATTTACTGGCAAATCGGTTGAAAAAGCAAGTTACACCATGTTTGGGGCATCGTCTGAAGGCCTTAATGAAGAATAACTGATAAATTCTAATTCAAGCATGTATATAGAGAGGCGTCGTGCTAAATTAGAGCCCTAACGACCATGTTTATATGACTAGATGCCGCCAGCAATATCCCAAACAAAAGGAATCATCAAGAAGACAGTTTTTCTTTCACAAAGATATCTTGAAAGATTTATTTTTTCTACACCAAAAAGCATAGTTAAGATAAAATTCTTCCCTATATAATACACAATCAATTAGTACCAAAAAAATGATTTTAAAAAACAACTAAAAGCAAAGAGGACGAGTATGACAAAAATCAAACTTTTATGTGATTTACCAAAGATCTTGGGTTCTGCAACGCATCAGATCTGCCCAAAATCAATCAGGAAATAAGAAATGACAAAGCAAGAAGAACTCACTTGACAATTGCTCGACCTGCGACTGGGTCAGCTTAGCCGAGAACCCGCTCGTGGCGTGCTTGTAGTGATAGATCACGGCGTCCGTAGCGGCCTCCTCGCTGCAAGAGCAACAAAAATCAGAACTTTACCACAGAATCCAAAACCCTAATCCTCGATGCGAGGACGTGGAGATCAGATCTCCACCACGCAATCCGCAACCCTAGCCCTAGGAAGGAACGCGGATCCAAAAGGAGCGAGATCGGTCGACCTGCCGAGGACAGCGGCGAGGGTTCGGATGTGGAAGGCCTCGGGTTCCTCGGCCTCGGGCTTCTCGACGTAGACGATTTGCACGGTGGCTTCGTCCGGCTTCGTGGTGGCCTCCGCCATTGACAACAGGATCGATCGAGAGAAGAATAAAAGGGAAGAGATGAGGACGGCTGAAATCGACAGTCGAGATGATCCACTGCTCATGGGGCTCGTCGCACGGCCGTCGAGTGGTTTATATAGAAGCGCGCGGGACTCTTTGGGATTCCTTCGTCGCGAAGAAACGAACGAAGGGGGATGGGATGGTATCCAATAATTTTAATAACAATTAAAATCAGGATAAATCTTAAAACTCTGATTTTTTTTTAAAGAATTTATCCTTAAAAAATTTATTATTAAATATTTTTAAAAGGAATAAAATTGGGAATTATTTGTTTTAAAAAATAATGAAACAATATTTTTCTAAGTTAGAATGTCCAAAATTTTAACTAGCAAATTTGAGATCGATATACTTGCAAAAGAGAAAAATATTTTATTCTCCCCTTTTTGATATGTTCTTACGAAATTGAACTCAGTCCAAATTTCTTGATCTCCATCTTCCTTGTGCATGTATTTTTTTTCCGAGATTCAAACTTAAGCCTATTTTACTTGCATACTTTACTAGTAACTCGAATTAATATTCTTTTATTATTCTTAATTATAATATATGAGGGAATTATGTTTCTGGGTATTTTGAAAAAAGGCAAATGATAATCTAACAATCATAAGCAAATAATAGTCTGAATGATGGAATGGATATATATATATATATATATATATATATATATATATATATATATATATATATATATATATATATATATATATATATATATATAACATTACCTTTTGCGAGAATATATGTATTTTGATATTTCCAACAGTGTTTAAACTTGAATTTACATGTGCTTTTTTTTATATATAGGAAATGTGTGACTAAATCTCAAAGTATACAAATGCTACAACGTCATGGCCAAACATAGATTATAAACAGAAGACACGAAATAAACTTGAAATCGGTCAACCATAAACACAAGCATCAAAATGGTAGGCAAAATTATTTCAACCCTCATTCTAATTTACATATAATTAAGTGCAAACACCTTTACCTATCAATTGAACCCGAATTCACCGACAGCCTTCACGGTATTATCATACTCGTCGTCTTCTTCTTTCTCATCCTTGGCCTCCTCTTCTTCCGACTCATCCTGTGGACACCCCAGGATGGGCCGTGACAACTTCCGATGTGCCCTGGCTTCCGTTAATATGCTCATGATCTCATCGACGCTTTGGGTGGAGTAGGTAGGAGGAGCATTGTTATCCCTCCTGTAGTACAGAGCTTGTGCTGTTTCTGTGAGCTCCCTGGGCAAGTTCTTCAAGAACCAAGGGTGGCTTTTGATTTCCCTTATGGTAAGCCTCTGAATCGAACACCAGCTAATTGCATCATACAGACAGAGAATCGAACAAAGTTTACCAGGCATTATGCACTACCTTCATTGGATTAGCAACAAAGATCCGGGAGATGAGCTGCTTGCAGTCCTGAGATATGTGCACATGGTCTGGTATCTTGTACTGAACTGACATTATTCTCTGTGGCAGTCCAATGTCAAGATAAATCAAAGAATGACTTTGTGCATTGCAAGTAATACATGATAGAACTTTACCCCAATGGCCTTCCGGAAGTTCTTCGGATCACGTTGGTCTTCAAATGGGTATGCTCCTACTAGCATGACATAGAGAGTTACTCCACATGACCATACATCTGCTTGCTACACCACAGTATTCTAGCACAAAATTAGATCGACGAGTAACTCGATACGCAAGTTTGAAAACAACAGGCAAGCTACTGCAGTCATCAGAGTATACGAAGAATGGCAAGCTTGCTCGTGTGAGATATCATAGCTTTCAATACCTTGTCCAACAGCCAAACTTAGATACAGTAAACCCAAGAAACTAATCACACTTTTAAGCACTATTGGCCTTCCTTACCGGGGGGTTACAGGGTACGAGTCTTCCACCGATCAGAGACAATGTAGAGTTAGGCATCATTAAGCAAGTGGACCTAAACATCAGAAATCATCCTCTGGCATGTACCAAAGAATCAAGAAATGAGGACCAGGCCAGCCGCAAAAGAACATTCATTGTTTTACTTACCCTTAGAAGCATTGAATGTGCAGACAATCTGATCCAGTACCGATTCTCTCACACATTTGATTCCAAGAAGCACTTAATGTGTATTCGATCTTGTCATTGTTACACTATGCCTTTGTTATCTAGGCAACCATCTCATATCTTCTACATTGAATTGGATCGATAGATCCATTGACACAATAACTTGAAGGAAAAATTGAAGTCAGGATAGATTTGGGCAGAGAATTGAGATGGGACACACCTTCGGCTTTTGCTTATTAGGCCAGAAAATTATGCACGAATCATACCAACATCACTAAATGTGACTCAGCTTGACAGGATGAGACCGGCTCAAGATATGGCATTTGATTTGAATTATCAAATGTTAAATTAAGTCTATTCTCCTACAGAAAGTGAGGTTCTCCATTTTTGGACATGGTCAAATTAATTCAGGATACCTTGTTTCACTTAGAAACTTCGAGTGAACGAGATTGGTTTTTTTCAAGTTAAAATCTATTTTGCTTACAGCAGGCAACATAAGCAAGATATTGTGATCCAATGGACAAAATCAACAAGTTATAATATTCCAAATTAAATTTGCCTATACTAGACTTTTCTATCATTGGACTTTGTTTTGGACAACTTCAATGGGGCCATATCATAATCCCATTTAACAACTAGAGCAAAATGGAAAAGCAAGCATGAAATGTGGAACTTTTTGATTGAGTCTAACTTGACAAACATTTATTGAAAAGCTTGTAAAGACCTTTTTAGCTTTTGTAATATTATGATGATTTAAAAAATGGTTTTATAAATCTATCTTTGAAAACTTTGAAACAGTGCATTTGTACTTATAAATTTTCCTATAGTAAAATTAATATATCCTCTCTTTAATAACGATCCAAAGAAGTCATCAAACACTTGTAATTGTGATCACAACTTGAGTCAGAAAAATAAAAAAATATATATCTAAGATAAAATTAATATTGTTTTATCATACCAATCAACTAATGAGTATACACAAGTTTCTAGAATTTATTGGTAAACTTGATTTGGAGAAAGAACTACGAACTATGAAAACATATATATATATATATATATATATATATATATATATATATATATATATATATATATATATTCTTAAAAGAAAAATTATTTTTTGACAAGGCTAATTCTACTCCGGTGGAGGCTATTTGGTATCTTGAGCTTCGTCTTCCTACAACCTCTAACAAAATTGAGTCCTTGGTCAAAGATAAAAGCTTGAAAGACCATGAATGATGCTTCGAACAAGGACCATCCAATGTTGCTAGGGGCAATCCACTAATACTGATCAGAGACATCCCATCACCACTTAAATGATCAAGTTCCTAAAGAGGACACGTGCCACCGCACTAGGGACGTGAGCGAGGACCCATTTTCACGAATCTCCATGCGCTTCCCACGGATGGCGGTGGCGACTCACAAGACGCCGTCGTCTTCTTCTTCCCCAATTCAACATAATTAATAGTAATCATAATATGAAAGATATATTATTTGGAAATAATAGGAGCATGCAGGATTGCAGGTGGTATGGTAAGGGAGTGATGAGGAGCGAGTCACCTTTCCGTCGTACTCACGGCGGGAGAGGACCTCCGGAGCGATGTACGCCGGCGTACCCACCGTCGATTTCGGCCTGGAGTGTAGCAGCGACGACTGGGCCGATTGATGGAAGACCGCTCTACGTTAGCATATATTTAAGAAGGGATTGAGCTGTTAGAGAATCGAAGAAAAGGGGAGGACCTTGGAGTAGCCGAAATCGCAGATCTTGAGGCGCGGCGCGGGGCTCCCGTCGAGCAGGGTGTTCTCCAGCTTCAGATCGCGGTGGCAGATTTGCTGAAGAATTTTTCGTGGGATTAATCCTAGGTTTCTTGAGGAAAATTCGTGATTTTTTTTTGGCTGATTAGTACCCGGAAATGGCAGTAGCTGACCCCGCAGATGAGCTGCTGGAAGAAATACCTCGCCTGCAAGAAGGGAATCGATACGAATCAATGCCCATACCGATCGATTTCTCTCGAATCAAGTAGATCGATTAGGACCTCGTCTTCGCTGAATCTTCCGGCGTCACAGATCCGATCGAAGAGCTCGCCGCCCGCGGCGTACTCCATCACGATCGCCAGATGCGTCGGCGTCAGCACAACCTACAGAAATCTGATACGGACCGTGTCGATAAAGTGGAAAAGGAAGAGAAAAGAAATCGATTTGGGGCTTGACCCGACCTCCTTGAAACGAATGATATTGGGATGGCGGAGCGATCGGTGGTTGACGATCTCCCTTGCCACGTTCTCGTCGATCTACCCCCCCCAAAAAAAGGGATCCATTTAGCGAATCAAGCAGAGAAGAAAAGAGGGATCACGAGGTGAGATCGGATCAGATGGGGATGGCTGGCTTACCCGGTAGCCTCTCTCGATGTACTTCATGGCGACGAGTTCCTTGGTCTCCTTGTGGCGCATCAGCTTCGCCACGCCGAAGTTCCCCGACCCAATGTTCCGCACCACCTCGTACTTCTCCATCCTCCCTTTCCTTCCTTCCCCAAGCTCGAGAGATCTCCTCCTCCTCGAGCTTTACGCTACCGACGCAAGCTCACTTGCAGCAGTCGCGCATATAAACCTCTCTCTCTCTCTCTCTCACTGACTCTCTCAACCTCAGCCGTTTTCTCGAGCAAGGGGGAAGAAACAAGATAAAATTAATTGATTTTTAGATGTTTACGTGTTTACCAATCGGTTTCCTCGTGGGGCATGGTATTGGGTCCCACGTGGAATCTCAGTGAAAAGGCAGGTGACTGGCGGGTGCGAATTTCCAGGTAGAAAAAGCATACTAGAAAAGAACTGACGGCTAAGGTTTATTCTCGGTCATTGGTTCCGGACCGGAGCCACGGAACGGCGTGGACAAGTGGGCTCGGGCGGACGGTTGTGCGTCAGCCAACGCAGAAAACCGGGTCCCGCCTCCACGTTTGCCGCGTGAGCTGACGTCATTAGCGCGGTTCCTCCAGGAGGTGGGCCAGACGAACCGTGGAGTGGGGCGCAATGGTCGACGGTACGTGACACGTGAGCCTCACATGTCATGCTTGTAGAGCGCGCATCTCAATATACAATTTGTTCGATTTGATATCGATTTGAATTTTTTTTTATGCAACCTTTTCTCAAACGAAAGCAGAATGTTATTCAAGTCATGTTGAATCAAATTTATAGACAATATTAAAATTATATTTTTTTTAAAGAAAAATAAATAAATTTTAGCATATCGATATTTTTTCATAAGGAGAAACAAATCATAATAGGAACCTATCATGATACAGTTGTCATGTATCATTCAAGGCTTCATGAACATATACAAAGATTAAAGGTAGAAAAATATAAATTTTCTTCTTGTTTGTTAGAAAGATAATTATAAGTTTTCCTCTTTCCAATAAAAAGACAACCTTAGATTTCCTTCCCTTCCTTTATAACGAAGTATATTATATTTTTTTTTTTCCTCCATCATAATATAAAACTATATCCTGAATAGAAAAATAAGAAAAACTTTCTCATATCTCATTATTAACTTGAGTATTAAAGGGATCGTGTCTCGAGTAAATATGAAAAAATGCACAAAAAGTCAAGATATAAGTGATTACCATAAGTCCCGATCCCGAGATGACCATAACAAAGAAAAAAATGACTAACCCGATGAATAATATGAGACGAAGAAGAAATAATTGACCATAATTGTCTTACCCGAAGTTCGAATCGACTTCCTTGTATATAACTAAAATCAAAATATTTTTATAAATAAAGAATAAAAAATTCTTGAAAGACTCTCAATCGATAATGATCCTACAAAAGAGGTGAAATAAATATAAGTATTGTCGTATTCACTATTATGACAACACAAAGGAAGGCCCAAAGAAGAAAAATAACGTATTCTTATAGTTTGAGAATCAACCAATCAAAATTTACATCTTTTGGAGTTTTATTTCAAGAGGGTAAAATAGGACTCAATTCAACACGAATAATCTATTAAAGTTTATAATCATACACCATGAACCATAGGAACTTATATGTGTGTGTGAAAACCCTCACGGATATATATATATATATATATATGTATGTATATATATATATATATGTATGTATATATATATATGTATGTATATATATATATGTATGTATGTATATATATATATATATATATGTATGTATATATATATTTATGTATGTATATATATATATATACATATATATATGTATACATATATATGTATATATATGTATACATTTATATATGTATATATACATATATATATCCGTGAGGGTTTTCACACACACACATAAGTTCCTAGTCATAGTTCATGGTGCATGGCTGAAAGCTTTGATAGATTATTTGTGTTGGATTGGGTTCTATTTTATTATATATATATATATATATATATATATATATATATATATATAATCCTAATTTATAAAATTCTGAAATTTATTATTAACTAAAAATATTTCTCACATTGACCCAAACAACAATTGTAATAAAACAGCTGCATAAAAATAATGGTAATAAATTAAAGGGTGATTTTCCAAAAATATCTATATATTTAATATTTTTCAATCGTTATCCCTCATTTTATTTTTCATAAACAGTGCCCCTAATTTGAAAAAAGCCTAAATACCCATCAAAAATATTTTCGTGAATTTTTTTATCTATTTTTATCAGTTTTAAATTATTTATGGTGTTTTCATTAGCATTGTTTATAATATTTTTAATAGAATTTACACTTTTTTTATTGAGATATTGTAAATATTATAAATATAATCAGAAAAATACGATAAGTAACATTATATTAATTTTTTTGAATTAGAAATATTGTTTGAAAAAAATAAAAGAAAAAGGTATCGATTGAAAAATACATAAAATATTTATATTTTGTAGGAGACTTTTAATTTGAGTCGTTAGATAGGAATAAATCTGACAAATTCCATTCAACTATCTGCAATATTTATATTACATCAACACAGAAAGCCAATATTAAATGACGAAAGAACCTATGACAAAGTTTGTAAGAATATGATAATATCGTAATTATGTGTCACACTAAGGGTATTGTATTAACAATAACACCCTATGTCTGATCCAGTGGAATGCTCCTGTCATCCGTTTCCGATCCGTCGCTCTCCGCTTCTTCTTCCTTCCCTCCTCGAAGAGCAATTAGGGTTCCTCAAAATCCCCGCAAGGATGTCGACCTTCAGTGGCGACGAAACCGCTCCCTTCTTCGGATTCCTCGGCGCCGCGGCGGCCCTCGTTTTCTCCTGTAATTTCTCGCAATTTTAATCCCTTTTTGGATTTTGATCTCGTCGTCGGGCTTGTTTCACCATCGAGAGTAATTTTGTTGAATGGTTTTTTGTTGGCTTTCGTGCGCTGCAGGCATGGGGGCGGCGTACGGGACGGCGAAGAGCGGCGTCGGGGTGGCGTCGATGGGCGTGATGCGGCCGGAACTCGTGATGAAATCGATCGTGCCCGTCGTCATGGCTGGAGTGCTTGGGATCTATGGTCTCATCATCGCTGTTATCATAAGCACCGGGATCAACCCTAAGGCCAAGTCGTATTACCTCTTCGATGGGTACGCGCACCTCTCGTCCGGCCTGGCGTGTGGCCTTGCAGGACTCTCGGCGGGGATGGCGATCGGGATCGTTGGCGATGCTGGAGTCAGGTATCTCTTTCGCTTTCCTATTCTGCCTCTCCAGATCTGAGAGCAGTTACATTCGTTGTGTGTTAATTTTTGCTTACTTGAGCATTTATTTCTTATGTGTATGTCTCTGGGAAATGATTGCTATCATTAATTAGGTGTGTCCGGTGCTGCCTCTATTATGTTGCACAACGTGATAATTTACATATCAATGATGTCTCTATTTTGTTGCATATCGTGATAATTTAGTGGGCTAATTACATATTACCATATGTAGTTAGATCTTTTTAGTATCCCGATCTCTAAACTTAAAAAATTTATGTTGGAATCCATATAGTTATGAAAGTGAAACATCCAACTCCATTTACCCTAACGTCATCGGTTTTACCGACGAAAGCACGAATACGATGGACAAAAAGATAATTTTAATGTCTCAATTATGTTTCGATGGTGACGGACGGCTACGCTATTGAGGGTCGTAGGTGACTGTTGTGGATAAGGAGGAAGAGTGGTGATGAGATTGAAACAAAACAAGATTGAAAGTCCTATAAGATTTCATAACCATGGGGAAAAGAATCAAATTAAATTTCAAAGAGCATGTTGTTTGCAGGAAAATTGTTTCTAGCATTCATTAATTTTTGGCTGAATCACAGAAAGCATACAAATGTGCAGTAGTATAGCTTTCATCTAGCGGGACCTTCATGTTGCGTCTCAAGAAGATGACATTATTACCAAATCATTGATATTGATATTCTGTGAATAGTTTTATTTTTGTGATAGATTTAAATAAGAACAAATACAAATGTCTTGTATTGGGTGCTACATCTATACAATTACAGTATGTTGTTTATGTAATTTCAAAACTTTTAATGCAAATTACAGTCTTGATAAAATAACCAATAAACATATTGCTTGCTTATGCACCTATTTTTTGTAGACTTAAAAATGCTTAAACTTGTTATACAAATCTTCATTTCTAACTTGTAAAAAAAACTTGTACAAACAAAGTCAATAACAGTATCCATAATAGAAATTTTTTACTGAAACTAATCAGTGTTGGCAGAAACCACCGGAACTAGACTAGAACAACCAAAATTTTCATGAAATAAATAAGGAAATATTGGACAAATTCTGTTATTTTCTTTGAACTCCTACCCCCAATATGTTAGCTCCTTTGGTTAGATGATAAACAACTGTCTATCCTATAATAGCGATTCCAGTAGATCACATTTCTCTGTCAAGTTTGACTTCCTCTTTTGTTTTTCTACCACGGGGCTGCCTATATGCTACTTTGTACAACTAGGCTGTTTCTTTTTAATCAGTGGCAGTACATCCCGACAATGACTTTGGCTCCTAATTCTAGCAAAAGTAACACTAGACTGAATTCTAAAACCGAATCAGACCTGATCTATTTTCTGCTCATCACAAAATTGCACTGAGCAACATCAGACTTAAACCTGAAGTACACTTAAAACATATATCGGATTGATCTAATGACCCAGGCCTGATCCAAGCAATATCGGGTCTAAACGTGAAGTAGACTTAAAGTACAACTCAAATAACTGTTAACTGAACATGGTTGCACATTTTGGTCTGAGTATAAACACTCTGTGCACCTCAAAGAAAAGAAGATATATGTATACAATAATGTGATGGATGCTAGTTGCTTAACATTCATAGAAAGCTGGCATTTATGTGTCTGTATACAATAATGTGGCTGCAGTTTCGACTGATCTTTTTCTGGGTATACATAATACCAAAGCATTCCTGCTGTGTGATGCGGAGCTTTTATGATCTATTAAGTAATTTACATACAAAGATCATTCTGATGGATCTTTAAATAGTCTAATAATAATATATTTAAACTGAACTTGTTTTGCCATTTAACTACATTGTTGCAGAGCCAACGCACAACAGCCAAAACTGTTTGTAGGAATGATTCTGATTCTCATCTTTGCGGAAGCTCTTGCCCTCTATGGTCTCATTGTTGGCATCATCCTTTCCTCTCGTGCTGGTCAGTCCCGAGCAGACTAAGGAGTAGCTGGCACCATGTTACCTGTGCTCCCTCTATATTTTTCATGGAAAATGATAACATAAATTGGTCAACTTTTGTGGTTATAATGTGATCTAATACAGGACTTCCACAGATAAGAGTCACATTGCTAGACTCATACTACATTTCAATAATTTCCCACTGTAATCTTCTTGTACTGCTGAGTTATGGACAACTGCGGGTACTCTATTTCCATTTCGGAGGGAACTAACTACAAACTTTGTGGATTTAGATTGTTACTTTGTGTAGCCTGGTCAGATGAATCAGGTTTGATCTTGTTCTGAAGTAATGTATTTTATGTTCAACTCCTTTGGATTACATCTGTTTGGTTTCCAATAAAGTGGTTCTCTGATCTATTTTGGGTGAATTAAAAAAATAGCTCCTGTAATTTAAGTGAAATATAATAAATTATGCAAAGGGAGATGATGAATGTTGATGATGATTCTATTAAATCCTGTTGAGTACATCTGTTTGGTTTCCAGTCAAAGCTCGCACGTTGTGGTTCTTAGATTTATTTTGGGCGTATCAAAAGAATGTAAAATTTAGCAAGTGAAATGTAATAGACTATGTTCGATTTTGTTAATGTTGAGCCTAATTCTGTTAAAACATTGAATTTATCATGATCCTGTTGTTCATTGTTCCGCTCATTTCTGCTTAATAACAAAATATGCTTCTTATACGGCACCAGTGAGTTGGCAATAGGACTATAGAATCATTGTTCCACAGCTGCATTTATCTTAGTATAATGTCACCTTCTTCGGCAGTCCCTTTCATTGATACAGAGCTACAATTATGGCTCATAATCCGCAATTACTAAGCTATTATCTCGGAGTGCCAAGCGAAAGGGAAATTACTCCGGGGACCCTCACATTGGAGAAGAAGAGAAAACTTGATGATTCCGAGCAATACCTCGATCTATCCAGGTCAGACCTTGGAGCTCTTCTGCTTGATCTTCTCATTCTTTCAATTCCTTGTATCATGCAAATCCATCTAAAGTTATTGCAATTCAGTGATGTCAAAGAGATTATTTTGGCCCTGAAGCATGCCAGAAAAAACAGCACAGGAGTAGCAGAACAAGGAGACTGTATCGAGGTAAAGCCTACTGCTCTAACGTTATCTGTGCTGTTTCTTTTCAAATCTTCCTTTGCTTCTGGTCAATTTCATTCCTGTGGTGCAGTCTGCGATTGGATTCTTTTCCTTTTTTTACTTTTGGATTCATAATGGGGCTATCAAGATTATTGTTATGGTCATTTTGTAGGTCAAGCTGTATGCACCATCTTCAGTTCCATTGTTTTGTAATCAAATCACTTTGTTAATTAGTCACACTGGGTTGTTTTCTTTGTCTTTTGTTTAATTGTCTAAAAGGAAATGTTAAATGTGGATGTTTTTTAATTTCTTTTGAGATATGTTACAAAGAACATCTTTAGCTCTCTGATGAAAAAAATTATATGTTGATTAGCAGACCCTCCCTATCAACCGAAGTATAGGTTAATCTTCAGTACTATTGGATCCCTTGTTTTGTAAAACCAAAACTTTTAGACAAAAAAATGACACCTGTGGGGAAAATTGTATAATGCCTCGTGAAATCTAGGATCCTGCCAATGGTTAACAAGCACTATCACATACCAGAACAACATCCGCAAAAATGTTTAGACACTAAAACTGACTAGTTCTGCATATGCATTAGTTTGCATACAAGCAACCTTATTGCAAGTCTATGTCAGCCTTGCATGTTTTTCATTTAATGATTGATTTGATGTATAGTGTGGCATCCAAGTTTAAGTCCAAGAAAGATGATGTGAGATCGAACACTGAGAACGAAAGACGAGAAGCTATTAATTATGATTTTTATTCTCTAAAGTAATCACTACACTTTTTACTTGGAAATTTAATAGATTGTGCCTGCTTCTTTTCACTACTATTGTACATATACTGACAATAGTTTGTTCTTTTTTACACTGGCAGAAGTATTCCAAAAGCCCTCTGTAAAAGCTTTCACTTGAGCTCCAATATGTAAAATTTTAATTATCAGAAGAATTAGATAAAATGCGAGTTTGACTTCCCTTTCACTGTCCAACTCTCTGGTAAACAGTTAAATCTGTCAACAAACTTGAAAATTTTTTATTTTAAGATAACAAGTATAAACAGAAGTGAATTTGGTAATTAACAAATCTGACAATTTCATAGGTAAATAAATACATTTCTTTTTGGTTAGATTTCCTCATCATGAGTTAAACCATCTCCATCATCTAGTCCTTTACAATCAAACAGGTTGATGTTTGTTCTGAGTATATTTACACAGCTCTTGAACTTAAGCATTGTTCATTATATTGTCATCTAGTCCTTTACAGTCAAACAATTTGATGAGAGTCGATTTACATAGCTTTTGGTTTAAGCAATGTTCATTATATTGTTCAATTGCTACGAATCATGGGCACTGAACAATACTTGTCTTCATGATGAACACTGATACTGGTCAGATTTTTTCAGATATGTTGGATGTTTTCAAAAATATTTTGATGTATTTCTAAAATATATATAGCTTTAGAACGCGTCTTCTACATAAGGGTCTGGTGCGTGCCACCTGAGTGAGCCTTGGGGCTAGTCTCCCATCTGTGATTGCCCACACAGTTGGACCTCACTTATTCAGTCTTGCTCCTATAGTTGCTACTCCAGTTGAATGTGTGAGGCTAGCGTGGGACTTGCTTAAGCGAGTCTGGGTAACACCCTCATGTTTTACATACAAGTTTTAGGTATTCTTGAATGATTGTTATATAATGAAATATGATGTGTTGTACAAGTCTGAGTTGTACAAAATATGTCATGAAATATGATTTCTGGGTTTCTCTGATATCTCATCTCTCTAGCTCACACTGACAATGCCGGTCTAACTGCAGAATCAGAAAATAATTTTGTCAGCCATTTGCTTTGGGACCAATCCAACAAGTCATCCTGATGATAAAAAAATATACTTGAGACTGCAAGAAAGGCATTGAAGATGTTTTCCTGAGTTCCATATTTACATGCATGAATGTATCTGTAGAATGGGCTAAAGATTTCTATCCTTCACCACCTTTACTGCAGACTCAGAATTAATAAATTTTCACCTTTTTATATACTCATGTAGTAAGTTTGTTATTTTGTTGCATGAGATCTAGCCGCCTCCGAAAAATATACAGCAAAAAACTTTTGATGTGCTATGCTCATGTAAAAGGCAATCCACCTCAGGTCTACTTGAGGGAACAACATCATGTGGATAAACTTTTGAGTCTTCTCAATTATAAGGTAGCCATTATTTATGAAAGCTGATGATGCTGACATTGCTTCTACTTTGCCCTTCTTTCCAGTGATACGTCTACTCTGTTCTTTAGGAATATTCTGCACTGCAATTTCACAGCATTAAAGTCGTCAGTATAATTTGTCGGTCTGCAGACTTCGTGGCTCTTATGAAACCTACCAACTGCATCAGTCTACAAGGATACAGGACTTTATCACAGATATTCCCAGCAAAATCTTCAATAATCTGAGTAAGAAACTTGCTGGAATCATTCAGGAGGCATGGGATGCTGCATACTTAAAAAGAGTAAATCTATCTGATGTATGATTATTTTTGGTCTTTCTTTTCACTGTTAACTTAGTGTATGTCACTCTGACTAATGTATCTCTATATCAGAAATGGTTCCATGCAGTGCGTTTTTTCTCAAGAACAAGAAGATCCAGTGCTATTCAGAAGTGGGAGCATGATGCACTCAATAATATGACATTGCATGGAGTTTGTAGTTCTTGAAGTGTTCAAGGAACTACAAAGCTATCCAGCCTACAGACATGTATCCATGACATCTTCTGGTCTTGAGCCAAACTAAGAAGAACAAGAGCAAACGTTTCCTCAAAGTGATTCACCTCCTGGATTCACATATTGATCTATGTTTGATCCAAGAGTATGTCAATCATAGTACAGCCAAGAAGACAGAAACGTCATTTGTAGTGATGCAAACTGGCCATCCACCTTCAATCTCAATCAGGAATCTGAGACAGCAGTTGCTTATTGCTATCTTCCAAGCATGAATGGGTTCCACTGTTCCAGAAGTCTCTCTGGCGCCTGACTCAACTGGAGAAACTATAAACCATTGGACCGGACCCGAGAGCTGGCTTGTGGCTTCTTCTGTGATGCAACATCGCTTTCAACGTGACCCACCAATAACTAGTAGCAACACCTCTCCTCTCTTTACAGCTCAGTGAGTTCTTCATTTCATTTGTTTTGTTCTTCCTCTCAGGAACATTGCATCTTCCATCTTACAGCAATTTTTTTCTTCTATTAACACAGCCCTTGCAAAATTTTAGCTAACATATATGATGTTTTTCGTCTTATATTTCAGGAGAGGAACAAAGCAGATTGGCAACACATCGAGGAGTCAGTCTCAGGGATTTTATTGATCATGGGAGGATTTCAGATCATTACAAACACAAATAAATCTTTTTTGTAACTGAGAGCAATGGATCAGTACCAGAAGTAGACAAGGTCAGACCCACATGTATGAGGATCAGATCACCAACATATGAAGCTGCAACATATTACATTTTATATCCATGATCACACGAATACGGTTGGCCAACCAACGAGCAAGCTTAATTCATCCTCATTGATTAAAAACACAGCACAGATCACAAAGGTTTCTTCTCGATGCTGATTGATTAGTTATTTATTATGCCTTCAGACAAGTAGTAAATCTTTAAAAACCTATCATTTGATCTTTAGGCTATTTATTTTGTTTGGAAGTTCTCCAAGCATTTTTCAGTGAAAACAGAAAATGATAGGTTTATATATATATATATAGTCATGAGGATGTTTATTTGATATAAGAATGGGACTTGGAAGACACTGAAATGGCAGTCATGAATCCAAGTAGTTATTGTAGACTAATCTTTGTTGTTGCGACTCAAGATATGTGTTGGAACTAAATCATATGCAATCGATTGCAGTGATCAGCATCTGTAGATTACAACAAAGCAAGGCAGAATGGCTTTCGGGTTGAACACAAACATCTCATCGAGATTCGAGTGAGCTCCTGCTGTCCCAGCCGCCGAATCGTACTCCTCTTCCGCTTCCTGGCTCCTCCTCACTCTGCCTGCTATGACCCTGCACACCAGCATCGCAATCCTCTCGTTCTCCGACGTGACGTGCTCCGCATCATGCGCTCTCCCGCTCGTGGCCATGGTTCGTATGCTCCCCGCCGCATCCGCTTTGAATCCGTCCCTTATGATGCTGCAGAGGCTGCACTGCGGAATCGAGTCGCACAGGTTGGTGGCTCCGTTCAAGCCGAGGGTGCACCTGAAGGTTGTGCAGTGAAACCTCAAAAGCTCGTTGCCGTCGGCGGTGGATCTCGGATGCCTCTTCGCGAGCTTGCTGGCTTTGCTCTTTATGGAGTCCCGGTAATCCTCGAACCTCGCCATCGTCTTGGAAGTGTTGCGGACTTTGAGGATCCTCTCTATTCTGCAAGCTGGTGTTCTTTTCTTGAGCCAACTCGATTGGAATATGATCTCGACTATTTTCCGACCGGTGTCCTCAGGCCCCAACTCCGACACTGAGCACAACAAAAAGAAGAAAGGTTCATGAAGAACTAAGAAGGAACAATCAGGGGAAGAGCTACTTGATCAATGCAGAAATGGAGGAACTCGACAAGGCAAACACTACCTGCATGTCTGACGGCCTGATGAAGCTCCAAGCTGTCGGCTTTCATGAAGATTTCTCCGCAGTCAGGGCAGGAAGAGATGGTAGCCCTCACGGAAGAATACCTGGGCGTCCCATTTATTGGATCCACCACCATGTGGCACTCGTAGCAGCCGGAGAGCCTCCCCAGGTTCATTCCTCGGAACGACCCACCGAGCGGAGAAGACGAAGAGGAGACGCCTACGGAAGCAGGCGAGACGGCTACGGAAGCCAAGGAAGTGGAGACCGCATTGTTGATCTCAGTAAGCGGCATCTTTCTCGATCTCTCGGTGGCGGTGCGGCCACTGACCGACGCCCGCCTCTTGCAAGGCTCGGGTAGCGACGCCTCGGGCCGCTGAAGATCCTTCGACCTGCAGAAAGACCCGGAGCACCCCATCCTCTTGCGCCTGCTCTTCCTTACTTCTCCTGCTCGGCGACGCTCACAAGAGAAGAAGCCTCGGAGGGATCCCGCGGAAGAAGGGCATGCTGCTACTCGTTGGGTCTGTTTGATGGGTTCGTTGAGCCTCCCTGTTTCTGCTGCCATTGGATGAGAGTCCTTGCGGTATGTCAAAGGAGAAGGCAGAGGAGAGCTTTCGGTGCAGTAAGGTGATGAGTATTTATCTCCCTTCCGGTGAATCTGCAAAAGGAAGAATTGGTGTTCGCAGGTAATCAATCAGCAAGATAATTTTGGTGACAGCAGCTCAGTAAAGAATGGTGTGGGGGAGCAGAGGAAGAGAGGTGATGGTCCTCAAGATGCCTTTCTTTGTCAGCAAAGACTTGAGATGTGCTTGCACTGATTCGAGGCATCATCAGCAGGCATATAGGGAATAAAGCTGCATGTCTTCTTTCATAGGATTCTTGCCACGTAAAAGACGGCTCTCAAAACACTCTTTTAAGTGTTTGGGTTTTAACCAGTTTGACAGTTATCTGACAGTTATATTATAATATAGTGGATGAGGAATGATAGAGATAAAAAAAAATATAATATGATTTTATCGAAAATATTCTAATAATAATAATAATTAAAGAAAGTTTTTCTTCACCAAGGCAGCTTATGGGCCCGACAATCTCATGCCCCTACTACGTTAACTCAACACGAACACGAGTCAGTCAGCAGTCGGCCAAGATGTAATGTGAATTGTGGATAGAAAATTGAATACTGATAGAAACGTCACCGTATGAATGTTAGGTGATGATCGAATTGAAAAGATAAAATGAAACGAAAGAAGAAGAAGAAGAAGAAGAAGAAGAAGAAGTGAGTACACAAGACATTTGACTTTTAGTGCTATGGTTTGACCTACCCAAGGCAGGCACAGGAGGGGCCCGAACAATAATTTATTTGCCCAGGAAATCATGCTGCATACTCCTCCTCGAGTCAATCGATCTGCTCTCTTTTTCTCCTGCTTTTTTATGGTGGGGCATGGGACCTTCTTCTCAGAAGTTGCATCAAAGTGCTTTTCCCCATCAGAACTCTCTAAACCATCCATCCACTTACTTAATCTGGCTGGCTTCGATGGATCAAAACAAACTCAGATGGCATCCGTATTTTTTGTTTATCAATCAAAATAAACTCTCAAGTATGGTAGCTAATACTTGTTTCTAAGGAGTCTAATGGGACTGCAAACTAGTTGTGATTTAGCTATCTATCTATCTATCTATCGCTTTTGTCAAGTGATCTCTTTGGAACAACACTATGATCACCTTTTAATTTCAAATAAAAATTTATTTTGACAGAAATAATAAACGTATGATCTTGAAGATTGACAAGTTACTGCAACTGAGAAGTCAGCTTTTCCATAATGGCAAGTTGACAAACAGTGTACTACGTACAGCCTTACTTATTACCATGCATTTGCTGTTGTATGGAATAACCAAAGTATGCGGGGACAACTATAAACCGAGTTATGTCAGCAGGGATGTGAACATTACCATGGAGAACATATATATATCCATTGTACTCGTTCTGTAAGCAGCCAGCAGCATGGCTTTCCCTTTGCTTTTCCATTCTGCAACTCGTTGGATGCTTCCTCCTGTGTAAGTGTTGGCATCACTTTGAGGAGATTAAAACAAAATTACTTCTCAAAGAGTGATTATTATTATTATTATTATTATTATTATTATTATTCTGAAGGAAGCATTTGATTTGTTGCTGATAATTGTATTAGAAATTTGATGCAGTCTGAATCAAACTAGTTATAATTAACATATATCGATTTGAATATTAATTCTTATCCACGTAGAATCATTCTCTTTCTTTTTCTAATGATTGAAAGAATATGATGATATATATTAGAGCTTAAGATTTTAAGTTGAATTAGTGGTATGCATTACTTTGAGCTAAAATAAAAATATATTAGATGAAAAAGAAAAATATATTGGACTGTAATTTGATCGAATATGAGTGAAACAATCAAGAGAATAATTTGTGTGGTAGGTTGAGAAGTGATTTAGCTGTGTCATAATGCGATCAGCAAAGGAGGGCACCTAAGTTTTCCATCCAGTTCACCAAGCAACAAGCATCACAAGGTTCAGCTTTTACTACTGACCTCCTTGCTCTAACACACACCCATGTCATAGACTGGCACAAGGAATGAAACATATCATCATGTAGATTGTTAGGTTAGGTGAACATGGAAGCCAACTCTGCAGGAGCAGCCAACCTTGGAGGACCACAAGAGTATGTACTGTTTCATCAGGTTCATAACTCATGCAAGCTGCTTAACCTCTTCAAACCATTCAGCTCTGACATCAATCAATCCCAATGTTTTTTTTTTTTTTTGGGTATGGTCTCAGTCATGAGTACTCCTCGTTTAATTTGGTCTCTCCCACCAAACCATAATAACTCCGACACTCGAGTTTATATGATTCACATTTCATATCAATCGAAGCTCGACACATGGAGTACAATCGATAAAACCTATCCCATCAACATAAGATTAGAGGAAGAATTCTTCATTTCAAAAACATCCAAGAACATATTAGGGATTCGGAAATCATGTGTTGCCTGTTCTTGGATGATGATGATGTACAAGTCTAACTGGCATGGCGGCATGAGCAAGCTAAGAACATGTAATGTGTCGGCAGCAGAGACATTCTTTGTCAGTGGGGACAACTAATGATGCTTATCTCCAGCATTGGAGCTGCTCTGCATGCTTTCGGATTGCTTGATGCTTTTTTTCTCTCTTTCTTCTTTTAATTCATGTCTGCATCATCATGATAAAATTTAGGTGACTGAATGTCTGAACCTGTGTTGCATTTAATTCTTGTTTCACTGACATTAAATAAACCATGCAACTTGTAACATTCCGATTAGTTGGGAAGGGGAAGAAGATTTGAATGAACTTTTTAATGATCGGATGATGATTAACTTGGGATTAAGTAATTTTTAGTCAATCACTCAAACTCAATAGGTTAATGGGCCTCGACGGGTTGAATTGTAGGTGAGGGGCTGCAGTAGGCATAGAGGATCAGACTGGTTCATGGATGCATTGAATCTTGTGATTCCTCTCAGTCTTCTCCAGGAGATGCAGCTGACTCAATCCAATCCCACAAATCATCTATTTTGACACTGCTCCTGAAACCATGCAGATGATATCAGTTGTAGATTTTCACCTCTCTCTCTCTCTCTCTCTCTCTCTCTCCATAAGGACTCACTAATAAGAAAATGATGGAAGAAGAGACCGTCAGTCACCAAAACATAATAGCAGTTGGACTTCTCAGCTTCAGTGTGCTGAAGCTGACAAGAAGAATCACCTTCGAGCTTTGTCTCGCCACAACTCCTCCTGCTGTTTGCCTTCAACCATGATCAACAGTGTGACCTAGTGACCATTTTTAGGTAGTATGACCAAGCCTTCCTGCATTAATGGATCGAGGATTCTCCTACAAGAAGGTGGAAGATGGCAGCAAGTGGCCAAAAATAGGCCAATATCCACAGACATCTACCACCAGATCCCAAGAACACGCAATGGATAATGCCGTAAGCCATATACTCTCTTGGCCTCCTCTATAACACTCCTCCAAGCCCTGCTGATTCCCACAAGAACTTCCATCTTCTGCTCTTCTACTTCTTTTTCTTCTTCTTCTTCCTTCGGTACCTTGATCTCCTTCGTCTTGTACAACAGAATGGCTGGTGGAGCGATCCTGAGAGCCGGAAATGGCGGCAAGGATTACCCAGGGAAGATGACGCTCTTCGTCTTCCTAGCTTGTCTTGTTGCCTCCTCCGGTGGTCTCATCTTTGGCTACGACATCGGCATCTCCGGTGATCCTTACATCACGACTCAACGCCTATCTCCTCTTTTGCTTCGGTCAAGCTCTTCTGTGACGACCTTTCGCTGTCTTCTTCTTTGGCTGCTGCTGTGAAGGTGGGGTGACATCAATGGATGGGTTCTTGGTCAAGTTCTTCCCCTCGGTGTACAGGCAAGAGAAGGAGGACGCGAGCACGAACCAGTAGTGCAGATTCGACAGCCAACTCCTCACTGCATTCACGCCGTCCCTCTACTTGGCTGCCCTGATCGCCTCCTTCTTCGCGTCGACGGTGACGAGGGCGTTCGGAAGGAAATGGTCCATGTTCGGCGGCGGCATCACCTTCCTGGTGGGAGCAGCCATTAATGGTGCGGCTGAGAGCGTGCTGATGCTTCTCCTCGGCCGCATTCTCCTCGGCGTCGGCGTCGGATTCGCGACCCAGGTCAGAACTTGGCTGCTTTCGCTACAGAGACTGTGATCTGATCTAATCTTACGACGACTCCGTAAGCGCAGTCTGTGCCTCTCTATCTCTCTGAAATGGCGCCTGCAAAGCTTCGCGGCATGCTCAACATCGGCTTCCAGCTCATGATCACCATCGGCATTCTCGCCGCCAATCTCATAAACTACGCCACCGCCAAGATTAAGGGTGGCGCATCAGCTTGGGGCTCGCCTCTGTCCCTGCGACCATCATCACCCTCGGCTCGCTCCTGCTCCCTGACACTCCCAACTCCCTCGTCGAGCGCGGCCATGGCGAGAAGGCCCGCCTCATGCTCCGGAGGATCCGCGGCACCGCGGACATCCACGCCGAGTACGAAGACATCGTGGCGGCGTGCGAGGAGTCGCGGGCGATCGAGCACCCGTGGTCGACCATCCTGCGGCGGAGGTACAGGCCGCAGCTCACCATGGCTGTCCTCATCCCCTTCTTCCAACAGGTCACCGGCATCAACGCCATCATGTTCTACGCCCCCGTGCTCTTCAAGACCGTCGGGTTCGGCGACGACGCCTCCCTCATGTCCGCCGTCATCAGCGGCCTCGTCAACATGCTCGCCACCTTCGTCTCCATCGCCACAGTCGACAGAGTCGGCCGTCGGAAGCTGTTCCTGCAGGGCGGCGTCCAGATGTTCATATCTCAGGTGCTCGACCACCGCCACGCCACCGCTAACCTACCGCGATCCTCTTTCCGCTGAGATAATCTGTGATGAAACAGGCGATCGTGGGGACTATGATCGCGATCAAGTTCGGAACCAGCGGCTCCGCTGCGAGCCTCTCCAAGTCGTACGCCAACGGCATGCTGCTCTTCATCTGCACCTACACCGCCGGATTCGCGTGGTCATGGGGACCTCTCGGGTGGCTGGTGCCCAGCGAGATCTTCCCCCTCGAGATCCGTCCGGCCGGCCAGGCCATCACCGTCTCCGTCAACATGCTCTTCACCTTCATGGTGGCACAGGCGTTCGTGGCCGCGCTCTGCCACCTGAAGTTTGGCCTCTTCTACCTGTTCGCGGCGTGGGTGGTCGTCATGACCGTCTTCGTCGCCTTCTTCCTCCCTGAGACTAAGAATGTGCCCATCGAGGAGATGATCCTCGTGTGGCAGCAGCACTGGTACTGGGGCAAGTTCATCGCCGACGAAGATGTCAACGACGACGTCGTCGGTAGTATCGAGATGGGCAAGAACAGATCATACACTGGGAGGGTGTAAGTGGTCGATCCATGGAAGAGGAGTTGGGTTCTTGGAAGGCTCAGGCTTTGACTGCTTGCGCAACTGCAAGCAATTACATGACAAGAACAAGCGACTGCTCTTGTTCTGGAACTCTGACGACCGAGAAGATGAGCAAAGCTGTCGGTGGTCGTTGAACCGGAGACGACAAAAGCTTGACAATGCAACATGTCAACTCATGTATCTTTCATGAATTGGTATCTTTATCGGTAATATTTAGCTTATTTTCTTTTCTTCTTCTTCGCAGTTCCATTCGAGTTAGATCATTAAAAGCTTATAAATGTATTTTAGTTGTTCTTAATTGGTATCTTCAATTATTTTGGCTGTTCAACTGTTGTCTATACGAGTATTTGATCACACATCGAGTCTCAATATGATGGTTGATTTTTTTTATTATTCTTATTCTATAAGTAAACAATATATATATATATATATACATATAATATAATATAATATAATTGCACTTTCTTACTCTACAAGTAAACATTGTTGCCGACCTCCACAGTAAGACAACGTTGAGAGAAGGATGACATGCAACAAGTCAACATGTAATCCCGAGGCTAATCCAGTCTTTTCGTCCCACCGTAGCCCGCGCTGTGGTAGCTTATATAACTCCCATCCCGAAACAAACCATTCTACTTGTTGCGGCCTTCTCCCGCAGTGAAGCGTTAGGCAAAAGTCTCGTTGTCGCACTCGAGCGTCGCGATCGGAGGTGGAGAAGGTGGAAATGGCGGAAGAGAAGGAGTCCACGTCGATTCCTCTGAGCCAGGCGGTCGATCCCGAAGACCCCGCCAAATCGCCCCCCGCTTCGCCGGGTTCTTCCACTCGGAAGGTGCGTTTGTCTCGGATCTGATCGCGTTTGGCGTGATTCGTGATTCCGCCCCTTTTCTCCATTTTGTTCGTTCGTCGGCTGCGGTTTCGGAGATTCTTAGTGGAAATTGCGTGTCCAGATCCTGACCGCTTCTCCTTTCAAGCTTATTTGCCGTTCCGGTGAACGGATTGGGCAATCTGCAATGACTTGAGCATACATTAGTGTGGCATGGCCACAAACGATGAGATGAATACTTTAATAGGGTTCGAAATTTTTGCAGTAGATGGATAAGGTGGGGGATATACCCTAGAAAAAAGGGTTGTTTTCGTTGAATCTGCATTCTTTTGGTTTGATTCTTTGGTCACGGTGAGCCTTTTCTTCGAGACCATCTAGCACTTTGTTCAGTATAATATATAGGCATGAATTTTCAAAGGGGGCGGCGAATCTATTTTGGGCAATATGTGAATCTTTTAGATGCAATTAATGAATCTGCAGAAGAGTAATTCTGTGTTACGTAGTTTGCAAGTATATATGTCACAGTTATGAAGTTCTTTTGTCTTGTTTGGTTGGAAGAGGGAAACATGAATGAACAACTTTAGATGACATTATATTTATCCACAATGTACTGAGATCAAATTGAAGTGGAGGTTCTGGAAGACTGCGGAAGAAAGAATTGGCAATTTATGACTATTATAGAACACCTCTCAAAGTGGAGAGCCACACTTTAGGTTGAATATAATTTGTTCAATCCATGTTAATTCCCATGAATCGTAAAAATATGTTTTGGTAGCAAACTAGTCACATATTTCATTATATTGCCATTGGACTCACCATATTAATGTGACAAAGCAACTCCATTTACCTAAAATGAATCACATTGCACTGTCAATTAATGGGATGTGAAGAAGAATAAAAATAGACAAAGAAAAAATCTGAACTATATGTAGCTATTTGCGATGATCAAATCACAACTGCTTCTTTTGAACTCGACCACTCTAGCTTATCTAGAAAGCACATACCGGCAGCATTGCCTCAAGCATCAATATATTGGATCAATTATTACAGAGTGAAAATCACATATTAAAATTCTTGGTGAGATAAATATCAGCTTAGTTTCTTAAAGAATAACCAGGTATCTGCCTATTCTAAAAAATGCTTTGTGGTTTGTACAAAATGTCTCAAGATATGCAGTCCTCAGTTTTTCCTTATTTGATAGGGTTATTATGCTTATCTTTCATTTTATGTTTGTTTCTTTTTCTTAGTCTTATGTTATGATCCAACACTCTTAACATCATCGCTTTCCGTGCAATGCTTTATAATTTCTTTTCTATTATCTCTAATCCTCATTATTTTTTAATTATCTTCTTATATCAATTAGTAAAATTGTTTTTCCCTTTTAGTTTGACTTAATGTATATTACTTATCTTATTGTGTTTCCACTGCATATGATGCGAGTTTTGAACTGTATATGATGCAAGTCTTATTGTGTCAAATTGAGTTTCTTGTTCTCATGAACTGTATTATTGATGAACTATTCACTGCTCTTCATTATTCCAACCATTTCATTCTATAAGCTTAATAATTTCGTATACAGAAGCTCATATTAGGTTTTTCATGTTTAGATTAATTTGTTCTTGCGGTTCCATCTCAACTTTATCTGTCATAGTGCTCACCTTAACTGTACAATCTGCCTTCCCCTTGGACACCATTGTTAAGGTTTGGTATCTGGAATCTGAAATAGTATTCCGGAGCAGTCATTTTAAGTGCAAGTGGTGATATTGTATGTACACTTTTCAAGTGGCATCAAATTACATGGAAGTCTACGAGAATTGTGCCAGAAGTTCCCTTAAACATCAGAATGGTGATGGTGATTTTGGAACTCTATGCTAATCATATTGGAGCTTGAGAACACTATGCAGCAACTTGATGATATCTTAAGGCACAATAAGGTCATTATATGTAAAAAAGGCTTGCAAATGTCTGTTCACAGTATGATATGATAACCTTTTTACAGGACATTCATTATGATGATGACAGTGGACCATACTTGTATTCTGATGATTGTTATTTGTATAGTGATCAAGCATCGAGGCAAGAATTCTAAGTTGATGAAAGTTGCAATATAATATTACCATGGAGTTCCCATAACATATGTAAGGAGAAGATGGAATATTGGTGGAAGCTTCATATTCTTGAATAATGATCCACTTGCTTCATTTTGTTTTATGAGCATGATAAAGCCTTTTTTGTTGCTTTATTCTTTCTCATGTGTTTGAAACGGAGGATGTCTAGGATACTTGATATGTACCTTATCCACAGTTTCAACTTTCAACTATAAGTTTCTCCTAGCCGTGTTATCATGTCTTTCATGTGTGTTAGGTCAAAATGTTCCATTATGATATGGTTTTGCTGCTAAGGTGATAAGAGTGGAGCTAATGTTCTATATTAAATTTTCTCACAAATTTATTGTCGCTGTTACCCAGGCTTGCTGTGCTGTTCTTCATAGCTGGGCGTCAAAAAAATTTTTGACTGGATGGTACATTTCTTCATATTTTTCTCTGTGTGCTTGAATGCCTCAATCTTTTCTCTAACCCTTTTCATCTATCTTGCAGTGTAGTTCTTTTCCCAGTTGCTGTCACATTTTACATTACATGGTGGTTCATTCAGTTTGTTGATGGTTTCTTCAGTCCACTGTACAACAAGCTTGGATTTGATATCTTTGGTAAGCTTTTGGCATATTTTTGCTTGTTTACGGCTGTGAATGAGCCAATGAGGTTATCTCATAATTAAGGAAGTCTCATCTTTTTAGTTACTTTTTGGGAATTATTGTCAAGTTGGCACAGATCTGTAATTTGTAATTGATTGTGGCCCTTGTTGGTTGTATAAAAGTCTCCAGAAAGTATGATATATAGATGAATGACATAATCAGAACATGGATTCCAGTAATAAAAAATCAGCTACTTACTAGAGAATTCGGTATCTGTTTTAGTTCAAAAGAGAATTAAGCTTAGGAAAACTGAAATCTTTAAGGTAACATGAAAGTTTGATCACTCAAGACTTTTAGCGATTAGTATTTTGTGATGGATTATGCTAAGAGACTCTCTTTTCCTTCATTTTATCCATTCTTTTTGACCTACACTGCCTTGGGCAGTAAAGAATGAAGAGTTTATATGTCTGTTTATCTTGGAGTGATTACTTGGTTGATAGTGCCAAGTATCAGAATTGAATGAATAGATAATCTTTTATATTCATAATGAGCAAGTTCAGGAGCAGGGCTTTCTATATTGTTATTAGAAAAGGACCAACTTTTCCTATATTCTAATAGCATTTAAAAAGTACACACAGTGAGATTTTTCCTCATTTCATATTAGTTCTATGTAGCATTAGTGCCAGAAAGCATTAGTTCATGCCTTTCTATGTTGTTTTTATATTAAATCTTCAAAGCTTCAAGAATTGTTGGCTTTCTAAGGTCTAACTTTGTCCATTGTTACAGTTGTTACTGAATGTTGTTATTTTTTAACCCAAGACTTCTTTTTAAAATTCTATTTTCATGAATTTATCTTTTCTTTATTGAAATTGCAGGCCTTGGATTCTTGACATCTTTGGTATTTGTATTTCTCATTGGAACTTTTGTTTCATCATGGTTGGGTGCAACTGTTTTCTGGGTGGGGGAGTGGTTTATAAAAAGAATGCCATTTGTGAGGCACATTTACTCAGCATCAAAGCAAATCAGCACTGCCATTTCTCCTGGTAGCATTTCTCTACATGACTAAACCATGATTGTTTGAATGTTGGCCATGTTGTACTTTCTTTTAGGAAGATGTTATAACATGCAATTAATAACTGTTGTTTGTTCATTATCTACTTTCATTATAGAATAGGTAGCACTTATTATCATCATGAATGGTTATTTTTTAGTGTTCAAATTATTTACATCTTGCTTTTAGGACATGGTTTATTACCAATTTACCTGTCATTATTGATTTTGTAAAGAATTGACCTTGCCTTGTTACATTTAGCATGGAGTTAAAACTATGTTTGTTTCTGGTGTGGCTTCGACATGTCTTGTATATTATAGAATTAAAACATGGACCTTAAAAATACATTGGAACAAGCCTATATGATGTAAGAGTGCCAAAAGTTAAAACAGTGCTGTTGGCAAGGTCATCAGGACGCAGGCCTGTCATTATATAGGATAAGGCCCAATTCTAACATATCCAAGTCATGTTGGATGTAAAATAAAAATCTGATTCTATACTCCTGTTGCGGACATGATCAGACTGTCTGATTGATAACCAGATAGCAATGTCAAAAAACCCAAATTTTGAGTGTACTATAACACTGCTTGAACAGGAATATGTCTGCTACAAATTGATGTCACTTTGTTCTTCTCAAACCAATTATTCTTAACTGATGCAGAATTTATAAGCCTCCTATATGATATGCTAATAAATATCTTGTTTTGTTCTTGTTACATGGTTAGCTATAGCTGCTTAAAAGAAAATGTTTGTAAATTTTTTCTCCCATTATTAAGAAGGCAAAGTAGCAGCTGTTACCTTATGCTTTCTTTATTCGGCTTGTGCTGTTTGGTATATTTTGCTTTGTTACATATGATGTGTTCAGTTAATCTGTCATCTGTTTCTTTATCTGGGGTGATGCAACCAAGTGTTTGCCATTCTCAATTTAGTTAGATTGTGTTGATACCTGCAAACTGTTACTCCTTTGTTCTCAATATACATTGCTTTGGCTCAGCTTGCTTCTTTTTTTCACAGACCAAAATACCACAGCTTTTAAAGAGGTTGCAATTATCCGTCATCCACGTATTGGCGAGTATGCATTTGGTTTTATTACATCATCAGTGGTCTTTCAGGTACTTAACATTATAAGTTGCACTTGTTACCTATCAATGTGATCTTAGCTAGTTGGCTTGTGCAATAGTTTCTTGATCTAGAATAAATTGCGAGTCATTGGGTAAGTAGCTCTTGATCTATAATAAGTTGCAATTTGACTTGTTTTTGCTATTTTTAGAAGATAAAACATAATTATACAATTTATCTCCAACAGTGAAAAGACAATAGAAACATCATCAGTAAGAAATTTAAGGAAATTTCTTGGGGTATCTTTATACGAAGACTGGGCCACCCCTCTAATTCTGGCCTGGTTATCAAGCCAATTAGCCATCTTATTTGCTTCCTGATTTCCTAGCTAAAACCATAAAATTTATGTCAATGGTGTAATTTGCAGTACATATAAATTATGCTTTGCTTTAATCCCATCATGTTTGATATCAAATTAAGACATGACCAATCGTGGATCTCTTGCACTGTTACAATAATCCTATTATTTTTATACTGCAGAGTGACAACGGTGAGGAAGAATTATGCAGTGTTTATGTTCCAACAAACCATCTATATATTGGTGATATATTCTTGGTCAAATCTGAAGAAATTATTAGACCCAACCTGACTGTTCGTGAAGGCATAGGTCTGGTTCCTTGACGTCTCTGGATTTTTTTTTTAAATTTTGTCACCTCTTTGGTCAGCAATATATCGCAGCTTTGTCTCTTTTATTTATCATTTATATAGCTGGAGAAATTATGTTTTGATGTTTCTTAATGCACACATTATGTTTTGATTTTCTATTTGCACATGTTTTCTTTATATTATTGCCATTAATCTATATCTTTGATGTGAAAAAAACATGCAATGAGCATAAAACTGTGCCACATGCTGTTAGCTGGCCTTTTTTTTCGGAAGAATGAACAAAAAAGCCCCGTGCAATTGCTTGATTCCACTACCCCCATTCCATCCTTTAATATCATTACCTGTACTCATTAAGGGTTGTTTTAATTGTAAAATCAGATTTTAACATGGAAGAAATTGGATGATAATGTGGTAGAACTTGAATGAGTTTGGGTTAAGGTTGGGCTTATATAAGTTGGCTAGTATGGGTGAGAAACAGATGAACAAAGTTGACCTGATTAATAAATTGGTTGGATTCTAGATTAGGAAATGGACCTAACTAACTAAAAACAATCCAATCAATATTTAGGTCGATACATGAAAACAGTTTGTATTGTCCTCAGTGGTTTTATAATGTCTTACCGTGTTAAGTGGTCATCTTCTACATGCCATATTCTGGTTGTTTAAGCTGATCAGATTATACCAAAGGCAGATTAATCATCTCATTCTTTATCTGATTTGACCTGGTTAGGTTACATATCAAATGGGTGGAGTTTTGGGTAATTTTTTGACATGTCTATTAAGTGGGTTGGGTTCAGATTCATAATTTTCTTTTTCCTAGTACGTGCATCTCTTTACATTCCCATCCTATGAATGAGTTCCTTTGTGCTTCCTGTAAACATTTGTCATTCTGTATTCATACTTGTAGAGCAAGGCTTTGCTTATTTCCTAATCTTGGTTCTAATCTTGTGAAACTAACATAGGCTTTACTTGGCATTGTTTCTGTTTTGTGTGCTTTTAAGTTAAGAAATAGCTAATTTTTTTTTCTGAAAGCAAAAACGAATTTTTGGTCACTTTCAAGAACACTGGAAGAGAGCACCTAATCGCTCAGGTTATGAGTTCACGTGACACTAATGAGAAAATAAAATTTTGAAATTTAGGCACCGAGCATGTCATCTCATGATTTTAACATGTTTCTCGTTGGTTTTCCGACTTGTAAGTTGTAGAAACAAATATGCAAAGCAAACACAATGTACATGTATTTTTCTGCTAAACATAAATGTGCAAGTAATGACACCATCGTATTCTTTCCTAATGTTCTCTCTGATGTTTCCTATGCCACAGAGATTATAGTTTCTGGCGGCATGACAATGCCGCAGTTGATTGCTCCTCTAGAAAGGATTCCATCAAAAAACCAGAGTGTTCGTTTGAACAGAATAACAACACAGTGAAGCTGATGTGTATGTCTGTCATTCTGCTGCTGTAAGTACGATAAGATCCACTTCTCTCTAAACTACAACATCTATGTTTCAGCGTTATGTCTGCTCGCTCACGTTGTGCTTATATACTATGAATGCTTTCCTCCTCGCATACTGGAGGAAATAGAGATTCAGGGATGGAAGCTTCATTGTGCTATACGAGATGATGCTGTAAACAGTTAAAACTCTTATGTTGAAATCGGAGGGTGTTTGTGCAGATATAGAAGATAATTGTTAGTATTAGTAGTTTGAATCTGTTATTTTATCTCTTATCATAATACGATTGCTTGATAATCGAAGAAAACCAAAATCGAACCAATAATAATTGGTCGGTCCATTTATTAGATCGGTTTTATTTAAAAATAAAAAATGAACCGAGTGAAAATTGGATTGATTTTGTAATTTATATGAAATAATTACTTTGATATCTTTTATTTAATTATTTGTTATAGATGATATTTATATGGATTAAAAATTAGTAAGGAGGGGGAGGGGAGGGGAAAGAAAGGAAGTGGTCTTTCTCATTCAACAGATGATATTTTGGTTTGCGACATGGGGGGTTCAACTAAATCATATTTTAGTTAGTATGTTCATGCCTTGTGTCATTGTTATCTTTCTTGTCTCGTGTCTGAAAAAACAAAAACAAAAAAAAAAAAACTTTTTCTCGATAAATAATATATACAAAATTTGGGTCGATTCGGTACACAGCTGACGACGAGGAGCGGGAGCTCGAGAACACTTACACGGTCAGGACGCAATCAGTGATCGATCATGCTTCATTTTTGCCTCTTAAAAGACGATACGGATTTAATCTCAACCGCTCATCAATATCTCTCTCTTGGTGTGGCGGAGAAAGAGAGCTTTATATAATAGCACGCAGCCGCGATCCAAATCCGCTGGCTCATTAAGAGGCGCTCTCTCTCCTCTCTTTTCTTTTCCTCTGGCGGTTCTTTTCTAGGGTTTTGTTTTACGGTTCCCCAAGAATCTCTTTCTTGGGGAGAAAGGAGAACGACGGAGGGGTGGGGGACGGAAGGGGAAGGCGGCGCCATGGACTTCGATGAGTACGACTACTTAGAGAAGGCGGTGGAGGAGCCCAAGATGCACAAGGAGAAGGACCGTTCCGCATCTCGGCGCCACGGCGAGCGAGACAAGGACCGCGGAGAGAACGGCGAGGGCAGGGCCTCCAAGAGATCCAGAGCGGAGGAGCGGAACGGCGAGAAGCGCGACCGCGGAGACAGGGACCGGCCGGAGCGCCGTGAGAAGGACCACCATCGTAGCGGCCGTGAATCGGAGAAGGAGCGGGACAAGGATAGGGATCATCGCAGCCGAGAGAGGGAGCATAAGGACAAAGATAAGGAGAGGGAGAGGGATAGGGGAAGGGAAAGAGAGAAGGAAAGGGAAAGAGAACGCGACAAGGAGCGGGAGAGGGAGAGAAGAAGTAGTAGCAGATCACGAAAGCAGGACAAGGAGGCAGAGAAGGAAATGGAGAGAGCGAAGAGCAGAGAAAGGAGAGAACGAGAGCTTGAGAAAGAGATAAGGGAAAGAGAAAGCAGGTATTATATTATGTCCCTTCTTTTTTGCTTTTTTCTTCTTTTTCTTCTCCCTTTGTGTTCATCATGGAACTTATCGTGTTGGAGTTAGTGCGTTGGTTGGAGACATTCTTCATGTTTATTTTTCTCAAGAAAATCTACATCTAGAAGAACTGCCACTTTCGAAAGAAAAATAGTACAAAGAAGATTGGTTGGGAACTAAGGTTTTCTTAATCAATAATGGTTAATCACCTTTTTCTAAAATTGCATGTTAATTTATGAATCAGTTTCTATATTTTATCTTGTGTAGTTATTTAATGGAGCTTTACTTTGTTGTGATGCTTGTTATTGTCTACACTGCAAGACAACCTATGTTCTTGTTCGAAATTGATTTGGGTTGATATAAAGTTGAAGAAAAAATTTACTCAGTGCATATTCATTCTTAAACTAGAGCAGTATAAATATGAGATGAAAAAGGGATAGAACATATTATTTGTGTTTGCATGGCTTCTAGCAAGCAGAGGAATAAATCTTTCTTGTATGTCACTTCAACATTGTTCCAGAAACCTTAAACAAAAATCCAAGCAGAAATGTTTTTTAAATCTTGATGTTTTTAGAATGGAGGAAACAGCCAAATATATTCCTCCACATTGCAAAATATAAACCTTTTCTTATATGACACATTGTTTTAGAAACCTTAAAGAAAAAAGGACAAACTAAAGTGTTTCTTAAACCTTTTGATGTTTTGCTGAATAAAGGAATGAGGAAATGTCAAATGCATTCCTCCACATTGCATATATGCTTCCGAACCATTGTTCCTTATGTGTGTGTGTGTTTTGCTAGTGAATAGGGGTCTTCTAGAGATGGCTTACTGTGGATTTCACTAGTTGAGGATACTTGTTTGATAACTGTTGCCAAATATACAAACCATGTGTGGCAATCACAAAGACTCCTGCATGCTTTTGTACAAACATATTTTCCTCTTAAATCATTTATAATGCTGATTCAGTAAGTGCCAATATTCTAAGTTTTGTTGTTAATGGATTACTGTAAATCATGTATCCTGAAAATGTGTGTTCCAGAAACAGGAAAACTTCACTAAAAGATAAGAACCATTAAAATAAGAACCATTACACAATAAAGATAAGAACCATTAAAAGGAAAACTTCACTAAACTTCAATAAAAATAAGAACCATTACACAATCAAGTGACTAAACTAAAAGATAATACTCGCCTAATATTATTTCATTTTCATAACTTCACTAAAATTGTGACAAATTTACATGAAAAGTTTCTTAAAAATTATGAATCTAGTTAAGCGTTACTTTCCTTGGCTCAAATGTAATCATTTTATATTAAATCAGTTTTGTCGCAAACAATTACAATATGACCATTGATTTTGTTGGAAAATCAAAGTCTTCTGGCTTGCTATTAAGACATGAAGCCGAACTCCATTTTTAAATCAGGAATTACATCATTGATCCTCAGAATCTTCTCACTTCCATTGTTGTTCAAGATGTGCTTTCTGGACAATTGTGATAAAGGTTAGGAAGCTTTTCATGCTTAGAGAAATTAAATAGAAACAAAGAGCAGATTTTTTGTTTTTTTTAACGCAACATCTTCTTGTTTGCTATTGTTATTTACAAAATCTAGGTGTTAAGGGTGACAAATCACCTTCTTTTTAGATACAACGTAAACAAGCTTTGTTGGCATGTTATCTCTCGCGATGATTTTTCTTGATTCATTTACTTATTGTGTTGTGTTTCATAAAGTGAGAAAAAAATAACATGAATTTTAATTATGGAATGACTTATTAATCTTTGTTTTCATGTGTAGGAGGTTTAAAGACAAAAAAGATGTAGAGCCTGAAGCTGATCCAGAAAGGGATCAGAGGACTGTTTTTGCTTATCAGGTCTGCCAATTGATTTATCTCCCTCTTTCTCTCTCTTTTATTTTTTTGCTTCATAGTAAGGCATGACAGACTCCTGTGCCTTCTTGTTTGTAACTATCTTCTTACTTGGGATGCACCTTGACATCTTTTAAGTTTTCTTACTTTTTGACGTTGCAGATGCCTTTGAAAGCTACTGAAAGAGACATTTATGAATTCTTCTCGCAAGTAGGAAAGGTCAGTGAATCAGCACTTTTGTTTTTAGTTGTTAAAGAGAAGCTACAGGTTGATGATTGTTCTGCAATTTGTTAGGTTTTACTGCATGTTTTGGTATAGCATGCAACCAACAGATATAAAGTGTTCTGACTTTCCATATTGTATACAAGAAAGGTATAGTATTTCAATTGTAATATACATCCTCTTGTGTATTTTTGGTACCTTAAGTAGTTCCTATGGTAGGACATATGGTAGGACATATGCTAATGCTGCTGGCATAAAATTTACCATTTAAAATGGTGTTGTTGCATGTTATTGAGATACATTTGCTTCTTATTGCAGTAAATGCTTCTTTGCCTTCAATGAAGCGTATTATGTTGACCTTTTTATGGCTCAACATACTTTATTTGGTGAGCTAGATAATGAGAAAGCAGTTGACTGCTTCAATATGGGTTTAGATTGTCATATGCATGCCAAAATGTCATGTAAGTTAATATCCTAGTTGTTCAGTATAAAGGCACATCTTTAACAATTGTATTGTAGTTTCCAGGTGAGGGATGTTCGGTTGATTATGGATCGGAACTCAAGAAGGTCGAAAGGAGTCGGGTATATATTTCTCTCTCATGCGCACAAAATATGTGTGATTTCATGTACCTTATGAATTAACATAAAGTTCAATTATGCTAATCAGATATAGGAGGAATGTGACTTTGAGGAAATATAACATGTTTGCTATTCTGATTATCTTCTTGATTAGACATGAGCTTACGGAACAACCTATATATGCTTTTTCCATGACTCAATTCCTAATGTAGTTTTAGTTTCTGCCCTTATTTCATGTATTTTTAAGTTTGAAGATTGTTTATGGATTTTTTTTTCTTATTGAATGCTTATAATTTATTCTGCTGCTTATGGTCTCATGGAGTGGCTGTTGACTGCTCTAAATGAACAAATTGCTCATCTTATATCTGGGTGTTGTATCAATGATTTTACAGTGCACTAATCCTGTTTAGTTTAGGTATTTTTATGGCATCTCTATACTGCCATATCTCCATTTCTATTTTTTGAGCACTGGAATCTGTGTAATCAAATATGTAGCAGACACTATCTTCTTGATGTGTCTCGAAAACTCCACATTATCATCCTCTTGATGTACTAGGTGAAGCATATGTTACCGTTGCTATTCTTATTTACTGGATTTGCCTTTCCTTTTAATTTCCATCAGAGCGAAAGGCATGAATTATATATTCTGTCATCAGGAGATCACCAATCTGCATGCTAGTAGAATAAATATGAATTATAAAGATGTTGCAGTCAGTTTTCTTGTTTTGCTTGTGCCTTCATTTGTACTTTGGAGGTCACTGGTATTTTAGTTTTCCTTTCGACTTTCATTTGCTTTGAATTTGTTATACTGATTGTCCTGTTAAGAAAAAAAATTTCATATATGTCGAAATCAGAGTGCCGAGTCATCTTCTACAGCTGATTGTTTAACCATCCTTATGGTCAGCTACCGAGTTTGATCTTCATGACTTTCTGCATTAATTGACAAAAAGGGTATGGGTGTAATTGTTAATTAAACTTATTGTGAATACAAACAAGTGTTTAACTGTTAAAAATAAACACATCTTGTCCAAAATGTTGGTATTTATTGTGGACTAAAAACAAGAATGATGAATATTGCAGATAGAGCTAATGGCTATTGTCAAAAATTTATTATGTATGCCATCTTACAATAATGTTGAAGATAATTGTTGGTGGTTGTCTTTCGAGTCTTTATTCTTCATCATTCTTAATAGTGTGTCTCTGAAGAAATATGGGTAGTAGTTTATCCTTGAAAAGAGGCTTCCATAGGGAATGAAACAAATGCAATGAGCTGCACAATTGTGAACACTTTTGAGAGAATCTCCAAATGGAGAATAGATTTCAGAATCCTTGGCTGTCTCTAAAACTGTAGCAAATATTGAAAGATAATTGCTTATTTGGTCTCTTAGTAGATCTGAAGCAGATGCTAGTATGTACTGCCCAAGGGTGGTTTCTGTTGGGTGCATATGCTTGTTTGGTAACTAATTTTCATCCGGTGCTTGTATATGTGAAGAACACTAAAAGGTCTTTGCTCATTTGCAAAAATTGTATATATAAAATTATGTCACCCAGAAGATTGTTCTTTCTTCCTTTTGATTTCATCCTTTTGTATATGCAAGAATTGTCTATACAAAAGTATGTTTGTTTTTTGCTGTGTGTTTCTGCAGTAGATTGATTGTTTCACTTTTCTATCTTCTGTACAGGCTTCTTGTTATTTCTTTAGCTTTATTAGGGATGCATATTGGAACTTACATTCTTCCATGTTGATTGATTGCAGTTATATTGAGTTTTATGATGTGATGTCGGTACCGCTGGCTATTGCACTGTCTGGGCAACTTCTACTTGGTCAACCTGTCATGGTCAAACCTTCTGAAGCTGAAAAGAATCTTGTTCAGTCAACTGCTTCAAGTACTGGTATTGCAGGCGCTGCTGAAAGAAAGATTTACGTTGGAAACCTGCATTATAACATTACAGAAGAGCAACTTCGTCAGGTGCAAATCGCCAGTCTTTAACACTGATCTTTGAGATATTTTGTGATGTATCTCCACTGATCTTTGAGTATATTTTAGAGAAGGATACTGATCTGAACTGGACTACCTGCACTGATAGTCACAAGGAGAAACTAATCTAATTAGCTGCTCCATTCGAAATCTGGAAGAATTATCCACTAGACTGGGAGGAAGATGTTGTCTTGAGTTAAATTCAAAACCTTGAATCTTGTGGCATCAACTACTTTGACATATCTGTCAGAATTAGCTGGTTCAACATATTTCAACCCCTTTAACACTTATAAGGAGAAAGAAAAAGAATAAAGTAACTAGTAAAATGCATCTACATATGCTATATGGATAAGAATAAAGTAACTAGTAAAATGCATCTACATATCACTCTTTACCCTTTTGTGCTTTTTATGGATTTTCAATCTTATAAAGTACTATGCTTGAACTGACAGCTCGGCTCCTAAATTCTGTTACTTAGTTCATATCAGAAAGTTGACTGGATGTTAACCACTTATGAAGAGCAACTATTTTGTTATTAGAACAAAATAGAAAATTGCAAAGAAGATAGGTGAGGAGAAAAGGGTTTCTACTGGCAGAAAATATAGGTGAAGAATTGGAAAGGAACTTGAAATTTGACCTTGGCTGGGATTCTAGGTGGTACAAGTAAGAAGATATAAGATAGACTTGAGATCTTGCCCCTCTGCCATCTCTATTTTTGTTGACAGTCGTATTCTTCATGTTCTTGGAAATATACTCTCCTTCTGAGCTGCCTAAATTCTTTAAACATGGAAGAATTTTGTTGGTTACAACTGTAGCTCTTGTATTTCTTTTTGTGCTTATCTATTCCGGGTCATTCATGATGGTCTTAACTGTGGTGTTATGTCTCTACTTTAATGGGTCAATATATCTTTATTTCTTTTCCTCTAATTTAAACTTAAATTAGCTCTACATTCTACATACAATGAAATGTCATTTTATGTCCTAGGTTTTATTGTTTATTTTTTTTAGTTTTTGCATTTTGTGTGTAACTTGTTAGGCCATTGTGTAAAAATTTGTCTTGTAATTCTTTTCTTTTAAGATCTTTGAACCTTTTGGCGCTGTGGAGCTTGTGCAATTACCGCTAGATGAATCAGGACATTGTAGAGGTTATGGATTTGTTCAAGTAAGTAAAATAGCCTGCTAGTTCTGTTGTCATCTCGCTTTTCATTTGCTGACATGATCTTTTCTTTCCCAGTTTGCACAGCTTGAGCATTCAAAGGCTGCCCAAAGTTTGAACGGGAAGTTGGATATTGCTGGTCGGATTATCAAGGTAACCATTTACTTATTTTGAGCATTTATCGGTTCAGTTTTCCATGAGATCATTTTTTTAATGTTTTGTAGCAGATTCTATTGTCTTTTATCTGCCAGTGATTTATTGACCAAAGTTGTTTAGCAATCATATGTTACAAATGAACTCTAAATGTTTTCACAGGTTTCAGCTGTCACAGATCATGTTGGAGTGCAGGATACTGGGACAAATGCTGCTGACTTTGATGATGAGGATGGTGGTGGTCTGGTATGCTGAATGTGTTCTTTGTTTTTGCTTTGAATTGCTAATGCTTATAACATTCTCAAGTTTAGCTCTATTGATAATTATCGAAAAAAAAACAGTGACACATTGACGATGTTTTTTTTAAGCTTTTGCTATCCTTTACAACCCTGTAGATATAAAACCAAACACATTTGGAAGTATGATGCTTGGGTAATGATATTGAGAATTTTTTTGCATTTGCTATCCTTTACAACCCTGTAGATATAAAACAGTGAACCAAGCATTTTTTGCTTTAGAATTCGATGTGTTCAGTTCACCATTTTTGGCATTAGAATTCTTTTGAAAAGCATCCTCAAATAACTTCAATTACTTATCTAGCAATCAGGTCCTATTAGAGCTGCGATATAACTAGTCATGTTTGTCGCTGTATGTTAGGCTGTTCAACAGGTTATACGAACTGTCCATGGTTGTTCATGAGTCCATACATATATTCCAGCATGCCACCTCAGGTAGTCAGGTTGATGTGTTGTGAATCGATCCTGTTTGCTAAATAAGCTGGCTTGTAAATTTTTTGGAAGTTAGGCACAAATATTATTAGGGAGCTTGCAAAATAACATGATGGATGATGGCTGTTATGCTGCCGAACATGAGAGTTCCTTTAAAAATTCATATGTGATAGTTGCTTATTTTGTTTTCTTGCAGTCATTAAATGCTCGTTCCAGAGCAATCCTCATGCAGAAACTGGATCGCACTGGAGCTGCCTCGAGGTCAATCTTCATGACTAGACCAGTTGTTTATGTTTTTCTTTTTCTTATTCATGACCTGAATTGTTCATTGTCTTTTCAGTATTGCCGAGTCGCTAGGAGTACCTATCATCAATGGGGCAGTTCCTAATCAACATGCCTTTGGCCTGCTTGCTAATGGGCGATCTATGAGTCCTGCAGTTGTCTCATCAGCACAACATACTCCAACTTCTGTGGTGGAGCCAAGCGAGTGCTTATTGTTAAAGAACATGTTTGATCCAAGCACCGAGGTTAGACAAGTGTTTATCATGATACATGCCTCTCTTTCGTATTACTGAACTTTAGTGTTTGCATTTCAGACGGAACCTGATTTTGATTTGGAAATTAAAGAAGATGTCCAAGAAGAATGTTCCAAATTTGGCCCTGTGAAGCATATACATGTGGAGAAGTGAGTTCTTTTCTCTAGAATGAACAAATTTATTTTATGCATTGTGATTATGGTGTTTTGCAAGTGCTACATTTTGGTAAATTGCCTACCCCACCCAATTGGGCTAATGAGAGGGTCAACCACCCAACCAGACAACTCAATGAATTTATGGTATTTAAATTCAGAGAGCTTCTGCAACGTGAAAAGAGCTTGTGGTATTTAAATTAAATGATGAATTTATTTTCATGTGCTTGGTCACATAGCATATAGGGTTTTCTTGAGAGTGCTTTGAGATCGGGATGTGAATCTTTAAAATTATCATGATTTATGTTTGACATTAGTTTTATTTTATTTTTATTTCTATGATGGTTATAACATTTTTGATATTTCCACTTGTGCAGGAACAGCACTGGTTTTGTATACCTACGATTTGAAAGTGTGACAGCCGCTGTGAGTTGCCAGCGTGCTATGCAAGGCAGATGGTTTGCGGGAAGATCGGTCTCAGCCACATTCATGGTATGGTTTTTTTTTTTTTTTTTTAACTACCCAAGTAATTATTTTATTGAAATTTGACTTAGGCACCCAAGTAATTTTTATCCTTTGCAGCGGCCACAAGAATATGAAGCCAAATTTTGAAACCCACCCTTCCTCACCCGTCCGTCTGGTGGCTGATGTGTACAAGTCATTTGTTCTAGTGAAAATGCATGTGACCCGTGTGTAAGTCTCGATGGTTGTGAAACAAAGCGCTTAGTTTTTCTTTCTCGTTGCTGGTGAAACTAATGACAGGGAGTTTAGTTCCATTAGCCTTTTTTCGTAGCAGCAAAAAGTTAAATAGCATTCTCGGGCTTACATGATTTGATTTCCTCGAGGATTCTTTATGATTTGTATTACAACAGCAGTGCCACCTAAGAACTGTGATATATATGGTTAGTTACCCCTGATAAATTACTCTTTATCAGCAGTGCTCTCAGAACTTTTGGGCCGCAACCTGAAAATTGTGGTACGCAAATAGCCTTTTCATGTTTTAAGAACATGAAAACAAAGGCTTTGAAAACTTTGTTCGCTCGTTTCTAACAAGGATTCAGAAACAATCATGGCCTATCCAAAAATATAGAATTCTCATAATCGAGGGTTATTTCGAACTCCCTTCAACCCCTTTGCGCTATCGTAAGGTCCTTTACCGAAAGCAAAGCGTGTACTTCGCCCAAAAAAACAAACCCCGTGCTCCTTGCTGCATACCACCTTGATTGCTTTATTTATCAATAGAAAAAGACTAATTCGTGCCAACCTGCTTTTTTTAAGTCTCAGATAACACTAGGAGGAGGCATGGCACAAAACACCCTATTCCAAAACAGCCTATGGTTTAAAACTTAAGACAGATTACAATTTTTGTTTTACACTGCTAAATAAAACTACCGAGTTCTTTTTATCATCACATCACTTTCCTACAATTTTTAAGCAGGCAGACCAGAGTTTGCCATGCATTTGAGAGAAGATAGCAGAAGCATCATTCATGTACATGATAGTATTCTTAGTTTTTAAGCACAGCGAGAGAGATATATATATATATATATATTTATTTATTTATATTTATGTGTGTGTGTATGTATGTATGTATATATATATACACAAATACACATACACACACACACACAAATATATATATATATATATATATATATATATATATATATATATATATATATATATATATATATATATATATATATATATATATATATATATATATATATATATATATATATATATTTGTGTGTGTGTGTATGTATGTATGTATATATATATACACATACACACACACACAAATATATATATATATATATATATATATATATTCAGAACCAAGTAAAAATAAATGCCTGTTCTTTAAGTGGCTGTTAAAAGAAAGAAGCAGAAATTGAGCTACACAAAAGAGCACCCATCTTGTCATCATAAGCTACAAATAATATATAATCGAGAAAGACAACATTGTTGCGAGTGCCATGTGACAATGACGTGTAACATGGCAAGTTATGCGAATGCACGCGTGAAGCAAAGGAGGTCAAGATAAAGAAGCTGGATCAATTAAAACTAATTGAACATAATTAATCTTACGTACCTACCTACCTACCTACAAAATGACAGTTAGTGAATGACCTTGTAATCATCCGTTCCGCACCATCGTGTAATCATCGCATCCATTAAAACCGAGAGAAGCACACAAAAAGAACATAAATACCAGCACACACAACGAACATAAAGATCATGGGATCCACGAATTGCTCCCTACATTCAAGAAGAAGGAGAACCCATCGAACACGAAAGTCTATCACGGATAGCGAAAAGGATCTTCTAGGGTTCTTGACGATTCGAGGCCGAGACTACTGCATCCATTGGGATCAAGAGCGTACAGCAAACCAACAACCAAAAACAATAAGCACAGAACCCACAAGTACACACAAACCACGAGTTCCCACGTTCAAGAAGCACAAATTCCAAATATAAAGCCTACAGATGATAAGGTTCCAAGATATTTGCCCCATGTTCGAGAGTGAGATCCTAATAATTCAAGATCCAACACGAATCATAGATAACTACTACAGCATAAACAAGCAAACAGAAACAGAAAGACAATGGTTCTTTCTCATGTAATCACCACAAGAGAACCTAACGATCCATTAAAAACGAGAAGAGCACACACGAACAACCTAAAGATCATAAGATCCAGTGAATTGCTCCTACATTCAAGAATGAGGAGAGCCTGGCAAACACGAAAATCTGACGAGGAAAGCGAAAAGGATTTTCTAGGGTTCCTGAAGATTTGAGGCGGAGACAACAGCGCAAGACCGAGAGCACAACAGGGTACGATTAGGATTAATAACGTACAGTAAATCAACAACAAAAAACGAGCAATCACAGAATCCAGAAGAGCATCCAGAAACCATAAGATCTCACGTTCAAGAAGAACGATGCCCTAATAATAAACGCCAGGATTGGACGCAGATCGTGAGAAATTACCCATAGCGAGAGGAAGGAGGCGGATCACCTAAAATAAGGCGAAGGCATCGACGCTTCCGATAGAGAGCACAAGAGGGTTTGTTCGGGGCTCTTCTTTCGCCTCCCTCCTTCAAGAAATGGAACGCATCGAGGAAGGGACAGGTAGGAAAAGAAGAATAGCGGGATAAGCCAAACTCATTTTGGTGTATATATATATACACACACATATTGCTAAGTCTCGAAATAACGTATTTACCCTTCCGAGTTTTTTGTATGGTATATAGTGTGTGTGTATAATAATATATATACCCTCCAAGTGCTTTTAATATTCCGATTATTATATATTGGTGTCAACTATGGTTTGTTTTGATGTTTAGTTGATCAAAATGAATTATGACTGTGTAAATATACAAACTAACAATCGAACCATTAATTAAACAATAAAAAAACAGATTATAAATTATGTTGAAGAATCACATAATCACATGCAGATGAGAATGCTCATATTATCTAACCAAAATCCAGTGCGTTTTGGGGATAAAAAAACACACAAGTTTCATAATGACAACAGACATCAAAAGTTAGAATCTAGATAGGAAACTCAACCGATGCATAAATATCATTAAGGATAAATTGAAAGGATGTTTCAAACTCACTCATCTACTGCCCGACGATGTGGGTGAGTGAAAATTTAGGCCTTCAGCCTACCATAGAACTTCTGCTTCTCCTGAGTCGTCTGGAAGCGGCCGTGCCCAAACTTGGAAGAAGTATCAATGAACTTAAGCTTGATCTCCTCGAGGGCCACACGAGATGTCTGCTTCAGTAGGGACTGGCGAAGTGTAACGACCCTCTTCTTCGGCCCGACACAGCAACCCTTGATCAGAACATAGTCATGGTTCACGATACCATAGTGAGGGAAACCACCCATCGGTGTAATATCTTTCTCGGTTCTGGTCAAATCGAAAAGGAAAATAGTCAGATGGACCTATATTTGCTGATTAACAATCCATATGTATCTGACTGCAATATATTAAAAACAACTCCGAGGTGATGAAAATTTGGCTTAAATTCAAATCAGAATCTGATGAAGCATCTTAGGATAAAAGCCGAAATAATACGACAAGAAATGATAAATAGAATAGAGAAATGACCTATCAAACTCAGTAATAGCAGTGTGTGATTCATCTCCACTTTTACCGATTTTGTATATCTTTTTGTTCATTTCAGTTCGATGATGGTAACCATTCTGTCCAGCACGAGCAACAGTATATGACACTCTGGCGGGATGCCAAGCACCAATACAGGCAACTTTGCGCAGTCCTCTGTGCGTCTTCCGTGGAAGGCGGGTGACACCCCAACGGGTCACAACACCTTCATAACCCTTACCTTTAGTCACACCAATAACATCAATCATCTCATCTTTCTGGAAGACAGCGTCGATCGGGACTTGCTTTTCGAAGAAACTGTAAGCAAAGTCCACCTTCTGTGCTATGGTCCCTCCATTGACCTGGATCTCCATCAAGTGAGCTTTTTTCTGTTTCAGACCCTTCATCTTCCGTATCTGAGGCATAAAAACAGATAGTAACAATCATCAGCTACTTCTGGTTAATCAATAAAAGAGAACAACCATTATAAAATGACCTAAAATAATATCTAGTCCACCTTGTGCATCTAGTTGGTGTTTCTACATTTATACAATAATTCGGATCAACATATACTGTTATTGATGAACATAAAAAGCAGAAATTATCAGTATAACACGGGGATGAGCAGATTTCAGCTCCCATGATATAGACAAATAGAAAGATAAGGTCATTCAATTTTCAGAAAATAACCATGGACCAAAAATTATTTTAAAGCCTAGTTCAGTAAGTCTGCTAGCTTACAGCCCACCTTTCAATATTGACGGACATGTAAATGTTATATACAACAAGGTAACATCTAGATTCTATATAAAAAAAAAGTCAGCAAACAAGCAACTTGGTTCCTCAACAAAACACACATCAGCCATGATTAAGATTTTAATAAATGAGCTCAGCATAATAAAGGTCCTGATAATGGCTGATGTTGTCCTAGGCCATCAATGGAACATTAGCTACTTTAATCAAGCAGATAAGTAAGCATTAAACTAGCCATTTGTAAAGTTCATCATAAAATCCTAATGCATTTCATCTCTCCACATAATGGGCAAGTAAAGCAAGAAGTCATAGGGTCTAACAGCTCCTATAATATCTACGAGTTACTGTGGTAGATAATTGTGTGTTTTTATGACACACTTCAGACCATAATGCTATACTTAATATGGCTGTCAGAAATTACCAACTGGAAAGTTTTTCTAACCATGTCAGCTTTTAAACACAACAAGAAAGTACTAAACAAAAATAAAAGTAATAAAATGTGTCAGCCAATGTCCATGAAATGCACCTGAGTGTGAGCCAGAACACGGATAACAGAACCATATTTCTTCATCTTCTCCAGCTGCACCTGAACCTCTTTCTTTCCCTCCTCGCTATCAAATTTCTTGGAGTATGTTGTAAAAGCTTTCTTCTTACTTTTGCACCAGTTCTTGTAGAATCTCCTCCTCACCTCCTCACTCAAATGTTGAGCCCACACAGTATTAAGAGAACGGAGACCGCGTGGTGTCTTCACATACGCAACAACTCCAACAATAACCATTGGTGGAGTTTCTATGATAGTCACTGCCTCACATGTCTCCTTCTTGTGAAGCTCTGCAAGCAACAAGAAAATAACAATATAGGTATGACAAATAAAAATCATTTAGCATGAACATATAGTAAAATGATTTTAAAAATAATCCACTCTCCTTATTAATATAATGGGCAACAGATATGAATAAAGTCTAGTATTCAAAGAAAGAACAATTTATGAGCATACCCAACCGACAAAATTGCAACAATATTTCTCCAAAGGATATTAAGTACATCAACATGACATCTTAAATATGACAATGGGCATCAGATAATATTTTCTGGCACAAAACAGATTTTTGGTACAGGGCTAATCCTTTCCTAGAGAACTTTCAGACTCGGTGTAGGAGCAAAGTGAACCAGCATTTAAACAAACAAAGGTCACAAGAATCCAAGTTAACCATCTACTTGCAAGAAAAATCAAGACTAAAACAAATGAAGGTCTAAGTTGGAAGCATTGAGAAGATGTATGGTTCCAGTATAACACACTGAAATTAGAACATTACGAACAAGGCTAAGATTAGAGTAATGAACACTCACTTGATCCTGGCTTTTCGACCTCACGTACAATGTGAGTCATCCCAGCCTTGTACCCAAGGAATGCCGTGAGCTTGCAGGATTTTGTGGGGTCATCCCTCGGGAAGGACTTCACTGCATCGGAAAATCACACATAGCAGTTGTTAAAATGGAGATTTTCAGCTTACATTCTCCTAGTACCTTTAACAAAAATAAAAATTGGGAAGCAATGCATCAATGAAGTAAAAGAAGCTAACATGAGGCCTAAATCCTGTAAATGTGCATGCTACATAAGAAACATTCTGATGTGCAGAAAAGTTAATTAGAAGTCATAAAATGTAGCAAACTCACTGAACATTTGTAGACACAATGTTATTTAGCAGCATGATAATACATGATAAAAAATGAAGTTCTATGTTGCTTGGGAAATATTAGGTACTTCATGCGCAGCAGGAAAATCAGCAAAGGATATTAATGTGCCAATATTTCATATACTGAGAGAGAGATAACATTCATAAGAATCAATAATTTTGTCTGACTCGATACAGATTTATGTAAATGCATGACAAGTACCGGTCCTCCAATTTCTCGTCATAAACCATCCGATATAGACGGGTGACACGGTTCATTCAAGGTACAAAAGTACCAACATGAAACTCATTCAGAAAGAAAACAGTGCCAACAACAACAACACTACAGAATGTGATAAATTACATATACATCACGAAGCATCGCGTGAGAAAATGATAGGGAGAGCCTAAATCAAGACGATGTTCTCTCCGAGTTACCTTTTCCACGGTGGCGAGACGCTCGCTTCCGAGGAAGAAACCCAAGCGAGCCATGCCTTGGGTGCTCAAACTTCCGGTGAGACATCTTCCAGACTTACCCTCCCCTGAAGACGAATCAATGACCACGATTATGTCAAGAGATGTTTTCCGTGAGTAAGCATTGCCAAAGATCTAATATTTACATCCGAAAGAACAACAAAATGCACTTCGAGAATCAAAATAAGGAACACGCAGGTTAATAAGCATCTGATTCTTCGTAATCTTCTCAACAAATGACAGATAGCAATCACCGATTACCAATCGACATTGAAGAAATCAAACAAAAACAGACACCGAGATCGGAGATGACCTCTAATCTCTTACCTTAGACCTGAAGCGGCTGCGGAACTCGACGGGTCGGTTCCAAAACCCTAATGACCGCTTATATATGTGTGGTGAATGCGGAGGCCTCTTATAGAATGACGGAGAAACCCCTCTGTCTTTCTTGCACGCGTGATCATCATCGTACGTGATTTAACGAATCTTGGCGTCTGAAACGGCAACGGGGTTATCCAATCGAGACCCTCTCATCCAAATCCAAAGGCATCGATCCGATTAGCTAATCGGATTCAAAGTGCGAGACGCGTTTGAGTCAATATTGACCCAACCCATGGGAAGGGCTAAGATAGCATGTCATTCGAGATAGCCACCGCCTTAGATTTGATATCCAACGGTGGATAATGCTTGGGATCACTTCTGATGTCGCGTACGTCTCCGCCGTCCGAGAAAGTAGAGGACAAGGGAAAAGGATAAAAAGAGAAGGCTTCAAGGATTAATTGACGCCACTCGTCGACAGAGCAACTCGACGCGGCTGCTGGAGGCGGAAGCATTTGGGGATCGGCCTCATCTTCGCCGACCGCGGGCAATGTCGAGGTCTGAATTCATTCCCCTCTTTTCAGTACTCTTTGTAATCAAAAGATTAGAACGGGACGATGTTGTTCTGGATGCAATGTGCAGTGAATAGCACACGATATTTCTGGCTAATCCAGAACAAAAAAAGGTTTTTTTAGCTTAATTTCTATGCTCTATGTTTTAGGGATAAGGTCACAGATTGCAGTCTTTATTTGATTGAATTTTCAGAGATTTTTAGGACAGGCCTTTCGCTTTTATCGACAACGAAAAGTGTATTATAGGCACCCTCTCGGGTCTCTCGTTCACTTGATGCACCGGTAATCAATCGCGAGCCAATGCAAGTACAGATCTTCCCCCTTTTTCGATGGTGCTTTTGCTCTCGTTTGGGGTGTATAGAGCTTCTTCAAGTGTAGCGTATGCACTGTTACTGATGCATTTACATACGGTGAAGTCTAAATCATCATGCTCTGAACCACGGAACTGTTATGTTTGGAATGAGGAGCTTCCACGAATTACAATCACCAAATTGGATCCGAGTTGCAGTTCCATCTTCGGGCCTCCCAAACTATAACGGAGATAAAGTTGAATGTAGCATTCCCTGTGCCTTCTCATCCTGGATTCATTAGTTTCATATATAAGCTATCTTTAAAATGAACTAGGATTGACTTATTTTGTGTCAGTTTCAAATGGATGATTGGGCTTGTCGTAGTTTGCGCAATGTCGGGGGCACTGATTTATGTTCCGTATTATTTTTGAGGTTGAGGATATAGAATTCATGAAATGCACAAAACACGAATTGCCACTTGGATAAGGCGTCATGCAAAATAATTTTCATATTGCCACATGTCGCCTCCTTGCTGGTGCATGAAAAACATTTTGCAAGGTATTCTTAGACCTTGCCCCGGTTACAGTTAAGTGCTAGTTCTAGAGAGGGAAAGTACTCAAGAAAGCTATTCCTATCACGATCGGGATGCATTTTTCCAAGTGTTGATTTTGTACCGTATGCCTTCTCTTTTACGTTGAGGCTTATGTTGAATATTCTATTGGATGGCTTTCCTCAATTAGTTAGGATCTCACTGTTGATTGTTCAGATAAACAACTAAAGTGGAAGTTGTGTGTGCCACACTACATGCTATGATTATGAATTACTGGCATGGTACAGAAATGCGAAACCAATCAGCACAGGCATGACATCAGATAAGTCCGGGTCTCAGTTTTCTTATTCCAATCATTTTGCTCTGCATTATCTCCTATATATTTGTAAACTGGATTAAATCTTCTTCCTTGAAGGTTCCACCCTCTGCCCGATAAATGACCCCAGAAGTTTTGCTTGTGCTTGGTTTTACTGTTGAACATTATGATCATGTCTTCTGGCCTGTTGGTGCTGGTTGTGTTGGCTTGTATCCATATATCCTGCTCAGATTATATTAAGCGAAGAACACATACACATGTGTAGACTGACTATTTCATTAACTCACATTATTTTGCAATATCCATTTGTGTGATTTTGGCATAAAAATTATGTGTTGCCTCTGTTTGTTAACTCAGCAACTATGACATCGCAATTTGGTTTTTTTTTTAATTCTTTTATTTGCTCGATAAAATGGAGAACAGAGGCACTTCAAAATTGAAAAGAAAGGAGGTTGCAACATCAAATCAAGCTCGGGTATACTGGACAAGGGAGCATGACAGAGTTCTTATTGACCTAATGTTGGAGCAGACTCTTTCTGGTGCTAGAGCAGGAGCAAGCTTCACCAGGGAAGCATGGTTTGACATGGTGGATAGGTTCAATGAACGCACAAGGCTGCAATATGATGTCGACCACTTGAAAAACCGCTTTAGGTTCTATAAGCGGGAATTTCGTATAGTTAATGGAATCAAGAATCATCCAGGTTTTAGTTGGGATCATAAATTACAAATCGTGATCACGGATGATGATGAATGGAGTCAGTACGTTGCGGTATGATATAAATCTCGGGTTGTTTCAGAAAAGTTTTGATTGATAATCATTCTTTATATGTATCTTTTATTTGCAGAAAAACCCGGAAGCAAAGTTGTATAGGACAAGACAAACACCCTTCTTTAATGAACTAGAGGTTATTTGTGGATCATCGATTTCAAAAGGCAATGATGCATCCTCCTCTAGGATACCAGATACAGCGGATAAAGATGCAAATGCTAATTTAATTGAAGGTGATGGGACGTTTAACTCATTTGTTGAGACTCCAGAAATATCTAATTACCCTGTTGCTACTTCTGACATACACGCGAGGTTACCACAAGACACCCAGGAAGCAGAAAATATCAATGCTCCTCAAGCTTCAACTTTCAGTACTTTGAGGGGAAGTAGTAGAAAGTCCCGGCGTCAAGCAGATGGTGCTCTACTAGCTCTAAGAGAATTTGCGGAAGCTTCTCGGAGACAAGCTTCGATGAGGGAAGAAGCTCAGGACAAAAAGTTAAATCTCCTCGATGATTGTCTAGAAGAGCTTAATCTCATGAAGGATATTGACAATGAGCTGTATGTGAAGGCCTTGTTCATATTCAAGGAGGAATATAATCAACATATATTCTTGAAGACCACGGGTATTCGGAGATTAATGTGGTTGAGGGTGGTTACTAAGGATATTAATCTTTAATGAACCTCTCTATCTTTGTATCAGTGATCTACATGTTACCAACTAAGTATTTTTTTGGCATGCACATGTTCTTAATGTGTAAGACCATTAACTTTGTGCTGGCAAATTGGCAGTTAATGATGCTAATCGCCTATTACTTGTAGTACCTCGATGACTCTTCATATTGATTTTTCTGTTGTATTATTTATTTGCAAACTAGTGATGCAAAATACAAAAAAAAGAAAAGAAGTAGAGTTGGAAAACAAATGAAAACATGTGGAATCAAGAGGAAGGGAGAAGGTATCATCTTCATTGTGGAGCTAATTGTTAGCTTTTGAAGAGAGGCAACAGTATCCAATATCATTTTTGTTCTGTGCCTTGCTGTCAGTCTAAGAATTTGTAAGCTCAAAGTCAGCAGTCATGTAGATATGATTGGTCTTTTTCATCATCCATTGTTTCCTCAATGAACAAAATATTCACTTGGAGTTTAAGGCAGGTTCTTGCTTGCTATGATGTCCATTTCTATGGCTTCTCAACTTATGAATCCAATCTTGATCTCTCTTTTAGCTTTCATTAATCCATCAGGAGTGCTTTTGGATCTTCTTATTAACACCTGCACAAAGTGGAATGACATGAGGCCTGAGAAATACCATCAGTAGCCAACTACATCCCCTCGCATGTCTTGTATAGTGTCCAGGAACTCTGGGTTAGAGCATGCTCCAAACTATCAGCAACAGACACCAAAAATCTCTCCTTAATGCATACGAGTTGGAGACCACACCATTAATTAGCTCCCCAATTACTTCCTTCTTTTACATTGTTTTGTCATCCTCCTACTACATCAACAAGAAAGGAAAAGAAAACGGAAAAAAGATACACTCACTCCTCCTGCCTTGTCATTCCCTTCTTCTCATCTCCATTACAACCCATACTGATGGGTTTGGTCACCTCATATATTGCCACCAGCGACCGGAACCGCTGCCGCTTTCTGGGCCTGTTCTCTTCGCTGTGCTCCCCTTCCATGGACGCCTCCGCTTCACCTGTTTCTCTCTTCTTGTTCTTCTGATAGCGCTCCACTCCTTCGCTGTCGTCGTCTTCCTCTCCGCTGCTGAGCTGCAACAACTGCTGTGCTGCCTCCATTTCGGGCTGTGTCAGTCCCCTGACTATTCCTATCTGCATCAGTGAACGCATCTACCTGCGTGTGAGGCTCGAGGAGGAGAGAGTGAGCCTCTTGGCGGAGAGGTGGGAAGGGAATGGTTTCGGCGTGTAAATACAGGCGGGAGAGAGAGAGGGAGAGTGTGGTAGCGAGGAAGGAGGCGAGAAGACTCGTTTACTTATCGGGCAATGGTATCGAGGTGGACTGAATCAGCGCGGAAATATTGAAGGGGTAACTCGTGTGCCCTGAATGCATGGGAACTATGTGGACACGGGAGATCACATCACCCTGGAAGTTTTCATGGGTGCTTCGGTCAATAGAACATCTTCATTAATTCTTTGACGAAGTCAAAATATTACACGCTTTCTTTGTCGAATCACCTGTCCCACCTCCCAACAGCACACAGCTTATTGCAGACGACCCTTTTATATATATATATATATATATATATATATATATATATATATATATATATATATATATATATATATATATATATATATATATATATATATATATATATATATATAGAAAAAGTAAAAAAAGGCTGGAAACAAATATTTAGATAATTAGAGAACGGAAATGTACGTGAATTAATGTTGTGCTCTATTAAGATCGGTAAACACAACATGTATGGATGAGGCTGGGAAACAATTTTAAGCCATGGCCTCGGGTCGACGTGGCTTGGTTCGGGTCCAAATGATGGGAGATCTTTTGGGACGACCCTCGAGACCGCTGAGGTGGCCGATTGCGATGGTCCGATCGAGACAGGGTCGCTGCTTCCTCTAGGAGGGAACTCCTCGCCTAGACGTTTAGTGGGAGGCCTCTGTCTTCGCACCTGCACACAGGTCGGGTCGGGGGAGCTCGACCCGACCCCTCTGACGATCCAGTTAGTGAATAGTTACAAGGGGTTTTTATCTGTTATCTCCCCTCCCTTATTTCCTCGGAGTGCGAGGGTTTTTATAATGAGGGTTATCGTTGCTTAATGCGCCTGCTCATAAGGAGCAGATTTGTACGTCTGGTAGCGTTTGACACCGATGTTGATGTGGCGTGAGGGATCGAGTCTGAGCAAGGTGTTAATGTGTCTTAATCGACGTTCCGGTCCGCGTTGACCAGGTGCTGACAGGTCAACAGAGGCGTGATGTGTCATCTGGGGCAACTGACGTCACCAAAGTCATATCACCGTTATTTCCCTCTGGACTTTCCGCATCGATGATGTGCGAAACATGACGATAGGAAACGAATCCCAGTATAGAGCGGAAGGAACTGAGTCAAAAATTTGTGACCATGGGAATGGACGTACCATGATATATCCTGTGCAGCATCAGAACTGCCGAGTCTTCCGGGTCAACTTAAACAATGCAGTCAATTTTCAAGTCAACAAGGCACACTTGACCTGCAGTAGCTGCCAAAAAGAGGAAGATAAAAGAGAACAAGTTTGATAGTTCATTAGACTAGCTTGTAAACAAGGTCAAAAGTTCATACATGATGATTTTATCCTGCCCGAAAGATTTACGAGATGATTTCATTTATTGAACTAATACATATTTATATATATTTGAAAGAAATATTTTTTAATTATATATTTAAATTATACACATATATTGTTATAATTAATCTTTAAATTATAGATTGATTAAGAATTAGAATATATAAGTAATGTAAAATTTTCATCTTATATTTGTCTCTATCATGATCATTTATCATGCCTCTACATAATTGAGTTTTTGTCAAGATTATTAAGCTTGGATCGATGCAATTGCAATATCATAAAGCTGAGAAACTTTGTGAAGATATCAACTAGTTAATCTCAATTATATGATAATTTGATCTCTAACAAAGTGAAAATAAATGGTAACATATTTTATGTGAGAGTGGAACATCGGGTTAGATAGGTGGCATCAAAATTATCATAACATCTTATAGGAGTAGATTGGTAGGTGATACCAAGTTCATATAACAAATTATGATCCAATTAAATTCTCTAGCGATTGTGGTGATAGCTTGGTATTCTGGTGGATCTTATAATTGTGCTCTATTTTTTGAAACTTCAACTGATCATATTGGCTCTTACGAAGATAATATATATTAATGTAAATATTCTATTATTAGTATTGTTTATTCAATCAACATCGTCAAAGACGTAGAGATGAAGTGATAAGTATTTACATAGAAGTCTATAAATAATTTTTCATAGTTTACAAATATAGTTTGAATATTAAGGGTGAATAAAGTCAAAAGTTACAACACAAAGACATCAAAACATCATCGATTAAAATCTCTTGGAAAAAAATATTCTTAATATTTAGTTAGTACACGTACTAACTTTAAGTGATAATTAAACTAACAATTGGACTAAAGTGCTATGTGAAATTAATACCTAATTGTTAGTGAAACTTTTTAGCCACTAAACATGCTTAGTATTTGACGATGAATCTATATGGGTTTTATTTGATTGGAAAGATTCATTTACATTCGATAATATTTTGTATGATATGAGATGGTACAAGGGTCTATGTAATATTATGAAATAGGACATCGTATCTTTCACACATAACTTTATGTTAATATAATTTTTTTTTAGCTTAAGTAATGATTGTGGGTTTAGTATAGTCAAGTGGAGAGCATGTTGTAGTGTGGAGATTAAGAATTTGACATAATTTAAAAATATTATTTTTGAAGTATGTTGTGATGCTATGTTTAGGTTCGATAGTATTGTTGAGTTGTATTGATAGTATAAAAATTAATGAAAAGTTAATAATACATAAATGATTAAGTTAATTTATTTCGATGTCACTTGGTCAAGGAGAGGACAAAGTTATCGTTTGTCATGCAAAGAGCATTATTTCATCTCTAGAGTGAGTTGGTGAAAAGATAGACGAAGAAGTTATATAAGAGATGAGGTATTGTTTAACTAGAGTAATAAAGGAGTACATATTTAAAGGAGAACTATCAATTGATGTTATAATATCTCTAGTACATATTTAAAGGAGTACATATTGATGTTATATTTAAAGGAGAACTACCAATTGACATTATAGTGTCTCACGAGTGCATATTTAAAGGAGTACATATTGATGTTATATTTAAAAGAGAATTATTAATTGATGTTATATTTAAAGAAGTACATATTTAAAATATACTCTTATGAATCCAATAATAAAGATTTATTATAGTGACTCACATTATTAAAAGATAAGATTATAGAAAGAAAATATAGACTTAATAAAAATAATATGATATGATGCAAAGACTTTTGAGTTTGAGGATAAAAAAATATTATATTCAAGTGAGTATCTGATGCAAAATTTGGATCTTAGTGCTAACTTATTTAAAACATAAAGACAGTAACCAAGAATAACCGAAATAATAAAATATTTTAAATTTTTAAATATTTGATATTTAGTAAAATGATATTTCAAATGGTAACTAGTGTTATAGGATTTGAGTAAACATACCGTTAATAAGATAAATTATAGTTTAAAAGACTATCGACTAAAAGGTTAGTGGTATAAAGACATGACATAAGAGAACGAGACTAGCTTCAACTATACGTTGATGTTTTCGTTCGATAGAGCCAATCAATTGATGTGTGTGTGATAATGAATTAAGATATCATATAATACATAATGAGAGATAAATTATTTGAGATTGGTATTCACCTTTTTATTAAAGTAAACTGTTGTAACGATAGATTGTAAGAAGTTTTCTATCATTTTTTTAAGATAAATAAAGATTATAATAACTTAATATTTATATATATGTTTAAGAGGATAGAATTATATATATATATATATATATATATATATATAATAAAGTAATTTATAAAAATAATATAAAATTTAAAAAGATGACAAAGGTATGATAGAAGGAAGGTGAAAGAATGTAATACCATGTTCCTATACTTCTTTTGTATCATTATAAATAAGAAAAACGTAAATTCTAAAAAGAGAATTGAGGTGAAAGAATTTAATACCTTGTTCCCATACTTCTCTTGCATCATAGTTGCATCACTCCCCGTATCTATTCACCACCCGAATGTTACGATTGCATCATAGCCCGATGGACTGACTACTCAACAATGAGCTGTAGTGACTAAATGTCAATTTGTCAAAGACTATCTTGCTCTGAAAAGATTGTGGTTCATTCGTTCAATTTGTCGATGTCTTTGGTTGTCGTACCAAAGACTGAACATTCAAGAATACAAAACATATATATATATATATATATATATATATATATATATATATATATATATATATATATATATATATATATATATATATATATATATACATAGGATAAAAATAATAATGCACCTCGTTTTAGTAAAGAGAAATATATTGATTGTTTAATTCTTTTGGATCGAGTGCCCAATTGGCGCATGTTTTCATCATTAGAAGCTTCACTCTGCCTCCCTTCATTAAAGCAGCAGCAGCGGTGGTGCAATCGTGAACGTAAGAGGCGATACTCCCCTTTCCCTTGTGTTGTTAAAACCTTTCTGCTCTCTCTCTCTCTCTCTCTCTCTCTCTCTCTCGTGATGCTCGTCTTAATCCATTAACACCATGGCATGTTTTTCCAAAGAAGCATGCTGGCCTTTGCGGAAAAGGCAAAGACTGAGCTGAAGATAGAGGTCAAAATCCACGTTGGACTTTGTGATCCACAGTCAGTGTGTGATGTCTCCACCATGGGTTGGGCACTATGGTTTTCTTTTTTGCTTTTGGGATAATTTTTCATGTGTTTTTTTCTTTAATGTCATAATTTCTTTTATGCTTTACCCCAAAACAATCGAAGAACAATTATGATTATGGATAATATTATTCTAATCCATACAAGTTGATTTCAATTTATACACAACGTCATATTGGAAATGGGAATTCGCGACTTATTTCGTAATTAACATTAATTGTCGCTTTTATGGCGGGTAAAACGTCATTGACGACGTCATCTTTTGTAAAACCAACGTGGCTGATTTGGAGGCGGAATTATTAGCACGGCGTACCTGTTCGCCTAGTCACCCATGACGTGGGACCTACATCGTTTGTCCAATAACAATGCGTCAGACGTCGCTGTTGGGCGTGTCGCATGCCAGGCACGGAGATCCCCGTGACGTGCCGGTGCCACGCGGCGTCACAGCAGGTCCTTCCTGGCCTGACACGTGTCGTGAGGACCCCATGAAAGGAAGCTATGATGAACTCTCCTCTCATTGTCGCGCACGCTCACGCTCTCCCTCCCATTTCGCCACCCGAGACGAAGCTTCCTCTCTCTCTCTCTCTGTCTCTCTCTCTTCCCGTCCATGTGTGTCCTTCGGCCATCGACGCCACCGGCCACTTCAAACCGAACCATGCATACGACTTGCTCTCCTCTTCCCCTTCCTCTATAAATATCGATCCTCCTTCCCACCTTCGTTCTCACAAGTGCACGCATCAGAAACAGCCAAGAAGACAGCAGATCCTCTTACTTGTTTTCTTGTTGCGGAGCAACCGCCACCGTAGAGAGAAATAGGAGGCGTGATGGAGGGAGTGAAGCCGGTGGCGGGGATGGTGCTGGTTCAAGTAGTGTTCGCCGGTGTAAATATCTTCTACAAGCTCGCCTTGAACGATGGCATGGACAGCAGGATTCTGGTGGCGTATCGGTACCTCTTCGCGGCCGCCTTCTTATGCCCGCTCGCCTTCTTCATGGAAAGGCAAGTGCTGATGGTTCGAGTTGATAGAGATCTCGTTTTGTTATTTATGGTGTTTTCTGTATGTCTTCTCTTGTGTTTTTGGTGAAAAGCTCTCGTTTTCACAAAATTTGAAAAGCTTGAGACGAACATTACTTGATGATCTCAAGAATGTTGCAATTGCAGGAAGACGCGACCAAAGATGACATGGAAGGTGTTGATGCTATCGTTCTTCAGCGGGCTTTTAGGGTACTTGCCAAACGCTATTGCTCTCTCTTTCTTTCCTGCAACTTCTTTTACATCGATATTAATTAATGAGCAAATTCTTGGCAGGGGTACGATATCGCAAAATCTGTATCTATCATGTGTTCGTATTACATCTGCAACCTTTGCTTCAGCAATGACTAATCTCATACCGGCAATCACATTTATTCTGGCAGTCCTCTTCAGGTCCCTCATCCTCTTACACTAGGAAGCTCACAATTCTACACATCTCTGCTTGCTTTTACCGAATGCTTGTGTTTACAGATTGGAGAGTTTAGCTGTTCTTACTGTGTCTGGGCAAGCCAAAGCTTTAGGAACACTTACAGGCGTTGGTGGCGCCATGCTCCTCACCTTTTACAAGGGAGCAACCATTAATCTCTGGTCCACACATATCGATCTTCTCAGGTCTCATAACGATGAAGGAGGAGCTCAACCACAACCTCAACAGGACTCGGGCAACCATGTCATGGGCTCGTTGTTTGCGGTCATAAGCTGCTTATCCTACGCGATGTGGTTGATCATTCAGGTGAGGTGACAAAAGATACGAGTTGCGGTTTGTTTAGTTGTATGATTGAGAGCTTGCTGTTGCAGACAAGGATGAGCAAACAATACCCTTGTCATTACACGGGCACAGCGTTGTTGTGCTTCATGGCAGCAGTGCAATCTGTAGTTTATGCCCTCTGTGGAGAGAGAAGTATGAGCAGCTGGAGAATGCGGTTGGATGTGAGGCTTCTTACGACAATCTACTCCGTAATTTCCTCTCGTGACTCCTCTTTGTTTATTTGATATCGTAAGCTATACACACATATATATATATAAGGTTGATGGTGATGGTGATGGTGATGATGGTGCAGGGGGTGGCGGCATCAGGGATAATCCTCATAGTATTGAGTTGGTGCATCAAGAAAAGAGGTCCTCTGTTTGCGTCCATATTTAACCCTTTGATGCTTATCATTGTGGCTATCCTGAGCACGTTTCTCCTGAATGAACAGTTGCACCTCGGAAGGTAATTCACATAAATTTACATCTAGAAAAATCTGCTATATATAAACCTATAATACTCTTGATGTTGTTGCAGCGTGATTGGATCAGCATTAATCGTGGCGGGGCTTTACGCCGTGCTTTGGGGTAAAAGCAGAGAGGCAGCCAAAGTGGAGGAGTCGCCACCGGAGCTCATAGACGTCTTCGTCGTTGATGCCAGCAACGCCACTGGCTACCAAGAAAAGAAACCATCCGCCCAAATAGGAAATGTACAGACTTAGAGCCAAAGAGTCTCTTTTTTCATTTTTTTCTTTTATTTTTGTAAGTCCTAAAAAATTAGACACATCATTGTTATACTTAATACTATTATTGGAGGAACTCCCAAAAAATATAAATCGAGTTATTGGACTGTTGAGCTCATTAAACATGAGGTTAATTGAAATATCTCGAGGAATGTTATATCATAAAAGACCGATCCATTAATTACCAATGATAACTTTCCAAAGATACACCAAACACACCAAGACAGGTTCGAGGACTCCAAACACAAATGATCGGACGGTGATCATGCCCTCTCACCGCGGATCCGACGGGCGAGCTGAATGTCCTTGGGCATGATGGTGACCCTCTTGGCGTGGATGGCGCAGAGGTTGGTGTCCTCGAAGAGACCGACGAGGTAGGCCTCGGCCGCCTCCTGGAGGGCCGCGACGGCGGAGCTCTGGAAGCGGAGATCGGTCTTGAAGTCCTGCGCGATCTCGCGGACAAGGCGTTGAAAGGGCAACTTCCGGATGAGCAGCTCCGTGCTCTTCTGGTACTTGCGGATCTCCCTCAGCGCCACCGTCCCGGGGCGGAAACGGTGGGGCTTTTTTACGCCGCCGGTTGCGGGGGCGGACTTCCTCGCCGCCTTCGTCGCCAGTTGCTTCCGCGGCGCCTTGCCGCCCGTGGACTTCCGTGCCGTCTGCTTCGTCCTGGCCATCTCACAGGGCAGAGAGAAACGATTACGAATCAGTGGGAGGGGAAACAGATCGGAGATTGAGATTGGTGTGGCAGAGACGCGGGGTGGGATTTAAATAGAAAGGGAGGGAGAGGCGGGATTCGGAATTAGGGTAGTTTTCCGGGCGTGCCGCGCGAATTAGAGCGTCGGATGGGTGAGAATGAGCGGTGAGGATGCACTGAGGTGGGAGCACGCGGATCGGGATCCGTGGCTCATCTTGCAGACTCTCCTCGCGCTACCACGTGGTCACTCGCCTTCTCTCGCGGCCGCTCGACTTGCCAGCACGTGGCTCCTTGATGCTTTCTCCATGTACCTTGCTCGCACGTGCGCTCATACCTGGTTAACGTGACGTCACCGAATTGACTCAGTTGACTCGGAGTACGTACTCATCCCGACCCATTGACAGCCCAATTGTAGCAAAGCCCATATGAAGACAGTGCAAAGAGACCTACCTAAAATATATACGCCAGATCTATATATTTTATCTGCTAAAAAAATGTTAGAAAAATATTTTACAAAAGATTCAAAATTATTTCTCCAACTTAGAGTAACCAAAATCCGACTTGCATAATTGGTCTCGTATGTCATATTATGCATAATACTATTATATTAATTCAATGGAAATAATCTGTGAAGCTATTATATAGTAAATTTAGTGTTCTCTCTGGCTCTGTGAGACTAAATTATTTAAAGATTTTATAATCTGCTCAACTTAAAGAGCTTGAGTCATTTGGAGACCAATGTAGGACAGCATCAAATGACGAACATGATACCAAACTCAACATGACTTAGTCTCATGACATATTTTATTCCCACCAAATTAAGATATATAGAACTTGAGTCATTTGTCATATTCGATACTACTGAGTCAAGTTCTTGATAATATATTGATTAGTCATTATAAATTAACTTAGGTGGAAGATGATAACTGATGAAAATAATAGAAGATAAAAATAATTATTGAAGAAGTTTTATTGAAGAAGAAAATAAGCTTTATTGAAGAAGAGAAGAAGCTTTATTGAAGAAATGAAAATGTTAGTAGAAAGGATTTCCCTCAACATAATAGAGGATTTTTCAGAATAGAGATATTTCCTCGTATAGTTGGAAAATCTAATCTTAAGAGCAGATCATTACTATTCTTGCTATTGCTGTTGCTGTGAGGGCACAGGCGTTAGTTGCTGGCCGAAGACAACGATATTGGTTGGCCGAAGACAAGTATTAAAGAAATAAAAATACTTTAATACATTAACATGTTTTCTCTTATATTTATACAAATTAGGAGAAAGGATTTTCCTAAACAGAAGAGGATTTTTCTCGATAGAATAGAAAGATTTCTTCGGAAAAATCTTATCTTCCGTCGATTGTTCAAAATACTAACTTCTTCGTAATATATTGATTATTCCTTAAAAAGTGAAAGAGCCATGGCGATGACGTATTTTATCTGTCGGATTTAATGCTGGAATCAATCATGTCTGTCGTGGTCAATGCTCTACTTTGTTTCTCTCTCTCTCTCTCGCTCTCTCTCTCTCTCTCTCTCTCTGGTAAAATGATGCATTTGACCGCTTGAGGCCGTGAAAGATAACATGCAACGAGAGACAAGTAATTGGAGGTTCGTGGGTGCAGACGACATTAATTGAGAACATACGAGAAGATGTTATCCTCATTGACGAGGTAGGGCCCGCACTCTTGTACCGATGCTTTGCATCACATAATATATCTTATTCCTTGAACGGGTCTTCTCATTATTTCTCTTTACCACCTTATGATCATTGGATTCGATTCAAGTTTCTCGAGATACATAAGATCTACGTATGAGAAGTGATGAATTATGCTTGTGATCACCTTTTCTGCAACATGTCGGAATGGAATCCCATGTTGATAGATAGAGCTACGAGTGAGACATCAGAAACATCAACTATTTTCTTTATATATATATATATATATATATATATATATATATATATATATATATATATATATATATATATATATATATATATATATATATATATATATATATATATATATATATATATATATACACACACATATTTATCCGGAATTAATTATTTTGAAGGAAAAAAAAAGCATAAAAATTGAAATGTTTCTAACAATCTTATAGTCGTAATGTGATTCTTTAAATGTATTGATACAATTAGAATGCTAAATAACTTCAAATGATAGTTAGTCAACCAAAATCAACTTAAAAGATACATGTGTTAAACTTAAGTTTAGTGAGATAAATTTCAAATATCATAAAATTTTTATATGTAATTTTTCATGTATGTATGTATATATATTATGATCCAGAAGCATCTCTTGCGCACAAAGATCTTTGAAGGATTTACGTTACCCCACCCACCCTTTGTTTTGGTGTTACCAACCCTCGCGCAAACGCTGAGAAAGAGGACAATACTAACGACAGGGATAGGGATCAATTAAACTAGTGTCAGTGGACTTCTGATGACAGCACACACTAAAGCCAAAAGCAAAATAGCAAAGGTAATAATTGGCCAATTCTTTGTACGTACAAAAAAATAATCTAATCTTCTAACATTATTCTTATTTTTAATACTGAGCCAATAGTTTTCTCCTCTTAATCAAACATAAACTATCAATCTAACTAATCAGATTTAAAAGAATGTATTCTGTATAATTATATGCAGGTTGGCTAGATGAATCTAAATCAAATCAAATAGAGGTAAATAAGATAATATTTTTTAAGTTCAAATTGTCATTCTTAGCTTGTAAATAGGCGTGTAGATCATAAGAACATAGTTCCCAAATAATCAAGTTTAGAATCGGTGTTTAAAGTCATTAAACATTTTCAAAAAGTAAAACTCTTTTCATTGAACCATATAAATCCATGTGATTCAGTAAAAATATCTCATGGATTTTGCGAGTGAGAGAGATGAGTAATGTCTCGTTCGATCCCCTGTGCGGTGCCACAAAACACTGGATGTCTGCATGGTTTTCTGCGTCAATCACGTACGCACCCAGGGCTTGCAGTCTCATCAATGCGTTGACGCGAAGAGTACGTGGATGCTATTTGTTTCATGTTTCGTAGGCTTTCTTTATCTTTTTGGTGGTGTAGATGCGCTACAAATGTGTACGGAGTTGGGACCAATGAGACAGTCGATCATGTTGCATGGTCATCTTAAGTCACCATCCATCACCGTTGCAGCTCATCCCGTTCTACACCCTTCTCACCCAAGTTGGGATCTTTATTCGCAAGATGAGGACAAGACCAGCGCAAAATACCAAAGGCTTTTCTCAAAAGAAGTACTCGACGAGGAAGTCTAGAGCACACTTTTATTTCGATCTTACATTCCTACTTACGACTCAGCAATGCATACACTCGAAACATAAGCTTAAAACACGAACAAGTAGGCGCTTGGGTTGCACAGTAGCTTGTATGTTCCACTTCTTACGAGAGCAAACCCTACGACGATGATGGTTGGTGGTGATCGTCCTTCGTGCTCCCTGCAAAACAAGAAGTGGAAGTGTTAGCTGTTGTCTTCGTTCATAATCAACATGCAGTAAGCTCACTAACCCTTTCCGGCCACCGGCTCTAGTGGTAACGAGGAGGAGGAGAAGGTGAAGCGTATACATGGGATGGAGGGAGTGGTGGCTTGTGGTGAGACGGAGGTGGTGTTTTCTTTTTGTAGGTAGGAGGTGGTGGCGAGTTGTGAACTGGAGGAGATGACGGAGGTGATTTGTGATGATATGGAGGAGAACGTGGTGGTGGAAGCAATGGTGGCTTGTAGTGGTGGGTAGGTGGAGGTGGTGGCGGCTTGTAAACCGGAGGAGATGAAGGTGGTGGCGACGTGTAAACCGGAGGATATGAAGGTGGTGATTTGTGATGATATGGAGGAGGAGGAGGTGGAAGCAATGGAGACCCGTGGTGGTGGGTAGGTAGAGGTGGTGGCGGCTTGTAAACCGGAGGAGATGAAGGTGGTGGCGACTTGTAAACCGGAGGAGATGAAGGTGGTGGCGAGTTGTGAACTGGAGGAGATGAAGGAGGTGATTTGTGATGATATGGAGGAGGAGAACGTGGTGGTGGAAGCAATGGTGGCTTGTAGTGGTGGGTAGGTGGAGGTAGTGGCGGGTTGTAAACTGGAGTAGACGAAGGTGGTGATTTGTGATGATATGGAGGAGGAGGAGGTGGTGGTGGAAGCAATGGTGGCTTGTAGTGGTGGGTAGGTGGAGGTGGTGGCGGCTTGTAAACCGGAGGAGATGAAGGTGGTGGCGACGTGTAAACCGGAGGAGATGAAGGTGGTGATTTGTGATGATATGGAGGAGGAGGAGGTGGAAGCAATGGAGGCCCGTGGTGGTGGGTAGGCGGAGGTGGTGGCGGCTTGTAAACTGGAGGAGATGAAGGTGGTGGCGACTTGTAAACCGGAGGAGATGAAGGTGGTGATTTGTGATGATATGGAGGAGGAGGAGGTGGTGGTGGAAGTAATGGTGGCTTGTAGTGGTGGGTAGGTGGAGGTGGTGGAGGCTTGTAAACCGGAGGAGATGAAGGTGGTGGCGACGTGTAAACCGGAGGAGATGAAGGTGGTGATTTGTGATGATATGGAGGAGGAGGAGGTGGAAGCAATGGAGGCCCGTGGTGGTGGGTAGGTGGAGGTGGTGGTGGTGATATACGGTGGTAAGGAGGTGGAAGCAATGGAGGCTTGTGGTGGTGGGTACGTGGTGGTGGTGATTTATAGTAGTAAGGAGGCGAAGGAGGTGGTGGTGGTGAGTTGTGCGGATAAGGGTGGTGATGATGGTGCTCCTTTGGAGGATGGTCATGGTGGAATGCTTGTGCTTGAAGGGGCAAACTTAGAGAGATGAGCACAATGGCAAGTGAGAAGAAGAGGCAGGCCATGAACGCCTTCCTCTCTCCCAATGCACCCATCATTGATCTACGGACCCTCTCAGGAACTCTTATTAGCTTACACCTCACACCACTCCCTCGCTCCTTTTTATAGCCAACTTTGGTGCCCAAAGCTGCTGGCATTGGCTCACCAATTCACCCTTCTTTTTCATCTTAGTTGGGCAGTACTCCAAGAAAAGAGAAGCGGCACTGCATGCATGATTGAGTAGGGAGGTAGTTCTCACTCTTCTCCCCCTCAGCTCGGCTATTGCAATAGAACATCCTTCTCTCGATGAATGCTGATTAGGAGACATGAGTGTGTAGTTATTCTCTCTTTTAATTTTTTTGCTTTTTCAAAATGTCGATTTAATATTCCATGGAAAAGCTTATGGAGCATCATTAAAAGGAGCAATACTAATTTCCTTTTTCTTTTTTTTTGGGGGTTAAAATAGTGGAGTTGGTAGAAATTAATTATATGATTGTTCTAAAGGGATCCGATTAGGCTGATTACGTCATAAATATATAATATGACGATTTCAAGGATTACGATGGGCCTCCACCACATATTAATTGGGTCTCTTCCTATTGTTCGGCCCGCTATATATCCTTCCCCCGCTTACCCAGCAGTATACCGGTGACGGGTATCTGCGATCGCATTGTAGACGAGACGGGAAGAAGGATGATGGCGGAGGGACTGACGAATACTGCCATCGCCGGCGATTTCGAGGTGAGGGAGAGGCTCGCGTCGGTTTTGTGGCGGGCGGTGCACCGGAAAAGCGGCCGAGAGGTGGTGGTGAAGCAGGTGAACCTCTCGGGGCTCAGCCGGCAACTGAGGGACTGCCTCGACTGTGAGCTCAACTTCCTGGCCAGCGTCAGGCACCCCAATATCATCCGCCTACTCGATGTGATCCAGGTCCCCAATACCATCCACTTGCTCTTTCTCCGCATAATACGTCAAAATAGGGTTCTGAAGCTTCTAAAGGGATTTTTAGGGTAACTAATTGGGGATTCCATGCTTAAGTTGTGATTTTAGTGGAGAAATCCAAGGAAGTCAAAGATTTGCATGCAATTGTTGAAGACGCCATCAGGCTTCTTATCAGAAGAAGCAAATAATTCTTCGCTGAAATCTCTTGTGAGAGAGAGGCATGAATGCATAAATAAGCGAACACCAACTAATCCTTCTATTTGGTACTCAGTATGTAGCTGACAAGGGTAATTCTGTGGCTTCGTAGTGGATGAATCTTCAAAGTTTCTGTGTCTTTCTTTAAAATGGATATCCGTGCTTTTGTATATATCACATTTTAGGACTAGATCATCATGCCAGCTATGTTACTAAATAGGTTTCTCTAAAGGTAGGTGCTTAGAGATCCAAGAAATGATTCGGAGGTGATGGTCATCACCATCCATCTTCATGAAATTAGCCTCAACCATCTGTATCTGTTCAAACAGTCCTATTAAACAAACAAAATAATTCCTTGCATGATCTACTCGATTTTTAGCTCCACTCTCGTGTCTCTATGAGAATCTTGATTTGGAACTCTGCTTCACAAACCATTAATTGGTGTGCTCAAAATTCAGATAGAAACTATTTCCGGAATGCTGCCTATTTTACTGGATAGTGTTGTGGAAATGTAAAAGAACTCCCAACACCCCCCAGAACATCATCCTTTTTGTTTTTCCGTCGAAGTAGTATATTTGAATCAAGTAGGCTCTGCATATTGTGACATGAGCTCATTAGTCAAGTTCTTTGTTGTTCTTGTTTACAAGAAATAATAGTAAAATTCGTCCATTTTTCCTACTTTTTAAAAGCTTTGGATGTTTAATTTATTACTACCATTTCAGGATGATGGATGCATATTCCTTATCTTCGAATTCTGCCCAGGTGGAAATTTAGCCACTTTCATTCAACACACTGGCCATCTCAACGAAGATACAGTCAGAAAATTCATGAGACAGCTAGGTATCTCATTTTATGAGTAGACTAACAGAACCAATCTGGAAAGATCTATTTCTTTTTTTATGTGTCAGGGCTATGATATGAGGGCCATATTATCTCCTCATTGCAGGAGCTGGTATGGAGGTGATGCATGTTCACCATATTATTCATAGGGACTTGAAACCTGAGGTGCCGAAGCACATTAGGACATGTTCATCTGGTAACCACTTTTTCTGATTTGCTACTCACGGTAAAATTTATGATGAACAGAATATACTGCTCTCTGCTCCCAGCTGCGATGCAGTGCTAAAGATAGCTGATTTTGGCTTTGCAAGGTACCATCGTTGGATCAAATGCTAGTCCAAATAAGTATACGAACTATTATTTGCAATGTATTATTCCACAAACTACAATAACCTTTATTCAATCTCTGAAACTTCTGGACAGAGTTGTTCATCCTGGTCAGCACATTGACATGGTTTGCGGAACATCTTTCTACATGGCTCCGGAAGTAATGCAGTTCCAGAAGTATGATGATAAGGTAAAAGGTATCATAATTTATATTCGCTACTGAATTGATAAGAAAATTAAATATCTTTGTTGTGCAGGTAGATATGTGGAGTCTTGGCGCAATTCTTTTTGAGCTTCTGAATGGGCATCCACCATATTGTGGCCGAAACAATGTTCAGGTAGCTCATTTATTAATAATAATTATATTCTCTCAATTACAGTTGACATGATGTCTTCTTACTTTGGTATATGATCTCTCTTCAAGCTTCTACAGAATATAAGGAAGAGTTCTTCGCTGCCATTTTCGCAGTCCATTCTCTCTAGCTTTCATGCTGACTCCCTTGACCTATGCACTAGGCTCTTGTGTGAAGATCCAGGTGTGTCACTTTAGCCTCAGTTTTTCATATCGTTCATATAAAGTATTTAAGCTTTTTTTTTCTAACATTCCTTATATTTATATTTTTTCAGTAAAACGCATGTCCTTCGACGAGTTTTATCACCACAGATTCTTGAGATGATGGGGAAGTTTCCAAACCTCACTTGATAACATGTTTCTGACTTGTAAAATAATGTTGTAGAGCCAACAGGTCATTCCGTCTTTTGGGCTATTATGTCATTCCAGTTAATGGTTTGAATCTTTGACTATCTTTTAGATCACTCAGACAAGAATTTGATACCAGCAGCAATCCTGAAGACATTGGTCACTACCCGTCTTGCGACAGGTTGCTGCTGTATAGCCTGTGACTGGTTTTGCCGCAGATTGCCTCACCAATTTCATCCCCAAATGCTGTTATCCACGGTGAAGAGTTTCTACTGATGCTACTACTGGCTCCTACTGTGCAATCGATGGAGTGAAAGGATGGATTGAGCATGCGGAGAGTTCATTCTTTGTTGAATGTCTTATACAAGATAGGGTGAAACATGAATTCTATCCTCTCCAAAAGATGAGTTGCCTTCAGTAGTTGCTTTTATCCTCTGGTATAACTGGAATGCTATGGGTAACACTAACTGTTACACAGGCCTCAAGGCCTGAACGCATTGTTCTTCACTAGCTGTTTTTGAAGTTTAAATCGTTGTAATTCAGCTCTTAGTCGAAAAGTCTCTTTCTACTTAATTCTTTCTCCTTCCAATGGTTACACACAACTGTTTAACAACTTGCATCACTGATGTTATCAGAAATCCACAAGTTTTAGGGCATCAAGCCATGTTCTTATACCAGAGGAGTGAATGCAAAGGCAACTTCCATTGTGGTTGCATGGAAAGCCCGACTCTATCAATGCATGGAAAGCCTGACTCTATCAATCCGAGAAAAGGCTGCATGCACCACCTCCATTCAGGTCAGAGTTCTCTTAACCCTAACGGAACCGAGTTCTTTTAAGACACTATGTCAGCTGCTAGAAACATCTATTTGTATTGGCATTAGCATTACTGTAAGAATTAGTGTATGTCCATGCAGTGCATTCTGATCACTAAGGTAAACTTAGTTGAGATCTTGCAGGTCAAATTAGCCTAACAAAGACTCTGCTGAGACATCCCTGTGGTTTGCACAGTGTTGCAGCACATATCAGCAGTTACATTCTAAAATTAAGTGAAGCTCATAATCCATCCCTACATTAATAACATACATGAGTGTTTTTTTTCCCACTATATTTTATATATAATAGTGCTCGTCTCTAATGTCATTAGACTCTCTAGTGGTTTCTTGAATTGCATCATTATGATTTAACTAAAGGCATTGCCCAACAAGGAACTAAATAGTGAGAAAAAAGATCATGTATAGTCAGGACATTTGTGTCCACTGTTGAAGCCAAAGTTTCTCCCTGGGCATGAGGGAGTTCTTCCCTGATGCCCTGTTTGACCTCCTTTTTCTTTTCCTTGGATGGATTGCAGGGCATCTTCTTTGCTTTGCCGGATGGAGATGAATCTCGATGAGGCTGCACCTCAGAACTACATTTAAAGATGGAGCACCTTGCTGGGATCTCTGCAGACTTTTGCTTTTGCTTTCTCTGCAGCATTCTTTGTATTTTTTTCCTTTCTTGAAGCCTTTGCATCTGCGGTCATGAGCTAAGGTTTTGCATGGATTCTTTGGGGATGAGATGGAGATATGGTGGTGGCCTCTGCATCAATGATTGGAGTCAAAGCATGGGCCATGGCAAAAGTAGCTGAAACAAGTGCAGTGAAATCTGGAATTCCCATATAACATTTGTCTAGAATAAACACAGATGGAGAATGAATGAAAGGAATGCCGGCAGGCAGAAACTTCCGAGTCCAACATCTCAACTTTCTTAAAAGTTTGGTGGAATGGAACTCAATCTGGGAAATCTAAAAGAACAAAGAGAAAGAGAGGGGAGAAAGAAAAAGCAGAGGGTGATGAGCAAAGAAAGGGCACAACAAGCATAACTTTTAACTCCATCAGGGCCCCAAGAGATACTTGATCGTAAATTCCATGAGATACCATCTTGACTTCCTTTAGAAGTTTTGGTGGAGTAGAGCTTCTCCAAATCTTTTTCTTTTCTTTGTTCTAATGTAAAATAAACACATAAATAAAAAAGGAGGAAAAGGTGAGAAAACAACTTGATGCCTCATCATTCTTGAATATGATGTTATTTGATCTTTGACCTTATAACGAGGATAGTAATTATGATAAGACTCGACTGACGTCAGATGACGTCTCATGCCTCGATCGATGCGATAACACCTGGTCAAACGGATCAGAACGCCGGTCGAGGCGCATTAACGCCTGCTCAGGCTCGGTTCTTCATGCCACGCCAACACCAGTGTCAGACGTTATCAGCCTGCCCCCTGCAAGCGGGCACATTAGGAAATAGTAAGCTTCTCTATAAATACCCGCGCATTCTGAACAGGAGAGAGGAAGAAAAACATACACACAAAAAAGACTTATTCATCTGAAACCCCCTTCACACCATCTGATTTGATCGTTGCAGGGGTTGGGTCGAGCTTCCCGACTCGACCTTTGTGCAGGTGCAAAGCCGAAGGTCCCCGTGGGACGCGCAAGCGAGGAGCTCTTGCCCGGAGGAAGCGACCACCCCATCCCGATCGGACCACCGCACCCGACCACCTCGGCGGGCTCGAGGAACGTCCCAGGGAGATCCCCGTCGTCCGGACCCGAACCGAGCCGCGTCAACCCCGAGACCACGACTCAAGGTTGTTACCCACAACACATTGATTTCCCACATCCTTTCCTATATAAAAATAAAATTTATTATATATTATTTTATATAATTTTTATTTTTTGAAAAATATATATTCATCTTTTTTCTCTCATCTCTTTCCCAATTAACAAACTATGATATCTATTGAATGATCAAAATTTATTATTAAAAAAAGAATATTTCAATGCACACTTGTTAATATTCTCTTCGCAGACTGCTCATCGTTAACGAATCTATCACATCTCCATTGTATACAACCTTAATCCTTCCCTTTTAGGAATCATTTTATGATTTAATGGTTGCAAATCCTCCTTATAAGATCCTGACTTGCACTCGGTGGGTGAGGGGAAAACCCTTTATACATTAGTTTAAAGAAAGGAGAGGGGCATCCATATTGACGTCCGATCCTAATCCTTGGAAACCCTTTCTTCCACAGTCCACTCTCTTCCGTCGTCATCACGTAGTATAGGATTCTTTCTTCTTCCTCTCTGCAACTACGACCTATCGGCGGCAAGCAAGCAAGCAAGTCGTAGGCGGCGCCGCCTGCACTCGGTCGGCCACCCTTTTCAGCGATTTCGGCCGCTCTGTTCCCTCCACCCGTGAGAGTTAATCGAGAGATTATTCTTAGGATCACAAATGTCGCAGTAGAATAGGAAGATCAAATAAATAATGGGCTGGAAAAAAATTCTTAGGATTAATAGAGAGTTAATTAACAATTTAATTGATTTGATGATGATGATGTACTGAGCTCATTTACCAAAGATGAGAGATTAAGATTTTATTCTATATATTTCCAAAATAAGATAGATGTATGCTCCTCCTCCATCTTTTAGATGCGTGTCCAGCTCGATCAATCCGATTAGATTAAATCATATGATTTGATAAGCCTAAATCACTTTGCATTTACAATTAACAAATATAAAGTATATATATTTTTTGTTTCCATGTGCTAATAATAATAATTATAATCCCCACATGTTAATGAGGGATTCCAAGTGTTAATTAAGGAGGTTTAGTAAGGCATGATGTGGGTCGTCTTGGTGTCGTAGCCCACGCTGCAGCTCTCGGCGTCCACCTTGAAGACCCGGAGCAGCTCCCTGGCCATCCTCGCCGCAGCCGGCGAGCACCCGCCCTGCATCACCACCAGTATCTTCGCCGCGCCGCCTCTCGCCACCGCCACCGCCTCCCTCGCCCGCCGGTCCTCCGCCGCCACGCACGCCGCCCACAGCACAGCCACCGCCGCCTCCCTCCCCTCCCGCCCCACCTTCAGCACCCTCTCCATCACCGCCCCCACGCACGCCTCTGCGGCCTCGCATACCGCCGCTCTCCCCTCTGTGCTTCTCGCCGCGGCCTCCATCGCTTTTAGCGCCCGCTCTGCCGTCGTGGCGGGCAGCTCCGCGGCCGTCAGCGCCCTCGCGAGCGCGGGCACAGCCCCGGCACGAGCCATTCCCGCCCGCGCGTGCCTCCCCTTGGCCGCTGCGAGCAGGCACCGCAGCCCCGCGTCTGCGGCCGCCGGGTCCATCGTGTCCGGCGGGTCGATCAAGCGGACGAGCTCCGGGAAAAGATCCGGCTTCTCCACGATCAAGATCCTCCTCTCGCCGTCACAAGAAGGAGACGACAGGATCGACTCGAGAACCGTAGCCGCGTCGATTCGGTATTCTTCCGCCCCGTCGCGGCTCTTGAGGACTTTGAGGAGCGCGGAGACGGACCCATCGAGGTCCGCGAAGAGCGCCGCGATCGCGAGTTCTCTGCGGCTCTCCATTCCCAGGACCAGAGCGAGGACCCTGACGGCCGCTCGCAGGGCTTCTAATCCGGCGTTATCATCGACGACACGGGAGACGAGGGCGGGGGCGAAGTGCACCGAGGAGGCAAGGCGGTCCTTTTCGGAGTCGTCGGTGGCGGGGGAGGAGAAGAAGGCGGAGAGACGGTCGAGGAGAGGGAGGGTGTCGGAGGAAGAGGATCGGAGGTCAAGGAGGAGGTCGTCGGGGGAGGAGGGCGGGGGAGGCGGGGGAAGGAGGTGAGGGGAGGACCAGAGGTGGATGAGGCGGCGGAGGGTGAGGTTGGGGACGAGGTGGACGGGGGAGGGGAGGGGAAGGCGGGTGGTAGGGCAGGTCCGGTGGCCGGAGTCGAGCCACCGCTGGATCGAGTCCCGGTCGTAGGTGACGCCGGTGCACAGACTGACGGGCGACCTCATCACCTCCAGCGATATCGGGCACCGGAAGAAGCTCGGCAATTTCACCTCCAGCCCATCCACTCTCCCTCCCTTCTCTCTCCTCCTCCCCATCTCTCTCTCCTTCCTCTTCTTCCTCCTTCCTCCTTCCTCCTTCCCGTGTCGTCTTTATATCGAAGGGAGATGGCGTCACTGGTCAGCGGTCAAAAGACAAGCAGTCCATTAGAAAACAACGTAGAGACATGGGGATGGAGGACCCACCATTTTTGGGCATCATCCATGTTTCCTTTGGCCTTTAGGGTCGTAGTAATGCAAAGGTGGGAATGGGACGTGGGTGGAGTGCATGAAAGCTGACTGCAGCTGAACTTGTGGGGAACGCTGCATGGCCGAAGTCCAAAACCGGTGTACGTATCGAAAGGTCGTCTACGTATACGTGGATGACATGATTGATCCAGTGAGATGAGATCGTGAAGAATGAGATAGAGAGAGAATAGAAAAAGGCCAAGTCTTCAAAACCAAGTATTATAAGACAAACACCACCGATGGGACGGTGGAGTTGTCTCGGAAGTGTCGGTGTGGGACTCTCATATAAATTATTTTTTTAATTCACCCTATTATAAATATTTACACATCAGATATTATTGTGTATTGGGCTCACTTTAAAATATTTTCCTATAATTTTATGAAGATTCCATCTATGTTTTTATCGTTTGTTCTAATATTTTCTTTCTAGCGATTTATATTCATGATATTTAATTAAATATTATGAAAGAAAAAAAAATCTCATTGAAAAACTAACTGATTGATTGATTGAGGGCTGCCACTTTGGAACCAATAAAGCTCATGCTATCTCACCGTGTCGGTAATTACACAAGATCATCGAAATACCACTAAACCTATCAGCTTTTGCTCGATGATACCACTAAACCTCTTAGCCTCCCCTCAATTGTACCATCAGTCTCTAACATCCATCGACCTTGGCCATGATTTCGGAAGGGGTCAAATACTTAATTATATGGAACATTAATTTTGATGATATGACCCAACTCTTCGGGTACCTAATGTCGATCCCTATTCTCTGTTTGTTTTCGAATAAACTATACTCCCATATATGTCCTTTCCATATGTTGCCAACATGAAAATGCATTAACTAGCTAATGACATAAATAAACCTCAAACGATACGAGAAGCTTAAAGGGGGGAACAAGCAATCACCCTCCATCAACAAATCCGATATAAAAGTCAATCGAATGAGATGGAAAAGAGGGAATAAAAAAAACTATCCTAAGCTCATCTAAATCCTCTTTATTTTCTTTACAGACTTAAGCGTCAGAGGGATCGAGTCGGGAAGTTCCCCGACACTAACCAATTGTGCAGGACTCCGACATGTCTAAGGAGCACCTCAGGGCAATACAAAGCATCACTTGATGAGACCATCTTCCCTCTCTATATGACTTTGAATATCCTTTAATAGTCAAACCGTATCTCAAAAGAATTACAAGTCGATAGACGCAAGCTAGTAAAGCCCGAAGAGTCTATTTTTTATCTTAGTCTTACTCTCGAATTACACTCTAGTCATTCGCCTAAGCCTTGGGGATAGGTCCATGCATTTAGGATTGAACTAGATTATATTGACTCTTTGATCAATTATACGTATGTAATAACACTTAATTACTATATTCAAATATCAAAAACTCACTTCAAGAGAGAGGCAGTGAAGATAATAAACGAAGAACAAAGTTTTCCAAGTTTTTTTAGTAATTAAATAAATACCTATTATTTTTCAATTAATCATGGTTTCCAATATGATCGATTTGATACTAATCATATTATAATTAATGAAAATAAATTCAAATTTATTTATTAAGTTATAATTATAATTTATTTATACTATAACATCCTAATTTTTTACTTGATTTCATATATTCAAGCAAAACTAAAATGTCTATTTTTCAACAAAGAAGATCATTGCTATTTCTTTCACATGTATGACTGATAGATTGCATGTGTTATTCACTTGCGTATACCGTCGTGAATCGTTCCTTAATTCAAGAACTAACAGTATCAGTCAACGATGAAACATACCAAAATCCACAATATCTATGGATGACAAAATTTCTTTTCAACCCATATGATGGAAGAATCCATTTTAATTTGTGATGTATCAACGCTCCTCATATTATTAAAGGTAAAAGGGTTCGAAAACTCAACAGACACATTTTTCAAAAAAAAAATAATTAAATTAACTAATAAAAAAACAATAATTTATCAAAAAAAATTCGGGTTAGAATATTGTCTTCGTCATTTATCTTTTTATCAAATAAAAATAAATAGAGAGAGAGAGAATAAGTTGATGCACCCACGAGAGTGTTATTAAAAAAGTTTGACTTTAATGGATAGAGAGAGGCCAAAGACCAACTTGCTCAACTCTCTCACGGGTTAGGCAAAACACCATTAACTTTTAAGACACCTAAGGCAGAACCTAACCCGACGTCTTCTTCTTCTCCTCCTCCTCCTCCTTATTCTTATTATTCTCATGCTTTGTTGACAACGGAGAAGAACTTTTGGGCATATACGGAAGGATGAAAAGGGAGGAAGAAACAAAGTTCAAGTTAGTCTTGGATTGTTCCGAGTAATAGTTGATGACGACCGGTGTTCTCAGAATTCGAATGGTTGACCCAAGTGTGCTTCACTTTGGCGGTGGAGGGTCAACATTTGCTGCGTGGGGGATGAGGGATGGGTGTTGACTCATCCATCCAGTCTTCGTGGAAATGAAATTATAAGTCTTCGTTCAGCTTAACAAAACCAACCTAACATCCACTATTCCTTCGTAGGATAAGAGATATATTATATGGTATAAATTATATAATTATATATATAATATTCAAAGTTTGCATGAGATGGTGCATAAAGGGTGTGAGACTTTTGTTGTTGTAATGGACAAAGAAGAATTTATATTTTATATTTTATTTTTTGATGGGCATAAACAAGGGGTTTGGAACTTTTGATATGGTTAGTTGATCTTGGAGAATTTATAATTTATTCTTATATAGTAAAAAAAATTCGATGGATATAGATAAGGAGTGGATTATTCTGTGTGTCAATATCTTCTCCCCTTTGTAACTTTTTATCATATTAGAATTTATATCTAGCTAATAATTAAAATACTTTTAACTGAGTGTGTACAAGAGGTTTCAGTCTTGTATTCGAATTAATTAAGAGAACTTATAATTAATTCTTACATGGTGAAATTTGATTACTTCTTCGACATAAAGAGTGTTTGATATTTTGAGTGTGTGTAATTATTCTCTTGGTGTGGAGATCATCTCCCCCTTATAATCTTATTACCCTAGAATTCAAATCTAGCTAACTACTTAGATACTCGTATCCAAACTAGAATCTAAGCTCAACTTGTAAGTATTTTATTCTAAATTAAGTAGGTCAGGTCAAGTAGATGCATTCAACCATTTAACACTAGGACGCTCATATTTCTATCTTATCCAAGTCGAAACCTCATCCTGTATCACCACCAGAGTTTTCAGATTCAAATTAAGTACATTGCGATTTGAACTCGTCTCACGTCCGATTCAAGAGTTCTTATGCTCAGTAAAGTGGTTCAAAACCCCATATGCAACTCTTTCACATAAACTCCCAAGAGTATGTGTATAACATGCCAACGAGCCATTTGCTGTACCTGTTGCAGATGTTATAGGGTTTTTCACAATGGAAAATGCCATAAAATGATCTCTTCTATCAACAATGGAGGCCCATGATGAAGTCTATCTCAGGCTTAAGAGGCGTGTCCATCTGAAGCTGCAGTTCATTGTGAACTGTAGGTCGCATCCCAACACCTATGGAAATAATGTTTTGTATCCTTTGCTTTGCGTCTCTCTAACATCCAAGGAAGACTGTGACCATAAACTAATCTAAGTGGGTTGTGTGTGTGTGTGTGTGCACGCATTAAGCTTAATATGTGATAATTGTATATGGCCTATATCTTATCCTTCCAAATAATACCAAAATTTTTATCTATCTTGCAATAATAATTTTTTTTCCTAATCATGTTGCCCTCAAATCTGATATGCATAGATCGACATATTAACGTTCAATATGGGTAGATATATCGGTATCCGTATAGTATCCAAACGGGCATTAACATTGACATCCACATTAAATTTAATCTATCTTCGTGTCAGCAACCATCATGAGGGATCACGGTATTGTAATTTCGAATCACACAGCTGTGGTTCATTCGTGGAACTGTTGAATGAATCGCTTTACAGTTAGACTATTACTCTATGAATAAGATTCTCCGAAGTACAAAGTATTTTTTGGATTGAGATTAACTTGAGATTGCTTCTAATCAAGAATGAGAAAAGAAATTGTGTCATCTAACTATCAAAAAATAATTGAGAAAAAATTTAAATAAAAATTTCAACCAATTAAGGGTGCCACATGACATGTTGCATGTTAACCATACTGCTGGGGTGATCGAGGGAAAGAGTTAAAAAAATAATCTAGAATATTTTGAAAATAGCATATTAAAAGGCTTTATAATTTGATATTATTGGGATTCATAAGTGATAGGGGAAGAAGTCATTGATGTCATAGTTGGCTTAATATGATTCGACTCGTGTGCGCATGGTTATTCGAGGTATCTCTGAGATGAAACATCGAGCTACTGAGGTACAACCTACTCAAAGACCAAAATCGAAAAAGGTTTCACAATTCAACACGTTTGGAGGCGAGTATTCAAAAAGGTCTCCTCTTTCAATGTGATGAAAATGAGAATTTATACTTAATCATAAAAGTAAAAAAATATTCTATGTAGAAGAAGTCTATAACCACCACCAATAACCTTCCCTTGCCCTCTTGTGCACGTGGATGACATAAGGGGGCGAGGGCACAATCTATAACTATCTACCCTAGTCTCTTACCTATGTGGACAAATGGGTGGAAGGTGGTCTGGGTTCGAAGTGCAACGTCTTGTTCATCCAATACGTCAAGCTTATACCTCTTTCTACTGCTAAATTAACATGACCCACGATCTCTCTAATTAAATGGAACCTTCTTAGAATATACTTCGACTTTTGATAAGACCTAAATTCATTCGCTTGAACAATCATCTCATTGTTGTTGCAATATAAAGGAATTGGCTTCTCGTTACCCGACACGACTCCTACATCCTTGATGAACTTCTTCATCTAGATTTCCTACTTTGCTACTTTTACCGCAACAATATACTTGCCTATGTGGTCGAGTCAGCAGTAGTATATTCCTTGGAACTCTTCCAGCATATTGCTCATCCATTCAAGGTAAATACATACCCTAAGCTGTAATTACTATCATCGACATTAAACTCGAAACTCGAATTCGTATAGCCATTAAATTCGAGGTTACTTCTTCCATATATTAGTAAAAGATCCTTAATCATTATCTAGTAGTGAAGGACAATGATTGAAATATTATACCATACCGGAGTTTCGACATTCGTTCGGTATGATATACATATATATATATATATATATATATATATATATATATATATATATATATATGTATATATATATATATATGTATATATATATATATGTATATATATATACATATATATATATATATATATATATATATATATATATATAGATATATATATATATATATATACATATATATATATATACATATGTATATGTATAAATATGTATATGTATATGTATATATATATATATATATACATATATATATATATATATATATATACATATATATATATATATATATACATACATATATATATATATATATATATATATATATATACATATGTATATGTATATGTATATATATATTTCGACGACGTCATCGAGTTTGTGTTTCTTCTCAAGGAATACGAACTTTATCATGCTCCCACTGTCTCTATCAAGATTGTGTTTTTCTCAAGGAACATCGTTCTCTTGATTATAAAGATATTTTGGTTCTCGGGATGATAGAAATAATACCCATAAGTTTTTTTGAAGTATCATACGAACTTGCATCGTTCTATCCTAAATTCTAACTTATCGGGGTTGTATCTCTTAACGTGGGCAAGACAACCTCAAATCTTAACAACCTTAAGATTGAGTTTCTTCCATTTCCTTAGAGAGCTAGTCCATAATCATCTGCCTTAGACTCTTGCTCACGTGAGCAAATGAGTGCAGGGTGGCCTCCGTCTTGTCCTTCCACTCTAATACTATGTGACGGTCATGTGTCGGATGAAGATCGACTAATATTAAATTTCCTATTAATAAATATTTTTTATAATCTAATAAGTTACTTTAAATTTTGAAAAGGTTTATAATCATTCCCTAAATGCCTTATATATTTTAATATCATGATATATAATATGAAAAAAAAAACTTAAAGTACTACTGACTATACTCAAATTTAGAGACTCGAGAGTGAAAAATATTTTTTTTTGATATTATTTGAGGGTATACAAGAGACTTTCAGATTTTTAGTTTGGTGTAATTAATATATATATATATATATATATATATATATATATATATATATATTTATGTTTTTGGTACCCATTCTCTGAATTATTACTATTAAGCATCAAAATCTTTACCCCTTTGAGTTATATATATCGTTGCAAATGGTTTATTTTTTTTCTATATTTTATAAATTTCTATGATAAGTACGTAATCCATCGAAATACTATCATCAATACAAATGTTTTTGTCATGATGTCAATTGAATATCGCTAATAATAAAAAAATATTAAGGGGGAAAAGAAGACATTGATCGATTATTACACTCCTTGTTGTCTCATCATCGATCATCGTCGCATTCACCCACCATCATACGGCAAATTTGACCATTCGAGTGGTCTATTGACTGGCAACGTGGCGTCTCTTCATCCCTCAAATCTCATCCGTCGCCGTCGAGATCGATAACTAAGGATGTCAAGATCAAATCTGACCCGTCCACAAGGCAAAGTGCTTAACAGTATCATTGATTACATGTGGCCTAATGGATCTTTGGGCTATCCTTTAGCCAAATGACCCTACGTTCAAATCAACTGAATGTGGATTGATGCGTCGAATCGATGTGCCCGAATCCCACGTCATACCACCACACTAGTCAACACCTCTTATTTCCACGATATTTACGTTACTACCCGTGCGTACGTTCTCCCGGCGTCGCTGTCTCCCCTGCCGCTCTCATGGCGAGGAGAACCCGCGCAAGCAAGCCATTGCCTTCTGCCCACATCACGTCGCATCACCAGTGTCACGGATCCAAAGCTCCCTTCTCGCTACCCATGTGTTCTCTCTCCTCCACATGCGCTGCCTACACCGTAACCTTGGCCTACAAATTACGACCCCTTCGCCTCCTCCTCCCTCTCCTCCTCTCTCGCCTTCTTCCGCACCCTCTTGTTTAGGCCGTCAGGTGGTGGCTCTACGGCAATGCTTTCATCGAACGATAACGTGCTCTCTTACGCCCCGCCAGTGGTGGCGGACCGGCGGTGGAAGCCCATCGTCGAGCTCGCGCCGAACTGCCCCCGCTGCCACTCCTCCAACACCAAGTTCTGCTACTACAACAACTACAGCCTCAGCCAGCCGCGCTACTTCTGCAAGGGCTGCCGGCGGTACTGGACCAAGGGCGGATCGCTCCGCAACGTGCCGGTGGGCGGCGGCTGCCGTAAGAGCCGCCGGGCCAAGTCAACGAAGCCGTCCACCGTCTCTCCGGTGGCCGGCAGCATCACAAACTCCTCACCCCCCCTCCTCCCTGGTCCGATCCGCCCCGACCTCATGCTGAACGAGATGGTGAGTGACTCATGCATGACTCGGGCGGCGACGATTGACGACTCGACCGCCCCCGCCGACGGATCCGCCATCGATCTCCAGGCCTTATACGCCAGGTACTCGAATCAGCGTCCGCAGACGGAGATAGGCCCGGCCACGGCGGAAACACAGCTCGCGGAAGGTGATCATGAGCCGGTGGGCTCAGTTGGAACGTCGAGCGAGTCGAGTTCATGCAACCAGGTGTTCTCCCAGCCGATGGAAGAAGAAGAAGAAGAAGCCATAGCGCTACTGAGGCAGGTGGATCTGCCATACAACATCGAACACTCTCGTCTGCCTTTGGATCTAACCGGTCCTGTAGAGTGGCCAATGCAACCTGTGACCAACTACGTATCCCTGGATTGTCCGAGTGGTTCAGGTCTGATCTATGAAGAGTTTGAATCATTCGCAGTAGGTGGCATGCACCATCAACAGAGCCCGCTTAACGATGACTGGAGCTTACTGGACTACTCGAGTTTGGATGCCTTCGACAGATGCTGATACCCAGTCCTTGTTCTTTCGTCTTCTTCTTCAACCTCTCTCTCTCTCTCTCTCTCTCTTTATATATATATATATATATTACAGAGATCTCCATATCTAAACTCCATAACATGTAAAGGGTATAGAGTATGTACACTGATCTCTTCAACGAAATTGTCAAGGCACTGGATCACTCACAGGTTTGATGATGGTGAAGTGCAACGAACTTGGTGACACGCAGCGTTGGTTCTCGATAAAACTGACATGGTGTGGACCCCCATGAGTAAATGCTCTGCATCATTCATGACTCACCATGGATTGTGACTTCCACAGCATGAAATACCCCTCTCCCTCTCTCACTCTGTCTATCTATCTCCCACATACACAAACACAGCAGAGAGAGAAAGAGAGGTCTGGAAACAAAATTCTTGGAATCAGATCACCGATTAAGTTACATTCTTCTATTCCAGGAGTTGGAAACAAGTCATGAACCTCATGGCTTACGTAGAGAGATGTACCACGTCTTGTGAGAGTCTATAACGTTGAAACTTATGGCAAGAGAAGACATGCATTCCACCTGGTGATCTGCTCCCAATCACATAATTACTTACACAATACAATAGCAAGGCCAGATCAGATCTGATGCATCGAACTCAAGTCGATGAGAAATCGTAATGAGTTGAATGCTATGCTCCCCATCGAGGACTTTCTTGTTCTTTGGGGTAGAGAGATGAACGGCCTGGGGGGTTTTGGAATGAGCACAGCAGCACATGCTGCGTGATCGAGGGAGAGAGAGAGAGAGAGAGAGAGAGAGAGAGAGTGAGGGGCTCAGGATCCAAGGCAAGAAAGGATGGCTAGGGAGTCAAAACGCCGAGATTGACGGCAGCAACGCGTCAAGCCATCGTTAACTCCTCCGGAGAAGGAAACAGAATGAGTACGAAGGAGGAATTAATGGCTTAGTTAAGTGTCGCCGTTGGTCCTCGAACGGGGTGAGCTCTGCTCATTCCCACGTACCCACTCGCGCGTGCACTTCACCAGATTCATCCAAGTGAAGCCACGTGTGTTGCGGAGGTGCGCGTTCTTTGTACACAGTAATGGTTTCTTTTACTTGGTCAAAGTTGTAATGTATGTGTGTGAATGGTGGGGGCCAAGCGTTACGGTCGATGACTTGGACCTGTCAATTAAGTTGACTTGAGATGCAATCTACTCACAGACGTATAAATACTGCGATATGAGGCAGCATGCTCCGGTAAATGCCTAACCACTTGTGTGATTAATGAATGATTGAACGTATCATATCTGCTGCATCCATTAAACATTAAAGATGTAATGTTGACATGTCCGTAGGATGTCCCCCCAATATTATATATCTGATACCTGTGATGACTCGTTAAAAACCATATGATCCTTTTGAATGAATCATATTATAAAATAATAAATAAATACATTTATTCACATATAATTATGAATTATTTAATATCCGTTTTATGAGAAATCTTGAATCCTTTTAAGTTGGTACCCAATTTTTATTATTTTTTTATCGAAAGAAGAAATAGATGGTGTCAATTGAAATCAGATCGATCGGGACAAGTGAGAGGAAATAGGATCTCGACTCATTCCGAAACAACAGCCGACTCTACCAACCAAAAACTAACTTAACATTATCATAATATTATTTATATTATACATTAGAAAATATTATCAAATGGAGCCTTGTGCCAGCTTAGTCACGATAACGATCTGACCATAAGCTGCAAGCTAACACGATATATTAATTATATGTTCGTATTATTTGTTATACTACGGGGTTGGGTTAGACTGTATAGCAACGATCGCGTGTGTTGGGCCGGGCCGGCCCAAGCACGAACGTAACTTATCTACCCAGGCCATGCACGACTACGGAAATAACACCAATCCTCCTCGATCACATCATGTTGATGCACGTATCTCGAGAAAGGAAATGCCCCAAGGGATGAAGTCTTGTAGCGGCTCCGTTCTCATTTACATGATGTTGACAATGATAATGATAGAATCCCATTGTATTCTTGTCCATGTGCTTCGCTTAGCTTCTTCGCCACCCTCCTCTTCCGATTAGGCGTCGTTGACTTGGTCGGACGTAGACGAACCCCCGCCACAATAAATCCTCGCGTGACAAGGCAGTGGTTTGTAATATAAAAATTTGAGTATTTTATTAGAATAATTTTTTACTATTGGTTTTTTTTATCGTATGGCACCTTTAGGCTACTATTTTTTCACTTGAATGAAAATACCTTCAGACTTTTATTTAATTGAGACTTGATCATACATCCTATTAAAAAATCTTAATTTTGATATTAATAAATCATAATTTTTTTAAAAAAATATACTAATTATTTTAGAATTAGAATCATGTTCTAGTGATTTATGATATTTTAAGTTGATTTATGAAAGTTGACTAAATTTCACTTGAAATTAAACTAATTTTCACTCGACATGAAACTTATTTAAAAATATTTAATTTTGATAATTAATAATTTATAAAAAAAATAAAAAGTGATACTAATCATCTTAAAATCATGTCATAGTGATTCGGTAGAAATTTGAATTGGTTTAATGGAAGTTGACCAATTAACACTCGAAATTGAACTGTTATGCTTGATCACAAAATATATTTTAAAAAAAAATATAATTATGATGATCAGTGATCATAAAATCTTAAAAAAATAAAAAAAATTGGTATTAATCACCTTGGAACTATGTCCTAGTTGGTTTTGTAGAAGTTTTGGTTGGTTTATTAGAATTTGATAATGTTACATTCGATCATAGCATTGATTCAAAAAAACCTTAAATTTTGATAATTAATCATCATAAATTATTTTTAAGAATAATATTAATCATCTAAGAATCAAATTCTGATTATTTTATAAAAAATTGGATTGATTTAGTAAAAATTAAACCAATTACCTTTGAAATTAATCTAAATTATATTCGAATTATACTCAATCATAAAACTCATGTTGGGTTTGGTTCATAGACTTTATTTTTTTTATCATTTATATAAAAATGTCCTCAATAAAAAATGAATATGATGGAGCCATATGGTAATAAACAGCCAATAATGAGATTTTTCCCAATAAAATAATTAATCAATTAAACAATTTTTAATTAAATAATTAATCAATTAAACAATTTTTTAATTAAATAATTAATCAATTATCCCATCCTTTTTAGCCCGAGTGCCGAGACTTCGATTCTTAGAACCAATGTGATGAGGTCAAAGAGCTCACGCTCTTCATGACGATGCTCACATCTAAAGCAGAAACCAACCTGTGAAAGCACGGCATGGTCAACGTTGCGACAATTCCCATGACACACAGCTAGCTATCGCCATTGGTCAACTCTCCATCACCGATCTCCCTCCTTCCAAGAAAGAAGGAAAGTATTCAAACCCTCATCGAACAGCTAACGCACAAATCTCACCTTTCTTAAACATACTCTTCATCTTGTTGGCGTTGACTTCCTCGTGGAAGATCTATATAAGGTCAAACTCATTTGTCAACTCCCAACATCATCTCCTCTTCTTTCCCTCCTCCTCATATTCTTGTTTCCGATGGAGCCGTCGGAGATCCCTTCCTACTTCCTCTGCCCCATCTCTCTCGAGATCATGAGAGACCCGGTGACTCTGCCCACCGGCATCACCTTCGACCGCGACAGCATCGAGCGGTGGATCCTGGACGCCAAGCACAGCACATGTCCGGTCACGAGACGGCCTCTGCCGGACTGCGAGCTCACCCCCAACCACACTCTCCGCCGGTTGATCCAGGCGTGGTGCGCCCTCCACTCCCCCAGCGGTGTCGAGATGTTCCCGACTCCGAGGACCCCCGTCGGCAAGCGGCAGATCGCCGAACTGCTTGAAGCCTCCATGGCGCCCCAAAGCCGACTCACCTCCCTGCGAAAGCTGAAGGCCGTCGTCTCCGAGAGCCACAGGAACAAGCGGTACGTCGAGACCACTCCTGGCGTAATCGACTTCGCAGCCTTTGTCATAGTGAACTACGCATCGAACTCAGTCGAAGACGAAGAAGAAACCAGAGCTTGTGACGAAGCACTCATTATACTTCAGACTCTTGAGATCTCCCAAGAAGGACTGCTCGATCTTTTGGCGAAGAACGCCAACATAATCGAGTCGTTGACGACGATTCTGCGACGATCGAACGGTCAATCACGAAGCTACGCGACTCTGCTTCTGATATCTTTACTCGGAGTGTTCTCCCCGGCACGATCGATCGGCCTCCACGCAGAGCTATTCCAGGAGATGGTGAACGTGTTACGTGACCGGATCTCGCACCAGGCCACCAAGGCGGCGTTGCATGCGCTCGTCCGGCTATGCCCATGGGGAACCAACCGAACCAAGGCCGTGGAAGCCGGCGCCGTCCATGTTCTGGTCGAGCTCCTCCTCGAAGATACCGAGAGGAGAGTCACCGAGCTGGTGCTCGTGGCGCTGGACCGGCTCTGCGGGTGCGCGGAGGGGCGGACGGAGCTGGTCCGCCATAGGGCGGCCATCCCTGCGGTGTCCAAGAAGATCCTGCAGGTGTCGCAGCTGGCGAGCGAGAAGGCGGTGAGGATATTGCACACGGTGGCGCGGCACTCGCCGGCGGCGGAGTTGCTGGAGGAGATGCTGCAGCTGGGGGTGGTGACCAAGCTCTGCCTGGTACTACGAGTTGGCTGTGGGGGGAAGACGGAGGAGAAGGCCAGGCAGATCCTAAGGTTGCATTCAAGGGTGTGGATGCACTCTCTATGTTTACATCCTCATCTCAGGCTCTCTTACCCAACTCTTTAAAGTCGTGTGCAATTGTTTATTCCTTGCATAAATGTGAAATTAGTGACCAAATTGATGTGTGTGTGTGTGTATATATATATATATATATATATCCAAGTTTAATTAAGGTGTATTTAATGAAATTAGATTGGGCCAATGACTGGTTTCACAATGGGCCGAGCTTTAGACTGCAAAGTCCTTTGGACAACCAATGTGTTAGTGATCGGAATTTATGGCTCTCTCTCTTTAGCTAATGAAGTTTCGTGTTTGTTCAATTGTTTGTTCCATGTGTCTTCCATGACGACGATAGTTATTTGCCTTGCCAATTCTTATCGGCCCATACGAGTGCTAACACATGTTAACAGAGCATTTAACGACTTTAGTTAATATATAACGATTGATTTAGCGGTGGTTGATTCCATAAACATCCACCAAAAGCATAAAGATAATAATATAGAGAGGCTTCATTGCATAGTCGAGTTGGTCAAACTATTATCATCCATCACGAAGTGCACTAATTTTGTCTAAGCCATATGGCATCCTTTATAGGTTAAACTCTCGTAAATGCAAACTATTATGGTCATCATCTCTCGCTGATACATAATGTAGAGTTTTAAAGAGAGGATGAACGCAGATGTGTAAGAAATCTTTACATTCACTCTCATGTTCTTAACATTCTTGTATGGATTGGAATTTTGTTATATTTTTCATGATGTTGAGAAATGGAGTGCAACTTCGGTGGTATTAGAATCCCAAGGAGGTCATCGCACATCCTTTTGCTCTCCCGCTCTCAATACTGCTTCGAGAAAGCGTTCAAGCAATCACCAAAAGCTCTCCATCACTCCCTCTCTCTTTGATCCTCTTTTTGACCACTCTTTCTCCTGTGAGATCACCGAAGGTGGAGGTGCTCAACTCAAAGGAAGAGTGAGTAACCAGTCTTTTCTCGGACAAGGGATGGAGTATAAAGGAAGATGGAACACCTTGGATCCCCAAGCAATCACCTTTGAAATCATGGCTGCAAACATCTCGACATCATGATTCCAACCATTGGGAGAAAGATGGGCTCGATGGAGCCTCGCCCTTACTTCCATGCACAAAAGACTCGCACTCCTTTTGTGGCCCTCGGCGATATGGTTTCCTTTCCTCAAAGCGCTGCAGAGGATTTTGAGGCGTGGAAACTTTGTCTCCATGCCTGTAAACCCTTTTGCAGATGCCAATGGACTCTCCTTTTGGTGTGTGTGTGTGTATGTGGGAGGGGTGTTGAGCTCCAAGGTCCGGTTAATGGCGGATGTTCTTCCTGTAGAACCACTTGCATGTCTTCATCTCAGTATATGACACTGGTTTCAGGGCATATGTTGTTACGTGCATTCTAAGGGAAGTATAAATGATCATATAGCCTGGCAACTCAACAAAAGGTTATTCTTCTTCTTTTGGTGATGCTTCAGTCCGGTTCCTATTTGACACAGGAATATATATATATATATATATATATATATATATATATATATATATATATATATATATATATATATATATATATATATATATTGAAATTAATAATGATACGTTTATGAGGAATACTATATACCATCATTGGAAAGCATAATGAGCCAGAAATCCGAATTATTTTAGAGTGAAATTTTCTAGAGAAAAGTTATGTTCCTCTTTCACTACAAAGGTTACGATGACTACTGTTTTACTTTTGAAAGTTTGTAAAATAATTATTATTTATTTTATGAGTTCTTAATTAATGTTTTGTTTATTTTTGATCTTAAAAATAATTAAGAATTAATCATTCATACTTGAAGGCTCATTCTATGTGTGAGTTCCAAAGTCATTATATTCCTAATTAGATGATGAGCTTATCTATCTTCGTTAAACTCTTTTTTCCACTCCACTTGTCATGACTATTCTGTATAGCTTAGTTCATCTTCTCATGTCTTCCGACAGCATCAAGCCTTTGGTAGTGACAGACATAATGGATTGTTTTTAATGCTTTTCTTGTTCTCCAGCTATCAAAGCTTCACTAATTATCGCACAGTGCAGAGTTGCTGAATCCACCCAGTAGAACCGCAAACAAGAAAAGAACACAAGCTGCAACATGGATAAAGAGCTTAGTAGTCAGCAAGCAAGGCATTGGAGACAGCAGTCAAAAAGGTTGATGAGAAGAGAGAGTTAAAAGCAACACCCCACTTTGTATCTGACTTTTTACCCTCTTCCTCCTCCACCTGCTGCTGCTGCTGCTGCTGCTTTTTACACAGTCCAAGGATCCACTGTAACATATATTGTTAAGTTCCATCCCCATATCTCCCCCTCCATCTTTTGAGACTGATCTCTGGATTCTCCCAATCAATCCATTTCATGAAAGCCAACTGCAACCCCCTAAACTCCCCCTACTCATTTGGTGAGCTGCCCATGCAGTGGAGATTTATGTTAACAGGATTCCAAATCACCAACTTTGAGGTCCAAAGACAAGATGCTCTCTTCGATTGCGTTAGTCTTTTCACCTTCACTAGTTTCCAAAGATGAGAATGTTGGGTCATGTACCCTAAAGTGGGGAAAAAAGTGATTCCCTTTCATCATTATGCACGAAAGTAGATTTGTGCTTTTGCCTTTCATATTAACATATCCTTTGTAAAGCTCTCCTGTTATGCATAAGGCCTGCTTTGGTACTTCTCACCTCTCTTCTCATGGCTGTCCTCCTACACCTCGTGGCCAAATGTGTGATACTAATATTGACACTCATATGCCTGTGTTTGTACTTTCTTCATTATCTTCTCTCTCTGCATCATTGCTGTTTAAACAATATGATACAATATCCTATCACACTAACGTTTAGATGCATGCATTTCTGAAGCGATTACGAGTCGAAATGTAGATGTTTTACTTCTATGCGTTCAAATCAAGCTACACCATACAAAAGAGACGGATGTTTCCTCACCCACACACACGAAATGCCCACTGCATGGCATCAAATGCTTTGTGGCAGCTTCAAGAGGAATGTTCTGTCAACTATTTCGGAAAGCCTCACACCATCGGATGACCAATCCTCCGTGTCATCAGTGGCAGAAAGATTCAAATCTAGAACAAAGGATTCTGTGTGCTTCGAATCCTCTCCTTCCTCTACAAGCTCATCCAATCTTGGCTTAGCTGTAGGAGAGCATGCACTCGATCTTGAGCCATGGCTTTCGCTGGTGAAGATGATGATGGCATCGCTTACACTGACCTCCTCCTCCGAGCTGCAGCTCAGAATTCTCCCTCGTCGTATCGCGTTTTTAATCCCTTCTCGTGAGTGCTCGTCTGCTTGCTCCACGTCTTCCATTAGGATAACTCTGTGAGGATTGTCTCTGACTGCTTCTCCAAACCTCTCGAAATAGCTACGGGTTGCTTCTGAATCAGATCTTGATGAGAGAGTGCACGGACCGATCGAAATGAAGTCAGTAAACGAGCCAAAAACTAGTCTGCCGACCTCCATTGCGATCTTTACTTTGCCTTCGAAGTCGCTACCTTGGAAGAACAGCCATGTCTCTTGCTTGGTCCCCTGTGATTGCAGTCTCTCCTTCCTCCTCAGCATCCCCGATCGGCATTGCAGAATAGTGCTTGCTATGTCAGAGATGATGTCCTTCTGCCATGGCACCTGCTCCTCCAATGCACTGCACAGTGTCTTTAGATTCTCAGCATTCAGCTCCTTGAACCTCGAGGTATATTCCACTTCCATGGAATCAATGGTAGGGTAGTGTTTGCCACTAGTGGATGGCAGCAGTTGCTCCTCATCATCTTTATGGGCGTTTCCAGGTAACCAAAAGTGGAATTCTGAGGAGGAGTCCTTGTTGTTCCCTGTGACTGGCCAATCTTGAGGAGTATGGTGCAAGGAAGAAGACGGAGAACTCCATGACAAGAACTGTGCTTTCCTGGGGTGGTGACAATGGAGCTTCTGCACTGAGTTGCACATGGTGTTCCACTTCTTGGATAGGCCATAAAGCTGGAGAGAGTCCTGCATAAACAAAGCTATGGTCATGTTTTCTAACGGATGCCATCAACAGTGAATGCAAGATAGGAATGCATACCGGGCTATCACTTGATGTGCTTCCTCTCTCTTCAAACCGTCGAAGCCATGAAGGCAGACTTGAGGCCATCGTACCATGTCCACCGCTGACAAGGTCTTTTGGTCCTTGAAATGTGCTGCAGCAATCAGCACAATTACCAGCATTCTTTTTCCTGCTTCGATCTTCTTCTAATTGCCAACAAGGTCCCACTCCAAGTTCCTTGCTCCTCGATTGCCTTTCTACACCACTGAAAGATCAAATGGTGACCTCTTTGAGAGATCAAAACCAACTACAAAGTGCTTGCTTATCTAATTTGCAGATCTGATAAGCCAACAATAAATCAAATAACAACACAAACATTGATATCGTTCCATCACAGTTTTACCTGTCGAAGCTGAGGCTTAACTCCAAGCTTCCACCACCAGGAACAAACAAAGGCTGGACATCCCAAAGAGTTCCCAAAGAAGGAAGCCCAGAGATGCAAGCCATGTAAGTCTGGTATGTGGCAATCCCCAAAAGCCATGTTCTCCCACCACCACACTCCCCCTCGACGCCATTGGAGGCCAACCTGCCAAGCTCCATGATCGCATGCTCCAAGGGGCAGTACGGGTTTCCTTCCTTCTCCCCACGACTAATCTTAAAGTCGGTTGTGCACTTCAAATCTCCCAAGTAAAGAACAGTGCTTCTTCCCTTCACGAGGCGCCTCAGTTCTCTAATTCTCTCCTCGACCTCTTCCCTTGATAACTGCCCATAGGAAGTCAGCGAGAGGTTTCTGAAGTGGAGAGCCCTCAAAGCCTCAGGCACGTCCCCGTTCTCAACTCTTTCCATTATCCTTCTGACGACAGACTCACAGGTGGCCTTGCACTCCCCTACGATCACAACACTCTTCTTCCTCCCTCTCACCAAGGACTCCATGACACTGTCGACTTCCTCGTTCCTCACTTCATCGGAAGACCTTGATTTCTTTGCTAATGGTGAGAGAGCGTAGTCGTTGCCGGGGGGTTTGTAAGGCCCAGAACTTGGGACACTATTCTCTACAGATATAGCTTGCTCCACGTTGCTCTTCACTTGGGTACTTGAGAAGCCAGCCTCCCTCATGACTCTGCTGACGCTGGGGTCGTCTAAGATGGAGATGATGAGCTGCTGCAGCTCTATCTTGACGACGAGCAGCGGCTGTTGCTGGATCTCGACGGATCCCCGGCGCTGGTGGGCCTGAGCTCTCTTGAAAGCAGCCACCAGGGCATTGGACAGGGCAGGATGGTGGTGGTGGTGGTGTGGGTAGGAGCTTAGAATCGAGCCTGAGGAGGAGGAGGTGGGGAGACGGTTGAGCGCGACGTTGAAGCAGAGCTCGAGGGCTTTGCAGCGGAGAGGATGGGAGTGGGACTGGAGGCAGGCCACTCGCAGGAGGCCGGTGGAGGAAGAGAGCATGATGTTAGCCACATGCAGCGGCGTCACCTGCGCATGCCCTCGCTGCTGCGCCAGGCTTACTGCTTGCATCACCACTGTTGCTGCTTCTGGTGTCAGTGCTTGTTGCACTGTACAACCTCCTCTCATCTTCTAATACCTTCTTCTTCTTCTTCTTGAGAACTCTAAGGAGGAAGGAAAGGGAAGAGATGTGATACTTGATGGATTTTGGAGCGAAAGGGAGTAAGGAGCATTGGGTTGATCTCCTTTTGTAGGTAGGCTGAGTCCTTGTGGCTGAGAGTGTAGATCAGCTGTAGAGAGCTGCATGGCTGTTGCTACCTGCTTTGCGCTCGCTTCTTTTCTCTCTCTCTCTCTCTCTCTCTCTTTTGTTTTAGGAGATTTGAGTTGCTTGCTTTTTGGTTGGAGCAACGTGAGAATTTATCATGAGGTAGTGTACAACTATTCTTTTCTTGCAAGGGAGGCTAAATCAAGTCCCAACCTTGATCCTGTGGTGGAAAGTGGAACAGATGTACTAAACAAGCAGCATCAAGGACTTCTCTCTCGCTCTCTCTCTGCAACAATGTTCTGTGCTACCCTAAATATATGATCCAAGTATTAGCAAGTGTATATAGTTTGAGTCATGCTAATGTACAACTCAAAAGGGCCACAAAGTTTCATCAGAACACCGAGGATGAAAGCTTCTAAAAGATGTGATACAACAAAGGAACCGAGTAGAGTATGTGAGCATCATCAAACACCGGATTAGGCCTCTCAAGTACCACACACATATATATATATAGGGCCTAATAACCTCAGCACACATTTCTTGCAAAAGCTGGTGGGTCTAATCTGAGGCACTGTTCAAGATTGATTCATTCTTCTGAAGCTATAAAAGACTGAAGGAATAAAGTGTGTCACACACTGTCATATGACATCTTTCTTCCTTCCATCTCTTGACTGGATGCAATTGTGTTTTTATAAAGGTTGATGCTTTTGAACACCCATTACAATAAGTCCCAAAGTGATGGCTCAATTTGAGTTAACTTCCTAGGTAGTTGGGTAGCACAGTCATGCACAAAGATTAATGAGATTGAGACCCTCACTCTCTTCTTTTGATAGCAACCTCATTGTGATGGAGTATTTAATGTGATTCATTCACAACAGATGCTTATCACAACAGTGGCATATCACTAGAGATACTGTCAGTTCCCAGATTTGGTTCACAGGCACAATTGAATCCTGCTCCTGCTTCCTATGGAGAACCATATTAGTAACACCCCTGAGATCAAGGCACAATTGAATCGACAGGGAAAGGGTGCACCACTAATATCATTGAATTTTTTTTTTCCTAAAAAGAAAAAAAAATTATTTACTCAATTCATTACAAGTATAGAAAAGAGGATAGAAGCTTACATAAGTCAGAATGGAAGTTTTCTTTCCATAGAAAGGTGGACTTTGAAGTCTTAGCAAAAAAACCTATTTACTTTCCTATAAGTATGGCTAAAAATGAATTTACCAAAGAGATAAGTGTAAGATCTTTGTATGTCTCTAATGCAATTAATCATCTACTTGGATATGAGTAAATCCAGCATGCTTTCTGATCCTTTATCAGCAGAAATAGCAGTTTATGATAGAGCTTGGACATTAATACCATGAATGAAGATGGTGAATTAAAAAGCCACTTTGATGCTGGCAATGATATTTATATCTTTATCAGCATCAAAGTTATTCTTTTAAATTGTTGTTCTGCATTTTATTTCCAACAATGGTAGCTTTATTCTTTCTTCTCCTACAAAAAGTACTCAAAGAATGAAAGTAACAGTTATGAACAAACTTAAAAGCAATAAATCTCCTTTCTCCCATTTCTATCAATCATTAGATTGAAGGAACCTTTTTTGGTTGCTTGTCATTGAAATTTCTGCAGCTATGCATCTACAGCAAATAAGCTAAGAAAGAAAGAAGACAGCAAGATGCAGATGCCCTAATCAGGAAAAGGATGTGTATTGTACTGCAGATTACCAGAAATCCACAAGAACAATATTAACTTTATAGCCTGCCTAAGGATGAAGGATTGTAATTATGGTTAGATCTGAGACATGTTATATATCTTTGAGAGTACCTTTTTTTTTTTTTTCAAAGAATTTAAGTCGAGATTCAGGTAAAATCTTTTTGTCAAAGTCTTTACTAGCTAAATTAATTAACATCTTTCTCCAAAGGCATTTCACAAACACATGGTAACAATAAGATTATCTAATAAAATTACCCAGTTTTTATAATTTTTTTATGGATGAAAGGTAAATCTTCTCATGCTTAGCATGCTCGAATCACAAAAAGGAGAGTATTCTAAATAGTATGCCCGAGTTGCAAAACTTATGCTAGGTTGTATCCAATCTTCTAACACTTAAGTTTTGTGAAGATTAGAATATATAATTATTTAGTAAAAAGAATTAAAAAGCACTATTCATTTATAAGAAAATATATTTCGATCGTGATGCTGAGTAATCATCAATGTAGTACTGATATGATATAGATATGAAAGTCGATTTACTATTGACGCGAGTGTTGAGTACGAGAGGTGTGTGAATTTATGTATATCATTATTGGTAAAATAATAATTTATGCTAGTATGAAAAAGATTGAAGTAATGGATGACAATATGGATAGTTCATTCATAGATTTTATATAGTTATCTCCTACCATTGTAATCATTATTACACATGCAGAATAAAGTGATGCTTCTAAGTTCTCCGTGAAGATAGGAGTGGCACAAAAAAAGTGAGCATGGGTTTGATGAGAAACCAACATGAATAAGAACACAAAAGATAAAAGGGGTAGGAAGAATCAGGAAAAATCAAAAAAAGGAACGACAAATGGGATGATGACTTTTGAAACTTTAACTGGATGAAGATGAAGAACCCTAGAAGGAGACTCCTTGTTTGAGGCCTTGCACAATCATGCTTCCTGTTATTGTGGACTGGACTAGAGTTTTGCAAAATAATACTAGGGCTATAAATAATACTATATTATTTTATTAGTATTATGAAAGAATCGTTTCTTTTTTCCATAAAAAAAATTCATTTCTAAAATTTAGGAATCAGATTCTGATTCAAAATCGTTGATTCTTTATTAAATTTTAAATAAAAATAATTTAAAATAAACAATTTTATAATTTTATTTCTATGCTTTGAAAAATTAATATATAATGACTCTTAAAATAAAAATAAAAAATGATATAAAATTATAGAATTATAAATCAAATAAGTTTTGAATGCTATATCAAATAAGTATTTGTTATCTTCGGGGATAGTCTCTTATTTTTGTTTTTTTATCTTAGTCTAATCATCGATACATGCTTAAGTTTCAACATATCACACCCCCCCCCCCCACACTAAAAGCATTAATGTAATACAAAAGTTGATAATATTTATCTTACAATCATTGCTAAGATAATAAATAATAATATACATATATATATATATACATATATATATATACATATATATACATATATATATATACATATATATATATCACAATCATCATTTCAAAATTAAAATTTAAAATTATTATTATATATCACATCTATCGTTCAAAAATTAAAAATATTGTTAAAAATTTTATACCCATAATGCTATTACCAAACTCAAAAAAGTGATTAGATTAATTTTAAGCATGTAGCTATTCCCAACATTGACCCAACATTGATCTCAATCCACCGATCACCCATCATACTATAAAAAAAATTCCCAAAGGTGTATTCTCAAGAGTCTTTGAAACACATTTATCAACTTCAACACTTCATCAAACCATCTAAATCTGTATTAACTTAAGCATGCCACTCTCAACATAGCTTTTTCCATGTCTCGACCGAGATCCCCAAACTCTCAGCACCTCAACTTAAGACAAACTTGACATAGGACCTCGATTTGCTCCAAACCCAAGTCACATATCGGACAATCAAAATATCGTTGAATCTCGTATTTTGATGATGAAACTACTTGATATATGTTTATGATTTAATCTGCGTTTTGAGTGACGCAGGATGCTTTGATCAGGATGAGACAATTAAAGCAGGAAAATCATGTTGTGCCGGAGGAACATGTCAGAAGATTGGACGTCGGGCCGGTGGATCGGTCGACGTATCGACAGAAGGCTTCGGGCCGTGGACTCGGGCATCGGGCCAAGAAGAGCGGGTATTGTGCCAAGGATATCGGAGTTGCGAAGCCAACTGACCGATTGGGCAATAGGCCGCAGGAAAGGACGATGCGCCGAAGAATCGGACGAAGCGTCGAGGGACCAATGACATGCCGGACAACTTGGTTAATCGCTTAGGATTAATTGTCTCGATCGAAGTTTTGTTTACATGTGCAGGATTAACTACGATGAAAGTTAGACAAGCAGCAGGAGTTGCGCCGGAGTCAAGTTCATGATCACGTTGGGAGTTCGAGAGTTCGACGGAAGTTCGGACGGTCGTCGGAGGTTCTGCGAGAACAGATCCGAGAAGTCTAGAAGCTTGCCAAGCGAAGCTCGTCGGAACTCGCCAAGTGGATCGTCGCAAAGTCCAGGAGTTTGCCGGAAGTCCGCAGGAGCATCACCGAGGGTTCATCGGATGATCGACGGAAGTTCGCCGGAAACTCGCTGGAAGAAGCGATTGACGCACCGAAGCAAAGCTGCAGAAATTGTCTTAGATCTAATCGTAGTTAGCACATTGATTAAGTTGGAAAATGGGAGGTGATCCCATTAGCTTAATCTTGGGGCAATTGGGCCCCTGAAAGACTGAAATTGGGCCGAATGGAGCTAACCATTCGGACCCTGATTGCACCAGGAGGTGCAACCGCCTAGGCCAGGAGGTGGCACCGCCTGGGCTAAGCCTCCTAGCGAGACTGGGCGGTGCAACCTCCCCAGCCAGGAGGTGGCACCGCCTGAGCTCAGTCTTCGAGCTAGACTGGGCGGTGCAACCTCCCTGACAGAGAGGTGGCACCGCCTGAGCTCAGTCTTCGAGTAAGACTGGGCGGTGCAACCTCCCTGACAGAGAGGTGGCACCGCCTGAGCTCGGTCTTCGAGCTCTGGCAGAGAGGTGCAACAGCCTCAGTCAAGAGGTGGCACCGCCTGGGCTCAGTCTTCGAGCTCTGCCAGGCAGTGCAACCTCTCCAGTCAGGAGGTGCAACCACCTGATCCCGGAATTCCGGGATTTGATCGTTTTGAGCTCCAAATTTGAATTGGGTTGGGGCCTATAAATACCCCACCCATTCAGCACTGAAAAGATACAGAACACACACTCGAAATCTTGCTATCTTTCTGTGTTTCTTAGAGCTCAAAACTGCTAGTTCTCCTCTTTCTATTCTTCAAGTTTGAGTTGTAAAGAGAGGAGAGAAAACTTCTGTAAGGGTTGTCTCCTAAGCCCGTCAAAAGGAGTGAATCTGTAAGAGGGTAGTTAGCCTTCGCCTATTGAAGGAAGGCTTCTAGTTGACGTCGGTGACCTCGTCGGTGGAGGAAGCCAAAAGTGGAGTAGGTCAAGACTGACCGAACCACTCTAAATCTCTGGTTTGCGTTTATTTTGAGCACTTTATCATTACTGCAAACCTCCTACATAGCTACTGCTCTCTGCGCCTTTACGAACAAGTTTCTAAGTGCTGATCTTTCCGAATCTGCATTTAGACGTAAATCGGTGTTTTCATACATTACAGTTTACGTTTACGTTTTGATTCTGCAAAACTGTCTTCTGCGCTTTTACGAACGAAGTTTCTAAGTTCAGATCCCTTTAAAACTGCGTTTAGACGTAAACTGCGCAAACTGTGTTTAGACGTAAAACTGTGTTTTAGACGTAAACTACTTTTAAACGTAAAACTACGTTTAGACGTAAAACTGCGTTTAGACGCAAACTGCGTTTAGACGTAAAACTACGTTTAGACATAAAACTGCGTTTAGACGCAAACTGCGTTTAGACGTAAAACTACGTTTAGACGTAAAACTGTGTTTAGACGTAAAACTACGTTTAGACGCAAACTGCACTGCGCTTAGACGCAATCTGATTTTAGACGTAAACTGCGCTTAGACGCAAACTGCGCTTAAACGCAATCTGCGCTTAGACGCAAACTGTGCTTAGACGCAAACTGCGCTTAGACGCAATCTGAGTTTAGACGTAAACTGCGCTTAGACGCAAACTGCGCTTAAACGCAATCTAAGCTTAGACACAAACTACGCTTAGATGCAAACTGCGCTTAGACGCAATCTGCATTTAGACGCAAACTGCAAACTGCGTAAATTGCGCTTAGACGCAAACTGTGTTTAGACATAAACTGCACTTAATCATAAGTAATCTTAGAATTGACTTTTGCATCAAAATAGTTTTTATCGAACGAACGCAGCTTTCGTTTTTAATCGCTGAGAGATATCCGCTGCACTAATTCACCCCCCCCCCACCCCCCCCCCCCCCCCCCCTCTTAGTGCTCTCGATCCTAACAAATATATCGTTCACTTTGGTAAAAAACAATAATTGATCCCAAAGATCAAGACATTGTTAAGTAATAGAAACATGGTGTGATGACATCTCACAGATGTAGAGCCTACGGAATACAAGTAAACTTCAGCAACAAGATGTTTTAAGTTTTGGAAATAGCATCCCATGATTTGATGCATCGGTCCGTGTTGCTAAGAAAATTCAGGCAACATATGAACTTGTGCTGAATTCCCAGTGAGATCAGATAGCATACCAGAAGAAAATTTTAGATACTCCCATCTACATACAATCCCAAAAAAAATAAAGGAAAAAGTTATATGAACAAAAGTTCTATGTCGTTATCTGCCACTCGAAAGATTTACAAATAGCTCTACAAGAAAAAGCAGCTCGACTAGTAATTATATGCACCGAGAATCGTCCCATCTCTCACCCAAATCTTTTGCTCATCACGGGTAATGTGCATTTAGCATCTCCCGGTATACCATATCAATGAATTCATTGTTCTGCAAAGAACACATTTAGATGATCAGATCAACTTTAGTCCATTACACTATTCAGAGTACAACAAGCAAAAAGAAATATCAAAAGCAAACACCCTCCCTGAAATGTATACTTCAACTGTAAAAATTCTGTTAATAGGATAGACAATGAATTTAATATCAATAAATGGCCAGTCAAGTCATCCTTGGAGTTGCTTCAGTCTTCTGTGGTAACAAGCCACTTAGTTTCAAGCAGAGACTATCAGATCTGAAGAAATAGCAACACTAATCTCTGCTTGAAAAATAAATGCAAAATAAATAAAAATAAATATTCCCAATGGAGCTCCCATGCACAATACATTTGATGAGAGCAGCATTTACAAGCAAAATAGATCAATCATGACAGAGGACTTTCATAAAAAGAAATATCAGAAGTTGATGACATCACTAAGTGTAAGCAGAGTGAATGGTTAGTAGGAAGACACAACATAAGAGGGAAGAAAGACTTCAAGTGATATACCAAAACCATAAGGGAGGGGAAAAATAAATTACTACATGGCACAACGGAACTACATGGCACATCAGAAATTAGATTAAGGGACTGGATCCACAACACTAACTTCCAGTCATGGAATTATCCAAAACGTTTGTTAACTTGCATGGAAAGTTGAGTGAGCAGGATAATGGGTGGTAAGATCAAAAATGAGAGGACAATGAAAGTGCAAGAATGAAAAAGAAACACACTGCTAGAAATGTAGTGTGCAAGATCTGTACTAAGGAAACGATCATCATATGGCTATTTACTTAAAAACAAGAAACACAATGAACAAGTTGTATGGGGACCAGTCCATCCAATGCAGTACCAATAATTTATTGTCAAGACGGATGAGAAAAAAAATAGTGCAGCAGAAGGGAAGAAAACTTACCTGCACGAGCCTCAAGAGTGCAGCACGGACTTTTTCTTTTGTAAGAATTGGGCCATAGTTTGGAGCCGGAGTAAGGGATGCAGATGGAGCAGGTGGTGGAAAGGGTTGTAGTAATGGAGTGCCATATGGACGCTGCATTGTCACTGGAGGATACAGTGGAGGAGCATTCGGAGTTATAGATGCTGCTTGAGGCATTGCCAATGTAGAAGGTGCTGGAGTAAAAAATGAAGGTTTCACAAGACTTGTAGCACGATTGATATTTCCGCTACTTGATTCAATAGTTTCCAGAGGTGGCATTAAGCAGGATGAAGCTGGAAAAGCGGGGGTTGGCTGAACAGTTGGTATCACAGATGGATTGGTACTTGATTCATTAGAAGTTACAGGAACAGTTGCTGCGACAAGAGGTGGCTGCCCTGAAATTGCTGCATTTGATGCGTTTCCAATGTTCAGAGCATTCTGAAAAAACAAAATAATTTCCATGTCATAAAAAGTAGACCTACTGCCTGACGAACACGGCACCATAATTTACTAAAAATAGTAGAATTACCATCACATAAAGAGTAGACCATAGTACACCTAAAAGCTACACTTACTAGCAGCAGACACGACGATACAACTAATGGTACAATTAGCAGAAAACATACACCAAAGAAGTTTGTCAATGCATCATCAGGAACATCCGGAATTGGTGTAGCTGCAGATGTAGTTGGCTCAAGAGGACCTTCAATTACTGATGAAGTAGGTACAGCTTCAAGCTCCTCAAACTCACTGTTGCAAGAAAAAGGGAAATTACTCATAATAACAGCCATCCATATTTTACAAATGACACAGAAATGATCGTAGATATCAAATGTGGAATTACATATGCATGCAGATATAGCAGCTACAAATTTCTTGTCGAAATTTTGAGAAAACTAAAAGAACAGACAACTACTATAGACATAGGATTCCAAGAAGGATGTCAATTGAAAAGATAGCACCTAATGATGAAAAAAATAATGATCAAGAATCCCCTAAAAGACTGGATTACCCAAAAAAAGGTGGATATTACTTTATGTCCAAGCATATGTGTAGGGAGCAAACAATAAAGCCTTAGAAGGAAAAAGGAAACATTGCTTTCCAAAAAGAAAAAAAATAGGTCAAGACTAAACCACAACATATGCTAATAAAAATCATGAAAAGTATAGTAAGCAGACTAAAGGAAAATGAACAATACCATTGGCTGCTACTAAGCATGTAGGACCAAAGGGATAATAGCATATACCTTTTAGAAGATACCTTAGGCTTCGGAGGTACTTTAGAATAGGCATTAAGTATCCTGAATAAAAGATAATGTCAGTCTTGACCACTATAATTTGTCATATGACAAAACTGATGCAGATGAAAGAGGAATACTGATTGATAATGTCAGTCTTGAGCACTATAATTCGTCATATGACAAAACTGAAGATCATATATGATGCAGAATAAGATTCTAGGACTTCAATTTTAAAAATAATATTAGGAGATGAGGAAAGAGGAATACTGAATAACATATAATACTGATCGATCTTTTTCATGAAAAGCAAACCCTATACCTATTTTAAGCTGACTGTCTTTTCAGGTAACTTGCAGAAATGTATGTCCATATAAAGAATAACATGATGGATCCCATGATTCCAAAAATTAATCATGTATGGAAAAGCACAGTTAAGCAAGAGGTGGAACTACAACTGTAGATTACAATGATTTGTTTCTTAGGTTCAACATATGAATAAAATGAGGAACAACAGATATGACTGAAAATTCATGACAGAAGAGGAACAAAATGTACCTGCCAAGGAATACCTTTCATAGCTAGAATATGAGGCAGGTAAGTTCTAATCATTTCTTATGATATATATACAATAATTATTTAGTACAGTAAACCTTTGTACGATATGATTATATGGATAATGTCATAGTTCTTCTGAATTATGATCATTAGTCTTCAGCATAAGAATGTAATAAAGTTCACAACGTCTTCAAAATGTCTGACAGATTTTAAATATTTTTGTATGAGATACAAATACTAGGTATTTACTATAATAATATCCTTGTATGATAAAATATGTATCATAGATCTTCACGAACTATTCTTGATTATTTTCTGTTGCTTTTAAAAAGTTTTCATCTTTATATTTCAGTTCCTTGTTTTAAAATGTTAGACATCTAATGGAATATGAAGGTCGAAGAATCTCTCAGTGCATATTATTTATTCTTTTTAAAATTTTGTTTCATATTTTCACCTAATGTTTTGCTCTTTTTTTTTAATGATTTTATATGTTTCTTACCAGAAAATATTCCAATCATGTCACTCCTAGATAATCTGGTCTGGATTTTGCAAACCATGATTAAAGATGTACAATCTACAAAGATACTATGCTTACTATAATCTATAATTATAAAGTATTTGGCAATAAGAATTAACATAAAATCACTTTTTAGAGTTCTACAGTAAGTCTTCAAAGTCATTTAAATATAGTGAAGTGAATAAAATATTCTGGAAATAAAAAATGAAAGGGCATGTTTTCTCAGCAACACGTTGAAGAAATTAGTACTTGTACCTGCTCAAAATATTTGCTACATCTTCACAGTCATGTGAATTATAAAACCATATTCCATTGACTTCTTGAGCTGCATTTCGATACAACAGATATGGAAGATGGATTTCATACTCGAAATCTCCCAAGAGATCCTCAACCAGATTATCTGTTAATCAGATGAATCACAAGTACATAAGTGAACCTATAGGACAAAGTTTATACCAAGCTCATCTCATCTTGTTATATGATCTCTATCAACTTCAACAAGAGACACTTGTAGTTGCAAACAAAAGTACAGATAAATTGTATTCAACCAGTAATGCCAAATATAGAGACAGCACAGGCATATTTGGAAAATATTTAGGGGTGAAGCACATCACAATTTGTGATTCAATATTGTAATAGTCCATTAACTTATTATGTTGGTAAGAAGTGGCATAAGAATATAAAGATAGCACAAGTGTACTTGGAGAAGATTTAGGGATGAGACCTCAAGACTTCAAGAAAGGTGACTTGGTGCTGATAGAACTCCAAACAATGTCACTCAAGTTCTTTCAAAGTAGAATTCACAAAAGAATTGTACTAAGTTTGAAACCCCCCCCAATCATTGAATGGGTAGGGAAGGTCTCTTATAGAGTACAGCTCTGAACATAGCTAAAGATTCACCTATATTTAATATGAGTTGCCAATTTATAAGATCCTTCAAGAAGCAAATCAACTCAGCTTAACACCACGAGCTTTTTTTAGAGGTAATTCAAGTCAAATTTTTAAGAATTGAGAATTTGAACTCCCTCCAGAGGGATAATAGATACAGAGTATTTAGTGAATGATGAGGACATCTCAAGTCAATACCAAGTTAGGAGACTGGAGATTGCAACATGAGAAAAATCAAGTTACAGCATACAAGAAGGCTTCGATGAGGCATTGAAATGTTAAGAAACTTATTCTCTGCCAAATGTAATGTTTTCAAATTGTAATAGTCCCTAATAATAATGTACATATTTTACAAAAGTTGTTTTGTTTAGTACATGAGAATATTGTGACTGAGGGCCTTTCTATTGAGCGGCAAGGGTTTTTCCCATGCGAGGGCATCATTCTTAGGGTTGATGGCAAAGCTATAGATAACAAGCATTTTGGTCAAATTTTGTTTGCCAGTTCATCACCATGGAAATCCTGAGCTGTAGATAAAAGGATATTGCTCCCAGGAAATATCTAGGAGATGAGCATTAAAGATTTAAGTCAGTCACTACACAATTGTGCAGAGTATTCAGGTGACAGCTATTTGTTACCCTGCTCTTGCTCTAGTATTGTAAGTTTTTCTTTTGAGCAGTTATATGCCAAATTTCCTTGTAATTCTGGTGTCCTCTGTTTGCCTATCAAAATTGTGAATACCTGCAGAAAGCCAAGACACTTTGCCCTTAGCACCATCAGAATGGCTGACGTCTCCTCATAGTTGTGAGACTAAGGGTGCCACAGGGATTAGCATATCAATACTAAGCCCAGTACAATATGTCCAAAAGAGAGAAGGATCAAATGCCTCAAATATATATTCCTCTGAAGAAATGTTCCTGACGAAACTTAAATGCCATCAACCTAGACCTACATATATAGAGACAAAACACGAAGAAAAACTTATGTACATGTGAGATTTCATTGCCGAATAGATGCTCTATGTGGATAGTTATCTCTTGCTCTATATATATATATATATATATATATATATAGAGAGAGAGAGAGAGAGAGAGAGAGAGAGAGAGAGAGAGATGTATCTCAAAAATTGTTGACTATAGTCTACTAAGCTATAAACAAGCAGATTACTTAAGTTTCTCTCCACTTGTCATTCAACAATCCATCATTCACATACTCCCTTTGCATCGCATAAAACAAAGTTAACCACTACTATTTAACGGAAATGCTTATGTATACCCAAACATCCAAAAAATCAATATATCATCTTCGAACAACATGTATTTCATCATGTGGGCAGAACCTATGTATTCTATATCACAATAGTACAAATTGTTCATTGATGCTCATGTGAGCACAACAATGCTCATAGAGTCCACTCAAAAAAGCAAGATTGATAAAAAGCAATGTAACTGAGTAGCAAACCCCACAACCAGAAGAGTTTAGCTTTGTGAGATCTCTTTCCAAATTCCAAGTTTGACACCCTTGACCCACTACAAAGCACTGCACAAGATATGTATGGACCAAAACTGCAGATTCAAGAAATGTTTGGCAGCCTAGTACAGAGTGATCATTCCAGACTAGTGAAACTAAAGCTGCAAACAAGACGAAATTGCATACAGAACAAGATTAACTTGTCCGCCAAAAGAAATTCAATTATAGAGCTTGTTGTTGTGAGAGAGAAACTAACTATTCTTACATGCAAATAAGGCATTAATTTATTTGAAAATGCCTACATGACTAGAAGAAAATACCAGTACATGCATATATACTGAGTGAAATTTCTGCTCCTAAGATTGTGAGTACAATCCTCTGCAGGACTAATTTGTAAAACAGATCAGTTGGAACATTAGAAAATAGAAAGATCATGTTCAACCTAAAAATAGTTTTAGCTCATTAAGATCACTTTAATAAATGTCTAATGAATCCAAAAAACCTGTTTATATGATAAACTGACTCTATTGTCCATCAGGCCAAGAAAAAAAAGGCTCTTCTTTACTGTTTGACTACACATTTATAACACATTAGTGATTACAAATAACATTGTCAAGTTCAACATATTTGGCAAACACCTATAAAAAAACTATTTTTAACATGAAACGTCAATGAATTTAGCATGGACCAGTTCGTAACCTGTGTTCCGCCGGTTCATGACAATGAACTGAAATCTTGGCTGTGCATTCCTGCAAAGATGCACTTATTTGTTTGTAATATTCGGCAGATACATCAAAATATGGCAATGCCAAACTAGAAAAGAATATAAAATGACATTCCAATATAAGTTTAGATCTAAGGAATCAAGATCCTAAATCGAAGGTCAGACTCTAAGAGTCTGATGCAATCACAATTAGAAGTGACTACAACAATAAAATTCATAATCGATGGAGTGGAAAGGAAAAAAGGCAATGATAAAAACCCAAATCCAGATTACACAATAGCCAATCTTTCAATCAGTACAAGAGAAAACATCAGATGAGGCAAAACAATTCACTGAAAGATCAACATACATATCCTAATAGCGAGATCAGCAGTTACCTCTTGACAAGGAAGAGCGATCCCTCGACGTCCTTTCGACTCTACGGAAAACACAAACCGTCAAAGCCCTAGATCAGATGGCGCAAAAGCGAAACAAAGACCAGCCAGAAACAAGATAGAAGAAGAAGGGGTCTCCGATCGAGGCGTACCCATCGATTGAGCTCGATGTTGAACTCGTATAAGGTGACGTGGGGAGCGGTCATGAGGACCTCCTCCACGAAGGGGTCGATCCGCTGGAGAACGATGAGGTTGAGAGCTTTGGTGCTCTGCTGGTCAAGATTAGGCATCAGCTTCCCGTTCTGCGTCATTCTCACCCCGCGCCGCAACGAAGCCCTAAACTACTATAACCCCAAACTCGACTCGCGCAGCTATCGATCGAGGAGGCGAGAGGAGGCGATCGAAGGAGGCATGGATTGGAGGGCGCGGCGCATGCGATCGCGATGGGGTGCAGAAAGGTGGAGGGGTAAAGAACGATAAAATAAATCATAATGAAAAAAAAGGGGAACGAAATGGCCCGAGAGGTGTTATGGGATTCAGAAACGTGCGACCGGATGATCTTTCACCCGTCCAGCTACCTGATACGCAACTGGAAAATCAGGTGGACCCACGCCATCCCTACGTACAAGTTCAATGTCGGCGTGGATTTTGATGGTGTTTGAATCTCCGAACTGGCCATCATTAAATGGCCAAAATACCCGTAATTTGACACTACCACGTTCGAGATTGTAGGGATTCTATTACGATTTCTGTGATTTGTATAGCTAATGGCGAATCTGGACCGTCCAAACTGTTCTCCTCACTTTGCAGCCGCCCATTCGATCTCGTTGTCTTGGAGAAGTGGACGGTGGAGATGTGAGATGAGGTTTAGATGTTGGAAATAGGCGAATCGGAGGAATGATCTGCGTAGGATTTGGAGAGGATCCTAAAGCTCAAAGCAACGATGTCCGGTGTTCGGTGACAAAAAAAAGCCCAAAGAGTAATTTTGGTGATATCTCTAAAAATCTTTAGAGATAAACTATATAGGGTGATTTCTCTATAATTGATCACTTTTCAGCTTTTTTCAAAAAGGCAATCCTTTTTAGTGTTGCTTAAGCAGTATCCTGTGATTGCAAAAATACCTAAAACATCCCTCACTAATTATTTTGGTCAATTTTTTTGCTGGTTTTTTCATCGATTTTGAATCGTTATAGTATTTTTTTTATTTGCTCATTTATAGTTTTTTGATATTTTTATTAAGATATTAAAAACTTTATAAAGTTATTAAAAAATACTATATGTTTTCAGTGTCATTTTTTCAAGACCATTCATTATGACATCATATTTTTTTTATTTTTATTTAGTCATTTACAATTAAGTAGGTTTTATAATATTTTTATGTGATGGTCAAAATATTGTAACAAGCTAATTTTTATTTATATTTTTTATGGGTAATATTATCCCTAAACTATTTAAATACATACTTTAATCAAATGATTCCTGTGTTTTGATTCTATTTGATTCACTTTAGAATCAAACGATTCCTATGATTGATGTATTAATGATTCTTAGTTTCTTAGTGTATTTTGATTCTATTTTACTTATTTATCTTGATTTTTAATTATGTTATAGTGTTTTTGTTGAGATGTTTCCTCAACAAAAATACTGTACGGGACATAATATTATGCTTCATTAGCTATATTGCTCATTGACCATTATGGTGCCAAAACTTTAGGCTTAAAGTAGTTTAATCAAGGTATGTCTCCGGGTTTTCTTTTAGTCGTTGAAGCATACCTAGCTCTAACTTGGGATGTGGCAGATAAATCGCCTTTAACTCCGGAGGTAAAATATGACCCACCCCCTCCATTGTAGGGCTCACTTTACATTCTGAGCTCCTCCATTGTTAGTACTATTACCCCCTTGCCCTTCATTTCCTCGAATGTCTAAAGCACTTGTTTGCTCTTTTTAACTAGATTGAGAAGATGTTCTCTTCTAATTCATTTGAATCTAAAACTCTTAGCCAATCAATAGCCAAGAGGGTTCAAGTTCTACTTTTGGGTAGTTCTAAGGCAGGAGAGAGAACTTCTTCTTTCTCGCTAGAGTGGACAGTTTTGATCAACCCCAAAGTTATCAAGGATCGTTAGATCATAGAAGGTTCCCATGATCAAGACATGGTCATGACTCTTGAGCTCCTATAGCGCTTGTGCTTCATTGGCTATATTATATCTTCTCTACAAGATTCCTAACTGCATGGGGCAAGCAAACAACTAGGTTTCCTGACTGCCCATGGTTGCCTTGCAGCCAAGGTTTCATGGCTGCAAAGGACTCATTTGTAGCTAGAGTTTCCTAACGACACGAGGCAATCCTGTGGCCTAAGACTCATGGTTGCAGGAGAGTTCATAGTGGCTAGGGTTTTCTAGCGGCATAAGAGACTACTTATCATGTGCGACATCCTATGGAAGGGTTCCTAAAATGCTACATATAATTAATTAAATAATTAAATTAATTATTATTATCTAGTAGTCCTATATAGTGATGTGTGCATATGATGAAAGATGTGGACGGATAATCATGGAATGTATGATGTGTGTGTACATGTGATGTGATTATTATTATTATTGAGCCCCACGAGCCTCCAAATTTTCTCGTTTATTATCAGGCTTGTGTGCTTGTGGCAACGAGACCCATGAGGTAGAGACAGATGATCACGACATATAGATACATATAGATATGTGTTGAGATGCTAACAGAATCGATGAGAACGAGATGGATGATCATAGGGCATGGAGATGCGCCAATGCACACATAGATCGTGATGTGAATGATTAGGCCCACTAGCTTGAGCTTGATCACATTAGACTATGGTCTATGATCATCTGGTATGATTGCTTATGTGGTGTGTGATTGACTATATATATATATATATATATATATATATATATATATATATATATATATATATATATATATATATATATATATATATATATATATATATATATATATATATATATATATATATATATATATATATATATATATATATATATGACACGTCATATTAGGAGACCAAATTAAAAACTCATCTTTTGAAAATATTAAGTCAGTAAATGTGAGACGATTAGATTGACCATGTGGTCTTCCATCATTATAGGAAGAAATCAATTCTCGACGTAGATTGAGTTGGTCGAGTCTCTCGATGATCACTTATATTGTGATTCGAGATTTTGTCTACGATATAAAGATGCTAGTCATAGGTGCCCTGCAAGCCAATCACGTGAGTGATGACACGTGTGACATGATGCACATTATTTTTTCTTATTATTTATTTGATTTTTTTTACTTTATATTGCCCATTGCATGCATTATGATATTTATGAATTTGTGCAATGAGAATCAGATCGAGATGATATCATGATAATGAGACTGATTTACCTTTAAACATAGACCATAAATAATTCTGTACTAGTGCACTAAGACTTTCATATGATGCAAAATTTGATACACGCACGGAAGACCCACCTCTATGGTATCATTATATTCACTCATTGAATCTATAGTCCTTATTGTCATTGTATTATTCACCGAAGTGGAGTTCCTAGTAGCTCATAATCATATCTTCATATGATCCAGTCCCTCATGGGATAGGTTCCATGTGTATCACATTACCTCAAACTGTTCCACCATGATCTGCTACACCATATTGCCTCCTGGTGACATATCCCTTGCATTTTGATCAACGTAAGATGAACTCAAATTGCGATCTCTTCATGTGTAGCCTCTACCAACATATCACATGGCCTCTATCACCTCCGATTGTGTTCACCCCTTTGACAATCAACCTTTGTCCACCGACTCTCGAGTTACACTCGGACGAAGCACAACTCTAACATAATCCGTTGCATAGCAACTCCCGAAGTCCATCGACTTCGCTAAAGTTGATGTACCATTGTTTGGATTCTGTACCTCTGCCCTCACCAACATAATTTTCGCTACATACCACTTTCTTCACGGTAACTCGAATGGTAACGCTACGGTATATTGAACGTTGTGAAAACAAATTAGAGATAACATTTCAGAAATCTCCTATGGTCCCTTGTGACATACAAAAGAGAAAATAAATTAGAGATAACATTTCACTTGAGATCTATAAGCAACCATTTTATGAAACAATTTATAGTCAATACAAATTATAATCATAGACTTCGCAAACTTTGAACAGTCGCATAGCAAAGGGTCCAAAAAAGTTTACTGCAGACCGAAATGCCCACATGACACAACCTTCATTTATAAGTTTAAAGCGACCACCAAAACCAACTAAAATGAGGTTGTTAAATCTATTATCAACCATATATATACTGTGCAAAATATGAACAAAATCGAAAGACACATATATATACATGAATATTACACGAACACCTAATTTATAATTTTATCTGTGACATGACGTTGGTCTTTATTAGGAATTTCATTACCATATGGTAGGTTAACACTATTGTTCTCAACTTGTTGAGCATGGGTCAACCTATGATCATATTGTATGCCGAGAGGATGTCGACCACCATGAATTTGGTTATCACCATTTTGGAGTAGGGCTCATCCTCAAACCTGATGCATAGACTCATAGTCTCGAGAGGGTAGATGGAGTCGCTAGTGAACATCATTAACGAAGAAGTCATAGGGGTGAGATCGTTAGTCGAGAGCCTATGCTTTTAAGAATTATCAAAATATAGGATATCGACAAAATTACCTATATCAGTTATGACCCTCTTCACTCAAATTGATGATAATATTGATTTGCCTCTCCACCGACCCCTAAGGTCAGGGCGAAGGTTCTCGATGCTTCCGAATGAACCTCCTAAGATGTCTGTAATGAATAGGTTCTTCGATTTGCTCCTTCAAATTACGATAGTCCTCCGTGTCATGGCCATAATAATGTTGGAAGCGATAGTACTTAGATTTATCCCTCCTCTCCAGCGATATCTTCAATAATTAAGGGTCTTTTAAGAGCATTTTTCCTTTATCTGTAAAAAAGACTTCAGTTCTAGTCATATTTAAGGGAGTTGACTCAGACCTCGAGTGAGACAACTCTGATTGGTCATTTCTTCTTCACCATGGTGATCTCGAGGTCGAGGCTGACGATAATCACATATATCTCGACCTTTTACAAATTTCCTTGTACTTACTTGAGACCATTGCCTCTGTAAGAATATATTGGTTATCCCTCTAGTGCACCTTGTGTATCGTCGTAGATGACCCCTCTACCAACGATAAAAAAAGAGAGAGGGCTTAAGCCCAATCATGAAGGCATATATTATAAGTGACGGATGAGCTTCTTGCACGTCTTAGATCTTGTTAGTGAATCGAGTGATGGGAGATGGAAGTTCATCAGGATTAGCTCCTCTTAGATGTTTTGAGTGAATATAGGCCGACCCAAGGTGGGGTCGATTAGACTTTCCTCAGTAGATTATTGAAACTCTCATCACATCTCTTCTAAGTGTTAGTTCATTTGTCATAGTTGAATTATTAAGAAGTTATCCATCAAATATGCTTATTGGGTCTCGGATTCAAGTAAAACAGAACGATGGTGTGACGATTTATTAAATTTAATGGTTCAAGAGCGGGGAGCTCCCTCAACTAGCAGTTTCACGGGCCTTGGGTGATCCTAAGATGTTGGCACCATGTTGGACAGGAGGATCCCGACTTGGTGCCAGTGGTAATTGAGGTATTGATCGCGACCGAGATTATTGATCGCGACTGAGATGGTGGCGTTGCTTATTGGGCTAGCTAAGGCAAGAGCAGGGCAATAGTGTGCATCATGCTCATTAGCATATGCACTCACTATGCGAGGTTCAGGAACATCTTAACAGGGATAAGTAGGTGGCTCGAGGTCATCTTCGAGGCAAAAGGCCTAGGTTATTGAATAGATGCTAGTACCATATTGGCATTTGTGCTAAAGTAGACATGTTTATATAAAGGAAGGATGACAATTGCCCTCTTAGTAAAAGTGATATAGGTCGGAAGCAGGGCCTCATCATTGGAGCCTTCATTGAGAGGATTGATAGGCGGACATTCCTATGATATCAAACCCTCATTCTAGTACAAAAAAATATTAGGAGAAATCGTCATCGACATTTGAGTCAACCCGACATGGATCAAACCCAAGAGCATAGGAGTGTTTAAGGTGGCTCTAAAGTGGAAGTGTCAAGCTCCCGGGCGTCACATGTACTAAGACCGATGTCGAAAAATTTTTTTCTACTCGTCCCTTCGACGCCCAACCTTATGATTAAGGTCTCTCGGTAGGTTTGAGAATTTTTTTTAGAAAGAGAGCCCCTGGGTGTAACGTCGAAAATTAGCTTTATACGTGACCTTGGAAAAGGATAATATATAATCGTCTAAACATTTTTCACTTAACTTATGATAGTTTTTACGTGGTAATTATGTATCGCATAATAATTGACACTTAATATATTATCTATTAATTAAAAAAATCTTTATTGATTTGTGTCTTCTTTCCAACAACATATACATAGCACGCTCTCACAGTAGATAGCACATGAATAATTAGTCCAATTGCTAATTATTTTAGTACGATAATTTCTTAGTACCATCCCTCGGTAAAATATCGAAAACTTGACTAACGTTTTCACCCGACGGACAGATTTGGACATTTGAGACCATTCTAACGTCAAGTGGCAGGTGATAAGATCACCGAAAATAATCGGACCTTCACTTCCCTTCAGCCACACTAGGGTTCGGAGTTCCTCAGCTTGATCCGACGAAATCGGATTCGGATCATGTTAAGAATAAGATCCTAAATATTAGGGGTAACGGCGTCAATTCACTACCGAAAGAAGCCCTAGAATAAGATCCGAACAAGGGCGGCCTATAAAAGACTCGTCGGATACAGACTCCTTAGGGTTCGTTGCTCGCGGAGACTGAGGCGGCGCGGGGTGAGGAGAGAGACCGACAAGGATGCAGATCTTCGTGAAGACCCTTACGGGGAAGACCATCACTCTCGAGGTCGAGAGCAGCGACACCATCGACAATGTGAAGGCCAAGATCCAGGACAAGGAAGGTGCTCATTTCGTCTTCGATCGATCAGATCCCATGCCATTGTTTCCCCTGGTTCTTCGTCAGCTTTTTTCTCTTCTTTCATCTGATTTCAGGGATTCCGCCGGACCAGCAGAGGCTGATCTTTGCCGGGAAGCAGCTCGAGGATGGACGAACCCTAGCCGACTACAACATTCAAAAAGGTTGGATGTTTATTGTGTTGTGGCTTATCTCTTGTATAGATTTGACTTTCAAGTGTTTTCGACAACTTATGAGGTTGTCGTGATGTTGTTAGAGTCGACGCTGCATCTTGTGCTGAGGCTGAGGGGTGGGATCATTGAGCCCTCCCTTATGGCTCTTGCCAGGAAGTACAACCAGGAAAAGATGATCTGCAGAAAGTACGCATGCATCCCTTGACTATTCCTTCTTGTAGTGAAATTGTCCGTTGACTTTTGTTTTGTCGCATAAAAATGGTACTTCTATATCAAATAGCACTGCACTGTTCAGTTGAATTTTGTCATCGAGTTCCGTCCTAAGGCTCTTGCTGCCTCTTGATCATGGCTGTGAATTGCTTTTGGAATGGAAAATAGTTTATTGATTGTGGAAGGTTCAATACCGTGAATTGCCCAGCGCACATGAGTGGTTCAGCTCTGGGGATGGAGAGTATACACAGCCTTATCTGTATATTTGAATAGGCTATTTCCATGACCCGAGTTCTAGTTTCCAATGTTGCAATAGAGCAATCTTACCATTGTGCCAAGGTCGGTCCTCGAGTTTAATGTATATGGATCTATGGTTTGAATCCTTCATGCTCTAATTGTGCTGTAGAGGTTGGCATAGATCCAGAGATCGAGTCTCCTTTACTTTGTCAGCTGCCTCGATCTATTTGCAGTTGATTTTCATAGGTGGAACATGTCCTCAAAGAATCTTTTAGACATAATAAAAGTAAACTGATCTGTTTGGAATATTTGTAGAAGGCTGCCTTTCCAACAAATTGAAAGGTAGCTTGTCATTCTTGATGGTCATTCCTTCATTCCATCAAGCTGGATGGTTCTTCTGGAAATTTCTTTTATGGTATTTTAGTATCAAGTAATTGTATATGCTTATCGAGGATCCATGTTCTCCACCCTTACCTGCCTTGTCAAGCATACAAGGGATGTATCTTTCCCCCATTTGTACATTCTACATTAAGATTGATAAATAATTGTGATGATTTATGCTGAAAATAAAACCTTTCATTTTCCTTGAAGTGCCTCTATTTAGCATGATAATTTTGTTCATAGATATTTTTTCTATTAACTAATTTTACCCTCCTAGGTGTTATGCACGGTTGCACCCAAGGGCTGTCAATTGCCGGAAAAAGAAGTGTGGTCACAGTAATCAGGTAATTGTTGTCTTTTACAGATTGATTATTCAGGATTGTTCCTTGGTATTGTTGTGAACCTAATGTCTTGTTTTTGTCTGTTTCTTGCTTTATTTGTTGCCAGCTGAGGCCTAAGAAGAAGATCAAGTAAATTACTTGTTTGAATTTCTTTTGGCCTCCCGAGGCAAGATATTGGCGCGGACACCGATTCCTATATTTGATCATCCTGGCCTGGAGTCTGTCTGTTATCACCTTTTGTTATTGTTTTGAAGTGGCATCGAGACATTTCTTGGATGTTTTGAATTATTATTTTCCATTCTGAATACTGGTCTTCCGGTTGACAGTGGTTTTATTTCGAATACGAAGGACATCTAATGGTGGGAATTTAAGAATGAATTCAATTTAATTTAATTCAAAAATTAAATTGAATTGTTGGTTGTGTTTGGCAGCCAAAAACCAGCGTTAGTAGGTTTCTTATTGACTTCCATGTCATATCATTAAAATGCATTTCGATTGATTTTGATAGATTTGGTGAAAGATGGTTCTTTTCATCATTGAGATTTGGTGAAAGATTGCTGCAATATAGTTGAGGAGACGACCTGAGGTTTCCTTGTTATCGTATTTATTCATCACTGTGGTAATCTTGCAAATTCTAGATGCATATTATCAAGTTTTGAACTAGCTAAATATATAATAATATTAAATAATCCTCATCACAACTAAATGATGTTGCAATTTGTTAAAGATTTTTCATACCTTGGAATAACGGTTGGACTAGTACGACTTTTTCCACTTGCTTGTCGAAATTGGATAGGATATGTTATGACAATTAAAACATCAGAAACTGAAATAATAATGAAACATGATTTAACTAGGAAATAAAGATTAAATGTTCTTGATGTGCATAAACCGCCAGGCCCGAGAACAGCCACATCATTTTCCAGCTTCCATTAAACGAGTCTAGCATCATATAAAGAAGGAAATCACATATATTACCTCATGCTCAGGCTTGGAAACCAGTCTTTCACCAGGGTTCGCACTTCCAAGTGACACTTCCAAGAGAAATGGTCACTTGGAAGTGCGAACCCTATATGTTACCACATCATTTTCCAGCTTCCATTAAACGAGTCTAGCATCATATAAAGAAGGAAATCACATATATTACCTCATGCTCAGGCTTGGAAACCAGTCTTCACCAGGGTTCGCTCTTCCAAGATAAATGGTCACTTGCAGGAGTGGTTGTTGCAGTATTTGTGAACCATCCCCTCGGGGAGCACGAACATGTCCCCTTGCTGCAGTCTTAATTTTCTGCGTCGTGACAAGTAGAGCTGCACTGTGACACAGAATCAGAACGATGCTCATGCCTGAAATCCTTCGCGTAAAAGAAAGATGCAACTCGTCACATAAAAGAGCCGGAAACAAGATGCAACTCGTTGCAGAAAAAACGGAACTTATTTCGACAGCTGAATGATACTGCTTTGAATAATTGTAACAGAGCAGTGCAAGCTGGATGGAAACTGGAGCAGAAGCATTGAATTCCCACCTCAGATGGAGAGGGTAAACCTGTAGGCACTCAGCGCACTATCCGGTTAACAAACAAGACAAGCAAAAGGGTTTGTGGTCTCTTCAACCACAGAGAAGCTTCAGTCTGCGACTTCTGCAGATTTCTTTGGTTTAGACAAGAGATACCAGCCCAGACCACAAGCAGCAGCAACTGTCCCAGCAAGTACGGCATAGTTGCGGTTCTCGTCTGTTGAAACACCAGCAGCAGTTGATGATCCTGGAGGTGTGCTGGGCTTCACATCAGCTGCTGGGGTTTGCTCTCCTGGTTTTGGGCCCTGGAAATGAAGATGTTCAGAGTTTGCAACATTAAGATATAGGTATAAAATTATCTTGGCATTGTGTGAAGAAACATTTTACATTACTTGATTGCAAGTAATTGAAGATTTTTCTTAGTCACTTATCTGTTGCTGAATCTAAAAAAATTTGGAAAACTAATATGAATGGCAATACAACTAAGCAATTGCATTCAAGACCCTCCATCCGCTGAGCTTATTTAAAGCAAAGTTTAACAGAACAGGAATATCAACAATGAACAGTAAAAGTCAAGGCTATGAAACCATTGTGAATTTCCTACTTCTACCATGTCATTTCTTTTAGAACAGAAATGCCCATTAATGAGAATAAAAACAAATATCAGAAATACAGAATTCCATTTCCAAGAACTAAAGCAAACCCCAGAACTGAACTGGTGATCATACCTTATGTGCAAGCTTCTCTAACTTCTCTTTCTCCATTTTCTGCAGCAAAAAGGAACTTAATCATTACAGATACATATCACTTTAGGTTGTTTTCCAAGAGGTTAAAAGAATCTTCTGACAATGCAACTATGACGATCTATTGTCGGTTAAGTGAAGATTCACACAAGTAAAGGTTTTTGTTCATTGAGACACAAAAGAACCCTCAAAACTTAAAACTCCTTCAATACCATGAGACATAGATATTTCTTATTTATTAACACACGAAGCATATGGAACTTTAAGCAGTAACAAGATACAAAAATTAAACTTTACACAATCAAAGGAAGATGCAAAAGGTTCTATAGTTAGATGAAAATATACTAGGAATATCCTTCAGTGACACAATGGATGACATCAGTTGCAATTGCATTTAGCCATATTAACTGCAGGTGGTGGCAAAGGCATCCCCCATGAAGTTCCTATTATCACTGTGACAATGGAGAATAAGTATGCAACAAAAGAGCCAATCCATCTAACCTGAGGTCTGAAAAACAAGGGAGCATGGAATATGTTCTTGTTAACACTTATACTACAAAAGACAGTTTTATAATCCTTATCTTACAATGCCCAGATATAGCTAGGCAGAGTCCTTAGCTAGATCAATCATCTTCTTTAGAAAAACACTTTTCCATCATAACTTTTTTCTTCCATTTGCAAAGAAGAAAATTTGAGGGAGCACAGAAGTGAAGATAGGTAGCATCAAGCCACACTTGACATGAACAACAGAAGAAGGTCAAAAGAAGGCTTCCATTCATCAGAAAATTTATAATCATTCATAACTTACCTGCATTCAATCATATCATACATGGACAACCTAAAGCCAATATATTAGAAAAAAAGAAATGCGTGGAAATAAAGCTAGATCTATACATATCAGCTCCGAGCCTCCGACAAAGAAACACCGTGATTCCTTGTCATGGTAATTTCATAGTGGGGCATACAACATTTGCCAATGATTCCAGTGTCACAAAATTTATCCACGTGCACATCACATAATAGTCTAGTTCGCCACACAAGTTTCGGGCATCTACACCATGCAGCCTCCCATCTTCTTCTTCTTTCCTCCCAAAACTACACAATCTAGTCAAATCTCATCACACTCTCACTTGGCCCTGCTCTTCACGGATTCATCCACATCAATTCCAACTTCACATTTCATCAGGATATATGATCCATTCATTAAGAATCGATAATGTAAAATACTAATTTAGGGCGCCTGGAAGCAAAAAATCTACTAGAAATTAACCCTAGCAGCAAAAGATCAACAAGAATACAGGAAGAAAGAACCGGGACCAGGGTAATAAGAGGGATCAGATCAAGGCGAGGGGACCTTGATGTAAACGTTCTCCGCCGCCTTCTCCTCCTCGCTGAGCACCTTCCCCCCGGTAGACAGCCTCCGAGCGACGTACCTCGCAGCGATCCTCGCAGCCATGGCGAATCCGAATCCTAGGGTTTCTCGAGCTCAAAGAACGAGCCGATCAGCCCCTCAAAACCAACCTCCGATTCCTTTTATTTCCTCATATACCGAAAGTACCCTTGACGCCACTCACAATCCGACGAACAAAACGAAGCCAAGTGGCGTCCATCAGCGATCCGCTCTAGCCCGGCCCGTTCTTAAGTTAAATCCGGCCCAGCCCGTTAATTGATGACCGGACCCACTGCCCTTTTGTCGGCCACCACAGTCTGTTGGTTCAATAGTGCTTCAATAATATAGAAAGGTTTACGTCATAGTTAGCACACTAACCCCGAGTCTACTGCATGTCCTCACGAGAAAGACTAAAAAGATTAAGAGGCCAAAGTAGTGGAGCTCGTGAAACCAGCAACACGGTGGTTGAACGCACCCACCGCTTCCTTCTGTCGCTGAGGAGGACATGGCAACGACTCCACTCCACAATAGAACAGTATATATAAATAAATAAATATTTTTAATTAATTAATTTTACGCATGATTTGCGGCTCCGTCGTCTCCACTAACCGCCACCTAAGGTGGGCTTCCTCTATAAATCTCATTCCTGTTCCCCGTCTACCAGAGTTGGCCACATCAGGCCGTTCGTTCTGTTGGAGATTCGCGCAATCGCATGATCGGTGGCTTGGGTGATAGATACCCTTACTGTCCTTCGAGATTCCCAAACTCGACCAATTTCCTTCTGTTTCCAAGCCTCCTCGCCTCTCTTCTCGTCTCTCCCTTCTTCTACCACGGATGGGTGAAATGGACGTTGATGGCGAGACCGAGGTTGCCGGAGCGCCGCGTGAGAGGTGCCAGATGCCGCCACCGGAGGAGGACCCTCACCTTCCGCCGGAGTCATTCCAGGTACCCATCGGCGGCGACGGGATCGACTGGACTGACCTCAACGCTGTCTTCGATCGCGACGACTCCACCAAGGGCAGCACCAACCCCAAGTCCGCCAACGCCAATCCTAAGTCGAGATCCATCTCGGAGCGCTCGTCCGCGAGCCTCAAGGCGAAGCCCGCGGTGCTCGGCTTGCCGAGCGCGATCGGGACCCCCGGATTCACCGGACGGGCCTCGAGACGGCAGCGACCGCCCTCCGGTCGGATATTTCCGAAGAAGGGCGCTCGGTCGGGCCGGGAGTCGGCGGCGGATCCGGGCTCGCCGAAGGTGTCGTGCTTCGGGAAGGTCCTCTCGGACAGGGAGAGGAGAAAGCAGGGGAGGAGCTGGCGCTGGGCGAGCTGCTTCGAGGCGATGTGCCGGTTGGGAGACGAGCGGAGGAGGGGATCGCCCCCGTCGGCGGCGAATGCGGGCGGGGCGTTCTTGCCGGTGGAGGCGGGGTTGGGAGCGATGAGGAGGTTCGCCTCGGGGCGGAGGTCGGCGACATGGGGAGAGGAAGAGGCGGAGGAGGGGCAAATGAGGCATCGCCATCTGAAGAGGGCGGTGGCGGAAGTGGAGTACAACGGGAGTGGGGTTGAGTGAGTGTGGGTGTCTGTTGCTTTTCCTAAAAGAATAGCTTGGTGAGCCCGTTATGGGAATGAGGATGTACGAGAATGGATTGTTTTCTCGATTTGTCATTTAAACAGTATATATATATATATAAACTTAATGAACTTGTAAAAATACTCGTCAGTTTTTTTTTCTTTCTTTTTTTAAGATAAATGCTATGAAATTTTTATCCCAATAGATAAGAATTCGAACTCTTAATCACCAAATTGTTAACAAAACATTATGAACCTTTAAAATTCTTAACATAAGATAATTAAATCAAATATGCTTTCAGTATACTAATATAGTATAAAGGTTTTAAAATGAGATAAAATATTGGTAAAATGATGATCTAAAATCTCATTAAATATATTAAAATAAAATTTTTAAAATGAGGTGATGAGATACATTATATTACACTTCAAATATTGATCCAATGATTATATATCAGATCGGGGTTAATGATTCAAGAACACATCCAAGTACTAACTAACTTTGATTATATATAAAGACTCAGATTTGACATCTTATCTCATATATTTTGAAAAGTATCGACTAACTTTGATAAAGATAAAAGAGAAAGTTCAAATCACATATATACATCTACATCGACTAATAAATTAAATATAAAGTTTATTAAATGAAGATTTAACCCGCAAACTTGCTAAAACTATTGTTTAGTTCCAATCTAATTTTATATTAGATTTATCAGCAACACTCAATAAATAAAACAATAAATATGTTATGAACCCCATCTTTAATGTCAGAGCGACAGAATAATCATCTTCTTTTCCTTCTAAAGACCTTTTATTTATCACTTGGTGACATTAGAACGAGGAAAAAAAAACTAATGACATGTTCAGATAATTGCTGCTACCATAAATAAATTTCAAGCAAAATTAAAACTTCTGATCATAAATACTACAGTATCAGCACCAGTACTGAGATTATGAAAGCAAGACCAAGAATTCCTGATCAGAGAACCACTACCCTCTGAACAACAAAACCCTAGCTTTGGAATTGCATATTATTTGATTCATTTCAAGCACAACTAAAGGTGTTAATCCAACCACAGACAATCAATAGAGATCACCTTCTTTATGAGTGTGGATGATGCAGTCGGATCTTGGGTAAGAGACACAGGTAAGAAGATAACCCTTGGCCATCTGTGATTCGTCAAGGAAGGATCCATCGGACTGATCAACATTACCAGACACCATCTGACCAGCGCACGTAGAACATGCTCCGGCACGGCAAGAGTAAGGAAGGTCTACGCCTGCAGCCTCAGCTGCGTCCAGAATGTAGGTATCATCTGGAGCTTCAAATTCATGTTCCTGCCCCTCTGGGTCAATTAGTTTCACCGTGTAGACCGCCATGGCCGATGCCCTGAAGCAGTTTGATATCTTCAAGTTTGATGTTTTTGAGATGCACTTCAAGGAGCTCAACGAGGATGGGCTCTTGATCAGTGGAGAAGAGGGCCGGCACTTAATGCTGCTTGTCAGAACGCAGGATGAGGAGAGAGAAACAATCGACATTGTGCCAGCTGAAGATGCCACAGAACAGTTCCTGTTAGAACCCATCCAGGAAGAAATTTCCATATAAATTGTTGCTCAAGTAGAAGAGAAATCTCCCCAATGCATGACCAATAGAATGGATTTGAAGGGACTTGTGAATAACAATCATTTAATATATTTGTCTAAGGAATGCCAGCATTTTTATCCTTTATCTTCTTTTTCCATGCCAAACCCTACTAGTAAAGTGATAAGGCCATTTAAGATGTACAAACAAACCAATCAAGAATACCCGTAGATTAGAGAGAAGAAAAACACAAACACATGATACTGTGGACAAACTCTATTAGTTACTAGTTAGACCGATTTCCAAATTATATAAGTAGCAAAAGTTCTCCAACTCTTCAATCTATCTCACTGCACACGTATCTCAAGCGATTGTTTATGGTCCAGTGTGTCACCCTATGCAAAATATCAGACATGCAACGTTATTAGCCAATGCTGGAGTTCACATGTATAAAGAAAAGAAGAGGCAAGTACAACTATACCTCCTCGCTGGTACGAGAGTTAAGGACAGCTATAAATAAAACAGGCAAACACCAACTATTAACTAAATCCCTTCTATACATAAAATAATCAATTAACTAAGTCCCCAACTGTGAAAAAAGTGACAGATTGTTTCTGGATTTGGATTGATAGTTCATAAAAACAAGCAGATTCAGCGCATAAAAGGATTTAGAACTAGATATACAACATGGATAGCAAAATTCTGATAGAGACACTCTGGAAAATTAAATAATAGTAAATTTTTTATCAGTTGCCGCTTGGATTCATATGTTCAGTAGAAATATTTGCCTAAGATGACTCTTCAAGTATATAATCATCAACAATCTAGCAATGACTGTAACTCTGTGTGTGCTTGTCTGCATGTGCATAAAAGAATAACAATGGATTCAACATAAAGAAGTCAGCCAATGTAACCGTTGTACACCAGTTTTAATGGGAGAATGGTTAATATCCCCAGAAGGCTAGAAGTGACTAGTTAAATCACTATAAAAAAGAATCAGATATAAACATGACTATGCCCAGCTCAAATCTAAATAAATCACAGCAATAAGTCTATATCATTCCTTCAAATAGCTAGCAAACAGGAATTCTAATTTTTCTTTTACAATCTTAGATGCAACTTGAATTGCTAAATGATCCCTAAACCATACAATTCAATATATATCGTAATAATATAGCTACAAAATAACAAAATATTGTATGCCTAAAAGAAGTTTGATGAAGAACTTACAAACTGCACATACTAATTCACATACTGTAGCATCATACAGTAACCATATGTTAGTCATACAATTGTGCCTATGGAAAGTGCACCAATGGTCAAGGATGGTAGCATAGTCTAAACCTTTATATTTTCTTGATATTGAAATTTAGGGATGAAGCACTTCCACATTCAGTTGCTTGCATTACTGCTACAAGTTCATCAGGCAAGGATCTGCTGCCAAGAATATATAAATACATGTATATATATCTATATGATGCCATTGCGAAGATAGTAGTATCTTTCAACTATTAATTTTTTGTTGGATGGTGGTGTTGGATGCTGCAGCAAGACCTGCAACTACCATTCTGACATTATTATCTTACCTAGCCAGCAAGACATTGTACCAGACGGAACACCAGAATGCTGTCATCATCACCAATTATTACCTTGTCACAACCAATGGAAGTACAAAACATAAGTTGAACATCACCTTAACTCCTTAAGCTTTTTAATATTTGATGTTAACCATTAAAGCCTCATTTAGGATGAATTATGTTAAAAGTCATCTTTGACTTGGTGAAAGTATTGTTAAAAGTCATCTTTTGACTTGATAAAAGAGGTTGTAGCCACTCTTCTGATTTATGGCTACAAATTAGGTACTATTAAAGGCTAGTTAGGGCTGTTTAGATTAGTGGGTTACATGTGATCTCTCTTTCTTTGGTGTACACAAACTATAAACAGAGAGGAGCCCTCTTGAGAAGTGTGTGGAGTAGAGGCAGAAGTAGCCGAGAGTTTGAGAGGCTAGTGAAGGCTAAGTGTTTTTTCACACTTGTAATTTTTCTCTCTATAGTGAAGATATGCAGCGATTCCATGGATATAGCCCAGTTTGGGTGTACCACGTAAATCTTTGTCTTTATCTGTGTTTTATTTATTTTTCTCTCTATAGTGAAGATCTGCAATGGTTCCATGGACATAGCCCAGTTTGGGTGAACCACGTAAACTCTGTGTCTTTATCTGTGTTTTAATTTTCCTGCCTTCTTTGAATCTGGTATCAGGAGATATGTTTTTTTTCTCCTAACAAATTAGAATTAACTTAGACAACACTACTCTGATAAAGTTAAGAACAACCTAGAAAACTTTAGAACATAGGTTTAAAAACTGACTGCTTATCTGACCAGAAACCAATACTCAGATTAAGACAAATTTTTAGTCTTGACAGTTTGGTTCCCCTTTTTAGTCTTCAATCCGCTCCTTCCTCTCTTCCTCTCCTGATTCTCTCCTCCACTTCTCCTCTCTCTTCCCCCCTGGACCGGTATACATACTGTGTCGGTATGCCAGCATATACTGGGTCCAGGTATGGGTCCGTTATTGAGATTCAAAACTACGCTTTCAAACACCAAAGAAATCACTCAGACATGACATGATATAAGTAGCCAAATAGTATCAAGCTAGCTTATGTTCTTTATGTCATTAAAGATTCAATCAATTAATGAAGCCGATCACAAGAGAACAATAGAGATGCGTACACTAAGAACCGCATCTCTCTACAAACCATACCTTAACAGCATACGATCTCTCAAAACAAAATCATTCGCCATCAAACCTATAAACCACCAAATAATTATTCACTTATGACAGAAATGAAATCCCCAAACACTTACACCGCGAGCATATGGTACGATCAAAACCAACATCAAGTTTCAATGCATCCATAGAAACGAAACGAGAAAGAGGGCAAAGTAAGCAAGAACCATTTCCTATTACAGATTTATGCATATCTATCAAGATCTAATGGGTGTTCCACAAGAACAAGCGACACGGTCGTAAATCCAGAGTAAAGAAAGAAACAAATCAATGAATAGACTAAATCAAGACAAAGACAAGAGGGAGGAAGATCGATAACCGGCGTCAATAATAGATCAGACGCCACAAAAACGAAATCTTTCGATACCTGAGGAGGATGACGGCAGGATCTGGCGATGCACCAGGAGAGGGCGGAGGCGCCGAGGCGAGACCGGTGCTTCTATACTCTAGTGGAGGAGCCATCGCAGGTGGTGTTGGGCCCTATTTAAGTAGTCCAAAACATGTGAACCTTGTCGCGAGCCCGCTGTCGAGCCGCCCTCATGGAATGAGACGGAAAGGGGCGCGAACCATGGGATCAGGATCCTCTCCAATTAGTAGCGTATCGTCATGACTTGAATCAACGGCGTTCCAAGTGGGACCCACATAAAACGGACGGTCGGATTTTGGAATTGGACGCCATGATTGGAAGTAGGTTCTGTAGTGGATGGTGACAGCGATCGGTGCCGGGCTGCCGACCTCTGCCCGGAAGGCCCAACCAGAACAAAACGGTTGGTGGCGACGGTCACTCCAAATGGTGATACGTTTATTACGATTTGCTATTTCCGTGGTACCCACAAGGCTTTGACGAATAATATGTCAGGTAGGTGGGATGGTAAGCTGACTGGACTCGACGTGTTCAAGGCCAACGCAGCCACGTGACATTCAGCGGCGGGACCCACCTGAACGGACGGCTATGTTGTGGAATTGTATGCTGTAAAAAGAAGAAGGTTGTGACGTGGATCCAAATCGGCATTGATGCCGGGCCTCCGAGCGCCCCTCCCGAAGTCTAAACCAACTGGCATACATGTACAGTGATTGGCTGCTGAGATGGTGCCCACAAGTCTTATTACCAATTACATGTCAAAGATGTCTTACGCGAACCCAAATCATGAGACGTTGACGTGGCGGCTTCGGGTCAAAGATCGACATGTTTAATTAGGCTTTTCTTCTGATTAAAGTTGGGTAGATTTAGACATGATTTAATAAACATTTTGGATCTTAATTAAAAGCTTGAGTAGTTCAACGAATATATTTAGCTATGTTTCTTCACTAAGATATTTAATTCAAATTTAAAGAAAGAGTGTAAAAAAGAATAATTAATAAGTGACTAGAATCATGTTTCCAAGTATCAAAACCAACAAAAATAATATCATTTTATGATACTTCTAATAAAACATCATTTTTAGTTCAACAAAATTTAATCTAAATTTAGCTGTTCCATTTTATTTAATTAATTTAATTTTGGTTTATAATTATGCAGCAACAATCATGCCACTTTAGATGTTACGTAGAGAATATGGTTAATAAACTCAGACGGTGCTCGAAAAAAATTTGGAAATCCTTATGATAGGTTTTTTTGGAATATGGTTAATAAAAATAATATTTTTATGACTGATTTTAAAAAGATGAGATAAGAAATAAAAAATGTAGATTTTTTTGTCAAAAAAAGAATCCAAACCTTCATATGATAAAATTTTATTATTTTAATAAAACCATAAATTAAGGTTCATCATTTTTGACAGCTGTGGGATTTGAACCCACGCCCTTTCGGACCAGAGCCTAAATCTGGCGCCTTAGACCACTCGGCCAAACTGTCTTAGTTGACAGTAGTGGGATTTTAATTTAATATATATTATAATATTTTCCGTGATTTTGGAGCTGGAAAGTTCCAAGGATCGTCTACAATTACTGCACCGAGCGCACCTCCGTCAACTGTTGCCATTTAGAACGACTGACCCAACCAGACAGATGGCAGTGTCCTAACACCAGTGATCGGTCGACGCGTCAGAAGTGGAAGATTCCAGCTCTCGGTAGCGTTGGAGAAGATCCCTGTCTCGAAGACCTCAATCCTTTAGTGTACCGGACCTATATCCACCCAGCAGGAGTTCTCGCCGGTAATCTGCAGCGTGTGACGCCGCCCCGACGAAGCCAGCGGCGATTGCAATGTCCAGATACGCGTTGCGGCGCATGGCGCCGTTACTTCACGGCCGGATGCAGCTACGACGGCACCAGATGCCGCTGAGCTCCGCTGCGGAGGAACCCTTGCCTGACGCCGTCCACATGACGGGGAATTGCATCCGAGTACCCTTCCCCTCTCCCCCCTCGTTTGATACGATTAGATTGTCTGCTATTGTTCTTATTAGGTTTCTGATTCCTCTTTTCCCCCCTTAGTTGTGCTATCTTTCTCGGTGATCAGCTGCAATTAGGGCTCCTAATTGACTGCTATAAGCAATAGGTCATCGAAATGTGAATTGGGATTTTGAGGCCACGATAATTTGATCTTAATATGTAATTGATAGTTTTGAATTCAAATGCTTGGCCTGTTTGCATTTTTTTGTTCTCCTTGATGATGATATCATTTGTTTGCAGAGATTGAAGGAGCTGCATACGAAGGATTCGTCGAACGAAGGCAAGATGCTGCGATTGGGCGTGGAAACTGGTGGATGCTCTGGGTTCCAGTATGTCTTTTGCATGGATGACAAGAAAAACGCAGATGATAGGTTGGAGATTGCTTGTTTGCTTAGAATCCATGACATTATGCTTCTTGATGTGATGGGCCTGTTTCTATGTTGTGTAATTTCTCGGTCGTTCTATATAGGGTTTTTGAGAAGGATGGTGTGAAGTTGGTGGTGGACAACATCTCCTATGACTTTGTCAAAGGTTCCACTGTTGATTATGTCGAGGAATTGATCCGTTCAGCATTCCAGGTAGGCTTCTTCTTTCATCAGCAATTGCATAAGTAATGCAGAGTAGGTCAGATGATAAGATTTTTATGTTGGATTCATGTGCCAGTCATGCTTGGCACAGTTTCTCTTGCTCAGAGAATAGGTCCATTGGCTTTGTTAAGAGTTGAGAGATTGAGGGAGATTTACATACCGAACATACAAGGATTACAGCCAGCATGAATTTTTACCTCTATAAATTGTAAGAAGATTGAAATGGAGTTTCAGTTGATAGCAAAATCTATATTTTTTAGAGAAGATAATGGCTTACGAACAAATACTCAATTTTGGATATATAAATTGATCTTACATATATTAATCGACAGAAAACTATGACACCCGTTATTAGGAGAAATGGACCCTCAAAAATTGGGTTTGCATGGACAGATATAGTGGTGCTTCAAATATGAAAGTCAAAGATGGTTATGAACATACCATTAATTTATCAAATCAGAGGACAACCAACCATTATGGTAGTGAAAGAATGCCATCATAGCTAGCCACCAAAGACGAACTAGTATAGAATTCCTCCTCCGAATGGCCATTCTTCATTTGTTTCCTTGCTGAACCAAAACTTGGCTGCACTACCAGTCTTGATTCTGTATCAGTGAGCCTTTACCTCATTTCACCGAGTTGATTAAATTTGCCATGTAAACTTGAACTGCATCAATGCTCTTGCTGCTTAGATCATACACTCAAGCTTACTCAGTGGATGTGGTCTTCAATCAAATATGATCGTTTGGGTGTCAATGATGAAGTGTTCCTCCACTGTTCTATGAGATTTTACTGTTGGTGGGTAAAAAAACATTTTTTTTCATGCATTAGATCCCAGCGTCAAGGTCCTCTTCAAGATGTGTCTCTGAGTGTGATAACATATGTTTGCTACCAAACAGATCCATGTCAAAGTTCTGTTCAAGATGTGTCTCCGAGTGTGATAACAGATGTGTGCTACCAAATGAGACTTCATACCGATTTTGTGGGGAGTAACTAGAATTATCTTTAAAGAGAAGCATGGCTAGGTTCCTCACTTTCTATTACATATGTAACACGCCATGTTTCTGACAAAGGATGGACCCTTATTTAAGTCTTGCAGACCAATCATGTGGTCAAATAAAACAAAAATAACGACATGTAGGTTTAGTGTGTAACATCTAAAGGTGCTTTCAAATGGGAGAATGCATGTAACAAGCACTGCTGTCAAAGTTTACCCTATTGAACTTTCTCTAGTTGTTTTCCACCTCTTGCAGCATAACTTCACAGAATAGCGGTTGACGAAACTGTATTTGCAGGTGGTAACAAATCCAAGTGCAGTGGGGGGGTGCAGTTGTAAAAGCTCCTTTATGGTCAAATGACTGGCGTTCCTCGAAGTTCCAGTGATCGAGCACATTATTTAGGACATGGGTGGTACCATATGCACCCTCCAAATATGAAGACTACTTGTTCATGGTCATTACAAATTTTGGTTTTCATTCTTTTCTTTGATAACTGATCTCGAATATTACTGAGCAGTCAACAACATATACTGGTCTATTTTTGTGATATATGTTTGCAGACAGTAGAGCTGTATGTATCTGATGCATATGGCACTGTTTACTTTGATTTTGTTGTAATAAGTATGTGGTTCCAACACCCATTCTGCAATACAATATCCACCGTCCACTTTAAAATGTGTTTTATCGGGCTAATCTTTCCTTTGTATCCGTTGATCCGATTGGATTGGTTAACAAGGTTTTGCCTATAAATTCCCTGTCGGTTCGTTCAACTTGATCCCAAGACTCCTATATGCATATTTGTTTATATGCTGGAAGATACCAAGTTAGTATTATGTGCCTTTATAATGCTCAGAGTGTCAAAAGTTTTCACTATTGTATTCCCTCCTCTTCTTTCTCTTCTTGAATGGTTTGTGGTTTAATATTTGAATTATTTTTTCTGCTACTTTTTAGGACCACTTCTCAATATAATATGGATTTTTTTATTTTTTTATTTTTAATTTACTATGGAATTTGGTCATGATGATACTAATGCTGATTAATGCTAATATTTCTCGCCATTCCACATATTTGATGGAACATAAGTAGTTGTAGCGAGGATTCGAACCATCATCGAGATCGAATAATAACTTGTAGCTGAGCAGTTCAAAGAAGCCCAAATAAAAACTCAGAAGAAATGCAGAGAATTTTTATGGCACCATACAAGCCATTGATTATTCTTCGATCCACTTAATATCTCTGGTCCGCCACCGACTCACAAATAGAGCAGAGAAGCTGCGGGAAGAAATCGAAGGTACACATGGACATCTCGATCTTTTCTTTTGTTTGATTGTTGATTTGTTTATTTGCCTTCCCAACGCTGATTCTTCTTGTTGTGAATTGGTTCGTCGAGTGGCTAGTGGGATTTCCTCTCTCAAACTGACTAGGGCTTTGGTTGATCGCTTGGGATGGTTTGGCTCTTATGATCGTTTGAATCCATTGCGTTCTTGGATTCTGTGTTTCTTGTGGGTTTAGTTCTTCGATCTCGTTCGGGAGACGCGCTGGATCTGCATCCCTTTAACATAGTTCTTAGCAACCCGACTAGCCAATAGTACTGATCGAGTGAATCGAACTGTGCTGATAAGGAGGGAAGTTTATTGTGATCTCAAGTCAGGATGATAGGTTTAGATGTTAGCTGTTGATTTCATCAGTTGCGCTTGCTTGATTCTACTGTTTGGTAGTATTGCTTTTCCTCTGCTGTCCATTTTACTTGCCCTGATTATCTTATGCTGATTGTGCAGGAAAAAGATATTTCACAGGAATTAGAATCTTGGTTTCTCTGATAGACATCACGAGTGATTCAACAGCAATGACCATCGAGTTCCTTCGTGCTCGATTGTTTTCTGAGAGGACTGTTTCTAAAGCTGCAAATGGAAGAGCTAATCAACCGGCCAAAAGGGTTAGTCGTAATTTCTGTTATATTTTCTCGCGGTTGATTTGTTTTTTGTGTTTGGTAATGTTTTCTGTTCAGGTGATGGAGCTCAAATCAGGTATGTCTTCCTTGTACCAGAGATTCAATTCTGGCTACCAAGTCATAGTGCTTTCAAATATTCCTTAAAAACCATAGTCATATATCCGTGGTGTGAATTAGGAAATTTGCTGGAACTCATAGCAGTCTATTAATTAGCACTTATAAAAAAAAAGTCTATTAATTAGCACTTGTTACATATTTGCTGTTGCTTTGTCTAGTCCATTTTGCACCTGCAGATTGATATGTTGATACTACTGCTTGCAATAATATGCCAGAAAATGTGAATTAACTCTTTGAAACATGCTTCCTTGTGATTCATAAGGCATGCTTTAGAATTAGAAGCCTGATCTCGTCCACATGCACTGGATTTTTGCATAGAAATTGGTCTTTCTAACGACATTTTCTTTATTCTCTTGTACCAAATCAGTTCAAGCCCACTTTTACTAGTGCTTTCTCCATCCAATTTAACTCTGATGTTGGCTCTAGTAACCATGGATGTTTATGTGCACATATCCATGTGAATTCATAATAATTGGAAGCACTTCTGCTAGTTCTGAAAGATTTTTAAATGGGAATTAACAGGCACTTAAGATCACATTCAATGTGAAACTATCTCATTCATCTGGCAATGTGAAACTATCTCATTCAATATGAAACTGTCACGTTCAATGTTGGTAGACATGAAACATGTTTTAGTGTATCGTTTGGATAGTTGGTAAACAAGACAACAAATATCATTTACACTTTTGCTCAAACATTTTGGTATCAGTTGAGCGGAATTTAGTTCTTTCAGACATAGGGAATGCCTCAATTTTTAAGGAATCTGAAGTCTGCATTGAACAGGGGCATGCGTGTCTTGCTGATGTGATTGTGCTTTTGGATGAGCCAATACATTCTTCGTGCAGGTTTGACCTCTTAAAAGACCTTGTTTTATTATCTCTTTGAGATTTGACTTCCGATTGGTATTCAGAAACAATTTCGCCTCTCTTATAAAATAATTCCAATAGAAAATAATTTGACTATAACACAGGGGTTAATTAATGTTATTAATATAATGATAACGCACCGGCAAATGCTGCCGTGGGCAGCTGTTGGTCCAAAGTGGCCACCCACAGTCCGGTGCAAATTGTTTCCGGGAGAAAAAGCATTTCCATAGGCAGGCAAGTGCAGGCCAGAAAAGGCCAAGTTGAGGACATTGGCGTGATCTCTGTTCACTGTCACAGCAAATCAAACCACTTCTTTGCTGTTATCTTTCTTTTCTTTTTTTAAATAAAATTATATACATATTCTTCATATATGTACATATATTATATAAGTTTATTGCAGAACCTAGAAAATTTGTATATATATCCATCTCATCGTTGAACTAAAAATATCATATTACAACTTCCTTAAATCATCTGAACCAAAATGGTAGAATGTTGTAGCTTATTATTATTGTTTGTTGATAAAAAGCCATTGTTTTCTTTTTTGTTTTATAAAGAAAAATTATATACATATCCTTCAAAAAAATACAATTAATTTTTCTTTTTAGATTTAGGCTTTAGCATGCATATATATATATATATATATATATATATATATATATATATATATATATATATATATATATATATATATATACACATTTATTTATATGCAATTGATTGTTGAACCAAAAATATTATATTAATGAATGAAATATTATGACTTGTTGTTGTTATGCTTAGTTGACAATTTTGCTAATGTTGATCATAATAAAACCTAATTAATTTGAGTGTTTATGATGGAGGAATGGAGACATGTATGTTATACTGAAATTTATATTTGGGGATTTATGATATTTCCAAATATGCAAAGCTACCTTTCTTTATTTTGTTTCCTTTTGCTATAGTTTTGTGTCCCCTCTTTTGCACACCCTTCTTCCTGACGTCCATTGATGCCATCATTCCACTTCTTCTTTGTCCCCGCGCACAACGCCCCGCCCCACCACCGCCTCCCCCTACCCCTCTTCTCTCTCTCTCCTTTCTTTGCATTTCTTCTACAGAAGTGGATAGATATTAGAAGATGACAATAGACCATCAAATTTGATTCTCCTCTGCGTATGACGCGATCTGATGGCTACTACATCCACCGATATCCCCGAACCCCCTTCCCACAGCAAGAGCGCCCACCGTGGCAGCTTCCGCGCCCCCGGCGTCACCGCTGAACCTTGTTTCTTGATTCCAGATTTGCTTTCAAACAAGGACGACTTGGTCGTCCAAGAACCCACCGGGTTCTTGGGCCCCGCCCCTCCGTCCTCTGATGCGAGGGACGAGCGGTTGAGCTTCGTGACCGCCAGGATCAGCGACGCCACCGCCGGGAGCGTCGGGGCCTGCTCCAAGATCAGTGACGTGGGTGGGTTCTTGGGCGCCGCCCCCCCGTCCTCCTCTGACGCGAGGGACGACCGGTTGAGCTTCGTGACCGCCAGGACCAGTGACGCAACCGCCGGGAGCGTCGGGGCCTGCTCCAAGATCAGTGACGTCGCCGGCGACGGCAGCCGGAGGAGCCGCGGCTCGAGCAGCGACGGCAATGCGGATGATGAGTGCAGCAGCAGTAGCAGCAGCAGCACCTGTAGCGCATGGAGCACCTCCTGGAGGAGCAGCAGCGGGTCCGGTGGCAGCCGCGGGAACAAGCCGCACCAGGCGAACGATGGGCGGTGGGACGCTATTCGCGCCGTCAGAGAGCGTGATGGATATCTCGGAATGAACCACTTCAGGTTCTTGGATAGGCTCGGCAATGGCGACGTCGGTTGCGTGTACCTCGCGAAGCTGACCGGGACGAGGTTCCTGTTCGCCATGAAGGTGATGGACAAGGCAGTGCTTGCGTGGCGGAAAAAGCTGAGCAGATCGCAGACGGAGAGGGAGATTCTGCAATGCCTCGACCACCCGTTCTTGCCGACCCTATACGCCCACTTCGAGACCAATAACTTTTCTTGCTTGGTGATGGAATTCTGCCCTGGCGGCGACCTCCACAGTCTCCAGCAGCGGCAGCCTGGGAAGTGCTTCACTGAGGAAGCAACAAGGTGAGAATGCAATTGTCCTAGTTTTTGTTCAGATTTAGGAATAGTAAGATGTAAATGTAGAGTCTTTGTCTGCATATCATGTTTTTTGAACAATTGAAATGTGCCTATGCCTATGTTAGATGTTTTGTCCAGAGAATTTTTATGCATAATTTTTACATTAAATTGTCAGGGTTGTTTATTTGCTGATCAGTGATTCAATATAGTGAATATGGGGTTAGATATTAACGTTGCATAATATTATTGTTTCTGTTGTCTGAGTAAGTCAGCAGAGTATTCTCTTAACTATGATCGAGAGGATGGAGGTGGAGAACTGACGAAGTGAAGGGAGGAAAGAGGTAAGGAGGGAAGAGAGGTACAGTGGACACATACTAGATGGAGAGAGAAGAGATGGTCGGTGGTGGAAGTTCAATGACAAAAATGCTTGGGTGTTTTTTTCAACAATGTAGGTGCGGGGCATGGGAGTGAAGGGGACTAATTGGGTTGCAGATGTGGGGTATTAGGTTTGGATTTGACCAGTTGGGGGTAAGGGGATGGGTGGGTGGTGTTTGGTTTGGTTTGGGTTGGAATTGGGTGTGGAGTGGATTGGTTGGAGGAGGAGGAGAAATGGGTTTCAATTATGTCTCCATGGGTTGGATGGGAATTGAGCACGAATTAGATCATAGGATTTTGTCACTTTTAGCTATAGCCTAGGCAAAGGCTTAAAACCTGTAGTGCTTTAATTGAGGCATTCTCCTAAGTGATACCTAGTTGAAGATGCCTCTCTTAGGACTTATCGAGATGCTTGGACCTTGCCTTGCATCGCCTGAATGCCCAGATAAGCATTCGAGCGTCACTTGATGTCACTGTTTCGACTCTCTCGTCGACATGAAACAATATAATATCGGGTAGTGGGTGATTGTAATTTCTTTAGATTTTCAATCATTTTGAATCTAACTTGTTTGTGTGGAACCCCCTCACATTAATTTTTATCTCAACTAATAACAGGTTGATTTGATCGTTGTGGGTACATCTTGTAGTCAAACTTGTTATATCTTTATATGGTAGATGTTTTATGTGTCTATATATATAGGGTGTGTTCAATGAAGCCCTTTGAATCTGGCTTTTGTATTGAACCTGATAGATCATGTTGAGTGACAAAAGAACATAATGAATGACAGTGGTTTTATGTAACTGACTCGCTGAAGCCTTTTGTTAGATATACTGCTCGAACTTAACCTTGACTGTGCAACTAATTGTTACTTCAACTATTATCTAAAAAGGCAGAAATGACAAACACTGTCTACTGACAAGGTTGAAACCAATTTGCATTTAGCTCATGTTGTTGTTGTTAAGCATGCTGTATGAGTAACATGTAGGAACAGCTTAGAAATGGAGCAAACTAATTTGTGTAATGTTTAAATTATAATTGGTCGAAGGAAGTTCTTCAATTCGCATTTGCATGAACAGAGAGAGGATTCAAAAATAAATTAAATTGAAGGTTGTGTGACTTGTGTCCTGAAGGTGTGGGATCATGTAGTTTGATGCATAGTTTAGTGGTGCATTTTCCGAAAGCTGCTTTTGAGTTGGATGCCGGTATATGGGAGACTGATTTTGAACTTGTTTTGTCTGACCTTGTGGACCTTGTCAATTTAAGTATCGAAGCTGGAAACTACGACGCTTCCATTGCAGCTCTCTCGAAAGTACAGTTTTCCCTATCAAATTATCCAATTATCTAGAGGTCTGTTGGGGTCTTAAATATCCAACATTTGCAGTCCTTTTCATTATGGAGTTTGTATTGGCTTTTGAATATTAACATTCATGCTTTAATCAAAATTAATATTAGTATGCATCTATTCATGGTTTACATCATAGATAAATTGAATTGCTATATACACCCGGTTTGACAAACATCTGGTGGAACAACTATTCATTCGACTTGATCTGAGTGTTCCTTTCAACACCAACCAACTCATTTGACGCAGTCAAATTACATTTTCAACACCGTCTAACCAACCATTACCAGAAAAACTTTTACATCATTGTCTAATTTTTGTCAAGCATGAGTATGTTTTACGGAAAGTTCAGCAGTGAGTGTGGGAAGTATATCTCGAGGTTAACTATGAAGCTTACTTACACTTCTTATAATCATGGACTGTTTGCATGCTATAACAACTTTACCGATACTCTTCGCCTACTAAAGGTGATGGGCTTGATTCTTGATTATAGGTTGAAATACCTTTCAATTCTACATGCGTGATCTTTTGATATCAATGCAGGTTTTACGTGGCTGAAGTTCTCCTTGCTTTGGAGTACCTACACATGCTTGGGATAATTTATAGAGACCTGAAGCCAGAGAACGTGTTGGTAAGAGAGGATGGTCACATAATGCTCTCTGATTTCGATCTCTCTTTAAGGTGTGCCGTCTTCCCCACTCTGGTGAAATCGACAAAAACTGATTTGTGTTCCTCGAAGAGTTCTGGAAAATATGCTCAACCCTCTTGCGTTGAGCCCACCTGCATGCAGCACTCATGCCTGCAGCCCACTTGCTTCTCACCACGTTTCATAGGACTTGGGAGGCCCAAGGCAAAGAAAGCAATTCCAAGTGAAGTCGGTGACAGCGGTTCTGTACTCCCTGAGCTCATTGCGGAGCCATCTAATGCCCATTCGAAGTCCTTTGTTGGAACTCATGAATATTTGGCACCAGAGATCATAAAAGGTGAAGGCCACGGAAGTGCCGTGGATTGGTGGACATTAGGGATATTTTTTTATGAGCTTTTGTTTGGGAAGACACCATTCAAAGGGTCTGGAAACCGTGCTACCTTGTTCAATGTGGTGGCGGAGCCCCTAAAGTTTCCCGAGTCGCCCCCAGTCAGCTTTGCAGCGAGAGACCTGATCAAAGGCTTGCTTGTGAAAGAACCCCAGCAACGATTTGCATATAGGCGTGGTGCTGCTGAGGTAAAGCAGCATCCTTTTTTCCACAGCATTAATTGGGCACTTATTAGGTGCACTAGCCCGCCCGAGGTGCCAAGGATAATCAAGCATGAGAACCGGACTGGTGGTGAGTTTCCGGTAATACTCAATGGGAATATGGCAGGAGTCAATTTGAAACCATGTGGGCAATATCTAGACATGGATTTCTTCTAACTTTGGCAGATCTGTTCTGTTGTCAGTGCACTTTGGCACAGTATCAATCTCAACTCGCTGCCTCGTTTGGTCCTAAAGAGAAGTTTTAAGTTTTACAGTGAGGAATGCAATACAGTTGTTGTGGTTGCTCTCTTTAGGCAGCGGATCTCAGTATGATGGAAGATATGCAAATCCTGGTTATTCTTTTGTTACCGAGTGCTCCTCGTAATGACGAAGGCCGTTGTTGTGGTTGCTCTCTTTAGGCAGCGGATCTCAGTATGGTGGAAGATATGCAAATCCTGGTTACTCTTTTGTTACCGAGTGCTCCTCGTAATGACGAAGGCCGAGAAGGGTGATCCAGGCTTAGTTTTGTATGCTGAGGCAACATAGTTGGAAAAGGAATTGCGGCTCCTGGGATAATTGGTGTGGTCACAAGTTTCAACAGAAGTTTGCAGGTTTCTTTTGCTGTTTTACTGTAACTTCCTCAGTGGTTTTTGATGCCCATCATGAGACTGATGGAATATAAGGTGGGGAGCGGCAGATTAAAAAGAATGTGGTCTGTCATCTAAATTTGGAGGCAAAAATGGTTGGCAGCTGACATGATTATTTCACTGGTAAAGAATGCCAGGTTTCATGGCCAATATGTGTGCCTTGGCACATAAACACAATTCCCCGTCTCATACTACATAGGCTAGATTGAGCATCAAGGAAGAATTTAATATTGGAAGCAAGGAGTTTACAGGATTTTCTTTTCTTTTATTTTCTCTGTTTAAAATGTTACTCCTATTCAATTATTTTTATATTACATGGGTACGACAGGACTTGCAGTTCAAATTTGATCTTATCTGGGGATATAATGTTTGCAGAGAGCCAGATATATATCGTACTGCTGCTGCTCCATCAGAGATTGTTGTATTCCTCGGATCCAAATACGGCAGAGCATGTCAGCGATGGCAAGACTTAAAAACAGGCATCGTCTTCTCTTATTTATATTTCAGCTTTTAGAACAAAAAATGTTTTGGCACACAATCGAAGCTAAATGATGCTACACTTAACTACATATGCATTCAGAATCATCCGCAGCTCGTGGCACATTCATGAAAACTATCCAAATAGAAACCATAAAAAATACCCCCTCTTCTTGTGAAAAATAACAATCTCCAGGAATTATGATGGGGAAATCCATAATATATTCTCTAGTATAAAAAAGCATTACAGTCCTCATCCTTGCATCCCATCTCCACCATAAAATTAGTAAGCTGAGGTGAAAGATGAAGGGTGACATGAGGCTTTAGGTGAGATCATCTTCCTCTTCCTCCTTTGCTTTGATTGCATTCTTCACTCTCAGCAGAAGTGTGGTTTTCCAAGGATCCTGTAGTCAAGTTTAATCGATTTAACAGTACACCAAAAGCACCAAATACAGAGGCAGTGGATGCAAGTCCTGAAATGAATAAGCCCCATGTACGACAACTATGTGCATCGATACTACTGCCTTAATAACGAGTGTTCATATGGCTGTGGCAAAATTATACAGAATTTTCCCTTTTGAATGGTAATGCAAAACTAGTGTTAGGTTTGAAAATTATACACATTGAAACAACTATATTCAGAGAGAAAACTAATGCTTCTCAAAATCCAAAGTTTAGCACAGGTTTAATCAGCAAAATCAACTTACCAAACAGCAAATTTTGAAATATCAGAGTACCAAGTAGATTACATGGAGGAAGAAGTAAGTTTAAAATCAGCACCGACTTTTAAGCTATATTTTGAAAAACCGACATTGAAAGCAGGATAGGTGGTGGGAAGGAATTTTGGTGTAATATAAGGGCTTCCGATAAGATACTAATAAAAGACAATGTAAAATTGAAAATCTTGTTCAGGCATGTAATTGAGAGGACATTAATACAAATATATGATACTAAAATCTTTATTACATCTCATCGATTTTTGCAGTGAATTAAAATATATCAAATTGCCCTACACAAGTTCTTGTTACCCCAGTATTTACCTAGATTAACCAGCAATTTTTGGCTTAAATTTCATGCATGCATGCATGCATGCTTAAGTGTATTTCATACAATTGTTTATTAAAATAAAAGGCATACCAGTCGAGTCATGCTGTCATATTCTTGGGCAGCATCAGTAAACTTTGCAACATCTCCCTCGTCCATCGAATCTGCCAAATCCTGAAATGAAAGTGATTACTTTCTAAGATATGTTCCTATATATAGTTCATATAGTCCAGCCAATAGACAGCTTTGAGGCAACTTTTCCACATACTAAAAAAAAACACATAGGAATAATATATACAGATGACTCATGATAGACATGTAGCTTAGAGAAAGAGAAAGAGGAGGAAGCTAAATAATTAACAAAATCTGAGCTGATTTCTCAAAAACTACTACATTGAAATCTATCGACAAACTAACTCTTGATTTCAACTTTGAAGACCGAATTTTATCTGCTTAAACTTGATAGCATATTTTACTAGCAATCGAATATGTCAAGTCCATAAAATTGAGACCAAAATGATCAAAAAGTTAACAGATAATTGGTAGATTGACTGGAAAGCTTTCGTGTGAGAAAACTACGAATAAACTATCAAATGTTGTAATTATTGTCTTTTTTATATATAGATTTAGCTTTCAGTATAAATGGCAAGACATTCTAAACAGATTTATTTAACCTTCCTATATTTTACATATCTTCCATTTTCTTCACACAAATTTGAAATATCAAAATTTTGGTGCTTGAGACGAGTTCAAATAAGACTCGAGAAAATCCAAAGCTAATATAGAGTATGTGAAGTTTTCTTGCAAACAAGGTTAACAGGAACTTGGTATTCTCAGCATAAGAAGGTAATCAGTAAATTAAAAATCATGCATATCGACCACACAGTAAACAAAGTAAAGTTCAAATCTTACAGCTAAAAGCTTGTATTCACGTGTGCCCGAAAAGGTAGGATCAATTTCCTATAACAAATATAATCCAGTTAATGATGTTTGTATGTCTCAGAAAAAAATGATTTCAACTACCAAACCAAGACGTATACAAACCTGATATCGCTCTAATGCATTTGTAATTGCAACCACATCACCCTTACACAAGTGACAGATACCAGCATTAAGAAGAATCCCCTTAACACCATACCTAAGAAGACTATTATTGACCGAGTGTCGAGCAAGTGCTTCATATATTTCAATTGCCTTTGGGTATCTGGAAAAATTACAGTGTCAAAAAATTTCAACGCACAACTGCAATAGAATTCAAAGAATCCAAATATTGACATGGTTGAATCCTTATATTAGAACTCTAAAATTATTTGAAGTTGATTACTGTATGCATATCTAAGAGAATCTACAATGATTATAGTTGGTAAGAACTGCAAAATGTCCTCCAATGATCAATGTAAATCTGCAATATTTAGCAACTTTCAAAATGTCTAAAGACCCACAATAAAAAATATAAGCAGATGATGTGAAATGAAGTTTGTTTTTTACTAGAGATTATCAAAATCCAAAACAGGTGAAACTGTTCACTGAGATCAACTTTCATGTTGTACATACAAAGGGACCTAGAAACTGAAAATATACAGACAATCATCAGATATGAGGTTGTTGTCACACTAGGAAGAAGTGACAAAGAAATCCATACAAATTGGCACTGGATAATAAAGAATGAGTTTAGTGAATCAGTCTTACAAGAAAATGCATTATCAACAGAAAGGCTTACTTTATAAATTTTATTTGCAGGTTAGTAGATACAAAAAGGCAACCAATATTCCAGCTGGATATTCATTATCAAATCTGAATGAATAAACAAAAAAAAAATTCAAAGAATGCAAGAATAGTATAGAGATATACAAAAAGTTATAATAACAACATGATAAGCTTACTGTTCCATCTGAGCAGCAAACTGTGCAACTTTTTGCTTGCACTGGTTTGCAGAAGTTGTTACTTCCTCACTTTGAAAAAGATCAGCAGCCCGCTCAAAGTAATCCATCGCATTCTCTAAATTCTGTACTTGCTCATTTAATTCACCAAGTTCCTGTAAGATAAAGATGTGGGATCCTCAGCAAAAGATATTTAAACATCTGAAAAGGAAAATCAACATAACTTTTAATACATGCATGCTACCATTATAAACCCTAAATGTTATCCCATCCCAGAAACATAATTGGAATGAGTTTCATGCTGTACCAAGGGCAACACCGTGTTGACTTGGTACAGAGTCCATGGTAGTTGGCATGTCATGCAGGCACATAAGCAGCAAACAGAAGTTACAAAATTTAAAACCTTGATTACTATATCTACTAATATATGCATATTTCATCATCTGAAAACGAAACATTTACAATCTAACCGTCAAAATTTAAGCAAAAAATAGGGCAGAAATTCATCTAGGAAAGTTCATCACCTTGTAGTATCTTGCGGCCATGTTTAATCTACCAATCTCCAGAAAAAGTTTCACCGCCCGGTTTAACGATTGTGTAGCATCTGCAGAAAACAAAACTTGTTTCACAGATCTACAAAACAAATTAATTGTGTAAAAATGCCTACCTAGTATTTGATATTTTACAGTAGGAAAAAGATATTCACTAACAGTCCAAATAGAATGACCAATAAGCAACCTTGCATGTCTGTTGCTCGGACTCTTAGTTCTAACACACATAACAAGCAACAGAGCATAACCAAATCCACAAAGGTGTCTGAAGCCTTTTCCTACTCTTAAGTAATCACATATTAGTCATGAACCAGACAGGAACAGGTGGATCCACTCTTAAGCACAAGGAAGCACCCTATAATATTCTATTGTCCAGCAGCCAGTGATCCTTGCTTTTCTTCCGCTAGCTGCTGAACACAATAATGTGGGAGAGAACCAAGGTTGGCAATGTACGTACCAAGAAAAGGGTCATCTTAGACAAAAGCCACAATTTCCAGATTTCTTAAATCAGTAAATTTGCATAAGGGAATTTGAGAGAGTAGACTATGGAAGGCTAACACTTTCAGTTTGGCTGTCCATCTACAAGCTGAGAACAGTAGATGAGAGCTGCAACCTGCAAGCTGGTCAGAACTGGCCACCGACTGCAGCCAAGCTGGTCAGAGTTAAGGTTGATTGCCAACATCCAGATAGAAATGGCAGGCTATACTCTGCTACTATCAGCTATGGTGGTCATCAACTAGAGCAGAGTTGGGCCATGATTAGAGTTAGTGGTGGGGCATCAAGATGTGATGAGAGCAAGTCTATGGTTTTGATTCCATCAAAGAGAGGAATCATGAATTTGGGAATAGGATCAAAATCATTTAACACCAACACATAACTAAACAATATTAAGCTAGGTCCATAGACAGTTTGACCTCATAGCGAACCTAAGTTCATGATTTGATTTGTGTAGGTAACTTGATGATAGTCAACAAAGCAAAATGACGACCACCATGTCTAGGACCATTATCATTTAGAAATGCACCTTATTCTGTATGTTTCTTTTCCCATATCACTCTATTACTGAAGAAATGAAAAGGTGGACTTCAAATTTATGTATGTGATATGAATTATGATTCTATTTTGCACTATCTTTTGAGACATATATTGGGGAGGGGGGCGGGGTGGCATCTAAAGATTGTCACAATAATACGGCGTGAATTTGCATCCAGAGACCATCCAAATGATGATGATAGCCAAGTTTTCCCCCTCCCTCTCTTGTTCTTCCTCAAGGAAACCGAGTTATAAATACCTTAGAGTAAGCTTTCCTTGGATAAAAATATACCTTGGATTGAGATTTTCTTGTAGCAGTTTGCTGCATCTACATAAGCTGAGGCAGCTTCGTGCTTGCTATCTAACTGCATCATGGAATCAGTATGAACATAATAACATATTAAGTGAAAACATGTCAAATGACTTAAAACCAACATGATAAGCTAACCTTCAAATGACAATCAGCAAGTTTGAAATACACTGATCCAGCTCTCTCCCCTGCAATACCGGTATCAAGTAATGTCAGTTCGAAAGCGTTACACTTTCAAAGTTGTTGACTTGAAACCACATCAATTAGCATTATGGTTATGCTTGAAAATTAACTTCAAAATAACTGAAAGAGTGATTGATGTGTTCCCAGGACCAAGATCAAATTTAGGATTTGTTTCAGGATCTGTGATGGAAATTCATGTCAAGTTCAAATATATCCAATCAGTTGACTAGTAAAGATAAAGAAATGATTTTTCAAAAATGTTAAAAATCATGATAATTAGGAAAGTTCAACAGATCAATGATCCAGAATGGCCCACTAGACAATGATCGCTAGATCAATGATCCAACTAGAAATCCACTGTATCTGACCAGGGGTCTACTGACGAAAATGACCGCTAGACAAGATGACACAGTAGTACGTATGGCACATCTATCTGGATGTGATTTCACTAATTTAGTCTTTATTTCTCATTCCAGAAAATATAAATAAATGTACAGGGCGTATTTAATTTCAGCCTTTATCTAAAACTCTATTTTAGTGAAAGGTTAGTTGGTTGCTTGACATGGTTAGATGTGATAGTATTTTCTTTTTCTTTTTCTTTCACGAAGTCCAAAGCAAAAAAGGACTATCTTGGCCAGTTGGCCCAGTTCTAATAAACATTGTGTAACTGCAGGTTTTGGAGTTGATGGTTTGAGGAGGAATTACGAGAGGGATCAGCCATTCCTAAAATCATGGTTATGCAGGATAGCACAATGGCATCTGTTGAATTGATGTTTGTAACTATTAATCAATGAAAGTTGAAATATATAAATCACCATAACGTAATTGAAGATGGTGCCCATTAAAAAAAGATAACGACATGCTAATAATTCATCCTAAGAAGTCTTGCATTCACCACCATGACCCAACCAGATATCAGAACCAACGGTTCCTTTCCAACTACATAATCAACCTTCTAAACTTACAAGGATCAAAAACAGCAACTACAAAATCAGAATGTTCCTCTGCAGGAGTAAATTCCCCAGCTATGAGCCCCATCGTGCATTACAACAGGAACAGGCATTCCTACAAATCATGGTTATGCAGGAGAATGAAATGGAATCTTACAAATTGATGTTTCTAACTATTAACCGACAAGAGTGCAAACACACAAATCACCACAATGTTATTGGAGGATGATGCTAACCAAACAGAGATAATGAGATATTCATAATTGATAATTCATCCTAAAAGGCTCTTGCATGCACACTAATACCCCAACCAGATACTAGTACCGATAGCCAACATCTAAAGACGGCCTTACGAGCTTTTAGTCTGTTGCCAGAATCTAAATAGGTCTCATGATTGATACTGAATCGGAATCTTTTTCGTCAAAGATGGAAAAGATTCTTGGATTGGAAGTCGTAATACAACTCCCCCGAAGAATGTTTAGATTCTCGCAAGGCTAATTGGCATCGGATCGAAAAGAGACGGGTGAACAATTACGAAGAGCAATTGCCGCCGAAAAGGAAAGGGAAGAAAGAGAAAGAGAAAGCAGAATACAGTTCTTGGCTAACTTGAAGCAATTGGCGGCCTTGTCGAACAACTCGGCCGCGTCATCGTACTTGTTGCCGAAGATTCCCCAGCCGCCGAGCGTCTTCTCCGCCTTCTGCTCCAACTCGTCGCCCTTCGCCGTCTGGTCCGCCATGTCTTCGCAACCCTCCTTTCGTCGCTCCCTTTCTACAACGCGGAGTGCCGAATTAATAGCATGGGAAATGGGGGTAGACGCAAAATGGTCCCCTGCGATCGCAAGGGGTGATGAATTCATGCTACCGATCATAAGAACAACGATTTATTATTATTATTATTATTATTATTATTATTATTATTATTATTATTATTATTATTATTATTATTATTATTATTATTATTATTATTATTATTATTATTATTATTATTATTATTATTATTATTATTATTATTATTATTATTATTATTATTATTATTATTATTATTATTATTATTATTATTATTATTATTATTATTATTATTATTATGTCCATATGGAATGGTGACATGTCAGAATATACATAAAAATGTTATTTCCAGTGATACTGCTGGAAGGTATGGATCGATGTTCTAACATTAGACACACTTTCCATTATGCCTATGATTATCCGACTGATACTTTGTTGCTTGAGTTAATAATAATATATTTTCCTCATCTAAAACTAAATCTGAGATCATCTCCAATATCAATATTTAATGTGACATAATTATCCACTAAAATTTTTTTATCATGTTTCATGATCCGATATGACATTGTCAAAATGCTTTAAGTTAATAATAATAATACTTTTTGCCCTTCAAAAACTAAATCGAAGATGCAGTTAACCAGTTGATCTTAATTTATCGAACTCAATTCAATGAATTCAGACCTACTAAATTCATTAAACCTAAACCACTTAATCAATGCTTAAATCCAAATTAGCATTAACTTATAACTAACCTTCTAAGCTAATCTTAATATTTATCTACTTCCAATATGGGACTACATCATGCATGTTACATGCTCGCATCAAGTACGAGACTCCGTCAATCAGGTGCAGATGGCCAATGGACATACCACAACATAAGAGCACAATACAACCACAGGGAAAAACCCCCCTTCGTTTGCTTCACAAAAAATCAATAAAAAGGCATGTAAAAGGTAGTAGTCATCTTTCAAATGGGCACCATTAGACAAAAAAGTTTGTTCATTATGCTTGACATGTTACTTGCTCAAATGTAAATGCAGAAAGGATATCACAATTCATCTTTGACATGGAAACACTCCTCATCTCATACATAATTGCAAGAAAAGCTATCACAACTCATCTTTGACATGAAAACACTCTTCATCCCAATAATAAGGGAACTTCAACTTGGCTGCAGTGTGGGGCATATTCCAGTCCTCATATATAAACCTGCGTAGAGTAGGCACATCAGTACACTTGATTGTTATATGGGATAACCCGAACATTTTGCATGACGTGTAATTTATACTCACATTGTTCTTTCAGTTAATTGTAGTGTTTATATACATAAAGTTGGATGTTTCTGTATTGCCTAACATTATGCATGAAATGGTGCTTTGGGTTATCTGTTGTGTTTATACACATTGGTTGTATACTGACTTGTGTCTTTCTTTCCTGTCTCCACTAATAACCATAATATTCAGGTTAACAGTCAAGCATAAGATGTGGAAGTTAGCACCATAAATGTTGTTTTTAGAAGTTCTGAAACCACATAGGTATGTTGGACAATCAGTATTACTTCCCATGGAGATGCAAAACTTCAGTAGGAAATCACATTGGTATGTTAGACAATCAGGCACATGGGTTTCTGACGATAGACTGTTGAACAGTAGTCAAAAGGTAAACCTAACAATAACAAAACCAGCCATAGATTGATGTATTACAAATGCATCTTGAATGAGAAAAGGGTAGAAAAAGTGAACTTTCAAGTCTTACATGCACCATGATTAGGTATGATATTGTTCAATTTCTACATAACCAGCATAGTTGATTTGTTATCATGGCCTGACATTTACCATTCCAAATACTTAATTTTGACCATTATATGTACAGAACACTAGCAATCCTCAACAGATATTCATGTATATCTCACATATAACACAGAAAGCCATAATATGATTTGCAAGCTATAAGAACCACTCGATAGAATGTTAAAGTATAAGGCTGAGAATTCAGATCTAACACTTTGACTGGTGGACGAGATATAACAACTAGCAACTGCAAGTCCTCGGTCTCATCTGTATTCAATACCTGCAGAACACATGTAGATGAGCTCAACTAGTGAAAAGATAACGAAAACTAAATATTCTCTAGAAGCATATAGTTGCAACATATATTTGCTACTTGACTATTGTCAAGCTATAATAATAAACTGTGATATGTTCCTTAACAAATACAACTGAAATATAATCAATTGAATCACATATCTTTAAACAAATTCATACCACATTTAGCCAACCATAAGTATCATGTTGCAAATAAATAGTAGTAAAATATTATATAATTATTATAAATTCGTCTGAAAGTATCCACCGCTTTCATGTGCTTCTACAAAAAGATCAAGTCTCCATTTCCCAGTACCTCTAAATGACTTGTTTCAAAGTCCTGACTGCAGATCGTTAATTTTTCTCGACTAATGTGCTTGATTCATCATCATTGTCCAATGTGATAGCTTATCCAACCTGATATCTGTATTTGTCCTTTAAAGATTTTTCTCTTTTATCATGATGAGCACTAAAAAACTATATTGCACATGGTGCCACCTATTCACCCACATACAGTATGTAGTGATCCCATTTTATGCCAGCAACTAGTTTTAGTGGAACCCCTACACAGGGAATTCTTTCACACTGGTTTAACTTAATCATACATAGATTCAATGGGACCTGGCCTTTCTTTCGTCAGAGAAATTATGTTAAGACATAGCATTGTTATGCTGGGAAATTTTACTTATTTCTCATTAAAATATATTTTTATTAATTTAAGGTATTTTGCAAGTTTCATAAGTTACCAAATGGCGATATCTTCGATAATCATATATTTATTATCAAGATCATCAAAAATAAGAAAAAAGGAAGCCAAAGAAAAGATCAATATTAGACTTCATAAATTATTCAAAGGAAGAAAGGAGGTACATTAAAAAAAAAAATTAAGGAAAAACAAGGGTATGGCTTTCCAGATCTAGTCCCCATGGTTTTAAATACTGGTCCCATGATGGACCAATACCAGATGATATGGTCCAATACTGATTGGTATTAGTTTTTATGATTGATTCAGATGATATCAGATAGTTCAGGTTGGTATATCATCCAATGTACCAGTACTGTACTAGTTTGGTAAAGTAGCAAAATCAACATTGGAACAAGATATAAATTTCACTTCTCATGGAGTAAACATCAAATGACCAATGAATTTTTCATGTATAAAGTAAGTTCTCACTACAATGAAGCATCACAAGATTAACTCCAGTGAGAAACAATATTAGGCATCCAAAAATAACGGTGAGCCCAAGTCTTTCATAAAGACTTCTGATTATGGATGTGTGTTGTATCGGACTTGATATAAGTTGCATAAAAAATGTAATGGAGGCAGCACAATTAACAATTTAAGAATGAAGTTTTCAGGTTTGTTCAGTATCAAGTCCAATCTAGTAACTCCGCCAGAAAATTTAAATCAAAGCACCAAAATATGCAATCCTGTTCTTTGTAAGAGATATTAAGAATAACCACAGGTTCCGAATATATCACACGAAATTAGATTTTGGTAAAACAGACAAACAGAAGTACCTGATGAGGATCATTCACGGGGACAGCAAAAGTGCTATTTGCATAAATATGGAATTCCTGAGGTGTCCCAGGGTACTTAAATGAACTTGACCCAAGTAAAAGTGTACCCTTCCCTTTTAAAACCACAAATACCTCTTCACAAGAGTGCCGGTGAATTGGTGTATGTGTGCCTGGTGAAAATGTCTGAAGCCATACCTCAACCTGGAAAAAAAAAAAGTTGGATGGAATTATCTACTTCTGTGAAAAAATGCATATAAGTAAATTAAAAAAAAAGTTGGATGGAAATATCTTCTCGCGGTGTTGTTGTTGTTGTATGAAAAAATGCATCAATTCCACTAATTACTCTTGAAAACTTCCACATAATGTCATCTCACATGAGCCTTAATATATGTGCCTCATACATATGGGTCCTATGACGTTTGTGAGATGCAAGATAACTCTTAAAATTTTCAAGGTGATTTAACCTTCTTGGACTGATTTCTTTTACTAGTAAAATTGAGATATTACAACATGCAAAATATGCATAAACCATCCATTTAAGTGTGACAAATGAAATTAACCACAAAATACCAAAGACACATTGATGTTAACAAGCCAAAACTTAGATGGATAAACAGGCATATAAAGGGTGAGTTAAGCATCTCCCTAAAACTTAAAATTCCAATTTCAAGTGACAACTCAAATGAGGATTTAATTTATCAAGCCATACTCTCTTTTTCACAAGCAGCATGAGATTTTGTTATTTTTTAAGTAGGTCACCTGAGATTCATCAATACTTGCTGATTAGATACTCTTTGACACTGTTATATATCCATATAGTAAAGCATCAGAGGTTATGTTCAATATCATGACAACCTTTTCTCTATATCTATTTGATGCACAATCAATTTCTTCAAAATGCAACTAGATCTAGAAGGTTTGTTTAGGATAAATACTGAAAAGCACTCTTACTATACACCAGGTTGTTTAAATTTAAATAGAAAGAAACTTATTGTCAAATAAATTCACCTCATAATGTTTAATGATTTTGAGAATTATAAATACAGATTTTAAGAATTCTAACTAAAATATTTTTTAATGATAAATGTTACAGCCTTGGTTGCTTACCTCTTTCATTCCATGTGAAACTGCACCTGCAATAGTGGCATGAGCCAAGCCTCCTCTTCCAAAGTCACTTTGAGGTATATTGCTTATATTTCTTACCAATGGAGAACCTGGATAAAAGAAAAAATGCACTAATCAGCTTAGAAAATATGAGTATGTAGCTATTCTGTGTTCTACACTCTCAAATAACACAAGAAAAACAATGAGCTACAAGGAGCATTCAGATAATTACTAGGTTATTCTCTTAAGCTAAATTTATGTGGAGTTTTCCCCCGTTTCAATTCACTCAAAGAAGGATTTAGATTTATAAAACTCCTTAAAGATCCAAATTTTTTTGAACTATAAACTAAGAACATCAGTAAACTAAAGAGTGTTCGCTAAAGAACACTAAAATCATACAAATAAACATTGTGGGACTACAAAATATAAACAGAAGTTTGTGCAAGATAAATAATAGATTTAAGGGCCATTTTCAGACCTTGGAGGAGTAGCCTTTTTTTTTTTGAAAGATGGCCTTGATTGATCATTCAAAAAATTAAAGAATATTCATTAATACAGCACTCGGAACAAAGAGATATAGGGATTAGAGGATAAGAATCCAGGTTGAGATCAAGAAACCACATTATAGGATATTAAGGCTGTGACCATAGAGGGAGTACAGAGTAAGACCTCTTTGCATAAATTTGAACGTCAAAAGGTGAAGTCATTTACTCCAAATAGCAGGAACATGAAACTATTTTTTCCAGATCAGGCAAGGTTATCATATCGTTGGTAGATATGGACAGCCTTTCCTACAATCAGGGATTTCTTTTTGAGTTTTATATGCAGAAAGAGAACTCTATAATTTTTCACTCCCTTCGAGTAATTTAAAAAGTTCTGCCCTGAAACCTTGACGCCATAATTGACTATTTAAAATTGATTCTTTCTTCCACTAAAGTATCACGGGACAAGCAATCATCTACTGATATTACACAAACAAAATGTACGCTCCCTTTGTTTGCTGATAACGCCAAGCAGTAATATCAAATGAAAATCCAACAAAGGGAAATTATGAGTGTGATCTGTCACAAAATCATGCCCTAAATTCTTTTTTTCCCTATTTCCTTCTATAATTAACGAGATAAAATGACAAACTAGTCCAACAAAATAGCTAACCTATGTCCTAACAAATTCAATTATGAATACCGATTAAATTTTCCTTTCAATTGACATAAGCCCAACTTTCTCACTTTATTTCATTTCCTCGGTCTTTAAAAACAAGTAAACTAACTAAGGTTCTTAGAATTATAGGCTAGTACAAATTAGATATGATGGATAACGGTCCTATAAGTAGAATTCAGAGTACAAATTACAACTTTTGACTTCCCACAATTAGCAAAGATTTCTCAATCTACAATCCTAGAATGAACCCAACTTCACAACCGCCTCGTAGGTGATGGAGATGGAATTCAGTATTCCCACAGCAGAACCCAATCCAATAAGATTGAAGGGAAACGAGACTGGATAAGCTGTACAAAAAGCAGTAATTGGCTAACCGCTGCCGGAGCAGTGCGCGGACGCGTCGGCCGCGATGGCCGCAACAAGGAGGAAGACGAAACGTAGACTCCCGCGATCAACAACCCCGCTCATCTCTCTCTCTCTCTCTCTCTCTCTCGATGTAAGTGGGATGCTCGAGCGGGTGAGGAGTATATAGGAGAGGGCAGAAGCGGGCCCTATCGACGCACCTGTTAAGCCCGAACAGCATACAGTCTTTTCCTGCAATTTTATAAAATGGGTCCCACAAAAAACAAAAGATGGTAGTGGCGCTTTCGTTGTAAACCCAGTTTGGTATTTACAGGAAATCTTAATCTGATATACAACTGAGCCAACTGTGGGTGGACAAATCTTTATAAAGGAAATTGGTATTTGGAACAACCTCTTGTCTTTTGCTTTGGGTAACCCCTTATTATACAACTACCTAAAAAATAATAAAAATATAATTTTATTAAATATAAATATTTTAATTATTAATCGTATTTTTATTTCACATAACTCATTAATTACCATATTATAAGCTCGAAATATAACATCTTCATGGTTGATGAGGACAAATATACGTCCATCGGATCGTTAGATACACTCAAAATATCATCTTTTTATCTATAATCCAATGTTAAAATTTTATAAAATATTAAATCGGCACAATAAATATAAAAAATAAATTTTCAACTCATCCTTTTGATTTTTAAATTATTTTATTTGATTATCTATCTTTTTTTATTATTTAAAAAATTCTTAAAATTAAGTGATAAATTAAAAATGTTTACTTCCATTTATAGATAGTATGTTAGGAATATTAAAAGTTTTAAAAATGAGATTATAAATAGCAAGAAAAGTTATTACGGATCATGATAAAATAGTTTTAAGGTAATACGACACATATGGAAAAAAATCTCTTTAAAGACTTGATCATACAAATATATGATCGAGAGTTAATGGGAGTTTCATTTCGGTGGGTAACATAACGACAATAAGATATATTGATTCAATGAGTAAATATAATGATACTATAACGATAGATCTTTTGTATCGAGTGAGTAAACATTACCATTAAGAACATGAAAAGAAAAGAATTTACTTGAACTTAACAACATAATGACAGAGATTATGCACGAGAGTTATAGTTTATTTTTTCATCGACCAGGGAAATTGTTCGGAAAACACATATGTGTTGAGACAAATGATCTTCTATTTATAATTATATTTTTAAGATATTACTATTTATAATCCTTGTTTATTATTTTATAATTTATTTTAATTTATTTTAATTTATTTTAATATTTTGAAACTACTCATTTACAAATAGATATAAACACATATGTGTCAAGAGGACGACGAGTGAGGTCGAACAACTTTGGTAATGAATGATATTGACAAACAATCATCAGTATTAAACTTCTTTTAAGAATTTTTAATATTTTTAGAATATTCCTCCAAAATGGATATAAATATTCTCATCATTTTTTTCTTTTTCTTCTCTTAATCATGAGTACATGTAAGCAACGAGTGGTATCGAACAAATATGAATACTCTGATCGTCATCTTTCTTTTTTTTTCTTTTCTTCTCCTAATTATAAGCGACGTTGAGCATTGAGCGATGTCGAGGGGATATCGAGCGGTATTAGAAGGCATCGAACGACAAGTGGTGAGGGAGTGATTAGTGGCATTAAATGATTATGAAAAACAAAAGGGAAAGATTGGTAATTGAGGTGATTAATCTCTTTCACAAACTTTACATATATGCTCCTATCACAGTAAAATTTACGGACGGCTCCCTTGAGATGTATATTTGCATTAATACCCCTCCAAACATGGACTTCTCGCAAAAATCTCCTACTCTTTACGTCTTTGTGTTTGGCCAATTGAGCTGATACCATTCGAAGAAACGCCTCAATGCTCCGACCGAGCTCACTGCGATCAACCTCTTCCCCTCGAGTCCTCTTCTCCTCCTCCCATGGCGTCGCCCGCCGCCCCCTCGCCTCCGCCCCTTCGCCGCTCCCTCCGCCGGAGTGGATCGAGCCCTTCCTCGACGTCTCCGACCTCACCCGCCACCGCGGTGACCCCCGAAACCCCTCCCCGTGGTTCCCCCGCGTCGTTTCGCTCGTCCTCGCTTCCGCCCCCGGCTCCCTCCCCTCCGACCTCGCCTCCTTCTGCCGCAGGTTCCTCATCCGCCTCTCCCCCGCCTTCGTCTCCCACTCCCTCCGCTCCTCCGACCTCCGCCACCGCCCCGATCTAGCCCTCGCGTTCTTTCGCTGGGCCGCCACCCAGAAAAAGTACCCCGGCCACAACCTCGACTCCTACGTCGCCCTGATCGACATCCTCTCCTCCTCCGACAATAAAGAAACCAGTCGGATCAAGGAACTCATAGCCGAGATCAGAGCCCGCGGGAATCTCCTCCCGGCGGCACCATCTGCAGCCACTTCTCTCATACGGAGCCTGGGGTCCACCGGCATGGTGGAGGAGTTGCTGTGGGTCTGGCGATGGATGAAGGAGAGTGGGGTCGAGCCGTCGCTCATGTGTTACAACTGTTTGTTGGATGGTCTGGTGAATTCGATGTTCGTGGATTCAGCGGAGAAGGTCTTTGAAGCGATGGAGGCGAACAGAGTTCGGCCTGATGTAGTTTCCTACAACACGCTAATCAAAGGTTACTCGAAAGTAGGAAGGACGCAGAAAGCAGTTGATAGGTTTGTGGAGATGCAGGAGAAGAAGATCCAGCCAGATAAGATTACGTATCTAAGTCTGATGCAATGCCATTACTCGGATGGGGAATTCCATGAATGCTTGGTGCTGTACCATGAGATGGAAGAGAAGGGATTGGAGATTCCGACTCATGCATACAGTTTGGTGATCAGTGGATTGTGCAAGGAGGGGAAGCCATTCGAGGGAATGGCGGTGTTGGAAAGCATGGTTAGGAGAGGTTGCAAGGCTAGTGTGGCAAATTATACTGTTCTCATTGATTCTTTTGCAAAGAGCATGAATGAGGATCATGCTATGATGTTGTTTGAGAGGATGAAGAATGATGGACTAGAGCCAGACGAAGTCACTTATGGGGTGACAATTAACTGCTTGTGCAAGGCTGAGAAGCTGGACAAAGCCATGGAATTGTTTAAATTCTGCAAAGAGAATGGTGTGCTGGTGAATGCAATATTCTACTCTAGCCTTATAGATGGGTATGGGAAAGCTGGGTTAGTTGATGAGGCACAAGGGCTTTTCAATGAGATGATAGAACAAGGTTTTGTGCCAGATTCATACTGCTATAATGCCCTTATTGATGCATTTGGAAAAGCAGGAAGGATCAATGAAGCTTGTGCACTATTCAAGAGAATGGAGATGGAGGGCTGTGATCAGACAGTTTATACATACACTATACTCATGGATGGGTTGTTTAAGAAACACAAGAATGAGGAGGCACTGAAGCTGTGGAATATGATGATCGATAAGGGGATAACTCCCACCCCTGCAGCTTTCCGTGCCCTTTCAAAGGGCCTGTGCCTTTCAGGAAAGTTCACCAGGGCTTGTAAAATACTGGATGAACTGGCTCCTATGGGAATAGTGCCTGAGACGGCCCATGAGAATATGATCAATGTGTTGTGTAAAGCAGGGCGATTTGAGCAAGCTTGCCAACTCGCTGATGGAATCATAGGTAAAGGCCGTGAGGTGCCGGGAAGAGTTCGAACCATTATGATCAATGCTCTGAGAAAAGCTGGAAATGCTGACTTGGCTTTCAAATTGGTTCACAGTAACATTGGTATTGGTTATGACAGATATGGCAGCATTAAAAGGAGAGTTAAGTTCCAGACTCTGTTGAATTCATAGTCATCCACGGTTATTGGATGTTTGAGTGGCAAACTGCAAGTCCGATTTAAATCTTGAATCCTTTTTGTTAAGCTAAATCATACCCTGTCCAAGACCCAAAGTAGGGGAGAGGGGTTAATTGGACTGACTTTTTGGATGAACCATATCGTGAGGGTAAGATGTTCAAGTCACATGAAATCAGCATCTGATATGGGCTTGCGTCTAGATTTCATTTCTATTTGAGAATGATAGGTGCATTAAGGAGATCTTATCATGATATAACTGGAAATGGGCATACTTAGAGCCTGTAAATCAGTTGTATTATTTAGGGAGATTTATAATAGCATTTCAATAAAATTGGAAACCGTGCAAGCAACTTGGGCATCAAGGTTCAGGTCACAAAACAATTTCTTTGCATGCAACAGCAGGGTCTGCAGATATAGCTTCCCTAGACCCCCACATTTCCAGGAGCCTGATACACCAGGCTGCTATGCCTGATACACCAGGCATCCATGGTGACAGGCAAGCCATTAGCTAGTTTGAGCTGTGTGGTAATATGTGTTTCTTGGTGGGTTCAATCTAATGATCACTTTCTTCCATCACTACCTGCTAACTTATGAATATATGAGATGGTCAGGAGGATTTCTAGTGAAAAACTTGCTAGTCAGCATGTATGACATCAAGCAATACTTGCTTGGATTCTGGGAATCGTGCTGTTAATATAGAAACTATACAGTTCAAAATTGCACAAAATCTGGGCTGTTGAACTGCTAAAGCTTAGCACAGGATTCATTCAATGAAAAGGATGTGTAGCAAACTGGAAATTGTTCAACAGTATTAAAAACTTCAAATCATGGTAACAGATTAAAGATCTTTGGTTCTTGGTTAATGCTGAACTAAGTAAACTCGATTGTTATGCTTCTCACTTTCTTGTCACAAAAGGAATGCCATCTTTCAGCCCCTTATTTGTTTAGTAATCATTTAATTTATATCTCAAGGTCTGTTCTCCCTCTTGTAGCTCAATTATCAGCATTTGCAGGGAGACGTAATCATCTGTTTCTACAGAGGATAAATTCTTTTGTTTGATTACATCTATAAATTCCAAGATTCTAATTATTGCAATCAAGTAGCTCATTCTTGTATCTTTTTCCAAAATTCAAGTCATTCTTGTAGTTGTTTGGACTTTGCAATTTGCATATTGTGTAAATTCATTTGTACTTTTGGATGAAACCAAGGTTTGTTGTGCAGCCCGAGTCGATATGGTATGGGCGGTACATACTGGTTAGACTCATCACGGGGACACGGCTTGCTCGGGTCTCTATCGGCACGCCTCGATATACTATGTGTCAGTACACTGGTACAGATCGATACATACCGTGTTGACAAATCTTCGAGACAGGTTCGGTACCCGAAATAGCAAAACCTAGATGAAACATTTATGTTTTTTTCTCAATAAGTTCATTAGAAATAAAAAAATGATGCTCATTTTCTGTAAGATGTGTAATCCTTGGAATATCTTGCTGTATCCGTATCGGATTTGTTATATGCATTAACTAGGATGTGTTAGATACTTCCACGAAGTATCTGACGTTTTTAATAATTTTTTAAAATACAGGACAGTTTTAACATTCCTAAAGAATACTTTTGTGGATACTTATTGGGAGAGTTCTTTTTGTTTTTTTGTTTTACTCCTTTTTGATTGTTGATCTTTTGTTTCTAGACTAGGTGTATATGTTGGATTTATTTTCATCCATTTTTAAAATCTGAATGATGTATATTAACATTTTTTGTGTATTTCAGCATCTCTAAGACTTGACTTTCTAATGACGTTGGTGTGGCATAGAACTAGCTTTATGAGGATGCTGCTTATCCATAACACTTTAAGAACCTACCAGCTGAAATAGGGAGTTCTACCTTAATACTGTTTTTGTAAAAAAAGCAGTGGAACCTTGGATGATCATCTCAATAGCTTCATATTACTATATGATAAAATGCTTTTAGGATCTGTATTGTAAAAAAGATGGATTTTGGTTTAATGAGATTCAGGGAATTGTGCTGATATAAATATTATGCATTGTCTTGTTATCTTGTGTTCTGGTAATTTTTGTGCTACCTAGGAATCCCAATTCTTCAGTCTGCAAATGTTTGCTTATTGTGGCACTTTTTTGTTTTTTGAAATCTAATTGGATCATGCTTAATCCTAGGAGCCTCTGCATCAGCGATCATTGAGAAAGCATACAACAGGTTATCATTAGCAATGGCTGTTTAGTGTTTGCTGCACAATGCTTTTTTAATATTGCCAGTCCACCATTGATTGACAAACTTTAAGTCCTAAGCTACAAAGCATCACAAGAGAATTCTTGTTGCTGGTTGAAGTTGAAATTTAATTTGATCATTGAATTTAGTAAATAATCAATCAGGATGAAGACAAATATCCCTAATAAAACAAAACAAATTTTAGCTATAAGCCCAACAGTCCTTACCATATAAATTAATAACAGGACTTCTCTTGTTAGAGCCTGATCTTTTAATATTAGATTAAGGATAAACACCTTATTTCTATTTTGTACATTAGGATTGAATCCTGCAGAATAAATAAATGTTTTCAACTGTGAAACCTAAACTAACTAATTTAAGCAGTCGCTTTTGGATGGCAAGAGAAAGAACATAACATTGTTTGTGATTGTAGTGTCTTAATGTGCATACAAGATGATGAGGAAGAATCATATTGGAGACATTTAACATTGTCAAGTTATCAATATGGAAAATGAAGCCAGATTAGCTCTGAATATTAATGTCTTAAGACTGCATTAACAGGCAAAGTTAAGTTGACGAGCTCTGAACTGATGGTGAAAGAACTGAAGCAACATAAAATAACCAGTAATGCAAGACTGTATCCAAATAAAGCACAAGTCCAGTTCTTTGTTATAGTTTAACTAGGTTTCCTTATTTTGATTCCCTATATAGGCTATATTTGCTTGATTTCCTCCAGAGCAACCATCATCAAAGTTGAGGGAATACCCAAGTGGATCATATTGAAGCTTGATCCTTCTTTTACTAATCACTTTCCTAATCCTTGCTCTTATTTTCCAAAAGAAACTTCTTGGTTGCTTCATACTGCAATGACTGACACATGCTACCCTTCTTGCCCAACTCATATCTGATGCTTGATTGATTTGCTAGGCTGCTGCCTGTCGACAACAATGAATGAAAGACTTCCAATTTTGGGACTTGGGTGGACTTTTATGAACTATTTCTGCTTGATGTTTTTCGACATGATGCTTGCTGGTACACCTTTTAATTTAAATACCTTCAGTACTGCCAACACTTTTGCAAATTGATTCTACTTCCATTGACCACACCTACTATTTTATCAGGTAAAAAGCAGTTGGTTTGACCAGTACTGCCTATTATTTTGTGAGATGCCAGAAGTTCATGGAGTCTCGGACACTGCAAAAATGGAAAGAAAAACTCAAGATTTTGGACTTGAAGATTGCATTGAAGTAAATGAAAGATTAGGAACACTTGCTTACCAGATTGACAGGAAAGGAGCTTTCGTGACTTTACACAGAGTCCCATCCAGCCACTGGGATTGTCTCTTTTTCCAGTTGTGAAGCGTCCATGAGCTCAGTATGTGTTTCTTGGATCATTTATAGAACAACAGCCTTGGCTCGCTTTCTTGCGGGAATGAAAATGTGGATATGATTCCATTAGCACTCAAACAAGCAGAAGTCCAAAAGGAATAGCTGAAGTTTCAGTATATGTTTTGAGCCTGTGACATCTGAAAGGACACTTTAGAAAATTTGTTTTTATCAATTTGGTGCAGACATAGGGAAATGACCCACCAAATGTTGTTCATTAGCCAATTTGTCTTGGTGATGGTTGCTCGGCAAACTTTGCTGCTGCCGTAGCATGAGACTTGTGATCATGAGTGGATTCTCTTTTCATGTTGCATCAAATCATAAACTTTGTCTCCTTTTCCATTCCTTGGCTCCTCCCTCGGCTCCAGGCAGCAAGATAAAGAGAAAATAATGTCCTTATCAGAGAAGGTAGGCAAAAGAAGCTTTTGAAGATGTGCCTAGATTCCCCTTGCTACAGTATCTACTCTTCAGTGCAGATGTTGCATGTCTTAGCCTCTTGGTGCTATATGGCCTGAGGATAGAATGCTCTGACTACCTGGTGGTAGGATATGTCATGTCATGTCTTCCAAGCTTTTTCCAGCCTGCATGAATTGTACTTGCTTGGCATTCCTAGTTGACTGGTCTGTGTGTTCGTGATGTGGTTTAATTTTCATGTGTTTGTTGTACTTATTGGGGAACTAAACATCTGAAAACAGGTCATCGTGCCAGAAATTTGGATTCGACTGCACAATTTGTCACAGAAAAGCTGCAAGCAAGCAAGTACTGGTTGTAAGGATTTGTTTCTTCTGAGGATTTGTTGTATTTTGAGCAAGCAAAGTACAGTTGTTGTTTATAACAGCCCAGCCGCAATTCCTGTGGAACAAAAAGGGGGTCCTTTCCAGCTTATTTCATGAACATGGTATGGTATGCATATGATGTGGCCTCATGTATTTTGCTACATGCTCTTATAGAAAATGTGAATACCATTGATAAGATAAAATGTGTTTCTATTTGATATCCTTTCCTATATTTTTTTTCCAAATATTTTAAATCATTTTTTGAAACACATTTTGCTTTAATCTTTACATTAAGGGTATATGGTAACTGCAGTTCACACTGTTGATGTGAAAAATGTGTTTAAGTTATATGTATTGCCAATGATTTCTTCGCAAAATATAAAAGAAATCCATGTTCATTATTGCTTCAGAATATGCAAAAGAAAAAAAAGTATTTTCTTCAAGATGCTGCAAACGAAACCACACAAATTCTATGTTTTGTCAGTTCAAAATATGAGTGAGTATTAGAATAAAATAATTAGATTTTGTGATATCCTAGAAGTAAATAACATTTTATGTATGTTGGATAATATTTGCTGTACAATGTAATTGTAATCGACACAACTGCTCACTAGCATTGAACGCTCAGCCCACCTCACCTCCCAACCATAAATAATGCCTTCATCTTCGTTCTTCACCGTGCTGTAGACATCTTTGGTTGCAGGGAATTGGTCTTTTATAATTTGCACGGGAACTTTAACTGATCCCAATTACTTTTCTTTATATAAAAATATCTTTTTCTCATAAATAATTTATTTTCCGACTCATACTCCAATCAATATAATCTTAGTGATTTTAGAAATAGGTAAAACAATATACGGATAAAAAGTTTTTTTAAGTAAAAATTTTAGGTATCTTGAATCCGTTATTCAATAAGATAAAGAGATTGATGAAGATATTATTCATAAAGTAAAAATAAGATAGTTAAAATGATGGGGAATGTCAGTCTTATGTGATCATTAGATACATTTGAGGTTAAAAAAAAAATTTACAAAATAGATTTGAGACCAATAATGTTTTATGAATCTAAGTGTTAGGTAGCTAAAAAATAATATATACAAAATTTTTATGCTATCAAGATGATACTATTAAGATGGATATGTAGAGTTATCAAAAAAGATAAGAAAAGAAATATTTTATTCATGAATAACTACGTATCACTTCAATAGAAATTAATATGAGAAAAAAATCATGTAAAATGATATAAATATGTGCTTAGGAGGCATGATAACGATGAAATGGAGAGATAAAAAAATTAAAAATGTTTTAATAAAAATTATATCGGATGTCACTCGCCAACTCCAGGGTGCATGCCACTACGTCGCCCACCATGGCACTGCCTGCCATCACAAATGACACTAGCTCCGATCCTGATGAGTACTATCATACCTTGTAAGTCACCTCCCCAACGAAGAGACAGAGGTAGGAGAGGACAAGGATGGAGGTGAGAGAGAGCTGAACCATAATGTCATAGGCATGACGGGTGAGGGCACAAGAGATTACTGCGTTTCTTGCGTTGGACTGGTCGACGTACATCCACCTAAGGTAGGATTAAAAGCTCATGAGCTCATTATCATCATGAGAGAGGTTGTGTATGTACGATGCCCTGTTAGATAGCAACGAGTCGGTGCTATTATTGGTGGTCGCTTTCATAACTACGTCTCCTCTCGCCATCAATTGTGGTCTTAATTTTTTTAATTTAAATTATATGTATCATTATATTAATACTTTATTACGAATGAATATGCAACGTAAGTAGATTCTAACCTCTATTAACTCAGACTTGACGAGAGAAGTTTATATTCTATATTTTTAAAAATATAAAATTATTTTAAATATAATAAATTATAAAAATTTAAGAAATCTATACCAAAATTATAAGGATTAAAATAGACCTTAAACAAATTATAAGAGACTGATGAACAAATTATTAGAAGATTCCAAGTTTGTCGATGAAGCTGAGGATAAAATAATTTCATGATGAGGCGGTTGTAATAAAGAAATAATTGCCTCGGCCACAAAGGCAAGAGAATACGTGTGTTTTGCCGCCTCAAAAGCAGAGTAAATGACGTCAAGGGCGGTTGGTTTGGCGAAGCCACCTCTGTTTCTTGCCGTTTACCACCTGGAGAAGCTCGTCGCGTCTCTCTCTCGTCCTTGTCCTGACCCCTCATTCCTCCGGAACACCAGCTCAGCTTACTCTTTGGAGAAGAAGAAGGAAGAAGGGGAGAGAGAGAGGGAAGAAGAAGGGACGAGAAGAAGAAGAAGAAGAAGAAGAAGGAGAGAGAGAGAGAGAGAGAGAGAGAGAGAGGAACAAGCAGCAGCAGTTGTCTCATGGCAGGACGCAGGTACGAGGCCAACCCCTTCGATGAGGAGCACGTCAATCCCTTCTCGGTGAGCCTGCATCAAACAGCAAACCCTTCTTCTTCTTCTTCAGAATCAGATCATCGATGTGAACGCATACAAACTGCAAGACAAAGAAACCTAGCTTAGATGCCACTGTGGTGGTTCAAAGCATGACAATGCTTAGAATGTCACTTGTTCTTTGGATTGGATTCCATTAAGGCTTTCAATTGCACCTTGGACAACTCTAACATTCCCCTGTAACTTACATTTGTGTGTTTGAGTCTCTTTGGTGAAGTAATATTGCAGTTTGAGGTTCAATGGATTTACTGCAGGCCATAAATTAAGTATACAAAATTGATTCCTTTTAAGCATATCTCCTTAGGACTGCCCATCATACAAAGATTTGGATTGGATGACCAATAACCTCAAAAGCTGAAGCTCTTAGGAATGTATGTAATATATATTAGGTTCTAACATTCCCTCTCATGTGTAAGTTGGAGTAGAATGACCCAAACTCTGAAGGATCGGGACATTTCACAAGAAAAGTTTTCGGGATTTGTAAATGCTTATGAATAGGCATAAACCAGATGCTCACCTTGCATTTGGTGGTGATTTCTTATGTGTATATGAATGCTCTGCAGCAGCAACCCGGAAGAGTTTCTCCTAATCTTGGGATTTCAGCTCATCCTCCACACCAAGCTGGTTTTTACGGCTATCGCGGTCCAACAATTGATATCCCTCCTGATCCAGCAAAGGTACGTTTGAGGAACTCAACATGCTGCTGCTCATTTACAGAGTTAACAGGACTTCACATTGAATGTACAGGAAGAAGCATGCCAAATTTTATAGATGTGTATGCAGGCTGACAAATATTAGGGAATTGATACTGGTATTTATCTATCGACTTATAATTTCCTTGTCAGGATGTGAAGAGGAAGGAAGCAGAGTTAGAGATCAGAGAGGCAGAACTGAAGAAGAGGGAACAGGTATCTTTGGATATAGTTTTTTGAAATAGGAAGAGAGCAGTGATCATATGATGCGCTATAGCTGCTTACATAAATATGACTATCATGTACACAATAAATCAATTCAAATGTTAATAGAAAACATGGCTGATGTGTTTAGTGATGAGTTTATTTGGAACCTTTGTATATTCTCTTGTGTGATGTGAAGTCATTTCTTGGGAGCTCAAGTCTAAATCCTCAATCTCTTTGTCTGTATTTAGCTCTTTCAATATGGTATTGGGATTCCTGCAGAGTGAATGATTTATAGGTTGACAATAACATCTAACTGGATCATAAAACATGTTGGCAATAGTTAAGAATTTTTTTTCCCTCTATAAATAGCTTATATTAAGGAAAAAAATAAAGGTCCGTTGACATTAAAGACTAGGTAAAACGCAAAGGATAGAATCTTCTGTCTTTATGAACTTTGTCTAACAAGCATTAGTGATATGTTTGTCTATATTCTTTGATTTAATTAAATGAAAAATCATATTCTACTTGATAAACTTCTAGAAGATTTTGATTAACTGATTCACGAGATAGAAAAGCTAAATTTACATGTTGTTTTGTCTGTTCTTCCTCCTCTACTCTGTCAAAAATATTTAGGATATTTAACCATCATTTTATGTTGAAATGCTCCATAGGCATTAAGACAAAGGGAAGAAGCTGCAGCAAGGGGTACTATTTTGTGAATTTTCAGAACAGTTTGCTGCATGAATTGACTGTTTCACCAACCTTTTTATATTGAAATTGATTTAGTTTGTTTTATGTCTTTTTTGCAGCTGGAATTGTTTCAGAGGATAGAAACTGGCCCCCATGTTGCCCTATTATTCACCATGACATTGCCAATGAAATTCCCATACAATTGCAGAGGATGCAGTATATTGCCTTTGCATCACTTTTGGGTTTGTGTTATCCGGTTTTCTAATTCTTCATTTTTTTGGTGCTTGCTTCATGAAAAGTTTACTTTTCGATACATTGCACTTCTTGGCACCAGAAAATTTCAGCTCAATGTCATGGATGCATGAATACTGACTTGACATCTTCTAGTTGTTTGACTTGGATAGTTAGTATCCATGTACTTCAGATTTCCACCTTACATGTTATCCATGGTAGATCATCTCTAATTCTTTGTCCCCATATTTGTATTGAAATATGAAGTTACCTGAAAAAATAAGTTCCATTATCACTTTTCTGATTGGGCATAAATAGTTCATTGTTGGCTTGTTAAGAAGCTCATTGAGTTCCTGAATTTGGTTCTGCTTTCAGACCATAATATCTTCCTCTTATCCATCACGTACTCTCCCGAGTCATGTTCTTTTCATGCCTAATATGTAGATGATTTAGATAAGTTAATATACACTCATAAGTCAGCTCTGTGGCCAAGAAATATAATCAGAATCAAATCTAGAGTATCATACACTAGAACCTTATTTGCTTTTGTGGCATGTTTCAAATTATTGTCATAAAGAGGGAGTTCCAAGAAGCAAGTTGAGATCACTACTAATGCAAATACTTATAGTGAACTTTCAGTTTATAAATTTTGTAGATTTTATGAAAGACGAAAAGAAACTTTTGAATTTGTCACCAAAATCAGTATTGGAGGAATGCTAGCCAATCATTTATGTGCCTGTCATATATCATGTGGTATTGACAATTCATAATACAGAGTTTGTTTGACATAACTAGTCCCACTGCCCTTTCACGATTTACTTTTTCCATGACTCTGCCCATAGAGTATGTTTTCTTGGTTGCATTGTACAATATTTCAAACAGTGACAAAAATCAGTTGTGACATCAAGCTGAACTTTTTTATTTTCCCTGTAAAAGAAGATACATCAAGAACATGATCCTGCATTTTCTACAGTAAAGGAAGTTAAGTTTATTAGCCAAGCATATTTATGACTTCCTGATTTGAAATTTATCATTTTGGTTGCTGTGTAGGATTAACATTATGTCTTTCATGGAATGTAATATCCACACTAGCGGCTTGGATTAAAGGCGAAGGTCAGTTTGACAAGTTTAAGCATGATCACTCTAGGATCCGCCCCTGTATAAGGTCACCATTTGCAGCATGGGACAAATAAGAGATTAATATTAATCGATTTCTCTTGTAGGTATAAAGATCTGGTTCCTAGCTGTTATCTACCTCACTACTGGTGTCCCAGGAGCTTATCTGTTATGGTATCGTCCTCTCTATCGTGCAATGAGGTCTGAACATATCTTTTCATGAGCTAAAATCTGAGTGCTGTAATTTATATGTTGTATGCTACTGATTATATTACTGATGTGCTGAAATTGTTGTATGATCGCTGTCTAACATATTTTAGGACTGATAGTGCTCTGAGCTTTGGATGGTTCTTCATATTTTACTTGGTATGCAAGCTTACTTCAACAATCTTTTCATATATATGTAGTGTTATTTGCGAATCTAAAGTGTATGGAAGAACACACTTAATGGTTTATCTGTGCAGGTTCACATAGCTTTTTGTGTCTACTCTGCGGTTGCTCCTCCTTTCCCTTTCAAAGGAAAATCTTTGACGTAAGATCCTTATAATGTCCATCAACTAGAATTAAATTCTAGAAATATGTGATGTTCCAGAAAAAAATATAAAAGAGCTAGCTTATCTTTTACTTCGAGTTATATATATATATATATATATATATATATATATATATATATATATATATATATTCTTCACAGTATATGGTAGTTATTGATCTGTATTTTCTAGGCTTTGATAATGCTGGGATGTTTAATAGCACAGTTTTATTTCAAAAGTATCACAAATTAAAATTTTGCTGATGTTCAAATTTTTTCATCTGTGGCACAGTGGCATCCTTGCAGCAGTGGATGTTGTTGGAGATGCTGTTGTGGTTGGGGTAATTTTATACTTACTTCATTGCATGTTATTCCATAATATACTAGGAAAATATGTATACAGATAACCTTCAATTATTTTTGTGCACTGTCTCAAAATTTCAAAATATTAACCATTCCTAATATATTTGCCAAAGGGAAGTTGTTGTAGTTTGGTTTCACAAAAAAATGTGACAGTCGTAAATTTTGCACAAAGTTGAGGTTGGATTGGTTTTATGCGCACCGTCTAAAAAATTCAAAAAATTGATATTTCCTAATATATTTGTCCAAGGGAAATCATACGAGCGGAGTTTCAGAAGAAAACGTGATTGTCATAAAGTTTACGCAATGTTGACGTTCGTTCGGTTTTTTGCGCACCGTCTCAAAAATTCAAAAAATTGATCAATCCTAACATATTTGCCCTAGGGTACTCATACAAGCATAGTTTCGGAAAAAAAAAAATGTGAGAGTCATAAACTTTGCGAAAAGTCGAGGTTTGATTGGTTTTTTACGTGTCATCTCGAAAATTCAAAATATTGATTATTCCCAGCATATTAGCTCTAGGAAAGTTATTTAAGCTTGGTTTTGCAAAAAAACGTGACGGTAATAAAGTTTGCACAAAGTCGATGTTCGATAAATGCGAATTTTTGCTTGCCTGCATGTTAAAGAGCTACCAATCACATGTTATACATGTAGAAGTTTATAATAAATGAAAATTTATTATAAATGAAAATTTCTGGTTCTTATAGTGATTAAGCACATGTTAGAATTTTTATCATAGTTGAAATGTAAGTTCTTTAGACCTTGTCCTATTTTATCTTGCCTGAACCTATACATACTAACTCAGTTCCTTTTTGCATGCAGATCTTCTACTTCATTGGGTTTGGTTTCTTCTGTATTGAGGCACTCATCAGCCTTTGGGTCATTCAGGTCATTGTCTGCATCCCACTGCTGACTGCAATTTGCAATTCTATATTTAGAAATCAGTAGAACTTCAATGTGTTATCTGTCAAATAAAATTTGCAAAAGTATAGTAACATTTTATTATTTTCAATGAGATTAAGAAGGTTGATTTTTCAGGAAAAAAAATCCCTCTGCTAAATTGTTGACCGAGGTTATTTTCATCATATCATACACAACAGGATTAGTGAGCAGGGGATTATTTACAATACCAGTGCCATACGTCGACTCATTCTTCATAGCTAGAAAAGCTTGTGTGTAATCGATACACAAGTTATGACCCCTTTCGTCATTGTTGCTCCATACTTTGAGCTTGTGAATCAAAATCCTTTGATGTTGTGTGCTTCTCAATCAACTAAAAGAGAAAAAAAGTTGAAAGAAAAATCCTCGATACACCTTATCAGGAATTTCTGTGTTCACCATGCATATTAGCATCAATGTGATGTTTCAGCCATTCTCCCGTGGTGATCTAACTTTTGTTTACCTGTGACCGTTGCTCTGCTGGCACGATACAGCATGACAGACATGATTTGGCAATATGGGGTGTATGTGGTCTGTACAAACCACAACTACACAAAATGATGTGTTGGAACTCCATTACCTACATTAATATTGAGCCACTATCATGTTGAAGTGATGTAAACTGCAAAAATTTCTTGAAACTCTCTAAAAATTCAAGAGATTTCGTCTGTGAAAATAATTGAACTGTTTTGTTACAGCAAGCATACATGTACTTCAGAGGAAGTGGAAAAGCTGTGGAGAGGCACGACACTGAACATGGTTCGACCAGGTGAAAGCGTCAGAGGTTGGCAGCTGAATAATAGTATATCTAGTTTAATTGGAGTAGATAGTTCTAAACATCTGCTTCATTCATGCTCTTCTTTCCACTTTAGCATGGTTAAGCATTGGAGACACAATGATCTGCGGAGCTGTAGACTGTTGTTGACTGCTGTATAATTCCAGTAGAGAAGTATTCGGAGTTTGCTTAAACTACTTTTTTTGTGATACTTTCAATGAAAATAATAAATGTTTGTGTGCCTAATCGAGCAAACATCTTAAAGCTTCTGATGGTTTGGAATGTAAAATCCATGCTTAAAAGTTTGATCAATCTGATGGTTTTTGACATGCAAAAAGTGTTCAGAGTTTGCTTAAACTACTTTTGTGGTATCTTCAATGGAAGAATAAACGTTTGTGTGTTTAACTGACCAGACAACACCTAAAAACATCTTATATTTGGACCAATCTGATATTTTGGATTTCAAATTCCACTGAAGAGGTGTTCAGAGTTTGCTTAAACTACTTCTATGATGCCTTCAATGGCAAAAATAAATGGATTGTGTGATTGATTGACCCAACAGCATCTTGAAACTTGAGATATTTTGGAATGCAAAATCTGGACTTAAAACAAGTATTGCGGCAAATAATCTTCAATAGCATAAAGTTTTTCTATACTAATCTTTGTAGCATAAACTACTGTTGATTATACATTGATAGTATAAATCTCTATTGCAATTATCTATATATTTCAGAAACAATAGTATTTATCTCTCTCTCTCTCTCTCTCTAAATCTCATTATAAATTGACATTTTTTGTTGTCTTTTTTCCTGAAAAAACCTAGTAATTTTTAGCAAAATCCAGACCTAAAGTTTGACCAATCTGATATCCTTTTGACTGGAATTTCCATTGGAGAAAGTGTTTAAAGTTTGCTTCAACTACTTTTGTGATACTTTCAATGGGAAAATAAATGATTTATTTGCTTGATTGACCAAACAGCACATTCAAGCTTCTGATATTTTGGATTGCAAAATCCAGGCTTAAACAATTATTGCAGCAATTAACATAATCTTAATAGCATAAAGTTATTTGTGAATTAGGGCTTAGAAGTATAAATATTATAGCAATTAGTATAATGTTAATCTATATATTCAAAAACCACAGTGTGTAGCTTTTTTCTCTCTCATATTTTAAATTAATATTTTTCTCTCTTTTTTTTTTCTGAAAACTAATTAATTTTAATAAAATTCAAAAAATTTAGTCACGCATGATCTTTGGATAATATGATTAAAGAAAGTTGACTTTCAAGAAAATATCTTTGGATAATATAATTTTTTTATTCTCTCTCTTAATATAAATATTTTTATTAAATTATTTTTATTATTTTATTTATAAAGGATAAGTGAAGAAGATGATATTCGAAAAACTATCTCCTTAAATCCATTAAAGGTTCATTAAAAATTATTATTGTCATTATTATTCCATATGATACGTAATTCAATTGGGCTAAGGCCCATTAAAGGCCCTCATAAAACCATGTCCTTAAACCCTATCGAATCGAGACGGAGGCAAAACCCTAAGCTCACTGATGGAAGAACCAAGTAGAAACCCTAGCTCGCACCAAGACGGCCGCGCCTATGGCCCTCCCTCGCAATCCCTTATCCCCAGTTCCTCGATGGAAGCGCTTGCCGAAGCTAGTATACGTGAACCAGATGGCTCCGAGCTGAAACGCGCGAAAGGGGATGAGCCCATCTCGTTTAGTCCGAGTTCGGATGCTTTCAAGTCGGATAACTTCGAATTGGGTTGTACCGTAGATTGTAAGATGGAAAAAGTTAGCTTGATAGGGTGTTCTGATCATCTATTGTCCGATCCTAGTGCCCCAGTGGCGGATGGCGAGGGAGGGAGAAAGGAATTTGGGGACGGCGTTACTAACGGTGATGATGAAAGCGGCGAAACAGAGACGGATGATTCTGAGAGACAGGAATCATCGAGCGAAGAGTCCGACTCTTCTTCTACCAGCAGCGAAGAGGAAGAGGAAGATGGTAATTCCGACGGTGACGGTGGGCAGGGGCCAGAGGAGGTCCTTGCCGGAAGCGATGATGAAGAACAGGTTGTGAGAGGCCCCATCAAGTCAAAAAACGAACTTGAGGTTGAAAATCGTATCTTACACCTCCGATATCAGTAACGATGTGATAAAGTTTGCTTGTATTTGATCTTGGATACTGTTCGTTGATCTGTGTTCTATGTTTTTTTTTTTGTTATGCTTGTTTAGGGTTTTAATAATATAGGACACTTTATTATACTGTGGAATACAAGATTGAATACTTGCTGAAGAAGTTATCATGCAGGTTCTTCCTTCAGTCCCTCAAGTGGAAATCACCTTGAAGCCCCATCACCAGACAATTCCTGTGGGGATGATTTCGTCTGTGAGTTGTGTAAATCTTGTATTTCTATTATTGCTGTTCATCTGGTTTTTTCCTCCCTTTCTTGTTTTATAATACCTGGTTATGTATTTTATGGATTAGATCAGTCAGGTTTTTCCTTTTATAAAAAAACCTGATAAAGTGTTTTACACATTGGATTGGTATTTTGTTTCATAATTACAATTGTTGCTACAATGAGAAAATGAAATATTTCAGACCGAGAGAGGTATGACTTCTCGATGAAGATTTATACAGATCGTGAGACTCTGATCTCTTTGGTTGATTTAATCAAGTTCTTGATTTTTTATTATCAACAAGTCTCAGTTGATTGTAGATACACTAATATATATGAACAAACTAGTTGACTTGGAAGCTACAGCATCAATAGTCACGGTGATAATATAAGGGAACATTAAAAGTTCAATTTTTAAGTCTATACTGAACCTGTTCCTCTTTTATGAGCATTAAACAATACCCTCATTATTTTATTGCATGTGTCTTGGATTGATGTTTCTAGACCAAAAGATTCACTTTCTTTTGCTTCATATATCATGTGTTGATCATGTTTTGTGCAAATCAAAGTTGATTTGAGTTCTGTATGTTCAGATTTACATGTTTTAGACCAACAGCATGTTTTTGTTAACTCTCTTCCTCAGGTTTTGGGCAATAGAGTCATTGTTGAAGGTTCAGTGAATCACAATCCTTTAAATGAGGGCTCTATTCTTTGGATAACAGAAACCAGGACACTGCTGGGGATAATAGATGAGATATTTGGGCCTGTAAAGAAACCTTACTATGTTGTCAGGTACAATTCTGAAAATGATGTTCCAACTGGGATCACTGATGGCACTGCTGTCTCGTTTGTCATTGAATTTGCGAAGTATGTCCTCGATAAGGACATCTGTAATAAAGGATATGATGCATCTGGTGAGAATGACGAGGAGATCACCAACGAGGTGGAATTCTCTGATGATGAAAAGGAAGCAGAATACAGGAGATCTATGCGGCAGGCAAAAAGAGGGCCTGATGAGAGGAAACATGTGAAACTAAAAAACGACACTCGTAAGAAAACTAATTTTAAGGGTGCCAGGGTGCAGAAGGGCATGGTTTCACCTATTCCTGATGATTTGGAAGCTTCGAAGCAACCAATCCCCGGTGTACGCAGTCCTTTTTTGGCACCTTCCAGGGTTTGTCAGTCTGATTTTGGCAAATTGTCTTATTTACAATCAGCATATACTTGTGAAAATGCTTCACCAATGTTACCTACGACTGCACAAGCAGACACCTTTGTTGTCACCAGTCCATCACATCAATTGACACGTCAGCCAAATCCTTCTCTGGGCCATGGAGTGTCATGTCTGCAGCAACCAAATGCTTTCTTGGCTTATGGGATGCCTATGCCTTTCCAGCAACAGCAAAATGCTTTTTGGCCACTTGCGACTCCAACACAGCAGCAAATGAATGCTATTGTCACACATGGAATGTCACTTCAGCAGCAGCAGGTTGCTGCTATGGCAGGATTCCAGATGAATTGCTTACCAAGCCAGCAGCTGGGAACTGGAACTTATCTTGGCCAGCATCAAATTCAGGGCTTTGGTGATAATTCAAATAGGATGCCATCCCAACAGCAAATTTTGCCGATGTTGGGTATACCATGGATAGGAGGATCATTAAATTCTTCTAGCGGTCTCATGCCTCCTGTGCCAGTGCCACAGGCTGGTCAAGCATCTTTGGTGCATCCCGAGCAAGGAGTTTCTGATCAGTTGTTCCCAGCCACTGACCAAGGTGGGATGCTGTTTAACCCCGGGAGTTTGTCCATTCGCGGAAGAATGCCTCTCCAAAGAGGAGGTCAGCATTCGTTCAGGCAATGCATGCGAAGGTGAAGAGGTTGTTTTATTTTGTTTTTGCAAGTTTTGTGTTTTCCTAGAAGGTTTTGTACTATATCAGATACATATAACACGTTACGAGAACCCTTTTTTCTTTTCCTCAGCCACCTGTAACCAGAAATGAAATCTGAACTTAGAATGCTCTCAAGTCTAAATTCAGTGAAACTTTTTGTTTACGTCTCCCCTAGTTCTCATTGCCGGGCTTCTTGATAGGCATCTTCCTTTTGTTCTTTTAGATTTAATTCATAATTGGTACGCTAGTTGCTTTATCTGTACTTGTAATGAAGATACAGCATATTTTGCATGAATGTGACATGGTCAGATGGGAGTGGTTGATTAAGAGCTATTATTTCACCAGTATTTGTGTTCTTGGTGTTGCACTCTTTGTGATAGTTAATCTAAAGGTTATCATCTTGTTGTCCCAGAGCATGATCAGATATTTTAGAAGCTTGGGTGCCTGATTGAGGATTGAATTTGACAGGACTATGAACAGAGTTATTGATTGCCTCATGAATCACAGCTTGGTTGGAATGAATGTTGACTATGAGATCCAAATCAATGTTTGCTATGATGGTATTTACTAGTCTGACAGTTTGGCGATATACACCAGGTAAATCACTATGGTGTATACTTGCTATATATTGAATTTTTTTTCTTCTTTTTTAAGAACTTGGTATATACTGATATCGGTAAATCAATTTGTGTTTGATAATTTTTTAAAAATTATATTTGATTTAAATGTTACAATGTAAATGCTCAAATATTGAATAGGATAGGATAGTATTAGTATTTCAGTATTTATGAGATGTTAATATAATTTTTTAAATTCTTGGAGTTACCTTATGATATTCTTTAAAATCATAAGATGTACTGAGAAATCAACATGATTTATATTTTTTATAAGTTAAAATTTTATTTATTTATTTTTAAAATAAATATTAAAAAAATTATAAGGTAAATTTATGAAATAATATTCAACAAACTTTTAAAATATGAGTTTATCAAATAATATTATTAATATATTTAAAATATAATTTTTATCTATTATTTATTAAACACTCAAACCATTTAACAACTGTAGATTCACTTAAACCTTTTTCTCTAAGTATACGTTAAAATATAAATATATTTTCAATATCCATGCATAAGACTGAAACAATTGATCCAAATGTTCTTATAATTAGAAGCTCATATTGCTAATCTTTCTAAATGGATGCTGGAATTTATATCCAAGACAATTTTAATTAGATTATTATTTCAGAAAGAATGATAGGCCAAACTAAAAACTTTAAATTCCTTTCGCCGTTGCCGGGGATCGAACCCGGGTCACCCGCGTGACAGGCGGGAATACTCACCACTATACTACAACGACTTTGTTGAAAGACTTTTGCTACAATTTCTAGATGTCACTTTGGTCAAGTTGAATTATGATATCACTTATAATTAAAAGAATAATAGAGTATTATGGTCACCATGAATCCATAGCTCTATTTGATGGACTATAGGCTCTGGCTAGGGGGGAGTTGGAAAGCTTCAAACTTATGCTCCTGTGATGATTCATATGTTGGAGGAGGATTAAGAACATTTGGGCCTTACTTTCTTGTTATTTTTTTACTAAGCCTTCTCATGCGTTTAGGGGAAGGCAATTGGATAGACTTAGATATCTAAAAGAGTGATGAGGCTTCCTAATCATATGCTTACATCTTTTGCTACTAATCATTGAAACCTTTGCCCCTTTGTTCTCGCCACTTCCTCTTACTACTTGTTTCTCCTTCATCCACTGGACTGCAGAAGTTCCAATGTTTGCAACAATGCTGCTGAACCAGCTCAACCATTGTAAGCCTTGGCATGCTTGATAAAGGCCAGACGATAAGGGGAAACTTACAAACTTCTGATGGCATCTGGAAATCTCATGAACTTGAATCGATTTTAAGAGGAACACGCACGATAGATTTCATAAGCATCAACACATGTTTCATTAGAAGAACATGGAAGAAATTGCAATTTTTTATCCTGATTCAATATAAATAAGATGGTTGATCTAATGTGCCTGCCACAGAGGCCTGAATAGTAACAAAAGCATGACACTGTCACAGGGCCTACACCATCAACAAAACACCACATTGCAACCACATTTGGACATAGGAATATCCAATGGAAAACTTTTAGAAAGAAACAATGTGGATCTTAAGTCGAAAATTTTCTCAAATATCTACACGTGACGGATGGCATAGACTGCTTTACACATTCTGACCATCTAATGGTTAGCAGGAATGTCGCTTAACATCAACCTCACATTTCTCTATCCATGCCCGAAGCACTGTTCCAACATAGGATGCGAGTAGTCCACATACTGTTCCCATAAACCTTTGTACTTCTCCATTCCAATCTTCAACCACGGTTTCAAGTTCCCATTATAATGCAGCACTGCACCATTTTTTATCTGTGATGGGTCGACGTTAGTATATCCCAACCCTAGCACATGCCACTTGGTGTCCAAATTCTCAACCAAACCATAGAAGGCCAGTAGCCCAGGGGGCAGTGTCCCAAGCTTCCAGAGGGTGTGGTCGGCATTACGCTCCTGCCAGTAGTGATATATGCCAGTGACATTCTTCTCTCGCCACTCCCTCAAGTCCATGACATTCATTCCAAATGCCCACCCACATGCATCAGGATCAAAATGAGCACGGATCAGCGGATGGGAGTAGTTAAGATATTTATGAAACCTGTGGAAGGTCTCCATGCAAGTCTCGACAGCACCCATCACATTTCCATTAAGGTTAATTGTGAACAGTTCTGATATGTCCTTCTGAACTACTACATCATCATCGAGAAATACTACCTTTTGCAGTGCTGGATAGACTTCTGGGATGTAAAATCTTAGGTGGTTAAGCATTGATAAGTACTTTGGGTTCCTGAACTTGATTGGTGTTCGGTTATCACCACTTCCAGAAAAGTAGTAGTTCTGTGTTTCAGAGTTCTGGAGCTGTTTTAGTACTGGTACGTACGAGGCATTGAGCCAGGTAAAATCCTCCACCTTTTGGACCTCGATGGTTGCACCTCGGAAACTGTTCATGGAGAACCAGGCCCTCATTGATGCATGGTTCACCTCATCCGTGACCAGGTGGAATACAATCATATCTGGATGCCTTGAGTTCATGGTAGTGGAGTTAACCACGACTGACGCAGCAAGGATGTTGTCGGAGAAGACACAGTAATGATAGAGACTATTATCTGTGAGCTTCTTCGACACGTGCTTCTCTTCTGAGAGCTCTCTCTGAACATTTGGGTTCCTAAGCCATTCCATGGTTAGCCTGATACCAAGACAATAAAGGCCTTTTGGGAGTTCTTCAGCAGCTATCTGCCCATACTTGGTGCTCTTGTCAGTCTCGGATTTCATCTTATCATTCAAAGATCTGAATTGACCTTTCATCTTCATAATCATGGTTGCACTATCATATTGAAGTTCCTGGGCTTGGTAGATCAGGAAAGCCATATCACGAATTGCTGCTTCCATTTCTATGCTGGTTAATTGGGTTCCCCTTGTTGCAGCACTGGACAGAACAGCTTGACATTTCTGAATTTGGGAAGAAAGCTCCGTTGCAAACTGGACATTGTTATCGTCCTTGGAGATGACAACCAAAGCCTTCGCAATAGATATTTGGTCTACTATTTGCCTTGTGAATGAATAAGGACTCAGCATTTCATCTGTAATGTTAAGATCTTCACTAACGCTAGAATGGTCAAGTTTCTGCAGGAAAAAAATATTAAGGTTTTAAAGGTTAGACTGATTGACACACACCCACCAGCTTCTGTATTTAAATAATGACATATCTGTTTCAATTGAATATGGCATTAGTCATGAAGAAATCTATTGTTAGTTTTCGATTGAGTTTGACTTTAACTTTGAAAAGTCCAAGGATCACAAAATGGTCAGAAAGCAAAAGTTCTACAACCGGTGGTGGTGGTCATGGTGAAAGCAGCAATTATGGAAGACATAGAGGAGGATGTGAAGGAGGGGTGGTAGCCTTCATGGAAGTGGAGGTGGGAGGTCATAAAGGAGGAAGCTGGAAGGTAGTGGCAGCCATGGTAGTCAACCGGAGAATAAAGGAAGAAGCATACTGGTAGAGAACAGACAAAGCATTGAAGCTCCAACCATTTTGCCCATGTCCTAAGCATTGAAGAGTCAAGGCCATGTGTGGTAATGGGGGTATTCGTTGGACTGCTATGGCAAAAGGAACTGGACCAGTCCACGATCATTTATGGGTGTGTTAATCCTACTCTCACACCTCTTCACTACCAAATATCTAGCTTCATGGTGGGCGTTACATGGGAAGGATTCAAGGCGCTTACAAGATTATGGAGTACAAAAAAAAAGGGGGGGGTTCTAGAGAACAGCTTCCAGCAGAAGTTTTACGCCATCATAAATGGCATTGGAGAAGAAGATCCAACCTTGTCGCATAGGTGTGCAAACAGAACAAGCATGAGGTGATGATAGATGCTGTTGGGGCAAAGCATGGCCAATCATGGCACTGCAATTGTGCAAGGATCCAATAAGGTGGGCAAGCATCCATGGATTAAGGAGTGAACGCTTAATCTATGAATCTTTAGTCCTAATCTTCAGCAAATTATGTGGCAATGTGGTCCTTACCAACCATTAGGAATCTAGAGATAGGAACATACACTTAGCCGATCATCCACCAATGATCACATCACAAAAATAACTTTTTGACCTAACTTTATCAAGATCTTGATCATAGAGACTCCCGAAAAACAAATTAAAAGACATTCTGGAAACCCACCCTTGACATTTTTAGAAGGAACCAAATTTAGAACTTAACTATAGCAGAAAGGACAGATCTAATCGCTGATTCCAAGCAAACACCTCCATTCTACCTGTCCGCGTACCAAGACTTAACCTTTGAGGCGTCAACACAGGAAGAGTTCAAAACAGACAAAAGATCGCAGAATTCCTCCCCAAACTCATCACGTCAATCAGGTGAAAACGATCCACAAAAGCACAAAGAAGGAATTTTTACGGCGGCTAAAGAGTCGTCAAAGATCATGGGCCGAGATGTCACCTGGCGGATCGACGGCGGCACGGATCTCGGCAGCTTCTCGCGACTGAGCACCACAAGCAGCAGGAGCACCCCGAGGCCGCCGGTCACCAGCCATACCCGCACGCTCGACAGCCATCGCCGCCTCGCCGGCCTCCGGAGATCGAACGGCCTCCGCCTCATCCCTCCTCAGAGCCGGCGCCGACACCACCGCCACCACTGCCACCACAGCGCATCTCCGGAGCTCCGGAGGAGGGGCGCTTTTCGGTCGAGATCAGCGGATAGGAATCTTCGTTTCCCGGCTGCTGCTGCTGCTGACACGGCGTTGTTAAGAAGACGAGGAGACAGCGAGCTGCGGATCACGAACGCTGTCACTTCCGTTTCCATTCCACGGTCCGGCCGTTTACGTTTTGTTCGGTTCTGGTTCCAATTTCTCGTCGTAGGGATTTGGAATTTGGCTAAACAGATTTGACCCAAATCCATCAATCCAGTCGATTGGGTCCGGTTTAAGACGTGACAATGCAGTCATGCAAATTATATGCTAATCCTAATTGACAATAATTAATAATAATGTGTAAGATAACATCTTAATAGTTAAAGGAACTACTTATATTATTAACATCCGTAGAAACAAAGGACATGATATATATAGATATCCATGTATGGACTGATGCCAGCCCTTGGATGTCTTCATGTATGATGTATAGATATCCATGTATGGTCTTGTTGTCACAGCCCGTTAACTCGATATCCTCAGCACCCACTCACGCGATCTGCACGTGCCGATTGTTCGTCTTTTTGAACTCTGGTCGCTTAGAAATTCCAACGGTTAGTATTCCGTCAGAGAGAGAGAGAGAGAGAGAGAGCGAGCGAGACACAGATGGGTTTGAAGAAGGAAAAGGGCAAATCCTCTGAGGTCAATCGCAAGGTGATCCAAGGAAAAGGCTTCGCCAGCAACGATCACTGGGCTTTTCTGGTACGAATCTTCGTTCTGCCCTCAAATCTCCTGCTCTATCGCGGAATCATTCTGATCGGGTGTCAATCGATCGGGTTTCATATCGGGAAATAACGGTTGATTTCAATCTTGTTTATGACAAAACGATCACTTATTTTCTTCTTCCAGGAAGAAATTGAAGCCCCGATGTGGGCAGATCTTACTATGGAAGCTCGATCCATGGGCAAAGACATGTGAGCATTAGGAATGTAATGGTTTGTCCACTAGTTTCACTCTTACATACATTTGTTTGTACGAGTAATGCTTCCTGTTCTTGTGTTGGCAGTGATGATGCTTGGTTTCGGGTATCACATCCGTAAGCTTCCATAATGATACAAGGTTATGCCCTGGCATTCTCATCTGTTAATCTATTAAGTAGCCAATGTATTCATTTCAGGATCCATCAAATGTCGTCCCGACAACTCAAGAAATTGTTTCAGAGCATTGGCAAAGATGAAGATAGCTCACACACTTCGCAGTGCCACTCTCCAAAAGTTCCCGAGTCTGTCTCAAGATCTAGAGGCAAGCATTACAAATGCAGGAAGTGGTTAGGAAATGCTCATGGTTCTTTGGCTGCAAGGCAACATCCGGTTAGGTATTGTTGCACCTTCACACATTGACATTAAAGAAAACGTGTTTCTGAATAGTCCATTGGCTTTCTTCTCTATTTGATGATCAATGAATATATTTCAGGGAATTGGGTGGGAAAAGCTTGGATGCAGTAACGAATAAGGCTACTTCCCGGAACAGCTCAATGAGCACAGTCACAATGAGTTCATCTTCCAGAAAACCATTAAATGGCTCAGCGGATGATAACCAGAACTCCGTTGTTGAGTCCAATGCTGCAGCTGAAAGAAGCTCATCAAGCAGTGTTGTTTCTAAGTGCCAAAAGTTAAGACCAAAGTCGACCTTTGGAGGTCCTAGAAACACTAAGATTGGAACTTCTAATGTGGCCGGCAAAACTTCTAGCAGCAGGAATACAAGATACTCCACAAGAGAGATAACAAAGAGTGAAAATCTCTTGCAGAATCGCAATTCTTCTGCAGGTAAATCTAGTGTAGGTTCCTCTTACTCCCATGGAAACATTCTCAAGAATGTCAACACTACTACAATGCCAAAAAATGGAAGGACCAAGAAAGTGTTAGGTACTGCAGTAAAAGTGCAAGAAATGCAAATTAAGGCCAGAACTCAATGTTTGCAGCATCAAAATAGAGCAAGTGGTGCTAAATTTGTCAGCCAAGAAACGAAATCCAAGGTTAGAAAATATTATATGCCCTTTTGTCATTCGTTTTTGCTTGTGTGTGGTCACACATCCTTGTATCCCTTTGCAGGTTTTAAATCCAACCTCAACCAGGAAAACTTTAAGTCAGGTTAATGGACCAAGACCACAAAAAAAAGGACTTGCAACAAAGCCGAGACCAATTGCTGGTGCTGTGAAAAAGGATCTCATCTCTGTTTGGAACAAAGAGAATACTATTGACGGGAAGATACAGCGTCCCAGATATGGAAAGTGAAACTCACATTACAAGTATAAAAATTTTCTCAGTTCTTTGCTTCAATTACCTGAATTTTGAAAACTATGACCCTGCATATTTTTTCAGTATCTTCATTTTTTGCATGAAACATAAATCCAGTTGAGATCTCAGTTGCAATCAGCCAAAGTTTCCTTCTTCCATGATTGTAAGCATTACACGATGAGTGAAAAAAGTAATCCAGTTTAAAACACTACTTTTGAAAATTGCCAAATGAATTTATTATTTTTGTGTCTGGCTTATTCCATTATTATTTTAGAAATCCTTCATTCTGAGGAGCCATGGTGGTAAAGGATCAACTTGTGGTACCACAAAGACAACAATATAGTGTGAAGTGAACTAAAAGTTACAGATTTTCTTTTTTTTTTCAATTTTATAGAATTTTATGTGGTTTGGTTTACATGTACATAGGTGCCCTTCTTGTTATCCTTACTTGTGTCCTCCGAGTGTTGTAGCTAAGTAGATTAAAACTGCATACACAATAAATATCTCCTCCATTACATATGTGTGCTAAATTCATATTTGCATGTGCTGAAGTTATCTTAGCTATGTGTAACCAATTGAGCTAGTTGACCTGTGCCCATGTTATGATTCACTCGTTATATGTTTTCTCTGAACATGAAAGAATGGACATAGGTTTTTTGTCATTAATTATTAGGCATCTCTCAGAAAATGAATCAAAAAGTTTTTTTTTTCTTTTGCTATCGTTCTCTATAATTGCAGTTTTACTTATTAATTCTTTTTTACAGGAAAAACCCTGGAAGATAGCAAGAGAAACTTGACAGCTGAACTTTCTGTTGCTTCACATGTATAGAGATGATTCCCTTTTTTATCTCTGATTCCCTCTGAAAACAATAGTTTTCTAAATCTGAGGAAAACATAGAAGTTTTTGTTCAGTAATCAAAATTTTACACTTGTCGGTTTTTGCTGGTTAATCTCATTTGTGATTGTGCATTTTTCTAAATGGTAAAAACAGATACTAATCAATATGATTCTCCATGAAAGAGGTCAAGTTTGTTTGTACTGGATGAGTCGTATATCAAATCGTAAATATGGCAATGCAGGGCAAGGTTTAAAAGTTGAACGGATTATGATTTCCTGCCTTCTTGCAGTTTTGTGTTAAAAGCTTTCTTGAGCTCTGTTAAATCTTCTTCACTACGTATGACGTCCCTCGCATAACTTGACTATTCAACTATTTATTGAAATAACACCTTTCAATGGTCTTAACTCTTAATTAAAAAATGATTTATCAAGAAAAAATATCAAAAACAAAAAAAGGAGAGAGAGAGAGAGAGAGAGAAGAAAAGGATTAAAGCACGCTGAAATATAAACTGAAACTTAGTTTCTTGGATTGACACATTTACATAAGCTCCACTCTTCGGATTGACACATTTACATAAACATCACATCTTTTAGTACTACAACTCCATGCTTCATTTGCCAACCAACAAGAATAAGATATGCTGATAACCCCATCTTCTATATGATAATTTCATTGAACAAGAACCTTGATCTTTTCTAAAGATCGGCATAACACAATTGAAATGATGTGCTGCTCAAAACTGGGAGTCAGAATCATCCCACTGGATCACTGCAGACCCCAAATCCTGCTCTCTCTTGAGCTTGTCTTTTAGGAACCAATCACAAAGCCGACCTGCATTAAGCTCCTCGATAGGAACTCCTTCCTGCTCTGATATCACTCTCAGCAGATTCAGTGATGATATCTGACAAAAAAATGATGGATGAATTGTGAATCAAATATGAGTATATCACTCTGCTGATGCTTTCAAACCAGATGCACTTGCAGAGACATGGGAGAATTGCTGGTTTATTATGCTCTTATTATTCTTTTTTCTCAAGTTGCAGCATCAAACTATGCTTTTATTCCTCCAACAAATATACAATAAATAGTGAAATTAACAAGTTAAATCGAGGCATCAGATCAAACAGTTCTTAAGAAGTATGCTATTATTTTGAAAATTTTCGGCGTACCCTTGTAATTTGGCTCGATGAGATATCAATCTATTATCATGATGAGTCTAAACCACTGATCCAAATAATAGTAAATCTACTTTTAACCTATAAACTACTAGTAGTGCTACTCTCGTCTTATCAACCATGGCTCGACATCATGACATGCATTCAGTATCATCCACGAGGTCTGATGGCTCGATATTTTTTCCAAAAAAGCAGAAAGCTTTAATTACTGAGGATAAAATCAACAAAATGACCTGTGAAGGTCATCAGCCAAAATGGAGAGTAAATCTGAAGGAAAGTCTTCCTTCCAAAAAACCAAAGACTGTGTCTGGCAGGCCAATGGGTTGCTCTATTGAATTCTCTGAAGCAGTGAGTGCAATCAAAAAAAGAAACTCGAGGACTTGGGAGCGCATATCTGTCAAATGGGACATTCACTATTGCATTCTCTAATGGCTCGACATTGGGACATATAGTTTCACTATGTTTTTGATGTATAATGCTTAAACTCAAGTTAATAGTACCAAATCCATTTTGATCCTACAAATAAACTCAATTGGCCTCCACTTTAGATTAAACTCGGGTAACCCAATTATGTCCTAAAAGCAACAGAAATCCGACATTCTGATGGCTTAAAGCTCATAAAGAATAAGAATTAAAGGGACAGATTTATAGCTCTCTGTCCTTGAATTACTTGTTCTTCTATGTAAGACTTTCTCTGAGCAAATTGAGATATGAAATTGGGTGTTGGCCCAAAAGACACCACAATCAATACTATGGTAATAATTCCATTTGCTCAAATTTATCCTAGGCTATCTATAGGACTAAACACAATGCATATATACACACACACACAGTAGTTTAATGTAACCAATCCATCACAGTTTAATTGATGAGTTTGCAAAGAGTAACAAATGAGGAGAGTTGAGGCATATTGTACCCACTGTTAATCTGCAGAGGAAGCGCTCGTGAGTGTTGAGCCCGGACATCTCAACCAGCCCGGCTTCCTCTAGGCTGAGAAAGCTTCTCCTCTGGCTCTTTTGCTCCTCTTCTTGGCAGGCCTTCACCACCAGCCTCCCTCTCCTCAGCGCCTTCGCTGCAAGCAAAATCTCTCACTCACAAGGATTTGGAGCAAACATGCAGAGGCGAAGAGGCGATACCTTGATGGGAGACCGTTCTTGGTCTAACGAGTGTTGGGGACCTGAGGAGAAGAGCCATTTGGTGGCAAAGCTTGAATGGTCCGAGCCCTGCCATGGCTGAGAATGTTGTCAGGATGAGTGGTTGGATGTGTATATGGAGAGGTCCGAAACGGATAGGGTGGAGGTGAAGCAGTGGCCATATGTTGGGGTGTGGTTCCAAGCCAAGGTTCAGGCTTTACTGACGAGCCATTGGCCTTTAAGTGGGACACGCTGTGGACCAGCTGTACTCGGAGTCACTGATATCCAATCATTGAGTCCAATTTTGGAGTCACAGTAGTTACAGGATACAACCAGCTCTGAACCATGATTCGGTTCCCAGCACCGAAACCGGTCCGACGGTTCAATCGGATCTTGACGATTCGATTATAATTCTTGATTTTTAAAATCAAAATCAGTATTTCTTGAACAGATATATATATATATATATATATATTGCATGATTCTCCCACATAATGTGATAAGAGCAACACAACCATCTAATCGTAATAGAGTTATAATTCCTTGAGCAGAAGTTTCGATGACAAACATCAAAAGTTCAAATTCAAACTTTCTTCAAAAGTTGGCCAAAGGACCAAAGTTTCACTCAACTTCGAAATATTGGGAACCAAACAAATGTCAAAGTTGATATTACAGATAAAAATAAATGATGAAATAAGTCTGCTCTTAGTGCTGATCACAGGAACACCATAGCAGTTGTTTCAAGAGAACTGTTCCTTATTACTTCCTTGCAAAGGTTTCCACAACCACTAATCCTGCCATTATAAATTAAAACCAACTGACTGAAAATTTGTGAACAATAGATTTTTCCCGATCACTTCAGTTTGACAAAAAGCTTCAGTGCAACCTGTGGATGGAAAAAGATATTTTAGCTGACTTACATTTCTTACTCTGTTCCAGAAGAAGGATGCAGAAAAGCACGAATACTTACACAGTCGTCAACACATTTCCAGTAATCAAAATACTGCCCAGTGCAATGCTTATGCCCGGTCTCATCTCCTTTGATTCTCTCAACGCATGCCTGCATGAATTTAAGCATGCACATTGCAATCTGAAGTAGGATGATGCACAATGCCAAATAGTTCCTTAACAAATAATCACACAAGGGAAATAATCGATAAAGCACATAGTACCAGTGTGATAATAAATTGCGCAATAACAGATACGGTAGATGTTCTTTATCAACTGTTAAAACTTAAATGTAATTGACAAAAAACCTACTAACTTGTAATATTCCATAAATGAAACACAGCAGGTTGAAAATTACAGAGATACTTGTTCTTTAAGACAATCCAGTTGGGAAGGGTTCCAATGGAGAATGAGATTCAAAAAGTCAAAGAGTACATATAAATAAAATAAAATAAAAGAATGTGGAAACTCCAAAAGTAACTTGGCCAGAAGGCCCAGAACTATGATGCTCACTACAAAAGCAAAACCATTAAACTGCATAGATGAAATTGTCCCCTTTCCAGTTCATTTCAAGCAACAATAGTCGATTATAAGTAGAAGAAAATAAAACTTCCAGCCTTTCCCATTGGAAACAAGTTCTAGAAAACTACCTAATCCATGAACAAGTAAAAGGTATCTGATTAGCAGATATTCATGGAGAGCTATGGTTCAAATCCAAGTTCTTTCCTTTCCCGCCTAGCTCCTGAACACAACGGTTCCATGGCAGATGGAAGAGAAGAGAATACGGTTGGTTTCCCCACAGCTTCCCCAGATGGATAGCAAGTGGTTGATATTATACCTCCAGTACTAGAACTGAATGTATCAGAGGGTGGGGTGAATCCATCAAGCTTGATCAACCATTAACAAGCAATCCCAATGTTAATAGCTGGAGACTGGGAATTCATACAAAATTTAAAGAGTGCACCAAAGGACATTTAAGAGTTCTAAGGTAAAAGAAATCATTGCAAATTTCATAATAATACAGAACCAGCAAATCCAAATTTAAAGAAGGCATTAATTTAATTAATTCAACCAACTAGCATCCATAAACATATTAAACAGTATATCCAATGTTAACGTCAACCTGTGTCCTATCACCGATCTTATACCAAACTTCAAAAGATAAAACGTGCATGCTACCTTTACTAATATAGAAAGATGATGGTTGCGCCATGGTTCGTCTTACCAATCTATATCAATGTACCGACCAGCTATCAATACAATACATACCAAACCATACCGACGTGCAGACACATGGTACAATGGGACATAGTGACAAACCGATATATATTGCACCCGTACTAGTTGGTACATACCACCCATACTGAGCGATATGCCACGGTACGACGAACCTTGGGTTGCGCCACCTTTTTATAATCTCAACACAGGAACCATTCTACAATGCCATCTATTTCTCCGAGAATAATTGTGAATACTAAATCTACTATCAGAACAAAAGAAGATTGCAGCATCAGCTCAGAAACAATAACTTATATCAAGTTTTGTCTCTGCAAATAGTTTACTGGTTTTCCTGGAATGTAATTTATTATAATCGTGAATTGAGGATTGCTAAAATCTTTTCCACCCCTAATGAGTAACCCATTAGTATTTGTTATTAAGTAATTCCTCTTAAACAACAAACTAAAAGTAATATGTTCTCAAAGAATATCCTACGGTATCCATGTTCCTTCTCAGAGAATAAAATGCAAAAACTACCCAAATAAGATGACTGCACTAACTTGGAAACAATAACTTATATCAGATTTTGCCTCTCAAAATAGACAACTAGTTCCTGGGTGGAATTTATTTAACAATTTCAAACACAATTGGGTAACCAATTAGTACTTGGTATTCACTACTCCCACTTAAACAACAAATTGAGGATTTAAAACAGAATATCCAAAAGTGCATATATTTGGAGTGGCAAAAGTTTCACTAACTTTGTAGAGTGACAGGTTTTCTCATACTCTATGAAAATACAATGGCGCAGAAGAGATAGTGTGTGAGATTGATGATAACATAGAACGGTTTTAGTGGTGAAATCATGAAAAAAAACGTAAAAGGATAAAGTATTATATATCACAGAAGCACCATATCAAATAATTATAAAATCTATCCTCTATCGAAATCAACAAGCTCTATGGAAATGAGGCATGTCTATGCAATTTCAAGTACCTGATATGCACGTAAAGGCCGAACACATTTTGGTTTGCAAGTTTCCTCAAGGTACTGCTTTGGATCGACTGGTTCCTCGTCCGCCCTAAAATTGAAGCAAACAACATTTATGATATCTGTTGCTCAACAAAAATACCTTCTTGATTGAAAATGACTGTTTATTCAATAAGCAAATAAAGTGATCAACTGGTTACTAAGTGGAAGAAGAAATTGCAGTGCAGCACCAGGAGACTCATTGAATTATCAATATTTGGGTAATAGCCAAAGGCTTGAATATATTTTTCCTATATATTACTAGCCATCAAATACCATTAAATACAATTTGGACTAGAATAACACATTGCATTGCTTGTGCTTTTTAACACCCTCTGACATTTGTAACTTCTGTTAATTGTATAGAGTGGCATAAACATAGATAACCCTAAGTGACAAATAAACTGAGAGATACCTTCCGCAAAGAAAATTAGTGACAACATTATGATTATCAATAGAAAAGTATCAGATAAAGGCAGCACTCACATTATAGTTTGCAAAAGCTGATGTATCGGATGCGGCACCTACAACAAGAAAAAGAAAAATTTGTGTTAGGATATTAAGACCAATAGATTATCTTCCAGAAGTAGTAAACAGTTCGAAACGAGTTGGAACCGAAATGCAAACCCTCTAGATCCTGAAAAAGTCTTGTTTTTCCATGGTCGTAGAACAACCAACAGCATGACAAACGATTAAAAGCTCACAACCCGCAAAATTACAGTCCGCATAACCAAATACAACAAGAAATTGTGAAAGATCTAAGCTTTACGCTTGTATCGAATCGAAAGAAGGATCATAAAGGTTCATGAGGCTCAATAGCACTTCAATTTGTCAAAAATGGAAGGCAAGCAACTCCAAGATCGGAGAACAGAAAACCCTAGAAAATTAGTCCACGGATCTCCAAGAGAAACACTTAAAGACGTTACAATCAAATAGATCTACCAGACAATTGCCAACTATTTGGAAAACAAATAGGTCGCCCTGCTTGAACCGAGCAGGGTAGAGCAGCCGCCGTAGCCGAACAGGAGATCGGGGAAGAAGAATCGAAACTTTGGGGGAAGAAGACGCGTTTTATAGTTCCCCGAAACGACGAATATATATATATATATATATATATATATAAGGGATAAAGACATCTTTTAATTTTCGGGTGAATTTTCGGAAAACATATCTGATTTTGATAAATTTTCAGAAATCGTCCTAATTTTGAGATATTTGCACGAACAATATTAAAAAACTTTTTTACTCCTACCTCTATTAAGCTTGTCGTCACTTTCGTCATTGTCATTGTCTGATTACATTCCACCAATCGCATCACCTTCCCTTGATCTAACCTTATCCGTCGCTTGTAATCCTCACACAGGGAGAGGATGTGAGAATTATCGTAGTTAGGGCGAGGCCTTCATCATTAGTCGTGCCTATGCCATAAGCAACGGGTGATGATTGATAAAGATAGAATGATCATTTTGAAAAAAAAAAGCTTTATGATAATTTCCCAAAGTTTGGGTGTTATTTAAGAAATTCTAAGTTTTTTCTAAGAATTTACCCTTAAACTTATATATATATATATATATAATTTTTTTTTGAATTTTTTTTTCAGAAGATATCCTTATTCTTTTTTTAAATGATATCTCATATTTCTTATAATATCATAAATATCTCTCGTTATTGTATTATCACGAATGCTCATCTTATGCCTAAAACACCTTATCCAATGGATGGTAGCATCTTTTATCTTATTTTATATATTTTATTTGAAAACGATAAACAATAGTAGTTTATAAAACAATACAGTAATCGCTCGTAGACTAAGCAAAAATATATCAAAATAGTTCAATTTTTATTTATCATAATCTATTTTTTACGGGCAACATACAGTTTAAAACATCAATCATCTTTAACGCCGTGGAGATACTTTGGTAGTATAAGGCTTGATAGGACTTTGGGATAGTGTTGGGTATTCTAAAGTCCTTATTTTCCTCTTCCTCTCTTCTCTTATAACTACTAAATTGCTTATATGTTACCTTCTTTTATAAGATATCGAAACTTGTTAATTACTTATTTTCTTAAGTTAATCAACTTTCTTTTTGCATGTTCTTTAGATTCTATTTGAGGTTATTTCTAAGTTGACCCTTCGTAGATAAATAATGCAAGGGTGTATCACAGCTAATATAATTTTAGTTAAGTTTATGACATTGGATATCATAGTGCACAAGTTATTTGAGCAAATAATAAAGATCAATACTCTTTCTATGGCGAAGCAAGCAAGATGATGCAAGTAAGATCATTGCCCTAAGTAATCATAGGTGGGGTGCAAGTACAAACTCGCTCTCAAGTTATTGGAGCCGCTTAAGAGGAGTGCAACAACTAAAATGGCAAGCGAGAAGTTGATAATTCTTTTCTAGGTGGAGGAAGCACAATCTAGGATGTTGATAGACAAGAAATAAAAGAACTATAAGAAGATGCTTACAATAGTTGAAACCCATATCAATGTTCTTGAAGTGAGCTTAAAGGAACTATACAAAGGCCAATAAATGCTCCATAAAGTAGAGAACTCATAAGAGAAGGCAAAATCTTATATCAACATTGTGGACTTCAGATGCAATACTTATGTTTCATTATCACAAAACTTAAAAGCACCCGAGCCACATTGCTATGAGGGTGCCTGTGATATAAAGAAATTTTAAATTTTTTTATTTGACATAGAATAATACGAGGCTTGATTATGAAAAAACCAAAATAAGGGGTCAAGTTTGAAAGGCAAAACCTCGAAGATTAGCAATAGACAATGATGTCAGCCTTAATTTAAGTAGTTCAGAAACCAATAATGACGATGAAGAGTCACTAGGATTTCATATCGGAACAATATGTTTGTTAAATGTATTACACGATCAAGTGAGGGAACAATCGAAAGTAAGATAATATAAAGTAGGGGAGTAGTGAGTTGATGTATGTACATCAATGACCCAATAACTTATGCAATAATATTTTATTTTTTAACATCCACATTTACTTTAATTAGATTTAAAATAATTTTAAATATAAAATAGATATTTAAGATAAATTTAGATATTTAAGGTTCAAATAGGATATAGGTCAGAGACCAAGTTATTATTATTAATTCTTTAGATGAATTCTAAAAAAAAAGCTTTTCTCTTTGTATTTTTCCTGGGAAGCATACCCATTTTTAGAATTTTCAAACATCCTTTTTCAAACCCCCACCCCCTTTTTTATTTCTATGGATAGATCCAGTTATAGTATTTTTTTTACATTATTATTGCATTTTCAAGAAATAGCACTATAGTGCAGTACAATACTATCCTATAGTGTTTTTGTACAAATTTTGTAAAAACATTATATTTATAGTGTTTATACACCGCGTTGCAATAGTCTCAATAATATTAGGAAAATGCTATATAACAGTAAAAAACACTATACCATAATATATTTATTTTCAATAATACTAGACAAACATCATAACATAATGTTTTTATATTATGTTATAGTTTTTCTTGGCTATTGTCGAAAACAATATAACATAGTGTAAAAATACTGTAACTAGACCAGTTCACCCTGTCCATAGGAAAAGAAAAGAAAGGAAAAAAAAATTTGGTGACTATGAGTATTATAGGTATTAGACAAAAATAGATGCAGTGAGGGAATTATGAAAAAATCAAAAACAAAAAAAGAAAAGCTTTGTTTGGAAATTCACCCTAATTCTTTCTCCTCTTTTTTTTTTTTCAATAAATGATTAGCTATAAAATATTTCTTTTAGTAGATATACTTATTTTTATTTTAAAGATTAGCATTATATGTATGATATCCCAACCTAAGTTATATTTATGAGAATGATATCCTGATCTTTGTTTTATTTTAATAAATATCTAATTATTTATGAGTATGATATCCCGATCTAAGTGATATTGTCCAAATGTTATTCTCTACCGAGTTATACCTAATTAATTATGAAAAAAAATTGTAAAATAGAAATTCACATCTACCAATATATACAAATATTATATTCATATTTTATTTGATGTGAGTTAATTTGTATCGAGACATGATAATGAATGAGAAGTCACATGCCTGTAATTATTTTCCGAGCCAATTTGCATGAGGATATGATAATAAATGAGAGGTTTGGTGCAGTCACATGCTTTTCCGAGTTACTTTGTATCGGGATGTGATAATAAATGTGAAGTTTAGCGTAGTCTGGCACGTGCCTGCAATCCTTTACAAAGGCTGTCAGCTGGAACTTTCTAGAGACATACATGTCTTTCTGTGGGACATCTTCTCTCAGGTATCTCTACTCACTGGTACTAAGTAATTGCATGACTGCGCTATCCACCACAGATGCATGCATCAAATCCATGACATGACGCATACTAGATGTGTCCTTATGATTTGAACCTTTCCTTGACACGATCGAGCAATCACACATCAACAAAGTACAGTGTCACCCTTCTCCCCCATCCCCATTTACCTCCATATCAAGCTTCAGCTTCAAGACTCGCAGGAGAAGGAAACCAGAGATGGATGGCCACCAAACTGTAGCGGCGGTTGCATCTGGTGCGAGGCGAGTTGCATGTGTGACTGGTGCAACCGGGTTCATTGGCTCCTGGCTCGTCCGATCTCTTCTCCGAAGGGGGTATCACGTTAATGCAACGATCAGGGATGCAGGTTGGTCTGCTTACGGTCCCCCTCCTCTGCGCTTGGAAGAATCTGCTTCCATCATGTAGGACTTTGGCCTGAACTATTCTTGCTTGTTTCTTTCGATCTTGATTTGTTGTCGAAAAGTGAGTGAGTGAGTGAGATGATGAACATACCTTGGTGTTAGGGAAGGTGTCATAGATTCTGTCAACACTGAGTGGGGAGAGCTGGTTGAAGATCTTCGACGCTGATCTCAGTGAGGATGGAAGCCAAGAATGGTTTTGGCCTCAACTGTTCTTGCTTGAATCCTTAAGTCTTGATGTGGTCTTGCTCGTCGAAGAATGAGTGAGATGATCACTTTCTGCACTGATGAACAGAAGCCTGTTCTTATCTCGGCTTTCATCTTTAATGAATCATAACTTGGTGTTAGGGAAGGTGTCATGGCTTCCGTCATCGCCTATCTCCGTGAGGATGGAAGCCAAAAATGGTTTTGGCCTGAACTGTTCTTGCTTGTTTCTTTCAGTCTTGATTTGATCTAGCTGGTTGAAGAGAGAGTGAGTGAGATGATCACCTTCTGATTCCATGGATTGAACAGAAACCTGTTCTGATCTCAGCCTTCATCTTTAATCAATCATAACACTGCATGATTGCTTTCTCTTTTCCTTTAAAGAAAGAACATGATAATACATGTTACAAAGTATCGACAGTATAGATGAAAGCAAAAGACACAATAACCTCAGCACGCTACTATTGATGTGTTCCAACCATCAGATAAGCTAAATCTTTTACTATGTTAATGGAAATAGAAACAGTAAAACCAGCATGTTGGAAGACTAAGCAATGTACTACAGGTGATATTAATGCTAAACTTATTTCCTTGGTGTAAGGGAAGGCATCATGGCTTCTGTCAACACTGAGAGGAGAAAGCCGGTTGAAGATCTTCGAAGCCGATCTCAGTGATGATGGAAGCTACGATGAGGCAGTCAAGAACTGCCAGTTTGTGTTCCATGTAGCAGCCTGTATGGAATTCAACACCACAGCAAAAGAAAATATTGGTAAGTTGTTTCCGTATAGGAAATGATTTACTTGTCTTGACAAGAAAATTCTTGATGCCACCATCAGAATCCTACATGTAAAATTGAACTAATTATGTTTGATCATTCTTCAGCCTAAAGTTAGCTCAAATTTCAGACATCTCTCAAACTCTTTCAACAAACCTTGACAGAAATTTCAGCAAAACCCTTGGTGAAGCACTGCAAAATTCAGAAGGGCTAACATGAACTCCATTGTGATTGTAGAGAACCATGTAAGAACAAAGATATTGGAACCGGCAGTAAGAGGAGTGATTAATGTCCTACAAGCTTGTGCAAAATCAGGTTCAGTTAGGAAAGTGGTATTTACATCTTCCATTAGTACCATCACTGCCAAAGATGATGAAGGGGAGTTGAGATCGATGGTCGATGAATCATCTATCGTACCGATAAATCAAGTTTGGAAGACAAAGCCAAAAGGATGGGTAAGTTCTCCATCTTTAAAAACGTATGTATGTGATTGTCTCCTTGCACTAATAACTGCAATAAACTATTGAAGCCTTTCTTTGATTCCAAGGGGCTTGACGTTGCAACTTAAGTTTCCTTTTTTTCTCTTTTGTTGTCACTTTGGATGAACCACTGTTTAGCAACAGTATTTTTTATCACTTCATCTGCCAATGGAAAGATTACAGCAGTAGTAGGGTTTTATCAGCTACTTGATGTAGATGACTGCTTCTGACTGCACTAGATTTAGCAGTTCATCTGTTGTAGTGACACCTTCCAAACTGCAGGTCTATGTTCTGTCAAAGCTATTGACTGAGGAAAAGGCATTCCAGTTTGCCAAGGAGAAGGGCATTGACTTGGTGTCAATTATCCCACCTACAGTAGCTGGTCCTTTCCTAACTCCTAGTGTTCCTGCAAGTGTTCAAGTTCTGCTGTCACCTATTACCGGTAACTTCCAACCCAACCTACTTATTAAGATTGCAAAGCTTTTCTCCCTTGAAAAAACATGAAGCCTTCTTCAACAGTGTTGACTTCTAGTACTTAATATGTGGTAATATAGAGTAGCTTAGGATGTTTATTCAACTCGCTAAATCACAACAATCAAAATCTAAATCAAGAAAGATATAAACCATCATAAGTATCGAATGGCACAGTCTCTTTTCTTTTCTAGAGTGAAAAAAATGAGGAATGCGGAGTAACATATATTTACTGAATCTAGTGCCATATCGGTACCAATTTATGTATTTTCTAGAACAGGAATATGAAGAACTCAGGGAAAAAAATTTAGTTCATTAAAGTATCTACGACATAGAAATTAGTTCTGGATGATGTTTATATGTTCAACATGTGTAGTGAACTCGACAACTAGGTCTGTGGAGAAGACTATGTGTACCTCAAAACTCTTTGAAACAACACATTTTACATTCACACTTACTACAACAAAGAAAGAATCAAATTTTATTTGAACCTGACTTTTCTTAATTTTAGAGAATGATATCGATACTATAGATAGTTTACTAAATATACCTAGCTATTCTCCTGACTGTCCAAATTTATTTGTACATTCTTGCACTACTGTTGACAGGTGATCCAGAACTCTATCCTATACTAGCCTCAGTACACTCCAGATTGGGTTCAATACCATTGGCACACGTTGAAGACATATGCAACGCACATATATTTCTAATGGAACAACCTATGACCGAAGGTCGATACATTTGCTCTGCTGGCAGCTGTTCTTTGCCTGAACTGACTAATCTTCTATCTAAAAACTACCCTGCACTTAGTTCTAAAAGGTAATTGTTCTCAATCTGGTCCATAAACGAGTATTTTAATAGTTTTGGCTGGTATCATAGAATGACAAAATGCCACAAATGCTTCCAGGTTCCATGAGAACTCCTGCATTTCTATACATCCAGTAATATCTTCCAAGCATTTGACTGACCTGGGTTTCGCGTTCACATATAGCGTAAGAGATATTATTCAGCAGAGTGTTACATGTTGTGTTGAGGGTGGTTTCCTGAGATTACATGAGAATGAGGACGACATGGTGCCATAGTTTACCTTGTTTATTGGAGGAAAGATCATTAGAATCCCAATCCTGAAAAAGAGAAAGTAGTAGAGATCTCTAGGCCAAATAATTGCAGAATTTTAAGTTTATATAATAGTTCCCTGTAAGTCTACTAAGCAGTAAGCAGCACGAATAAAACAGACTCATCAAAGAAGATAAACATTTTGCAGTTATTTGTTTTTTCTTTCTACTAATGAATCTATATTTTGTTTTCCCTGAAAATTTTTTTTTCTTAGATCACGTATGAACATTTGCTTTTGAACATGTACGCTAAGTTGATCAGTAGCTGAGCATCAGTGTTTATGAGCACTCACATTATGGTGCCAATAAATTGTTCTACCACAAAAAGGAGTATCAACTACTCATCTGGTCTCAACACTCTAGTTCATCATCTAGAGAAAGATGATTGGAGCAAATCAGTCACTAAGTTTCACAATGGAGTCTTAATGTTAGTTTCGACAATGCTGCATTGGGTGAAATGCAGTGCAGAGAGTTCCAAAATGAGTTGACAGGAAGAATTTAATAGGTTATAATGTATTCCTAACTTGGATTTTCACATAATAAAATAGGAGGAATAGATAAATATTTCAAAGTTTGAATTAGGATTAGAAGTGACATGTAGATAATGATGAAGCTGACAAAGGCTATAATTTGCTGAGCTCTAAGAACTGAAAAAGAGAATATGAAAATATGAACATTTCTACAACCTAAAAGGAAAAGGAACAGAGATCAAAGCATTGAGACACCAAGAAAAGCAAGATTGGTTGCATGAAGAGCTGCATCACAGAAAGATCAGAAAGAGAAAGGAAAATGCCCTATTTACCTGCATTCTTAGACAAATGATGTGCCTCCAATGCCCTCCCCTTTTCCAAACTGCTTCCCAATCCATGGCATATTATATTACTAGCAAGTGTTAGTACAAGACATGGCCTCCAAGGAATCATGACGATCTACAACATCGCCGAGAACAGCATCAGGATTGATTCCCAGGCCACCTAGGTGGATTCATCTCACCACCACCCTCATTCATGGTGACTCCCCAACCCAACTTTCAGAAGATGACTTCAAATCTCTCATCTGAATTTTACCTGAATCAGCTCTTTATATATATATATATATATATATATATATATAACACAACAATTCATTTCATGGGAGAGAAAAATCGACAATTAGAGACCGCCGTGGGAGATGGAGGGCCAAGATCGAGCAATCTATGGACCGGCACGAATCTAGATGAATCCTTGCTCGGTTAGAGATGCACGTGTACATATTGGAGGTGGGAATGCTCGCTCCCCAAAACCTCTCACCGAAACCCTCCACCGTCTGTGGCGTCCTCTCAATCTCGATGGAAGGAGGCAGCGGTAGCAGCAGCCCGTGCCCTCTTGATAAGGAGCTCTCTGATCAGATAGCTGTCCTTCTGTCACCTCCCTCTCCTGAATCAATTAAGGTCGAATATTGCTCTCTCTCGGATCATCGTTTCTTCTTTAAATGTCGTGGTACGACAACAACTACGAGCCGTAACGTTCCAACGATTCTTTCTTCTTTTCTCGTGGTGTCCCCCGAAAAAAGTATTGAATTTTGATGAAGCAGCAGATTTGTTCTTCAAAATGAGATTTTTAAGCATCCTAGCGTTTCCTTTGGATCAAACCCTGTGGAAGATGAAAGCTTAACAAAGAAGGAGGGCCAATAAGTTAAGTACGATGGTTGTTTTACTGAGTAATAGTAGGGGTTGCAAGATAAGCCGCTGTTTTAGTTCGAGTTAGGTGCTTGGTTACGGTTCCTTTGCAACCGGGGAAACCAACGGTTGAGTCTCGGAAACAGCCTCTTTAACAAGGTTGTATGCGTTGACTCTTTTGAGACTCTGCATTGGTGGGAGCCTTATGCACTGGGTATGCCCATATATGATGCTTGGCCTTTAGAGTTATATTTTCTTAATACATGAGCTAGAAGTTTGCCAGATTGTGTTAAACAGTTCTTATTTATGGCTCTAGTGTTGGATTAACAATCAGGGTTTCTTTGGAAATTAGGAATACATGAGTTAAAGTTTGCCTCATTTTGTGAAAAGGTTCTTGTTTTGGTTCTACTGTATTGCTTACCATTAGGATTTCTCCGAGAGCTTAAGTTCGCTGTGCCAAATGGTTTGAAAGGTTAGCCAGAATCAACATCTACCACATATTAAAGAAATTGATTTTAACATATATTATATGTGTGTTTTCTTAAGAGATAGTAGGGGCATAACATAATCATAGGATGAGGTATGGTGCTGTGTTAAATATTGGTCACCTCATGATTTATGATCTGTTGCAAGGAATCTCTTATGGATGATTTGTTGCCTAATTGATAGAATTAACGTGAGTATGCTCTATGGTTATGAAGTTTCGCATTAGGCCCTGCATTTTACATTGGATTGGACCCCAATACTCAGGAATTTTGCTGTTTGTTCAATTTTCTTTTTCTGAGTGCTGTTATTGGAAGTCTGAGAGGTTGGAAAAGATTGCCCTATTGTTTTCTTTTCGTGGTGAAAGTCTCCTGTATCAGCTGTGTATGTAGGACAGAAGGATTAAAGTTAAACCATGTAAACCTTTGTGTTGTCTCTATTATCTCATCCTTTTTTCTTCTTTTGGTTGTGCATCTCAAGATACTCTATTTGTTCTAACATGGGACCTCTCTTGAGTCATACTTCTTGAAATAAAACTGTGCCAAATTTAATTGTCCACTTCTATCAGGATTTCAGTGTCACATAAGAAAGTCAGTTAACTGGAGAAAGAAAGAAAAAAAGAGAACTTGCATGCCTTAAAGCATGCAATTTCATGACATCATCAAGAATCAAACACTGATGATGTATGTTTATATTTGTAATTTCATGGTATCAGTGTTGAGTGAAGTTTTATAAGCTGAAAACTTGGTTAACAAAAATGTAATTTTTTGCAGAAGGATAGAAAGGAAAAGATTGACGAAGAGGTTGCTTAGTGGCAAAAGTTAGCTGAAGGCTTAAAGCAATGTTGAGGTCATGATGTTGATGTCTTGTAGTTAGTGATGAAATAGAAAAAATCCACTTTTCTATAGATCTTTTTTTTGTACGATATTGCACACATGAATTATTGGTAGATTTGTACTAACAAATAGCATGCAACTATCAAATTCATTCCCTTTTTTATATATGTGTTTTATTTATCTACCAACACTCTGGGTTGTGATGATGTGTTTGGTGGCAATTACAGCATTGTGGATTTGTAAGACGATGAAGATAGAATGTATTGTTAATCTTCACCAATCCTTGTCTTTTGCCTAAACTTGATGTATATATCTTTGCAGCATGTCCGTACTAAGACATATTTATCTTGTTTCAGGATTATTATGATGAACTTATGAAAACAAGAAAATGCAACAATTTAAAGATAAATTTTAGCAACAGTAGTGGGAAAGGTATACTTTTTCATCTTTTTTCACTTCCATCTTGCTTATTTGTCAGCATATTTATACCTATATCATGTTGACTCCTGCTGGAAGGGATTGTGACTATGCTGCCATAATATCTCAATTAATATGACTTCAGTATTCTTCAATTGGCAGATTAATTTCTTCGCTGACATTATCATCTTGGGTATATTTTGTGTTAGATAACTCATCAATGGCCATAGAATATCCTTGTAGTTGACCCCATATAGCGGGGACATCACAGCTTCATCTTGTTATATTTCAACAATATGTGAGAAAATGATGCCAGAACTTGAAGCCCTTCTATACATCCTAAGGGTCAGATCAGTGTTGTAAGGCAGCAAACCTTTATCTACGAACTCTTAACTGTGGTTAGAGTAGAACAGGCCACTTACAAATTTTAACAAGCATAACATCAATTACATTTAGCGAAAAATGAATGTCATTACACTATAGAGAGAATATCTTGGATAAAGAAATGAAATGAAGAAAGTAAGATGAAATAGTTCAGAAAGAGCAGAGTACAACTGCTACAGCCTACAGAGACTTGTGTATCACTCAACGTCATGTATATATTTGGAGCAGTGATTGCTGTACCACCTGAAATGGTATGGTACAGGACTGGGCGTGGACCAATACGAGGACTAACCCCGTTTTGGGTGGTTCGATTAAAATAGTAAAAAACATTGAAAAGTGATGGGCCCCAGTCCATTTCAGCGTTAGAAAAGAAAAAAAAAAACAAATAGTTTGCAAGCCCTCTTCTCGTATATGATGCCACAGCCCTCGCCGTTGCCTCTTTGCCGCTGCCGCTTCCACTTTGACGCTGCCGCTTCCACTTTGACGCTGCCACTGTTGCTGCTGCACTTCTCCTCCTCTTCTTTCTTCTTCCTTTCTCCTTCTTCCTCCTCTGTTCCTCTACTGCCTCTTCCTCTTCACCCTCTTTTTCTTCATTGTCAGAACACTGGAACACATCTATGTACCATGTGTCGGTACACCAATATAGACTGGTATATATCGTTCCAGCAGATAGCTGAAACGGGTCTGGTACCCAAAAAGGAAAACCCTGATTTGGCGCTTCATTCATCATCCAAAATACCGAAATTTCTTATCTTTTTCAGCAGCTGTTTCAAGGAACGGAACATGAGCCCGTCTGCACAAGTCAGTTATTGTGTATGCTTGTGATATAATCAGGTCAAGATTTATGTCTCATCTAATCCACAAATGATACAACAAACCATACTGAGAAACATCAAATGACACATAAAAGCTATAACTAAAAGAGTTGCAAAAAATTGAAACACTTGATAGAATCATTGAAAACAATTTTTCCTGGGAATATAGAAATGTGTAGAAATGGAATATTCTCTTGCTCTTCCTGGGGAGGCCTATATTCTCTTCTGGAATTAGAGAATATCTTGAACTTCATATGAAACAAATAGAATTAAATTAAGTATAAACCTAAAGTTTATTTAGTGACATTATCTTTTTTTGATAAGTATTTAGTGACATTATCAATATTAGTTTAAACTTTTTCCTTATAGTTCAATCTAATCGAGGAGTGTGGTGCCTTGAATTCTGTGTGTGAGTGCAGCTGTCTATGCCATCAAGGAATTTGAAGAAGGTGAACTTGTTTTAAAGGATCAAATACTTGTAGCAGCTCAACACAGTTCTAATAAGGTCTCTATTATTATGTCATCTTTTTAGACATCCATATTACTTGGTGATTGTTGTTTCACCTTTGCAGGTTGATTGTCTTGTATGTAGTTACTGTTTTCACTTTATTGGTTCTATAGAACTTCAAATTGGGAGGAAACTCTATTTGCAAGAGTTGGGATTATCTGCTAATAAGGAGTGCAAAGAGTCATTGTCAAGATTTCCAGAAAAAGCGTGCACAAGAGTGTTAGATGACATACAAAAACATTCTGTCTCAAATGGAAGCCATGGTATAGGCTCAAGTACTTATACAAACTCAAAGGACAATTCTATTCCTACGGAGGTGCTACATTCACTTATCAATGGCAATATGTCTTTGCCTTATACAAATCTATTTGCTTTACCTTCAATTTTTGATTGTCCCGGTGGGTGCAAAGAAGAACATTATTGCAGGTTAGAAATGCAATGGCATATTCACTAAATGCTTTCTGTCATTGAAAACATGTTCAAGTTTTAGAAGGTGAAAACTTCAAAACAAGTGAGCAATGGCATTAAACACATTTGTTAGTCATGCTTACAGATCATAAATAACTGGAAGTTTATCAATAATTACCATGATGTCAAGTTAATGCTTTAAATGCTTCTTTATTGTTCATTATTATATGTATTCAATATCTTGTCTATTTTTTTGTTAAATCATATCCTGCTTTTAGATCCTTTTGACTGAATTGCTTTATTCTTGTAGCAAATTATGTACAGATTTGGACTGGGAATCATTTCATTCTTTGCTATGCACTGGGAGGAATACAGAACCATCAAAAAGGGATGCAATACTTAAATTTATAGAGCATTCCAATGGTAAGTTAACTACATGAAAACGTGTTACTCAATGCCTCATCCTCTTATAAAAGACTCTTTTCCCGTAATTTATTCTAAATTGATTGTATTATGTACTAAATCATGGCTAATGTTTTGATGATTATTTCCCTCTGCATTGCTAATGGTTAGAATCAGTTAAACTGATAGGAGATATAAACCTAAAATTCAGTGGCATAGTGTTGACCATGAAATCTACTTATTTGTACCCTTCTAATAGATTATTTTATGTGATGCTGTGAACATGTACAACAATATTTTTGTATTTATCTTACAGTGAAATTACTTTTCCTATTCTAATGTTTATACTCGTCTTTTTTAGGAACAAATGACATTTTCATCCTAGCTGCAAAGGTATCCTGATTTGTCTATGTATCTAATCCTTGTTTAAGTAGTAAACTTCTATATCATGTATGAATTTCAACTGAAGTATGTGGTCTTTGCTTTCATGCTGCTTCAAAGATTTTAGTGGACCTTAAGACAAGAATCAGTTTGATACTTTGATTAGTTAGTTTTGCTGCTACTTATGAACCTGTTGAATTCTCAGTTTGTGCTTGCTGGCAGAATACCTTTTTATAAAACCTAAGATGAGCTTCCAACCCCTTCTTAGTGGCAACTGTCACATTGTCTCTTGCCTGGCAAGAGTAGGATGTTCTGGTTGGAAAGTTCTTTAGTTTCTTACCGAAGAAAAATTATAAATGGAACTTAAACAAAATTTAGGTTCAATTCATTTCTTTAAAGTTACCTATAACATTTATCAAACTTGTAGATCATTTATTGTCTTGTGTCTCCGCTTTCTTTCATTACTAATTTATGGACCAGACTTTGATCAATTAACTTAATCCATATGAATGATTTCTTTACATGCTTATACATTCATTAGCGATAAGTGATCTAGCAGGAATTATTGCTTATAACATGAAAAATGATGTGCCACCAGATATTTCCTCAAAGTAATTATTGCCAATTTGGGAGGAAGGCAGACATTCTTTCAGCATCTTGCACTGTTAGAAAGACTATCTAATGCTAATTTCCTTTGCAGGTCATCTGATAAACCACTTGTTCTATTTGTGTAATTAACAAGTCTTTGCTCAGTGCTAGTTCATGGCTTCATAATTTTCATCCACCATTATCTGATGTAGTTTTTTTTGCTATGCAAGCTTTTGTTTATTGATCTATAATCATTATAGTTTGCCTTACCGGTCCATACTGGTGTTAAATCATTATAATATAATGTTTCCATCTTTGTTACCTGAAATCACTTCTATCATTTTAAATTATTTCGCATTGATGCAAAATCCATGTTTATAATGGACATTGGAGAAGAAAGTGGCTTGTAATTACTCAAGGCATTTTTTGTGGTAAAAGATGTTATTAAACCTGACAGAATGAGTATATAATACTAGAATGAGAGAGCTCTTGCTGTAAAACATCCTTATTATTGGGCAACATATATGTGGAACCTTCTTTCTGAGTATGTCAGGATGAGTGATTTCGGAAGATTTTTGGTAACTGATTAAAATTTTGAATTTCTTAGCTTTTCCTTCATTCCCCGTTTTTCTTCTTTGTTACTTTGAAATGGATCTAATGCATCTCTTGTTAATCTTTTGCTAGTTTATTCTCATAAGCATCAGCGACATTACTTTATATTACTGATTCCTCTAACTAATTCTACGTCTATGTGGTTTAACGTGTCAGGTGATCTCATATACCATTTTGAAATTTAGGAAACTCAAGAGGCTACGCTTTAAAGAGAATGAGAAGCGTGCTAAACTAGATGACACAGACTTCCCTTTGCTTTTGGAGGCTTGGAAACCGGTTTCAATGGGCTTCAAGAAAAGGTAGTTTCACTTGTTATACATGTTGGTCATGCCTCATTAACTATAGGGAGCAAAGGGCCTTTCTATATATCAGCCATCTACTGCAACTCAAATCGAAAGTGCACTTGCAAAATTTGTTGTGGGTGATTGAAAGCTCAGATCAATACAAAGTTTTCCTGACTTATGATTTGATATCTCTCTTGTATGCAGATATTTTATATTTGAATTCTTTAAAGTTTTTGTTAGTCAGCTCTTTGCATCTTATGGCCTCTATAACTTTAAATTTGAAACTTCAAAGCTTTTTCTTAGTTACCAACAACGTTTGATTCTCAAGGGGTATGTCAATCTTAACAAATTAATTGAATAAGTAGATATGGCAATTTTTGTCATAGGGAGAAAACAGAATGGGTTCTAGGTCTAGAAGTTTCCTGACATGACTATTTGCAGGTTGTGACATTTACTATTGGGTATGTTTTGTTCCTTCTGGTGTAAGCCACAACAAGGTTAACCACATGGTGATGTAGAACAGGGTAGAGAAATAGAGAGAGAGCGAGAGAGGAGTGAGATTAGAGATTAGAGAGGAGAGAAAGAGAGGAGTGAGATTATAAATTAGAGAGGATAGAAAGAGAGGAGTGAGATTAGAGATTAGAGAGGAGAGAAGAGAGGTGTGAGATTAAAGATTAGAGAGAGGAGAAAGAGGCTAGAAGAGAGTAGATGTAATTCTTTTTCATTCCAATCTGAAGTGTCTCATCCACTGACAAGCTCCATTATTTATAGGGGTTCTGGAGCGTTAGTACAATCAATGTAGGCAATGATTCCCAAGAGTAACCTCCTAGGGAACTTGTATGCCCTGTAGAAACCTCAAATGTGACTTCGAGGAGACCTAAACAGATTTAAAATAACTTATTACAACTGAGAAAAAAAAGAATACACCACTTAATACAAAAGTAGAGTCCTAATGTTAGTGCTTAGAAAGACTAAAAAAGTGCACTTAGTAAAAAAGTAGAGTCCCAATGTTAGCACCTAGAAAGACCAAAAGATTTTTCAATTTTTCACATAACTCTTACGAGTTTCTAGGCCAACTAATTAACGATTTTTGCTGACTTCTTTGCTTAGAATACACTTTTTTGAAATCCTATATAAAACTAGATGATTTTTCATCTTTCTCCTCCAGTGGAAAAGAACTCAACCTCGGAAAGTGATCTGCAAGGCACTTGTCCAATAATTTTGGTGCAAAATCACAAAGTACCTCCAAAGTAATCCAAGTGGTATCAGAAGCAGGAAGATCATGCTACTTGACAAGAAAGTGTTACGTGATGCTTGTAGTAGACATAATAAGACGTTATCAAGAATGACCTCTATGACATCATTGTATTGTGGGAGAGTTGGTGCTTTAGGAGGATCGTCACCTACAAGAATATTGGTAGACAAAAGAGGCTAAAAAATACCATGATATGGAGTTAAATTATCCACATTAAAAATTGGACTTAAATTTAAGTCAGAAGACAAATCGAGTATGTTTGCATTAGATCCCAATTTTTAAATAATAGGGAAAGGACCATTAGCTTGGTCATGCAATTTGAATGAATTTTTGGGGAATCACTTAGGGCGAACGCGAATCAAGATATAATCACCAACTTGTAACTCTTGACTCCTTCATTGTGCGTTAGAAGCAAATTTGTAACTTTTATTACTTAGGATAATTTTACATCAAATTAGTATGCAAATCATGAATGTGTTGAGCAAAGGAGTGGGTTGGTTATGAGGCATGATAGTTAAGTAGAAGGGATGTAATGTTAATGATATGTTGGATTTCCCGTAAGAGTGGTAGTTCACTAGGTAATTCTGAATGTATGACATCAAAAAATTCATCTAACAAGGATTTAACCTTAAGAGTTAGGTCAGGAGTAATACAAAGGCTAGGAATTTCTCTAGCAATGATGGCCATACAAGACTTGTTGTCTAAGTTTTCTACTTCAAAAGATTTAGGACCCAATAAGTGGAATCTCTTGGTGGTTGAGGCTTGTGAAAGAGACTTGAGGATTCTCGATTTGTACTTTCTTGATGGTTTCGTTGGTCGTAAGATGATGTTTTTACCCTTGTATCAAAAGACGTGTTTTCTCTCTCATGATTAATAACATCGAGGACATACAACCATTGTCAACCTATAAGAATATGGGCAACGCCCATTGGTAGAATGTCACAGTAAATCTCATCTTGGTATTTGCCTATTTTGATGGGTATCAAGCATCTCTTAGTCACGGGTAAATTCGTTTTGCCAACCCAAGCTACTTTGAATTAGAGGTGTCAATTATACCTGCCGGGATTCAAGACATTTTTTATTACCCACGTAGTTAGGGGATGAGGATGGGTAAAACACTCCGCCCATCCCGTCCCTGTACTCGTACCCACCCCGTCAATATGTGGGCCAAAATATTGGGCCTAGACATTGGACGGGTCAATCGCCCACCCAATTCAAATCAGATTAGGTTGAGCCTTAATTGAATCAATTGTGAGCAATTTGATTTGATTGAACCAGATGACATAGTATTAACAAATATTGTTGTTTATATTTGGATATATTTACATTTGAATATTGTTATGACATGTAAACTTTACAAATATTATTTGTTATTGTTTATAAAATTTGGTATTTTTAATTAATTTTGATAATAGTTTTATTTTTTTAAATGAAATTGATTAATTAGGAGAATATAGAGAACCCGTAGATTCCTCGCCCCAAATGGGGAATCCCCATCCTTGCTCCCACCTCGTCTAAACGAGGAATAAGGTGGGGATGAGGGATGATAGGGGATGGGGGCAAGGAAGCACTCCTTGCCTTACTCTGCCTGTTGACATCCCTACATTGAATGGTGTCAAATGTGACTCGACCTTTAGGTTTAGTCTCTGGATAGTAGATTTTAAGACTATGTTCATAGTGCTACTCCCATCTATAACCAACTTGTAAGTTCTTTCCCTGCTTAGGATAAAAGTATAGAAGATACTTGTCCTCTTCGATTCATCGGAATCACTAGTAGTCGAGAGAATGATGCGGGCAACATTGACATGAGTATCTTCAATTTCTAGTTCATTTTCATCTCATGAGTAGGCTTTCAGTTTGAGAATTAGTGATTGAACGAGTTGTAGACGATTCATGGTTGGGTCAGGGGTGTTGCTAGTAGTGGGGATTTTTGGCTTGATAGAGTCACTACTTAGGGTAGATTGGGATATGGTTCTCTTATTGCAGATTGAGAAGATGCTTGATGAGTTGGATAGAGTTTAAGGTACTTCTCAATCTTCAGGGCTTATCAGAAGCTTCCTCCATGGTGTTGGGGGAAATTAAGGTAGACATCTCATTGGATGTCAAACCTTAACCCATTAACAAACCTTTGAATAACGATGATCTGATCCTCCTTAATTTCACACCTAAGTAAAAGTTCCTCAAATTGTGCCAGATACTTAATCACATTAGAAGTCAATTGTTTCAGGTTTAGCAACTATTCAATTAGTTGGCTTTGAAAGTAGGTTGGCAAATATTATTTCTAAGTTTTTGTTTCATGACTTCTCATTGAGTGATAGGAGGATCTCGACAGTGTTCAAGAGTACGTTGTACATGTTGCCAATACTTCCTAGTGGATCCTACCAGTTTCATTTTTGCAAATCGCACGCGTTCAATATTAGTCATTCTATACCACTCAAAATAACCCTCCATTATATCTAACTAGTCAACAAATGTATTTTAGTCAACCCTACCATCAAAGTTTAGCACATCCATTTTGACTCTTCTAGCCATTTCCACAAATTGTCAGTAAATCTAACTCGTTGACCTATTGCTTGGGTTTGTGAGTTTCTAGCAGGTTCTAGGAATTCATCATAATGGTCAAAGGCTTGGTCATAAGATATTGTTGGAGCATAATTGTGACTAGGTGCCCTATATATGGACCTAGGATTCATTCGAAGTGGAGTTTGGGGAGTGAGCAAAATTCCATATTTAAAGTTATGAATTGTGGAGAATGGTCATGTTGCTTAACCAGCTTATCAACCTCCTAATTCATAGGTTGTTTTTCAAGGTGTCGGAGAGCTCCTAGGACTTGGGTTATTTGGTTAGATAACTTATTCAATATCGTGCTATGATCTTTTAGTTTGATCCCATGGATGTCTGCCTCACTTTGTTGATTTTGGGAATCATTAGGTTTTGGTTGGTTTTCACCTCGCCTAGTTATGATTCTAATGTTATGGACAAATTGTCTTTTGCTAATGAAGTTGTTAATTGTTGCAATGCACAAGGTAGCAATTCAATGATTCAAGTAGCTCTTCTTTTTTTTTTTTCTCACTTTTGAGTTTTTTTTACTACTTTCAAGGTTTTAAATTTTAGTGGTACTGTAATTGACATTGTAGTTAAAGGAGAGAGAGAGGCTGATAAATAGAAAAAAAAGAGAGAAAACGAGGGGAGAAGAAGCAATGAAAACCATGATCTAACAAAATATATAATTTTTTTGCAACAAAAATATTTGTGGAGTTTTAAAAAATTATCGAGCACCAAGAGCTAAGTGGTCCACTAATTTTGTAGGGATGGTGGCTCCAAAGTCCAACTCCACACACAGGGGGTTGTCTTTGGAGGTGCAAGGATCCAAGAGTGTTGATTAAAGCTTTTACTATTAGTTGGGACCCAGTAAGGTACAGGGCAGGTTTCTTGGTAACTCTGATACCAAATTGATATAGAACAACATAGAGAAATAAAGAGAGCAAGAGAGGAGTGAGATTAGAGATTAAATAGGAGAGAAAGAGAGGAGTGAGATTAGAGATATGAGAGAAGAGTAAGAGGCTAGAGGAGTAAAGATGTAATTCTTTTTCTTTCCAATATGAAGTGTCTCATCTATTGGTCCACTATTTATAGAGGTTTAGGAGCCTTAGTACAATCAATGTAGATACCCAATATTAACCTCCTAAGGAACTTGTATGCTTTTTAGAAACCCCAAATGTGACTTTTAGGAGGTCTAAACATTTTTGAAACAACTGATTATAGCCCAAAAGAGTGCACTTAATACAAAAGTAGAGTCCCAATGTTAGCACCTAAAAAGACCAAAAGGCTTTTCAATCTTCCACACAACTCTTAGAGTTTCTGGGTCAACTAATTGATGATTTTTTGTTGATTTCTTTGCCTAGAATAAATTTTTTTGAAATCATTTATAAAGTTGGATGGTTCTCGATCACATGAGAATCAAAATATTTCTACCAGGCCACATCCATCATCTGCAAATCAAAAGTCTATAATGCTCAAAGTTTTTCTCCATGTAATAGCAATGTATCTGTTGAAAAAAAGGAACTAATTTATGATGTTCTTGAACTTTTGCTACCCTTCTTAGACAACAAAATGATGTATGAAGGCTATCCATCATATTGGATAGGGGCAGAATTTATAAAATTTCTAATACAATCATTATTTCAATCCTCGTAGTATTTCTTTGTTTTCTTAAGAGTAGCAATTTGCCAAGCTATAACTTTGTATGTATGTATTGGTAAGGTTGAGTGTCGGTGCATTTGTTCTTGTAGGTGGTGGGACTGTATTGCTTTGCCCGATGATGTTGATTCTTCTGATGAAGCATCATTCAGAATGCAACTAAGAGACCTAGCCTTTACTGTAAGCATGCTCTTGCTGCAATATGTTAACAAACCTGAGTAATCTTGTGCTGTTAAATATGAATTTGATGTGCTTGAGACCTATTGCTATTGTATTCAATGATGGCCTTCTTGGGAACAAGTGTCATAGACTTTCATTTTAGAGTTGATAAGAATCCATGGCATGGAATTCACATGGTGGTTATTATGCATGTATCATGCTGATATGGTAAAATGGTAATGGTCTCTCCTTCGTGTTGGCACATCTGTGTTACTTGTTCTAAAATCATATTACTATTTTCTCTGTCCAAAGCTAAGTTGTTTGAAGAATGTCTGTTAAATAACTTATACAAGTGGATTCCTTTATTTTTTCTTAAATTTCATTCATGAACATGCACTTTTTGGTCTTTCAAAACCTCCATAAATCTGATGTTAACTACATCTCTACTCTTCCTTGCCTTAGTTTTAGCAAGTCCATAAATGCTCTCTTGCCTTAGATTTTACAGTCTATTAATCTCCTCCCAATTTTAGTTACAACTTTTGTAAAAGAATACCGTAGTCCTTGTAGTCATCATATATACAGCTCTTTGCCTCCTTTATTAGCTACCATATTTCTTTTAAAATACCCTAGATTTTAGGTTGTATTCATTGTTTTTGGAACTTTATCATATGATAGCCAGCACTCAACTTGGTGCTTTTAGACTTTGCAGAAACCGTTTGTCCTCATCATCTGGGTAACATCAAAAACCAACAACCATATTGACATTTTTCAAACTCTTTTGTTCCATTCTATATATTCGAAGAAATACATTGTTGCCTTTCGAATCTTATGACTTAGTTGCATCATGACCTTTTACTTTCAAAGTGGTTTGGGTGAGTAGCTTCCAAATAATAAAATGCTCATGAATGAGGTCACTTCGGCTTGTATTTCACTGTTTGCATAAAATATGATTGCCGTATTCAGTTGCAGGCTTGTCAATTCACTGTGTTGATTTATTAATTAGTTGCTTAGCCATTTGGACTGTTGTCATAACATACAAGAAAGTTATAGTTACCATATGTGATTGACAACTTATAAAAAAAGACGAGATGCAGCAGTTACTGCTATGTTTATCAATGTAGGCAAAATATGTAAATGTCGATTACCTGCCTTTTTGTACACATTCTGTTTGATTTGAGGTAACTAAAGAATTTGGTTCTTGTAATATTGTTTGCATAATTGTTTATTGCAGCTGTTAAACTGTCATACTTAAGTTTTCTGTTCGTAGTCACTAGTATTATTGTACAACTATGATGTTGATACTTTATTGGTTAATGCCAAAGTAAAGATGGAGGTTTTTAAATAAGACTTCAAGAAATTATGTTATCTTTGCAGTCCCTGCAGCTTCTCAAGGAAGCTATCTTCAAGGATGAATGCGCGCCTTGTATCCTTCTATATTTATCAATCAGTTGATTGAGACAAACTATATCTTCTTTAGTGTTGATAATTTGCTGATCAAGCTGACCGTATCCGTTTTGGTAGGTTTCATTTAATTGCTATCAATTCCGATGTCACTTTCCTTGACTATGCTAAGTATTTTCACTTGAGATCTATGGGCATATTATTGGCATGTTTGAGCTTAATAATCTGTGAGTAACAGAACCTACAGATACTATTGTGCTGTAGATACTAAGCTTTTTCCTTAATTTGGGATTCTTGGTTCTATTCAAATGTGTTATTCTAGATTGGCAGTATCTTTCTGTCTATACATTTGTTCATCTTCAAGATAGCTTTTCCCATTATGGCCTCATCAAAACTGGTTATCACATTATGAATGCAGTGATCTAGTTGTGGCATCGCCAGTTGAGGACTATTTCATACATATTGATGATCTTCCCTCTCCAGAGAAGGTAAAAACTAGTACACATACTTTCCATATGTCGTGAATCGCTCTTCTAAATAGGAGAACTTGATCTGTTGCAGGTGGAAGCTGAGAAACTAACACGACCGCTCCTGGAGTCACTTGGTGATGAGTATTCTGTTTGTTGTCAAGGTTAGTATAGTGCATCTGACCATGGTTGTAGTCCCTTGTTTTCCTAACCATACCTACCATACTGTACTTGTTTATACTGTACCAACTTTTCGAATTTCTATTACCAACATAGCTTTGATATCCACTATGCCAGAATTGCTCTGCTAATGCTAAAGCTTTCATGTTGAATTCATGTGATGTTGTTTTTCATTATTTCCTCTCGCGTGCTTTTAGAGTGACAAGACACCCGAAGAATTCTGCATAGTTGCACAGTGCACTTTCACTTTCTCAACCTAAAACCTATACGTGCAAACACTTCTGTGCTTTTGTTTCTGTAATTTCTTATGCATTAAGTTTTACTCGTCAATGATTATAGCCATATTGATCAAGCTTTGATACACTAATTACCAGTACTTTATGACCACTGCTTGGCTGGTATGGACTGCTGCTGCACCATGCGGATGCATACTATTGTTGGTATGCTGTCCAACAATTTTTGGGCCAAATTTAACATTTAATGTTAATGATAATTTTGATTTTTTTTATAGCTGAGTTCATAATATAACTAGATAAAACACATCAATAATACGGATAATTTGTAGGTCAACCCAACTTCAGCCCAGAATCAAGTCAGCAATGATGTGGTAGGATTTAATATACTGAAAATAAAAGTCCAACAATTACCAAAGGTGTATTTATGTACACATGTGCTCCTCTTCTGCCTTACCAGACAGGAAAAACATCAACCTAGGACAGTGCCTGTTAAGGAACTCGGTTGTTGATGGGAATAGATAATAAAATGACCAAAAGTCAAGATTGTCAGAAACCCTGAAAGAAAAGCCAAAACAATATTTTGCTGCAAGAAAAAATGGAAAATTCGACTGAAAATACCAATCTTGCTCCTGTTTCAGACAAATTGTATTATTTGCTATGATATAAATTTATGTTCTATGACATAAAAGTATAAGCATAAAAAGTCAATTTTACAGCTGTAGATTTTGAATATTCATTTAATGTGCTTTTTCTATATATGAACTTATCAAGGCAAATAATCAAATACCATTGCTTTTGTTCAAGATTCTTTCATTGAATGACAGATTGTCATGTCATTTATGTTTTACTTTCATGTCCAGGTACTGGGTTCTACCCTCTGCAAAGCTGCATGAACCATTCTTGTTGCCCCAATGCCAAAGCATTCAAAAGAGATGAGGTAAAATTTAAAAGGTTTAACCTCTATAGGTGTAAGTCTGAACCAACCAGTGTCATTTGAGGAGTTTCACACGTTAATATGGATCTGCCATATTTCTGATAGGCTACATGCTTGAATAATCACCCAGGGCAACATTTAAAACTTGCAGTATACTGAAAAGTATAACTTATGGGTCTTGATTCATGAATGAAAGCCTATTGTTTAATCACCTAGTTCTTAATAACCTCTTTTTTGTTTTTGAATCATTTCATTTGGCAAATACACAAAATTTAAGTGGTGCCTCCAAGTGTTATGAGAAATTCTTTATTGATCTATAATTAAAACACCATGTCACAATAGTATGGTTGATGCAATGCTTAACATGACATTCCTTTTTTTTTTTTTTTGTATATTTGCTGCTTAACACTATACTTACAGATTTCATCTCAGTAATTGTAATGCTGTCACTGTTATAAAGAGAACTTAGACACTCTCTGTTGTTATTTTTAACATCAGTTCAATATTTGCACAATTATTGCTCTTTTCAACTATTCGGACAAATAATTTATTTGGCACATATATCGGCATAGAAAACATCCCCACATGTTGCAGCCTTTTGCATGTCTCAATTCTTGATGTTCTTTCGGAAACCTTCATGCTCCTCCACATATTAACTAGTTAAAAATGTCTTAGAATGTGTTTTTTTTTTTCAAAATTTTGATGAAGTTAGAATTGGCCTTCATTACAGGATAAAGACGGTCAAGCGATCATTATAGCAGCACGACCCATTGTCAAAGGAGAGGAGGTATTGTATTGCTGAAGAACATGATGATGTTTTATGAAGTTGCCATGTTCTAGCCATAGAATCCATTGTTAGCTTGGTAGGTTCCTGTCGCTGCTTTCGGTGGGAACCCTGATGCTTCGGATTAACTTCTGCAGATTACTATTTCATATATCGATGAGGATCTCCCATATGATGAGAGACAAACCCTCCTTGCCGATTATGGCTTTGGATGCATGTGCCCAAGGTGCTTGGAGGAGATGCCCGGAATGTGAACTTAGAAGATGAGGAAGAGTGGAGTCTTCTTAGTAGGCAATCAGCAAATCGTTGAAAGCATGGTTGGGGGAATTTGATCCCATTTCAGTGTGTTTGATATCATTGCCCTAATATTTTAATCCAATTTTTCTAGATTTATATACACACATTATATGAGACAATTTAGGTGAGTTTTTCTTGTCAAAAATGTTTCTCTAAGAAAAAGCTGTTGATTCTGCACATTGCTGGAAAATTCACAAAACAGTGATTTACTATTATACTATCAGTTCACAAAGTGGTGAAGATAAGATTTTGATTGTTATCAATGGAGATGGAGCCTTTTATTAGTTGAGATGGCCAATAATATCCAAGTGGTGAAGATGTCATCTAACATCGCAAAGATAACTGTTGATGGGCACAACAACCACTTGGATGAACTAACTACCCATTTTAAATGAAAGCCTTGCGAGGAAAGAAGAGACAATAAGATCGGATGGAGACAAGTTTGAGGTTCTTTGTATGTTTTTTCTCTCTTCTTTTTGAAAATTAAAAGCTATATTAGTATACAAATCTGTCAAACAAAATTCAAACAGCATGAACTACTACTACTGCTTGCCAAATCGCAGAATGCTAATCGGAAAAAGGCACACGATAAAACTGTCAGATCACCCAAGAACAAGAAATACTGAAAGTTGCTATCATGTATAGAAAGAAGATAAATGAGCATTTCCCAATAACATTTACATCAGCGGAGAGAAAACAAAAATAAAAAATGACAAACTAAACACATGATAAAAAATTGTATTTAAATCGTCAGTAAATTCTTGAGACAATGTTGAACAAAGAATGTGTGGACAAAGAAAGCTAAACCAAAAGACCACCAATAAGCAATTGTATTCACAGCCCGAATAGCATTTCCTACATAAAACAAGTTTCTATTTACCTATCTAATTGCCGTTATTATTCAGCATGACAGCAAGAAAAAGACATTGCCATCAGACGGAGATCTAACAAAATACGAGACTAACAAAATTTCTAAGTGTAGATGAGGATCTAACAAGAGCAGAAGACCGTGTTTTCATTTCACTGGCCACCACGGAGTCGGAGAACCAGGTGAAGAGTGGATTCCTTCTGAATGCTGTAGTCGTCCAGAGTGCGGCCATCCTCGAGCTGTTTCCCGGCAAAGATGAGCCTCTGCTGATCCGGTGAGATGCCCTCCTTGTCATGGATCTTTGCTTTAAGATTGGCGATCGTGTCTGAGCTCTCCACCTCCAGGGTGATGGTGTTTCCGGTGAGGGTTTTGACAAAAATTTGCATCCCTCCCCCCCGGAGTCTCATTACCAAATGAAGGGTAGATTCCTTGTGGATGGAGTAATCGGCTAAGGTGCGGCCATCTTCCAATTGCTTGCCGGCAAAGATGAGCCTTTGCTGGTCCACAGGGATACCCTCCTTGTCTTGCATCTTAGCCTTCACATTCTCGATGGTGTCCGAGCTCTCGACCTCGAGGGTGGTGGTTTTGCCGGTAAGGGTCTTGATGAAGATTTGCATGCCACCACGAAGACGAAGAATAAGGTGGAGGGTGGACTCCTTCTGGATGGAGTAATCAGCGAGAGTCCGGCCATCCTCGAGTTGCTTGCCGGAAAAGATCAACCTTTGCTCGTCTTGGGGGATTCCTTCCTTCTCCCGGATCTTGGCCTTTAAATTCTCGACGGTGTCGGAGGATTCAACCTCGAGACGGATGGTCTTGCCGGTGAGAGTTTTCACGAAGATTTGCATCTGATACGAGCAACAACATGTCGATCAGGCATACACCCGTCGATTACACAGTACGAATATAATTCAAATGCAGAACAATTTACCCACAGAACAAAATTATCACACGATCGACCAGCAAAACCAAACAGATGATCGAAGCCATTCTTCTTCAAAATAAAGAAGAAAAATAACATCCAAACATAAAAACACCTCACATCTTTCATAAATAAAGATTAGGTCACAAAGAAAAAAATTGTAACGTTTCATCCTAAATTTAAAACCGACAGAATTATTTAACATATCAATCTTTTTGATAAAAATATTGTTCTATCTAAAAGAACAGGAAGGATCAATAAATCATACTAAATTAAAAGAAAAGACAGCGGACCCTAATATTTTGGATACTAAAACTTATTTTAAACAAATAAAAAAATATATATTACATCAAATAACAGACGTGGATTTAAATTGACATCTATCTATCTATCTATCTATCTATCTATCTATCACTTGTGCAACGATGCATTAACCAATCCAAATATTCTAAAAGAGACTAAAGCCATATTACTTATCACCGCATAACTATTAAATACGACAGAAAAACATCTGCAATCGAGCGCAAGCGTTACACCACAATATCAACACAAAAAATCTGTGATCTTTTAACTAAATTGGCGCCCAACATTAAATATCATATGGCAGATGAATCCAAAAGATACATCAAAAAGTAATTAATCTGAAATCTGCTACTACTAGAACCAGAAGAGTGCTAAAGAAAGGGAATCACGAGTATAGATCACAATGTCTAATCGCTAAAGATTAAAAAATACCTTCACAGGATACTAATAGATCCAACAGATTCATCAGCAGAGCAACTACTAATAGATCCCGAAGAAGAATACGAATAATAGATCACATTACACGATCACTAGAGATCAATAATATCCACGGACTCTAAAGTATAAAGAGGGGAAAACATCGACGATCGTAAACCCTACCCTAATAATCGCGACTGATATAAAACAACAGAGAAGGCACTGAGAAAGATCGCATATAACCATCTGATCCGCAATCAATTGAACGTAGCACAAACAATTACAAGGAAGAAGAAGAAGAAGAAGAAGAAGAAGACCAGGATGCGAGGAGAAGGGAAGGATATAAACCTTGAACAGCCTCGAAGGTTTTGCGGAGGGAGACGAGGGAGTCGTATGCGTGAGCAGAGCGTACGGGAAAGAGGTGTCGAGGAGGCCTATTTATAGTGACTCGCGATGGCAGCTCAACACGTGGGATGGTGGGAGATGTCCGTATCGTCTACGTCTCCGACTCCTACCCGAGTTGGTCACCTGACTCCGAGCATGGACTCAATTTCTGAACTAAATTGGAGTGGGAATCACAATCTAAATTAGGATTGAAATCGGAATATGATCAAATCTTTTGGGTTTGTTTACTGTGGTAATTTTTGGAGTGACCAAATCCTTTCATATACTTGGTTTAAGAATTTTAGGAATTAAAATCAATGTATGTTATGTCGTGCTTTCCATCACATCTGTGATATTATTTTGTACGTACCTCTTTGATTTTATATGATATTTTGTTATATATATATATATATATATTGATATTTTCCATCATCTAATTTTGTATACATACTTTTTTGATCTTTATGACTATGTATTATATATTTTGATTATTATAATTAGCATTTTTAATTGTATATTTTAGTTACCTATGCATCAGAAAATCTCTATCCAGATGTAAATGAGACTACAGCGATCCATTCAAGTTTACGTATGTGGTTCATAGTGATTAATTGATTCAAAAGAAGAAGCAACTCCAATTCCACTTTTCAAGCGTACTTAAACCAGAGATTCAAACAGGATTCCCAAGTTCGATTCCCAGTTCTACCAATTCTGATGAAAGAACGGCACATAGTTTATTCAAAATGAACACGGAATCAAACCACAATTGCAATCAAATCAAAGATCTTACAAATATGTGTACTAACAAATGACAGAGACCAGAGAGCCTTTGACACGGGCAAAGTTGAGGATGGAATTGCAATAGATATTATTAAAGCCATTTCAAATTCAACACAGGTCAGATCCATGTCTTACGTGTTCTAAAGGAGCAGAAACAGAGAACTACAACAGTTGCATCACTGCGGCTGCTACTGCTGCAGGTACATTGTCCGCCCTTGCATATCGTCAACAAAGGGCTTGAAATGCTACCGGCTCAGGAAATTTCGCTCCCTGCACAGTGCTGTAAAAGAGCGAAAAAAACGGAGAAGAAAAAGAGCAGAGTGGAATAGAAAAAAAAAAAAAAAAAAAGATATGCTAATGGAGAGATTGGATAATTGAAAATGTAAGATGTTTCGCTAACCACACTACTGAAGAGTTAAATTTTAACATCAGACAAATCTTTGCATTGTACTCACTGCAAGAGCTGAAGGAAACAGAAGGGATGGATGCACCATTATAGACTTTGCTAAGGATGTTTAACTTTACATGTACAGTATTGAACATGATGCCATGGTAGGCAGGCTCGACCATAAGGGAGAAAAAGATGAAGCATTGCATACCATGTGACCCTGGATCCTCCAAGTAATTTACAAGTTAATAGCACCGCAATCTTGTGACCCGATCATTTGGGGTTAGTTTCCCTGCTTACAATAAGAAATGGTCAGAACTGGACAACTATAAACAAACCACATAACAATTCAAGAAACTAGGACAGAAATTATTATTGAGGCAGAATTAATGAAATTACCAAGATTTATCATGTATGGCAGATATTTTAATCCCAAAAACAGTCTGATCACAAGCAGAAAATTTTAGTGAATTAGTCTCAATAGAATCCACTAAGCATCCAGGGGAAGATCACAATTAAGTTGCAGTGTCTAAATCAAGTGATATTTCTTGAATCTACAAGCTACTTGTACCAGATCCTAATAGCTTATTTGTAATCAGAAACAAAATTTGGGCACATAGTAAATATAGAAGTACTGAAACTCATGGTTTATCATCCTTTATTATTCATTTCCAACCTGCACTATAAACTGTCATCCTAACTCATAAGTTCCAATGTTCTCACAGTTGCTTACCCTTTATGTTGGTGCAGAACATTCATTAGTCTCAGACCTGCACTTAGAGTGGACAATTGGACCCAGCTGAGACCTATCCAATCCTTCAAGATTTCCATCTGGAGCATTCAGATACACTGCCCCCCTATACATCCATTCCTCTGTCTCATCACTGTAGAAGTCCTCGAATGGCTCCCCGCATAATGCACAAACATTCTGATTTTCATCTGCAGGAACTGCTACCTCTTTGTCTTCTTTTTTCTCTGCAACTGATTCAGTGGGCAAAAAACCAGGAACAACATCGTTTCCGAGTATTTCTGCACCACTAAGCCATTCCTTTGCACTCACAAACCATTTGCGAGAGGGCTTTTGTTTACGGTTTCTTGATATCCGGTTTTTGGTTACATGCCAATCCATATGACTACTGTGCTCTTCTTGGCACTTGAAACGCAGGCCACAAGTTGTGCATTGTCTTGGAAGATCAGCATATAAAGAATTAATTGCAGACTCATGCCTCACCTTAAGAAGTTCCAGATTAAACTCAACCCCCAAAGAATCCTGTACAGTTGCAGTCACATGCTTGAGAAATGGTATCATCTCTGGGATAAAGACTGCTTAAAACCATAAAAGTAACTCCAGTATAATGAATAAAGCAAATTTGCTAGGCAATTGAGGTACCTGAGGTTGTGGAGGTGACTTCAGTGATATCAACCCCTGTGCCATGAGACTACTGATAAGGCCTGAAAATGCACTTGTAGATGAGCCAGATACTGCAGAACTCATACTTTGAGATGTAAGTCCTATTTGTGATAAAGATGGTGGTGGTCCAGGAGGTAGAGGTGGCAAAAGGCCAGCAGGTGCATGTAAAAGTGCATCAGTTGTATTTTGCACTGCGATAGAAGGTGTAACAAATGAAGAAGATTGCAAAGCAGAAGCCGTAGCCCCGTGTAATAGTGTTGGTGGGAAATTTAGAGGCTGTCCAACCGAGTAAGATGGAACCATGACTTCTGCAGGTGGAAGAATACTTCCATAAGACCCCTGAGATGGAATTGGTTCAGAAATCCCTTGTTTCTGAGTTTGCTGATTCAGATGAGGTAATCCAGAAGGTTTATAAGGTAGATGGAGCAACTTAACTGAATCTTTGTTCTTCCTATCAGCAATGTCATATTGCTGCTCAGGGACGAATCGAGTTGGGTGGGATCCTTGGATCGCTATTGACTTAGTAGCTAGTGAAACATCAGGTGAACTACTGATTGGTTTTTGAGTTTGAGGTATCGGAAGTAAAGGCTGTGGCTGAGATTTATGAATAGAAGGCAAGATAACTGGAGCAGATGAATGTGGTCTTTGTGTTGACATGTCCATTTTCAAGGGATCAGCATGAGCATTTGATAACCTGTGGTGCGGCAAATCTATATCAGGTGAATAATCATGTGGAATAGGTAGCCTCTGAACAGCTGCTGATGTCATTTCCTTAGCTGCAACAGGCATTTGAGTAACCCTGCTCCGTGACCTTGGGCTTAGACTTTTGTGTGTAGGCTGTGGAAACAGGTAACTTAACTTTCCAATGTCACTCTGACTTGTTGTACCATCCAGATACTTCATCATAGATGCAGAACGAGACTGCAACAGGCAAAACCAAAATTTTTTCTTTACAACTAATATTTGTTAAACAGGAAGCAAATGAGCATAGTTTTGAAGAACTATGGTGAATTTAGAGATTTCCAGGCATAGAACAAGCATGAAAACAAAAATAAAAAAAACATTCAAGGAATAAATTCCTTCATTATCAGATTCCTGGTTCCAATTTTCGTTTTGCGACCCCCATCCCACAAGTCAAAAAAGAAAAACAAAATAAATTCCTCTGCTGCTTTAAGTACAACATTATGTTGATAAACCCTTCCTAGATCCTTCATTGGGCCACCCTTTTAGAGATGTAAGCTATTTCAGATTAGTTTGGTGGTTCAACAGATCTAGGATGGAATAGGCAATTTTTAACAAAAAAATATATCTTTTAAGTCAGAGGTTTCAACCTCAGTGTCTTTCACTAGCCAGTGATTTGTTTCCTGGAAGAATCAGTAACCCTATATGCATCAGTCCTTGTACATAAATTTACATAGAAAACTTGGCTTCTGTAGCCATAGAAAATATCATAGAAAGCCATAAATGAAATGTTAGCCAACACATGCAGCAAAATAATATTTCCACTAAAAGGCAGAATATCTAAACATGTCTAACATACTAAGAGATCAAATATGAGACATGCACGAGAGATTCTTAACACACCTATTACTAGATCTTAGAATTAATAGAAGAGACAACAACAGATAAAGGTTAAAGTAATTCACTTATATATAATCAACATTCGAAAATGATAATAGGAAATAGGGACAGAGAAGAGAAGCTTAAGAGCCATACTCCACGGGCAGCAATTCTATCTTCAACCATAAATGAGGGATTATCAGCTGCATGAAGCTGTGCTTGACCAGGCCAACTACGCCTTCCAAAATCTGATTCCAGTACTGCAGGATCAGGTCTAGAAAAGCCAGTTCGGATGCCTAAGCTTCCAGCACTAGGCCCAACTCGTGGCAGGCTATTCCTTCTACTTCGATCAGATAAAGTTGGACTCATATCCTCCCAATCATACTCTTCTTCGTCAGAGTTCTTCCATTTTCTGGCAGCTGCCTCACTGGCTATGCCATTCACATCAAGACGCTGGACCTTCGAAAACTTTTCATAAGAAGAAACCCTACCTCTAGGATTTCCATAAGCATCAATCAAGTCTCTTGGGTGCTGTTTGCCAGATCCATTATTAAGCTTGTATAGTGTGGATGCTTCCACATGCTGAGGGTCTTCATTGGATGGCCAGCTCCTACCCAACCAACCATTAGGATCACTAAGTCTGCCAGGTTCATACCCAGATCCAAAATGAGATGTTGAAGCCCTTCCACCAATCTTCCTTGGAGAAGTTCCATTATGGGATCTCACAATAGGTGGTGATACAGGCCTTTTCAAACCAATTCTTCGAGGAGATAATGGCACTGATATTTTGTTCTTCAAATAAGGAACTGATCCTCTGGCATCAATCATTGAGGAAGGACGCAACATTGCTGTTTGTGGTGAGCCTTCCCTTGCTACAGAAAGGCGCTGGGGAAGTAATTCAGGTTGATCGAGATCATATTCACTGTACTGTGCGGAGGGTTTCTGCCCATAAGCTTGTAAACCACCAGAAGAAACTCTTGCATGTGGCATACTCTGCAAAAAATTAAAATAAATTTCATGAACAAATCATGTGCTCAGAAAATAGAACAACAAAGACACTTTTCAGATGCATTAGAACAACTAAAAACGGCAATCAGAAGTCCAATAGTTAAAAGAGTTTTTCCATTGCACTCTGCTATTGTTATGCAAACTCTTCATCATTGCTATAGCACCATATATTTATTTGGAGGAGGTCCTCTTTTGGCCCACTATTATTGGTTAATAATATCTAAAATAGATAATTTGTAAAATAAATTCAGAAATAACAACCCCAATTTGGCAATGAAAGAAATAAATCATAACACAGTCTCATTACATGATTTTTCATTTAAGGATCTAATATTGCAGTATACTTTAGTAGCAGATGGTATGCACTTGGTGCGAGGGGTACACCTCAGGCTGAAGCAAATTCAATCAGCCTCTCAAAATTTGCATAAAACAAGTTCAAAATTTGACCAATCTAAATATGGAGACTGTAATTCTTAAATATGGAAGCCATATACCTACGAGAGTTATATTTCTATATGATTGTATTCCTCATTAGAATATGGTTGTATTCCTAAATAGCTATATTCCTAATTCTATAATTTACAAACATAGTTGTATTCCTAATATATTTAAGACTGTAATAGGATAATTGTACTATACTTTTTGGATTTTACTTTTTTTGGATTTAGACCCTTCTTATAAATTTGTATGAAGTAACGAATGGAATTATTCATTCTAAAAAAAGCATGGTAGAGTAGAAGGAATTGAAGAAATGGCTGAAAATTTTGAATTCTGTTATTGTAGTGGCCGCTTACTCAATCCTTGTATCCTGAACCACAGTAATTGTTGCTTAATAAACCATAATTTTTTAACTCAAAGATAGTAAGTCAAATACAACTGTTCTCTAGGTTATTTAGCACTTTCTGAACTTCTGAGCTTATGCAGAAATTCAGTTATAGCTTGCGATTGTCAAGAATCAAAATACATTTTCATCTCTTCTGTTTATTAAACTGGTCAAACAATAGAACATTGATTTCATAAAGGGAGCAAACATATGTTACGTAAAGATTATTGTTGAATGTATGCATAATGAATAAGTCAAGGTTATCCGAACTTTTGGTTAGCAAGTCCTCTTTTCAGCTTAGTATTAGTAATATTAGAAAGTTTGTATTTATTGGAGACAAGAAAAAGTCAAGAGAAAGTTTGTATTTATTGGAGGCAAGAAAAAGTCAAGAGAAAAGGATTAACACTGCACATGAAGTTTTCGTGTAGCTCCAGACCATCCTTCAGGATTCTCTGAAGAAAGTCCCTCCAACCTTTCCAAGTCATAATCAGACTCCTGTGCATTTTTATGAGTGTCCACTGCATGAATCTGTATCAACAGATATAACTACTGTTCAGCTGGCCCTAAGCACAGACTAAGAAGAATATAGATCTAGAAACAGAGAGATGAAAGTTCTTTATTCCCATAAAGCTCAATGATTGCTTCCATAAATCACAAAACTTCTGGAGAAACAGATGAACAGAAAGTATGGTTTGATAGTGTTATCTTTTCATCCTTTCAAGATCTGAAACAAAGATATTAATGAGATAGCACAATGCCACATATCCAATTTGGCTTGCCTGTAAATGGTATCATGTTATTGCCTCCCAGATTCAATACAATTGTCCAAAGTATGATCTCTTCATATTCCTACTTGTCGATTGCATGCAATTCCTACTTGTTTATTCTGGTACCATATGATCGGAAGTTTTTTTCAAATATTGATTTCTACAACCAGTAATAGCATTAACCTGGGACACGCTCACACCATAGATGCTCAAGATATTACGGGCATTAACTAGGCGAACTTTAGTCACAAAGGCCTTGTGACCATAATCACCAAAATGAAAAAACAACAGATAACCATGCAAATAATGAACACGAGTTCCACCCTGACTGTCATACATTATTGGTTTATGAACAATTTTATTTGTTTGTCAGTCTTGTTACTACAGATTGAACTGTTAAATGTAAAGGTGTCATTCTAATGCAAAATGTGCCCTAAAAAAGAACAAGCATCTATATATAAGCTTCATATATCCTTTCTACCTCCTTAATCTTGACACAGCTGAACTTGCATTTGTTAGTCAAAAGTGGCATGAAAGCAAGTGTAACTGGATCGTTAAATCTTACCACAGAAGATTGTTCAAATTGTCGACGTGCTTCCAAATACTTTGGATTTACATGAATACCATGAGATGGACAAGGCGATGTCGACTTTGATGGTCTGGTGCTTGCAATCCCTGATGGCCTCTCATTCTCGGATGGAGAAAATTGGAGCTCATCCTCAATTTTTCGTAGGACTGAAAGGGGAAAGACTTGTGACCAGGTCTTGAAGAGGTGACGCATGGGAGAATATTGCGATGGATGGACTTGATTGTATGCCTCACAAAACACCTTCAACAAAGGTGAAAGGCACACATAAATAAAATGAGAATCCACTTTTCTGATAAAGAGAGCAAATCCATGCAGATCACCAAACATAGTAGATTAAGAAAAATTAGCAACGTTAATGTTTAGCACAAAGTCGGTGAACAAAGCAACAACTGGAGCACATTTAACAATAATATTTTATATAGGTAAACCACACATTATCTTGTATGACAAAGCATGACAACTATTTCAACTTATATCACAAGAGGTACTCTGAAGTCTAAGATAAACATAGAAATAAGGGAGGAAGAGACACCAAATACACCAAGATACTTACCTTAGGAAGCCGAGTAGCAAGAATTTTCACATATTCGTGACCTATATTCTTCACAATACTATCAATAAGATACAAAGAAGGCAGTTTTTGATCCACAGGTACCTGCGCAGAATGACCCACAAAAGTATAAAACCTTTTGGGCGTGAGAAGCAAAATGAGAAAATAAAAAAAGGAGAACAAAATCTATATTCAGATGAGAGCTAGGAACTGAAATTGTATAAAACTAGCCTTATTGCTCTGATTCGAGAAAGATCAGCTAAGCAATCTAACTCATGCAGTTTCACCTTTCCTTAACAAGAACCCTGAGGATTTTGCATCAATTAATACAGACTATATCACCATAATTCAATTATATCAAGAAAATATATAAACCGTATTTACATAATTCTACAAATGGAACAGAGGCTTCCAATTTAGTTAAAGATGAAACACAATCCGCTTCATTTCTACTCTTACCACAAAGGTTCTAAAATTATCGCATAAATAAAAAACCAATTATTCCATTGGTCTCATTGAGTATAAGTGGAGGTGCTTTAGTATTGCAATGGACATCATGTTCAAAGAAATGTATATAGCAAAGAGATACACTACACTGATAGCAGAGTATGCACCACAGCAGAGATCGAACTTACCCAAGTTTACCATAAAAAACATCCTTTTCCTCGCAACCAAACCCAAATTTCCTATACTAGATACAATCAAACAAAAAAAGAACGCCTGCAAGAAGAACTCGAAATCACACCTCAAGAACCCGAGCGCAAATGGCATCTGCGATCTCCTTGGCGTACCGAACTTGATGCCCGGCGATCATAGTGAGTTCCGAGATGATGGGTTTCGAGTTGAAGGTGAGCTCCGCGAGGACGTCTTCGTAACACCGGACGACATCATCCGCGGTCAGGGGCGGAGGCGGGTCCTCTCCCGTGGCCTCCTTCAACTCCTCCTCCCGCTCCCGGAGCATGGCGTGGAACCGCACCATGATCGATGGCGCCGCCGCAGCCGGACGTGGGGGGCGGTCGGCGGCAACCCTAGGGTTATCCCGCGAAGACGGGAACCTCTCCTCCTCCATGGGACGCTCCGCAATAGCTCGAGCTGGCGCCGCTCTTCGCGCTCACCAGATGGGATTTCTAGAATTAGGGTTAGGGTTACGATGTGGATCGACAGAAGCCATGAATGAAGGGGGAGGATTGGGGAAACGAACGGATTCGATGTTTATTAATTGTTCTCTTTTCTGCAACTATATTCACCCCCAATTTTTCTATTTCACTCCAGTGAATGCATAAGTTTGGGGAAAGACGTAGTAGTGCAGATGGCAGAGGCATGAAAGAAAAATACGGGTAAGATTATAATACATGTAACGGGGGAGGTATTTGACGACTTGCTGCTCTTACGCATGAATCGTTTCGTCCACGCCAACCGACGAGCTACACTATCGTTGAGCCTCCACAATTACATCTCATTGATTGGAAAATCAACTGGGGACCATTGGTGGAGCCCACGTGGCTTTTAAGGTAAAGACTTGGGTACGAGACGTTATTCATTTGCAATTTGTGGGCCTGCGAAACATTTTGGGCTGTAGAAGTTTGCCAGATGAGTCCTAGATCCGACCCGTTTAAGACGCGGGTTGCATCCGGAAATTTAATAACTCGACCCGTTTCCGCCCCTTCGTACTGCCGCTGCGTATATATATGTGGAGCGACGGACTCCCAGCGCGTTCGTCCATGGCGCCTCCCCTCGGTGGCGAACGCTCCGTCGTTGGATAGGGCTATCCTTCCATTCCCTCTCCTGCATCTCTCGCATGTAAGTTTCTCCTCTGAGATCTCTTTTCCTTGGCTGTCGCGGATTTTCTTTTTCTCTCTTTCGTATCAAACACATCTCAGTTAGTATTCCTGCCATCTTTGTTTTCGTCCTTTCGTTGTTTGCAACTGGTACAAATAATATAGTGCAGTGAGAATAAAAATTGATGAGCGCGTTAAAGTTAGGTTTTTTCTCTTTTCTTGGTGTTCTATAAAGTTTCTTTGTCTTATCCTTTCGTTTGATGGCTTTGAGCTATGGTTTTGCCCATTGTCTTTGGTGGGCTCTGGAATCGAGATACTCTATTTGTGGGAAATGTGTGCTTTTCTTAATCCTGTTTTATTGCTTCATGATATTAATGGAAAATTAGTTTTTGTTCGTCAATCTGACTATAGTGCTTGTTCTGACGAATTTTAGCTTGAACTCAGTGATATCAATTACTTGATTATATTGCGACTAGGAGCTTTGGCTACTTTGTGGCGAAGGATGGCGCCTGCGGTGGAAAACAGGGAGCACAAACGACGGGACACATCTGATAGGTCTAGTTCTCCTATTAGATATCAACGTTCCCCATCTAGGAGGTCATCCCACGGTCACATCTGATAGGTCTTGTTGCTAGATCCATGTTCAATTTTTTGTTTCATCATGCAAAGGACACCAGCTGTATACTATATTTATGTTTTTTAGCTTGTCTTACTATAAATTGGTGGGAACCTTATGCATTGGATATGCCCTTTTATCTTGTCACTACCCTTCTCTTTTTAGATTAGCCCTAATTAAAAGCCTTTTGGATGAAGCAGCACGCTAGGTTGCCTCCTGGTTATTTCTTCTTTTGACTTGGGTACTTTATAGAATTGGCTTTTTCAGTATTCTGAGTTCAATTTCTTTTACATAATGAATCTGATATTACATTGGACATAACCAAGTAACATGCTTGTGTCAGTCTTGGATCTTGTCCTGTATGTGTTTACTGAGAGGTTTATTACATTAAACTATTAATGGAACAAAGCTTTCTTATAAAATTACTTTTCCCCTTGCTGATGTGATTATGCTAACTATATAACAAAGTTTTATGTTGCTTATCGTATGCAGTTAATTTACAGATTAGTTCACGATCAGTTAATTTTTTAAATTAGGTTATTGATTTCTTTCCAATTCCTCCAATAAAGATTCTTATCCAGTTCATTATTTATTTCAGGAAGGAATCAGGCCTGAAGGAGCTGAACATGCTTGGTACATATCTGTACCTGTTTCCTGATTTTTATTTGATTATCTCTTGGCTTTCTTTCCTTTGTTTCCACTTGACTATCGTATCTGTTCCTTTTTCTTTCCATGCTTCTTTTGCTGTCAGGTTGTCATATCTCTGTATTATGTTTGGGTCTTGATCTTGAAATTGATTCATGGATTATGTGTAGCTCCATGGGAGTTATGAAATAAAAATTTCTTCATGATCAAGTGTATTTATCATTGATTGCATATCCTAGTTATTATTTTACTACAAATTAATAAAGCTGTTACCTTCAATGATTGCTTTCAGAGATTGTGCAATGAAGTCTTGAAGTTGGAACAAAGTTCTTATCTTTCTCCTTTGTTCTCATCTCTTATTGTTAGGTCCAGTGTCTATCATCTCTTATTGCTAAGTCCAGTACCTAACATGAAGGTGGCAGGCCCAAATTGGCAACTGATATGGTACACTAGATTATTGAAACAAAATAAGGATCAAATTAGTTGAGACTTTTTCTTCTAGCCTGCACTATTTCTATCTAAGAAATCATGATCAAATTTCATTAGATCAATTTATATGTGAACCATCTGTTGGATGTACTATGAGTTGAGGAGGGACTTTTCTCCCAGTATCATCTTTACAACTTGTACTGCATTGTTTGCTGGATTTGCAATTATGATTTGAATTGATCAATTTGGTCTGGAATTGCTCGGTTGTGATCTGGTTTTGCCTGGTTTTGGCCAAAATCAGCCAAAACCTTGGTTGGAAACCATGCATTGTGTCCAAGTTTTGCCTATCCAATTTTTTTTCTTATTATTAGAATTAGCCAGGATTGTTCATTCAACCCTGAATTAGGAGAACCATTTGAACCCAGGCTGGTCATGATTGAGAGTTTAAACAGTTCCAACAAAAATAGGAGCAAGTTAGTAGCAACTGCAGGCATGATGTAAGGCAAGGATTGAAATATCGTACCGTACCGAAGTTTCGACATTCGCTCGGTACGGTACGATATTGTATACCGAGCGGTACATCGTTCGAGATATATATATATATAGGAGTATATATATTTATATATATATTTTTATAAAAGGCGACGTTGCATTGCCTCGGCGACGTCGCCTTTTCCTTCTCCCACGCTTGGCGACGTCGTCGAGGCGATGCGACCTTGACGACGTCGCCTCGTATATATATATATATATATATATATATATATATATATATATATATATATATATATATATATATATATATATATATATATAAGACGACGTCGCCGAGGCGATGCGACGTCGTTGGAACTGTTTAAACGACGTTGGTAATGCTGCATTTGGCTAAGCTGCAACTTTTGTCCAAAGCTCACATGCTTAACCATATCAAATTGCAAAGTTGGTAATGCTTTTATAACTGCCAATCCGTTCATTGGAGGAGGAAGTGTCACTGACAGTTCTCTGTTATCTTGCTACTGGCAATGTGCTTCTAGAACATTCGCATCAATTGTTTTATTTCACATCTTCTCTTTCTGACAGATGACTGTTATTTTCTGATCGGTCTTTTTTCACAAGATAAGCACACCGGTTGTTGTTAGTTACTGTAATGGTGTAGTACTGCTGATCTAGTTACCTGTTTGGTTGAGTTGGTTTACTGAATAAACAGTAAATCTGATAGTGAGTATCCAAAAAGGACCGATGGTAGCTGCTGATGCCGGTGATCATTTTCTCTATTGAATTCTGTATTGAATTCAATACAGAATTCAATAGAGAAAAATTGTATTGAATTCTGCTCCCATTTCTTTGTGTAATTGATTTTGCCATCTCATTTTCTCTACAAAGACCAGAATTTGATTCTTGATTCTTGTACAAGCAAAGAATGGTCATGCTTAGTATGAAACTGATGCCAATCTGAGGTTTATTTTGTCAAGCGACATTGTGCACTAAAATTTGTTTTATGACACTGATTCATACGATTTTCTAGATGCCTAATTATGATGATAAGTGATCATTTGATTGTTCTATTTAGCTGACCAAATAAAAAGATGTTTCATAGCCTCATTGCATCAGATTGTTGCATTAAATTCACTGGCTTTTTACCTTCAAATTTCCCACAACCATAAGCAGCAACAGAAATCTAAAATCTCTGTTCATTGCTGATATCAGGTTCAGCCAGTGAACAGAGACTGTGATCTGTGATCACCAAAAGAAGCTCCACTTGCCATCAATCATGAAAAGCCAAACCTTTTTTTCTTTGCCAAGATAGAGTACTGAGCGAGAGGAGATGCAAATTCTGAGGTAATTGTTCCTAACTCGATCTCAGAACTTCCAGGTGACACTCTTTTTCATCAGAATAACAATATCATTCTTTTCTGTAGAAGTTGCAAATCATATTACAACAAAAGCTCCTTTCTGCAAGAAACTAGCTATTACTTGGACAACCATTGCGACTTAGCAAGAGATAGCTACATCTCAATACCAACTTCTATGCATGTGACGTAGAAGGCCCATTATCTGAAGTAGAAGCACCTTGTTGTTGTTGTTTGTCACTCAGTCTCCTCTTGATCACCTTATCAATCTCTTCTTCCTTGGTATCGACGAAGTGCATCAAGTTCTTGAAGCTCTTTAACTTGCTAAGTTTGGGATCCTTTCGGTTGCTGCTTACCTCGACATTTTCCTTGGATTTGCCAGCCTCTGTGCTGCTAAACTTGCTGTACTGACAGCATGTCTTGATGATGTAGACGATGAGAGCAAGAACGCACACGATGCCGGAGAGGAGGAAGAGACCCCAGAAGCTCCTGAGACTTAGCCGGTTGGCTTCTAGGTCGGTATCTTGCGAAGAACATTCAGTTCGCGATAGCCACTTGTCATGGATTCTTTGGAGATCACCGTTCTCGGACAGTGTCAGGATTGCAGTAGACAAGTCAACTGCGAGAGGAGAGTCTCTCTGGAATGCCTGTGTTCGATGATGAAGTTCCAAGTCCATGTTAGATGTTTACAGACAGCGAAGACAATAAATACAACAGGGAGATTTTGGCAGCAGAAAATTAAGCTAACATGACGAATTGTGAGTAGAAATCTACAAAATGAGTCCCTAAGATGAGATGCAGTTTGCAAGTTCGTCACTTGGAGATATCATGTTTATATTCTGATATGAGAATGGTGAACATTTATTTGCAGCTCGACTCGAAGAATTCATATGATCAGAATTGTAACGGTGCTGATGAATAGTTCTCATCCAAACTCTGGCATCAGTTAAAATGGAGCTAAATCACAAATTGTCAAGAGAAATCTACGAAATGAGTTCTTAAGGCTCGGTTCAGAAGTTCATACGATGAGAATGAGAACGGAGGACATTTAATGGCAGCTAAACTTGAAGAATTCATATATAAATCATAAATCATGATGCTTACGAATCCCCATCCATTTTTGGTGAATTCTGGGCCCACTATTCTGAAGTTGCAGTAGACGGAGAGCAAGATCTCAACGTAAGGAATCTCATCGACTATGGCTGCGACACCACCACCTTTTGGTCCAAGCTCGAGAGCTTTAGCGTACTCTTCAGGGGAGTTCAATGGCTTCAGCCTGGATTCCGGAATGTTGAGCTCCTCTATCATGTAGTTTCTTGCAAACTTCCCCTCCTGGTAGCCAATTGGGTCGGAGGTTGAGAGAAGGCTGTCGAGGCCTGTAATCCCCGAAGACAGCTGCTGAACTGTGAGGATCGACGTTAAGCTGGCTGTGTAGCTTGAGTTGATGATTAGGACCACAAACAGCCACACGATCAGCACGAATCGCCCGAGTGTGCTCACCGTGTTCTCTCCTGCACAATTTTCAGACAAAATTAGTTGAATTCCGAGACAAAAAGATGGAATCCAGATGGAGCAGAAGCACATAAAACGATGATCGGATACAGAGTTAAGCTCACTTACTGTGCACGAAAAACATCGTCGAAAAGCTAAACCTGCAAGATTGGAGATGGTAGTACGAGTCAATTCATAGGAGCAAGATTTATCGACTGATTAAGCTGTAAGAAGAGCATGAAGCAGATTCAGCGAGTGTTTTCATGCTTGCTGGCGTGATGGAATCGTCACCCAATGATGTTTCATCATGATACCGCCGAAGAGAAGCAAGCTCTGGATCGGTTCATAGCCACGCAGGGACAGATACAATCCAACGTAGATCACGATTCAGAAGAGGAATCGATCTTATGACGGGCATGCAGCAGACTACACTCACCAGAACATGGTTGCGATCTGTTGTTTCGGAGTGCCGCGGAACTCGGGGTTCTCTCTGTGCTCGAGAATCCAAACGGCTGCACCCACAACGAGGAAGAAAGCTCCGGTGGCGCACCACATCTCCAACGTGAATGGCTTCAGGAAGGCCCAAGCACTTGAGCTGCTCCCCCGAACTCGAGTGACTATAACGAGTCCTGATTCGGTGTATGGCTGCGTGAAATCCACGATCTTGATTCTGTTCCTCACGATTGCAATGTCTCCTACAGCAGCATCGAGCTCCTAAAGAGAGAACAACCAAGAATGCATTAGATTGGATTAAGAGGGAGAGATGATTCGGACGATCCTTTGTGTCTGTCCGAGTAATTAATGCCCGACACTCCGAATCCCCTATTCCTTCGCTACTTTTCCGACTCTAACTTGGGCGCTGGGCTTCCATCGGACATGGTTTTGCATCTCTTGACGCCGAGCTTACGGCAAACTTAGGAGACTCGATATTAGATCCACGATCCGACACCTCGGACAACCGGAGTCTGCATCGACAAGAGCAAACGAGTGATAGCTATACGATATGAGAAGCACTCACATTTCGAGCGACCATGTTGACGATTTCGTCGTAATTTGGATTCCTAGAACCGTCTCCGATCAGCACAAACGAGCAAGGAACCGGGTAAGGCAGCAGCTTGATTGCAGCATTGAACACATCGATGCAGAAGCCACCGAGATCGTCGGAGTTGGAACTGTTGGTCACGAACTCCTTGAAGCTCGCTCGGTTCGGAACTCCGATCCTGAGAGGCTTGCCATCGTTGGGGAACACCCAACCACGCGGCTGCGCCGTCGTTTCGCCGGGCCACACGACACCGAAAAGCTGCTGCTGGCTCGTGGTGGAAGTGTTCGGTGGCTGCTGGTATAAGATCTCAGGAGCAATAACCGATAGACCAGAGTAATTGGACCAGTATCCGATCAATCGAGGTCCTCCGCCTATGTTGAGGATGTCATAAGATGGTCGGATGAGATTTCTCTCCGAATCGAACTCGATTTGGCCTGTCAATCCGGTGAAGTTTGTGAGCAGCAGCTGCTCAAGCAAGCTTTCGCCTCCGTCGAAAATACGCAGCGTCGACAAGTGCAGAGTGCTGCCATTGGCTTCGTGCAAGCGAGGATCTGCAGAGAAGTTGATGGTGTTTCCTGCACCTAGAAATCGATTGATGGCACGAGCAACCACCCAGAGTGAATCGTAAGCGTAGAGGCCGTAGCTGTTCAAGCCGGACGAAGCGTTTCCTGCGCGAATCATGGCGTTCCACCGAGCTGTGAATCGCCTCTTGGAAGCTGAATCCGGTGTGTGGTGGCGAAGAACAATGGCGCCTTGGAGGAGGCTCATGGCGTTGGGATCTGGTCGCACGACCGAATCCAGAGTGGAAGCAAGCCAATCTGTGGCGATCCACACGTATCCGGTGGCCATCATACCCATATTCTTGGCGAGGGAGAAGACGTTCATGCCGGTGTCAGGGTTGACATGCACGACGAAGACGCGAGACTCCATGAGATTGACTCTCACCAGCAAGTCATTGATCGCGGTCGGGCCAGCATTGGGAGGGAAGCCAGCTTTGTATGAGATCCTGGAACGCTTCTTGGCGAGCGCGTCGCCGAGTGCTATCACGCCGCCCCTGCCGTAGTCGTCGTCGACGAAGATGGCGGTCACCTCTCGCCAGCCGAAGTGTTCGACGAGGTCGGCGATGGCGTTCATCTGGAAGTAGTCGCTGTGAGTTGTTCGGATGAAGTAGGGGTGCTCCAGTGGGGAGAGGGTTGGATCGGTGGCGGCGAAGGATAAGAGAGGGACATGGAGCTCGGTGACGACGTGGGAGATGACATGGCCGATGCCGGAGGACTGCGGACCGACGACTGCCACCACCTTCTTCTCCATCAGTCGTAAGGCTGCAATGGAACAGTGGAAGTAAAGTTGAACTGATCCGTGTGGTGCCTTAAAATAAGCTTGGAGATGATCATAGAAGAAGATTGAAGGAGAAGGAACAAACTTAGCTACATCCTTAAGATCATGGGACTTCATCGGAAGTCAGAAATCAGGACAATGCAATCTCTCCATCAGTTGGATTGGTGTTCGATAATTCAGTCTTGCTAGAACAATGCAACTAAAGCAAGAGACTCAGCTCAACTGTGCCTTGGAACAAGATTTGAGATGCTCATAGAAGAAGAGTGGAGGAGGAGAAGGCCAGTGCAGAACTTGATGGAAACCAAGAGAAACAAACAGCCTCAAAGAACAGAAATAGCCACAGATTGTGATGGAGTGGTGACGAATCCTAAAGTTGATGGAGCTTCCCTTTTGAAGGTAAGACCTCAGAAACAGAAGAATAGGCTCATCGTTCGAGCTGGATTATTCGCCAAAACAAAACTGATCATCTCTCTGAGTCCAAATCGAATGAAAACATTCTCTGAGTCTTATGATCTTACTCGATCTTTAGAATGTGATGCTCTTAATAAGAAATCCAGCATTAATGTATAGTTAATTCAGAAACAATCTTATTAAAAGCTCAAGTCCTCGATTCTTCACCTTCGATCGTTCCAACAAAGCCGCTGCAGTTTGTGTCCTGTGCGATCACATTCAGCTGGGTCCCTGCAAGGATCGTGGAGTCTGCATTGACGTCTTCTATTGCTAGCTCGATCCCAACCATGGCTGCCCTTCCGATGGTAGAATTAAAGGTGTAAAGAACACCCACATTCACCATGCCAGGCTTGGTGGTTCCATCGCCAAGCTCACCCACCGCGCCACTGAGGCCAACCAAGAACCATATCATGAACAGCGGAGACATGCTGGCCATCGTCTTGGACACAACATGCGAAAGTATCCCCCCGAAAGAGTTGCTTCTCTGAAATGAAATTTTTATGCAGCAGAAAAGAGAAGAAGGTAAGTCAGCTAAAAGAAAGGATTGGAGACAGGAAATGTTTGTGAGATGAGAAAGCAGAAAGAGATCTGAAACCTCCTTTTGCCAAAAAAAAAAAAAACCTAATGGGAAGGAAAGGATTGCATGCCGCCTCTGCAGTGGGAGAATCCCTTTATAAGCTTGGAGAACAGGAAAAGAACTGTTTTTCTTTCTCGAAGATATCGGAAGATTGCGCTGCTTGCAGAATCGCATGGAATCGATTCAGTCAGTGCCTTGGACTCGGAGATTGGGGTTATTCCTGTGATGTGTGTGGCATGGCAAACCATGAAAGGGAGAAGAAGGTTATCTTCCCGAACGTAATGTTTGGAGGAGAAAGCTTGATCGGAACGTCTCATGTCGCCGTCAAAGCATTCACTTGGAATTCCCAGCTTACTGTGTCAGGTGTGAGTGGTTCTTCTCATCGGTCAATGGTGAATCAACGAGGTTAAAAGACATCGGTAAGCTGGATGGGAAGCCCATTTTTTTGTCATCTCGAGGAATCTGTGCTGCACTCGATGTCCACCTTCTTTCGAACCAGTTTCGAGAATACATCCGAGTAATTGAGATGTCTCCAAGAAGCATGGAATGTTCTCACACCAAAATGGAGGCAGAAAACAACCGCCACTGCGGTGGTTGATTTGGATTCTGTAGTGATAACAAAGCATTTAGAGTGGAAGTGGAATCATCTGAGATGCTCGTCACTTAACCATGTGGACTATAAATATATACTGCAATCATCATGTAGGCCGAAACAAAAAAGAATTATATCGATGTATTATTAATCAAATAATTCTACTACTCACAACCAATATAGTTTATTGCTTGCTGTGGCTTATTGATTCACTAACTCAATATAGTTTATCATATTATATATATATCTATCTCATTGAAAGACACAGCAAAACATGCTCATTTGGCGTAGCAAACGATTCAGCCAAACTAATGGGTGAGAGGGACAAGTGACTGTTTTATCTTGATGAGTAGAAGAGAAGAGAGCGACAGAGAATATGAGAAGGTGGTGTTATTCTTGCAGATTACTCAGTGTGCCACATCAGCATCATGTCATCACAATATGAGCATATCATATCAGCTCACAAATAGATAAATCTAAAGGTAACAGACATGATCTAGTGAAGAAGACTGCATTTGACTTCATCTAGTAGACTGTCGTCTCATGAAGCATATATTCTTTGAGAAACCAACCCAACAATAAGTGTGCCACTAAGGCCACTAGGCATGGAATCTGCAAACAAGTAGAATGGTTCTTTCATGATATCGACATCGACGACAAGGAGATTGGACGGAGACAGATGGTGGGCTCATGAGTTCACATCTGCCTCTCCGAGAACAAGTGATCACAACAGCTTCCACCTACCGAAGAATCCAATCAGATTGGCTTTGGAGAGAAGTGATTCGCATGGAATCGCCCCGTGAAAGCAATGCCCACCTACGACCTGCACCACAAAAGAGTATGTTAAGTTTCTCCAAAAGAACTGGAAGTAATCCTCAGACTTCAAAAAGCTGATTCAAGAACCAACTTGCCAAGAGGCTTTGTTCACACACAGTGCACAAAGCTCCCGGCGATGCAGGGTTTCGTTACGTGTCAATGTATGTGATGTTAACCTGCAAAGCAGAGAAGCTGTTTTCATGAAGGAACAGACACCAAGGTCGACCCTCATGCAAAGAAACATTGTCACGTTGCGATATATTGCTCTAGTTTACAAAATACAGCTTCGAATAGACAGGATAAGACATTTTTGCTCACACAAAGTGATCTAGAATATCCTGGCATAAACTAAAAGGACTATTGAGAATGCTAAAGCCAACGCATCATGCAAATAGTAAAGCAAGGGATGCTTCATGAATATAGATTATTAAGTGACATACGGATGAGAACTGTTTAGGATATATGAAGTCTGATAAAGAAGCCATCATAAAGGCCCACATAATGACCAATGCACAACAACCTTCTCCGTAGGTCTACTTACACAAAAAGTTCGGTGAGGAATCAGCTACTTTCTGGAAGAGAGGTGTTCCTCTGCTTGAACGCGTTCTTAATGGCTTCTTCTTTCTTGTCAATGAAATCAAAGAAGCGAAAAATGACTTGAGTACAGCCCCTGTTTGGTAGCTCACAGGTGGATGCAGGCTCTCTGTGCTTCCTATTGAAGCGAATAAACTGCCAGATTGACCTTAGAAAAAACAAGATAAGAGATGCAACAGTAGCAACACCACAGACCAGAAATAACCCCCAAAAGCTGTTGAAGTGAAGCTGGTCAGGCTCAGAGTTTATGCCACTCTGAACGATGCAGCTTGTGTTGCAAAACCACTTTTTGTGAATCCTCTGCAGTTCCCCATTCTCAGAGAGCTTGAGCATAGCTGTTGACATATCTATCGCAAGGGGAGAATCTCTTGGAAATGCCTAATATCATAAAACAAAGGAAAGCAATGTCATGATGGCAGAGAACAAACCAAACAAGCATCACAAGATTCACTGGAACAATCTGTTATAAATTGGAGACATTTCTGATTCAAAGAATCATTTCATCTTTTTTATGAATCATATCAATGAAGTGTAGTTTAATCATTCACAAGAAGTGTCAAGTCAGCAATCAGGTAGTAGACGACTGGTGGGATGACAATGACAAAAGACAACCTTAAGAAATAGCCAATTCTTTGCTAACTGAACAGAAAAGACGATCAACAGCGAACATTGGTGGGCTCTCTCTGTGGGCACAGAAAGAATCATAAGCAGGGGAAGAGCCTGAAATTGCATATAGTGGAGGGAGACAGGGAACAGTGCCGTCCCAACAAATACTAAACATTGGTAGAATAAACAAATAGTACACAAATATTATACTGTTCATACCATGAAAAGAACAAAACATGTATATGATCTTCATGATTAGAATAAAACTAAAAACACAGTAAAATAATACTAAACTATAGATGCATTGGATGAATTACTTGAGGAAAGTGTGATATAATGTGCGGTTGAAATTTGCTTTGAAATATTTTGTAAACAATTCTCACAATTTCACATAAAATAGAACAACACAAAGTACCTAATATGAGAAAGTAAATCAGGGAAGCAGGGATGTCTAAATTTTGATGATGAAAGACGCATGTATCTTTATTATGAATTACAAAAGTGAATTAATTTGTTTCTGAAGAGTGGCATAACAAAATTTCTGACACACAACAACTTAAATTTAAAAGGAAGAGATCTCATGTTTATAAAATATTAAAATATTTATAGCCATGGAGGATAAGCTATAAATTAAACCTAAGATTACAAACTGAGTGACATGGATGTTTTATTTAATTTATTACTGGATTGGATTCAAAAACCAGATATGAAAAGAAATCAAGACTCAAATATTTTGCCCTATAAATGAAATGACTATTGTTGATAAACTGCAAAGTTTGGTTGGAAATTTTCAGTAACCAATATAATATTTAATTTCATTATAATTTAAATATAGCATGCTAGTGAAAATGTTTGTCATCATCTTATTTTCATTTATCAAAAAGAAATGAAGGAAGCAATTTTTTACTCCCTTCTATACAAAAGAAGAAAATGATAAAATTTCTTGCAACAAAATCATTCAGAAACATGGTTCTTGAAATTTGAAAAAAAAAAAAAAGTATTCATCAAGAAAATTTCAATTCATATGCATTCACTATTTTGTGTTTGTGTGCTTGAAAGAGTTTACTTACAAATCCCCATCCATTCCGCGTGAAGGACTGCCCTATGATGCCAAATCCACTTGTTTTTGCTACAAACAACTCAACATATGGAAGCTCATCTACAATTGCTGCCACACCTCCATTTTTTGGCCCACGTTCTAGTGCTTCTTTGTAAGCTTCGGGAGAACCAAGTGAAACAAGCCTTGATGGTTGTACACTAAGTCCATCTACAAGGTAGCTTCGGGCAAAAGATCCTTCTTGGTAACCAATAGGTTCATTACTAGCAATTAAACTGTCAATTCCTTTTATTGGAGACGAAAGTTGTTGGACAGTAAGAAATGAAGTTAAACTCGCAGTGTAGCTTGACGTTATCACCATCAGTAGAAATAGCCATACCATCATAACAAATCGTCCAAGTGTGCTCAAAATTTCTTCTTCTGGAACAAAATTTGTAAAATATTAGTTTGCATCCACTATTTGCGATAGGTTTTAAGTATCAAGAATGATGACTAGTATTTATACACCATGTATCACATTCAGAAATCACTTACGCTGTGACTGGAAAGGTGTTGAGAAACTAAACCTGTAAAAAATATGCAAGTTAATTGAATGTGTCAGTCATAAGCCATGAACATTTAAATTCCAATATGAATCAAGAAAAAGCTAGTCAAGGCTGGTGATCAATTTTGTGTCATGAACTTCTCTGACCAAGTTTTGCTGGCATGCATGTCAGGGTACTCAAAAAATAAAATGGGCATAAAACATCATATAGATATATAATTGGGATCAGAATATTGGAATATAGCATGCTTTAATAAATTATGAATATTTTTAAAATTTTCCAAATCAAATAAGATTATAGGTTTTTTTTAATGTTATTTGTCCTAACGTAGGACCTCAAATGACTAGAACAAATCTCCGAAATACAAAGTTTTTATAACTTGATTGTGCAGGAAAATCCGAATAAACTAGAAGGCCGTACTTTTGAAAAACATTGAGAAACAACAATTTGTTTTCTTAGATAGAAATGATGTATTCCAACCAAAGTCGAACTTTATAACCGGTAGTGAGCATCTCAACTAGAACTTGTCATCAAATGCAAGGTTGCCGTACCGGACTGTACCGCCCGGTACGGGCGGTATGTACCGGTCCGACAGGCTAGCAGTACGCGGACCGCCCTGTACCGGTCCGCCCGTACCGAGCACTGTAACACTGTAGCACTGCTACAGTGCTCGGTACACCTGGGTGTACCGAGCGGTATACCGTACCGTACTGGTACCGAGCCCGGATCGAAATGCTGGTACGGTACGGTACGACGAACCTTGATCAAATGTACCAACACATTGGGTCAAACATAAGGTTCCTTGTTTTCTTAGATAGAAATGATGTATTCCAACCAAAGTCGAACTTTATAACCGGTAGTGAGCATCTCAACTAGAACTTGTCATCAAATGTACCAACACATTGGGTCAAACATAAGGTTCCTTGATAGTAAGGTTCAACCAAGATTATTTCCAACAACCTGATTAAAATTTGATTTAGTAATTTTTAATTATTAGATCTACTTAATAATAAAAACTGAGCTGTATTGTCCATAGCATTAGAACATAATAGCCCTCAGACAATACAACTAACTGGTACTTAAAAACCTTGATGGTTGTTTGTAAGAATTATATTTAACAAGGACAGATATAGCCAACAAAAACAAACAACAACAACAAAGTCATAATGTTTGTCAAGCACAATAGATATAGTCAAACAGGATTCACATTGCACTGTTGTCTGTCAAGTACAATAGATAGACAAATTCATGAGCTCCTTATCAGCCTTATCAGTTTAAACTTCATCCAATAATACCCAGTGGCAAGTAAAAATGCTTTGGAGGATCCATAAGTCCTAATGGACATTTAAAAATATATGAAAGGACAAACTAAAATAGCTCATGGATTCACCAAATCCAACTACTAATCCTTGTGTGTTTAAGCTTGTAGAAAGAGTCTCATCCATGTAGTCTGCTCTGATCCTACTGGCTTATGTCCTTACAAAAGCAAATGCATTCTTCTTGACACTGTTCTTGTCCTCCTAATTTAGTAATTTACTTGCATCTTAATCTTCGTAACGTAAGATAAAATGAAGAACGAGGAACAAAAAAGGAATGATTTTCCTTGAAAACAATGAATAAGGTTATATTGTGATTCATTGCCATCAACTTTCTGCAAAATGTTGTGTTTGTCGAGGTTTTAAAAATCAGAAACTCTTAGTTAACAACCATAAATAGCTGCAAAACTAGATTGTAAAGAAAGACCTTTCAAAGATTGTATGATGTCTTATACATGTCCACATATAGCCAGACAAAATCAGACATATACCAGAATTCAAGAAAGAAGAACTTGCAGAATTACTAGAAGTGCTAACTCAATAAGTAGAAATCAGATCCAAGCTTAATCTACAAGTCGAAATCAAAGTTTCTAAACAAGGCTTACAGAAACATAGTTATGCACTGTCGCGTTGGTGGGCCCCGGAAATCACTATTTACCCTGTGCTCAAGTAGCCAAATAACCACCCCAATGACAAAAAAGAATGCTCCAGTCATGCACCACATTCCAACAGTAAAAGGCCTGAGAAAAACCCAAGCACTTGACTTTATACTTCTGATTGGAGCCAATATGACAAGGCCAGTACAGATGTACGGCTGAGTAAAATCTGAGTTTCTACTCCGACTTGTGACTATTGCGATATCTCCAATGGCTGCATCAACAACCTAAGATATATTTCAGTGTAAATGTAAGCAATAAAGGAAACCAAAAGATATAACCTACTAGTTTTAACTCAATAAAAGAGGTTGCTGATTAGGAATTACATGTTGCACAACCATGTTCACAAGCTCATCATAATTTGGATTGGTCTGACCATTTCCAATAGGCACAAACTTATATGGCACCTCATAAGGAATCAGTTTCATTATCTCTTTGAACACATCAATGCAATATCCACTAACATTCTCCATATCTCCGCCGTTTGTTACTCTTACAAACTCCAGATAACTGGCTCTATTAGGAACTGCTATTCTCAGTGGCCTCTCATTACTTGCCACCACCCAACCACGTGGAGTTTCGGTCTTCCCACCTGGCCAAGTTATTCTCCCAAGAACCTGGTTGAAGCTCAAATTTTTTGGTCTGTTTATGAGTAAATTTTCAGGTAAAGAGATGGAGAGACCTGAATGGTTAGACCAGTAGCCAACTCTATTAGTCACTGAACCACGAACATTAATAATTTCATACATGCGGCTAATGAGGTTTTTATCACCATCAAACTGAATTTGACCAGATAAACCAGTAAAATTCAAGAGTAACAATTTTTTAATTAGTAGGTGCCCTCCATCAAAAGTTTTAAGCATTCCCAGCTGCATCTTTCCCTTTATACTCTGTAGGTTACTGTTAGACGAAAAAGTGATGTTCTCATACTCGTTAAGGAAGTCATTGATAGCATGGGCAGTGGCCCAAACTGTATCATATGCAAAGAAGCCATATGTACTCAAGTTTAAGCTCACCAACCCCTCTTTTTGTAATTCACCCCATCTAGACACAAAAGCTTCTTTTTGGTTTGAGCGAGGAATGTATTGACGAAAACTCACTACTCCTTGCAAATAACTTATAGAATTAGAAGCGGCTGTTTGAGATGTATCAAGAACAGTAGAAAGCCAATCTGTAGCCAGCCAAACGTATCCATCAGTCATCATATGAAGCTGCTCAGCAACAGAAAATATATTAAGACCAGCGTCTGGGGTAGCATGCACCACATAGACTCGTGGACCTAATGTCTTCGACTTCTGCAGCAAATCTATAAGCTTATTCCGAGTAGCTTTGACTGGCAACGCAATCTTATACATCTTTGACATGTTCTCTGCAAGTTCGTCATCAAGATAGTATATCCCGTTCCTTCCGTAATCATCATCTACATAAATTGCAATGACTTGTCTCCATCCAAAATATTCTATTAGATCTGCCATCGCTGCCATCTGATAGGAATCACAGTGTGTCGTGCGAACAAAGAAGGGAAATTGAGAAGAAGAAAGAGTCGGATCTGTAGCTGCAAAAGATATGAGTGGTATTTGAAGTCCACCAGAAATAGATGAAATCATGTGAGCTATTGCAGAGGATTGCGGTCCAATTAGGGCAATTGCATCATGCTCCAGAACACTCAAGGCTGCAGGAGATGAAAATGGTTAAAAAAAATTTAAAAAGAACCAAGTGGAATAGCCATGGCTCCGAGAAAGGTAACCATCTCTTGGTTAAGAAAAAAAGTTATGTACTGAAAGAATCAAACGAAAACCCAATGCAAATGATTTGACATATAACATCATTACTTCTATAAGACAGATCAGACAGTTTTATTGATGAAGTAATTGTGCCTCACTTTTCTTTCACCGTAAAATGAGCATTTAACTGTTACCTCTTTAGTACTTGCAAACAGACATACAACTTTTCCATATATACCAAATACATGCAATACATCTTGATGAAGTAATTCCCTTCATATTACAAATTTATCAATCAGTGCCAACAAATAATGATTTCATGTGATAACTAAAACCAATCCCAAATGCTCATCGTCATGATTTTTCTCGATCATCTATGTTGTGTTGGTGCGAGGCCAATAATTTGTTTCTCTAGTGAGTTGCAACAAAAATGGGGACATGTAAAGCCGGAAATTTACATGAAGATCTACAAGGACTCATTCAATAAATTCAGGCCATCTTGCGTGATCGATATGGATATCCATCAACCATCATGCTAATAGAAAACTTTACATGTAAGGAATCTAAGTGAATCAAGAACATATGGTTGACCAATTAACAGTGAATTTGGTTGTTGCAATTCCAGATTTCTTTTTGTTGAAAGGAGAAATCGGACCATGAGAAAAAGAAAATAAAAGTCTCGAGGAACTATAATAAGATTTGGTCTTTAATGATTATGCATCAAGAAGAAAAAAGGAAAAAAGAATAATTCTTGGTTCCTAATCACAAAAGATCAAACCTCGTTCCAGCTATTTGAGATTGGCAGCATACACCCTCCCATCGGAGCATCATCAAGAGGAAACACAAAAGAAACATGTGCAAGAAACCACATTACCTGCAGCAGATCCAAGAAAAACGCTACAATTTGCATCTCGCATAACGAGATTCAACCGCGTCCCCCCGAGAACCGACGCATTCGCATTGACATCGGCGACAGCAGCTTCGATCGCGGCCTTTGCAACTCTACCGATGACGGAATCATAGGTTAACACAGCTCCAATTTTCACAACAGCAGGCCGCTCAGCACCCGCAAAAACACCGAATCCAGTAGCGAGAAGGAGCAAGAACCAGAGCACGCCACCACAACCCATGATCCAAGGCAAATCCAGCCACCGTAGTGTCAGACGGTACTGATGAAGGAATCAATCAAGACAGAAACAGTTTGAAAACCTGGCCCTCACGTTCCAAACATGAAGCTCGTTCCTTTTTACCCGAAAGTTGTCCCTTTTTCTAGCAAGGGAACAGTAACGGCGATAAAGGAAGGGTTTTTACTGAAATGAAGTGAAAAGGAGTGTCTTTTCTGCACTCAGAGAGAGAGAGAGAGAGAGAGAGAGAGAGAGAGAAGTTTTAACCTACAATGAAGTGACAGAGGAAGGTTTTCTACTGCATTCGAGAAAACGTGAGAGAAAGAGAGAGAGAGGGGGGGATCAAGATGCGAGAAATCGCAGTGACGGCATGCGTGTGAGGGTGGGATTTGAAGACGAGAGTGTCAATCATAAGAGAGGGGGGGATCAAGATGCGAGAAATCGCAGTGACGGCATGCGTGTGAGGGTGGGATTTGAAGACGAGAGTGTCAATCATAAAAGGGACATTTTGTCTAGTTTTCTTTAGCTAGAAGGAAGAAAACGCCATCGTGGGAAGAAGGGGTATGCTTCTGGAGAGCTCAAGAAAGTAAGAAATGTTTCTCACCATCGATTTAGTTAACCCTACGACTCCATTTTCCTATAGATGAGATTATGGTCATATTTTGTGCTGATTAAAATGTTCTTAATGGATATGCCAAGAATCATATTATGTTTACCGAACGAACGATACAAGAAGTATGCCAAAGCAGTAATCATACAAACATCCACACACGGTATTTATTACCTCTATTTTCAACTTAAAAGTCAACGGTCATTCCACACTAGGGTGATGATCATCTAAGTATCATATAAAAGACATCAATAAATTATTCTACACAAAACCACACTTCACTGCAATAATTTCAAATGCCAACTTGAAGGAAACTGCACAATCCAGAGCTGAAGACACCAATATATTCCAAAGCGAAACCATACACACTAGAAAGAGTTCTGAAAGACCTAACTAATGTCAACTCAAAGCCAATGGTTACTGCACAATCCAGAGATGAAGACATGTAACAATATTGCCATGAATCAATTGGTTGCTGTACTGTCTTTAGAACAAGGCACGAAGATGTTAAACAAGAAATTCATATATATATAAGTAGTTTACAACAAAGATCAAATTCCATCTGATCATCACGACAGCAAATTCAGTCCAATAATTTGACTTCTTACTCCTCAGACGCCAGTATGAGTTGGAAGTAATGAGATGACCCAAGGAATAAGCTGACAGAAACTCGTCACACAAGCTTCATCATTTACCTATATTCTTGAAAATTAACGTGGCCTGTAGCTTGAGCATGTGCGATCGCCTCCTAGATAATCCAAGACAACTGGTTAGAAATAAGACAAAAAGGCATTCGTACAATAAAGATAGCAAAACAGATCTTGAATCGATAGTAACCTTCTGGCCGGTCAAACCAACTTGGCATACTCCACAGCGTAATGTAAAATTGGCAGTGTCTGTGTAACTTCTCTTCCTAGAAGACGGAAAAAGACAATGCATATCAAAAACAGATACTTGGCAGCATCCTGAAATATATTGCCGAAGCATCTAGAAAATCTGTGAGGTCACAATCAACCTCCGATATTGAACAATTGGAGACACCAGTATCCCAACTACATGTCACGGGCATCAACTAAAACAAATTAATCTACTGTGAAATACATTTCATTTTGAGTATACCATTTATTATACCAGAAATTAGTTCTTTTGCTCACTCCAGACTAACTATTTGAGGGAACTAAAACAAACAGGAATATGATGGTGAACCAAAACATCAACAATCTTGAGGATCTTCATGTTCCAATACTACTGTCGAGTAACAGCTTTTAGTTGGGAAATGGATATAAGCTCTTACCTATGAGCATCCTTAACAAGATTAAGAGAAAGGTTCTCCACGGGCCCAATGGAACGGTCACTTCTTATAGAAAATACGGTCTGATCAAACTCTTCAGGTGCCCCTTCAAATGGTGACATCTGGAAAATACAAATTGAATAAACACGAGAAAGTTTGTACCAACTATGATGAATTATTTCGTGATAAATATTTTTTTCTGAGACCTCCACAAGGTTCACATACAGCTAGTGCGTCATAATGTAGACCATCATAGATGAGCATGACCCTTTCTTGGTAAGACTTCCCCTGTTACCCAATCCAACAGAAGAAGAAAAGGCAATTTATAAATCTAAAGAAAAAACAGCATCCATAGGATCACAACGATGAAAAACTAACCTGACCATACAGATCACATCGAGTGCTTTGTATATCATAAGCTGCAATTTCACGGCCATAGTACTCTGACAGAATAGACAACTCTATAGCACCTGTGGGAAATAGGTATAGAATAGTACATCACAATGTTCCACTACTGGGGAGAATCACAGGTATGTTATCCATAATTGACAGCTACATTAAAAAAAAAAACAAAGAAGCAGCCATTTGAACAGGTACGAAAGAGCTGAAAGTTTACTCCATAGACCACAGTTTAGATTTAATGGTACAACAAGAGAGGATGTAGTGTTCCAGTACATGGGCAAACCCACAGATTCAAACAGTCCATAATAAAGGTGCTCTAAACAAGTGACCTTCTAGATATTTAGGGAATCAAAGAAGGATACACTTCCTTTTTTTTATTTACTTCGGATTTTGGTTAAAGATTAAAAACCTACATCTACTGGCTAGAGGTAATAAACACTGTTAATGGAAAAGGCTAGTTGCACAGAATAAACAGAAACTAATCCCCCAAAATCATAAGGATATTATTGCATATTTTGGCCAGTTGATTCTCTAAAAATCTTCAAGACTTAAAGTATCCGTTAATCTTTATGTAAGCATAAGTTACCCATTGCTCCTTAAAAAAACATATGTCCCAATTATATGATTAACCTTGTTTAATATGCCTATGAGTTATCTTTGCAATCGACCACTTGCTTGTTTTAGATATGTAAGTAAGGTTGTTAAATTCGCAATATAGGTCCTATGATCGTGTGATCTTACAACGCAAATCATATAGCTCAGATTAGGCTTGACAAGTCAGGTCAGATGTTGTAACATAAAAAGGGTGGAATCAACCTGACTTGAGAGTTGACTCAATAAGACTAGTCGACTCGAACAACTCGGCTCGAGTTTACTGAGCCAACTTAGTTGACTTTACATAAAAAAGAAAAAAGCAAAAACTCAATTAAGACAAAAAGACTTCAATAAAGAAGAGACGAGGCAACAAGCCCTGACCAATATTGTTGTTCGCGATCAGAGGCTTACCGACGGCCATTCTATGTCATTGATCACCGCAATCCTAAGGAGATGAGCCCTAACCGCTGATCACACCCACGTCGAGAGGGTGATGCAGCCTGCCAACCTCGCCAGCCATTCAATGTTGTTGATCATCACAAGTGCTGTTTCTCCTCCCCTCTCCTGCCTCTCTTCCAATCTCCTCTCTGTTCTTCTCCTCCAAGCGACTCCCATCTCTTCTCTCTTACCTCTCTTACCTCTCTTCCCATCTCCTCTCCTTTCTTTTCCTTCCGTCTTCTCCCATCTCTTCTCCTCTCCTCCCCTCTTCCTATCTCAACTCCTTTCTTCGACTACATGATGTTGAGTACATGTTGTTTTTGCTTGAGTAAAGTCCACTAGTATCTTTTCTATTAGAATCCTGTATATTCATTCACTGTAAAAAAACAGCTGTTTGTTTTTACTATATAGGACAGTAGGACACTTAAAACTTAAAGCAAACTTAGTAGCTAAATATTAATTAAGAAAATCTAAAAATTTCTTTTATGTTTTATTTGTTTTATAATTTGTAGAATCTTATGATCTGATCCAATCCCAACCCCTGTAACATCATAGGTAGGAAAGCAAGTTTCACAACCAAGCATATAAGTAACATTGTCACCAAAAAAAAAAAGGCAACCTCCATTAGTACATGGAGAAAGGAGTACTTGAATGGAAATGTGCAGATAATTTTCATATCTAGTATGTATCAATAAATTGGATATGGCTACCTATGAGATCTTGTATTTCTAGTTTCAAATTATCTATCATATGCCAAAGTGGACAATAAATCAATTCTTAGTACATCAAAGCAGTAAATTCTGACTAAAGAGAATATCAGATAATACAGCAAACCCATTCTGTGCCTTCAGGGAAGGAAACAAAGAGGTTGATGGTACCATCTTAAGATTGTACTTAAATAAGTAATTGTGTCTTTAAACAGAACAAATCCAACTCTGATTGTCACATAGCTCCTTCCTCAAATCAACTAATTTTTCAAAATAAAGATAACAAATAAAGAAAGCTAGACCTACAACACATATTACAAAAAAGTTCAGGGTCCCAGAAAGTTGCAAGAAGCAATAACTTCCATACACTAGTACTCAAATGCATTGAATGGATGTTGCCTAATTAAGGGCAAAAATCATCTAAACATGGCCTCAATAATCAATACCATCTGACTACGATATTCTTCTTTCAAATATATATCAATCGGTATGTGCCAGTCTGAACAGTGCATAAACCCTTGTCCCCTCCCTCTGCTATATTCTCAAAAATTCAGAAGGAGAAAACTCATACATAATGAAGCCAATCTCCATCTTTTAGTTTTTTTTTTTTTTAAGAAAACTTCAAGACCTGTATAAGCCAATCTCCTTTGCATGCATGCGACACCCTAGCTAGCACAAAATTCATCAAGCATAAAGGAAATTGATCTTAAAGGCCACATTTGCATGTTTTATCCAAGACAATCAGTAAAACCATATAATGCAGATCCTAGTGCAACATTGTACTAACAGATTACTTCATAAACATAGCTGTGGTATTTCTTATGGTGTTAAATGAAGTAATAATGGCATGAATCACCAACAAAGATATGAAGACATAATATGCAAGAAAACAGAATGATAGAAGTAAATGGATCTTTAAAATTTCGCACTTTGCTGTACTTCTCTGGCAGAAAGTCACAGAGCACTCACCGCCCCATTTATCAGGATCCTGAATCCATGCACAATATTCATTATTTGGCTTCCCCAAAAAAGCTTCAGTATATTTTCCTGGATCACTTGCCACAACTGCAGCTATAACCTTCAACACAGGAGAAGACAATTGTTATACAACCATGAGCCAAGAACAAAAAAAGAAAAGCATGGACAAGTTAGGTTCATCATTATAATATGATGCATCAGGTAGTAATGATTTACTAAAATGGATATCCCAATTAAATCCATTTAGACAGGAAAGCTGTGCATTAGCAAATATGTCAGTTTGGACCGCATTACAGTCTGATTCCGCCACATGGACAAATATGAAATCCAGCAAAGAGTGCATGTTTATGTGTTGCATACATGAATGGAAGCACAATTCTGGTTACATCTATGTCTACAAATTACATGTTTGAACACAACGGTAATATTAACATAGGCATGTCTATGGATAATCATCTGTAGGAATGGATGATTGCAAACAGTAATGAATCTATTTGGATTTTGTGTAAATAGAAGTCCAAATTTGTGTATGCATATGCGTGGTTACGGAATACACAGGACACCAATCATTGTAAATTATATAAATGTCACACTAAAAATATAAATACATAATTATGAACTTGTAAATATGGTTGAAATGTTAGAGTTGTCAAAAGCTTCAAAGACTTGCCTTTTTATGAACATGCAACTATGGGGTTCTTTTTTAATGAAAATAAAAATAACTCAATAGGTGAAGAAGGGAAAGAAAGGCAAGTGGATTTTAATGGGCTATTCTTCCAATGTGTATGCAAACACAATAATAATCGGGCATTGCTTTTTTTCACAATAACCGAGCATTGCTCTTTTTAGTCAGATGATGAATGCTATTCAATGAGGGATTTTGTTGGTTTAACCTCGGGTTGAAACAAATGTCAAGCTACAGCAGGGCACATGAGCTGTATATTCTAGAATAGATTGAGGAACCAGATTTTCATGCAATTCCTAGTTCCTTTTCAGCCCATTTTTCTTAAGATTTTAACTTTTGAAAGAATCCGAATTGAGTTGCTTCAAAAGATTTTGTCTTGTGTTTCGTTCTGTCTAATTTCTGATTAGGGAAAACAGAGGCGGTGAACTAAGGCCTTCTCCGCCACCGTCCAGAGAGGAACTTGGAGGGTCAATAGAGGTAAGTACTCTTTGCACATATCATTTTTGTTGTCTCCTTTAATCTTATCTTCATAACAATGTCAGCATGATTTCACAATCCAGATGACTATTAAGCTGGCAAAAAGGGGTTGACATTGCCAGCTTGATGGTAAATTCCTGTCGTCATAACGAGCCATCGTGATAGTAATATGACCAATCATAGAACAGAAATCCAACTCAAATGACCATAGAAAGAAAAAAATCCACAAGAAAAAAATTGCAATTCGATGCAAGGAAGAAGAAGAAGAAGAAAACCTGTCTCAAATATGGAGCTTTGGTTTTGTCGTGTTCCATGACGTACCTGCGGAAGAAGCATGGCTTCCTTTAGCAGATCTACAACAGATTGCAAAAAAGAGTTCCAATAACGCACCCGACAGCATTGAAGAGGCAGCTATTATCTGAGGGGATCACTCTCCGCACCACGATCTCGTCCATGCTATTAAATTCCCAGCTGCGGGCACACAAATCAGACTCCGAAAGGCCCAATCAACAAGCAATAAACAGAGGAAAATCAAGAAAGCAAATCGAATCCGAGGATACAAAAGGAAAGTGATGAATACATGAGCAAACAAAAAATGAAAACACAAAAGAACCAATCAAGATCCAAGCAACAAATCGAGTGAAATATGGCGACGAAAAGGCAATTCAATCCAAAAATTAAGAGCATAAAAGTAACAAAAATCAAAAGAATCAAGCAGAAGACGGGAGAGAAAAACAACAAATAAATCGAGGAAAAACAGATGAATAATTTCTTAAACCTTCTCGAAATCCAAGAATGAGGAGCAGCCAAGTACTAAAAAGAAAACCGAAATTTAAGATGAGGAGATTGAATGGTAAAGAAGAATTCTTTTTTGCTTGGACCGAGAGCAACCTGTGAACGGAAGCGGCGTGCGGGAAGCGACAGAGAGAATGAGAAGGTTGGGTTGGTGTGAGATGGATGGGAGGAAACAAAGAGAAAGGGGGGGGAGGGGGAGCGGAAGGGGGTTGGAAGCGACAGGGGAGATGGATTTGATGCCTAAATGGAAAGGAGTGGCTCAGCTGCCACCCGAGACGTTAGCTGTATCGTATGTCGAGTCGAGGGTTCTTTATTTCTGACTTGTGCGGGATACGATGGAGGGGATCCGCGTCGGTGCGGTGGCAGGTACCACTAAAAAAATGTGCCTGCAACTGCACTTTGCTGTCTATCTAAATGTCATTATTGCTTCCACAAATACAAGCAAGTAGTAATTACAGGTATAATTACTTCCCAAGGAGATAGACGTCCGTAATTAGAAAAGAGACACAGATGCCAAATTGGTAACTTGAGAGAAACAAGCAACAATAACAATAATAAATCTATTAAATCTTATCTATTTTATTACAATCACAAAAGTTAACTTCAAAAAAATATTTAAATCTTTATTTGTATTGCAATCAAATATTTAATTTAGATTTTATTTTTTTCTTTTTTCTTGTTAATATAATTTAGAAAATAATTATTCAATAATATTATTTTTATAATAAAATTTATATAATAATATTATTATTTTGATAGGTGAGGGACACTACTCTATCAGGAGAGTGCTCTTTCAAGCATTTGATATATGTCAGTGGGATGATTGACTTTCGGACATATATTTATTTTATAGTTATCTTATAGGGGTTCCTACTCAATGTTGCTAAATTTTTTTTTATTTTTAAAATAGTCTCTCAATGGTAAGCATATCTTTCTCTACTACTAACTAGACCTAGTTGAACTTTATTTTTGAGTGGACGATACTATATTTCTCAATAAAGCCTATAGTTACTTAACTCTCGATATAATTGTGGAAATATATTGTAATTATATGAAAAAAATCTAGGATGTGACATATATTCTATTAAATAAATTTTAGGTTTCATACGAGTGGTACATATCAATTTGATAGGGGATCAATAAGATTAGTATATACTGATTTATTAGTATATCTTATCAAATCATGTGTTAATATATTAGTATGATTCGGTAAGTACCGTATGGATGAACGATTAGTACATTTGTATAGACCAATAAGACGAATCATGATTCATTTTATCTTTTTTAACTACTAGCTCTCCTTATATTTGTACCTTCTTAAATGACTCAGTGAATTATTATTTTCATAATTATTCACTCAATTCATTGACATAAATATACTAGGCTACTACGTCATAATTTCTAGATGGTATAGGGGATCTAATCCATTGGACCAATCTGCATTCAGTTACCATATATCTATAATTCCTCATTCATCTAATATCCTAGAGATCATATACCGAGCATGGTGTTGTCAGACCCATACAAAATTCATCCGAGTCTCACTCTTATCATATTCTCTTGAATAACTTCTCTCTCAATCCGATTGACCCTAGGCAGGGATTTGATCTCATTATCATGATTTTATCATGATCAAATTCTCATTGCATAGATTCAATAACATCACAATATATTTATCATATAATATAAAGTGAAAAAATATCATTATTAATATCAATAAAAAAAATTGTGCAACGTATCATACGTGTGATTGACTTACATGGCAACTGTAACTAGTAGTAAGGAGGTGCGCCGTTGCTGCCATCCAATGTGTGGACTTTCATTAAAGAAGAGTTCATGAGAACTTCTTCATCTAGGCATACCAGGATCTATGTTTTAGAGAATATACGAGTTTACCTATATGAGAATGTCTCACTCCTCGATGAGGTTTTGTCGTTTTGAGTTTTAAACTCCTAGTCATCTCCTGGCAATCCGATTCTTTTTGTTTAGAAAACAGTTTTTGTTTTTTCGCTGCCCATGTGATACTCCTTGATATTTCCCAATAGTGCTGACCATCCTTATGAAGACTACCAAGGTGCATCATTGTTGCCATCTAGGGTGTGGACTTTTGCTAAAGAGAAGTTTGTTAGAGCTTTATCTAAGCAAACCAGGATGTGTTTTAGGAAATATATGAGTTTCCCTAGATGAGAACGTCTCACTCTTCGATGAGGTTTTATCGTTTTGAGTTTTAAACTCCTAGTCATCTCCCGGCAATTCGATTCTTTTTGTTTGGGAAACGATTTTTGTTTTAATTTTTCACTGCCCATGTGATGCTCTTTGATATTTCCCAATAGCGCTGACCATCCTTACGAAGACTACCAAGGCGTCATCGTGGTTTGAGACAAGGCATTCTATTTCTTCCTCTCTAAAAGTTATTTCTTGGTTGCCCTTAGTCCTGGGGTGCTTACTAATGATGGCTTGAGCATAAGCTTTGCGACTCGAGGTGTTGTCTCCTCATGAGGTCTGGTCGTCGATGTTGACATCGATCTATCTTTTTAGTAACCCTTGAGGTCAAGGTGATGGCTCCCGATATCTTCGGACGAACCGCCTAAAGTGTCCTTATCATATAAGCTCCTCAATATGTTCCTTCATATTGTGACAATCCTTCATATCATGAGCATAATCACGATAGAAACAACAATACCTAGATTTGTTTCTCTTTTTTAGTGGAGTCCTCATCGATCGGGGGCCTCTTATCAAGCCTCTTTCCCATATCTACAAGAAAACTTTCATTCTAGTCAAGATTCAATGGGGTTAGTTCGAACCTCGAGCGAGGCAGGTCGGGACATTCACTTCTCCTCCACCATGGCAATCTTAGGTAGGGGGCGGATTGTGGTTGCTCTTATTTTGATCTTTTGTAGGGTTCCCCATGTTTGCTCGAGATTATTACATCGACGGTAATGTACTAGTTGGTTCTTTGAAGTACTTTGAGCACCGTTGTTGGTGTCATTTCTACCAATGACCAAAAGAGGCAAGAGGGCCCCAGTCCATCATAGAGGACTAAATCATGAACAAGGGGTGAACATTGTCTACACCTCAAACCTCGCTGGTGAATCGACTAATAAAGTTCGTAAGTGTCTCCTCCTCGCCTTGTCTTAATCCTAGAAGCATTGTTGTCATGGGCCTCAAGTGCACATTTCCATAGAAGTGGAGCTCAAACTCCTTCACTAGTTAAGCAAATGAATTAATAAAAAATAATTTTAGATGTGTGTACCACTTTCTTGCCAACCCCTTAACGTGGTTGGGAAGGCACGACACATCAGGGCATTTGCTATATATTGACATATGAGTCCAGAAGGCAATGATGTGCTCCATTGGATCAGTAACGCCATCAAAGGTTTCCAATGATGGGAGGTGAAAATTAGTGGGGATCAGCTCCTCTTGGATGTCCTGAATAAACGAGGACCAACTCTATGTGGAGTTAATATGTCCCTCACTCTTGGATTGGTGGAAGTCACAACACATTTCTTCTAAGCATCGATCCATTTATTGCAATCGGATCCTCAAGGAGTTGTCCGTTGAGTCAGTCGAGTGGGTCTCAAACTCAAGCAGAGCGAAACAATGGTTAGGCAATGAGGAGCTCTATTAATTGGTGGTTCGATAAGTCGTTGATGCTCGAGAGGGGCCGGCAATTCATTGGGCGAAAGGACCCCGAAGGACGCCTATATTATGTTAACTAATGCTTGCATTTGCTAGGTGAGATTCAAGATTGCCTCGGCAGGAACGAGAAGATGGTTAGCCAACACTCGCGGAGATGAAGGCCTAGGGTCGTTAAACGAACATCAATGCTATAGTGGTACTTGCGACGAGGTGGACATATCTATGTAGGAAAAGAGTGGTCGCAACCGTATCTAAGTGAAGGCGTTAAGGGTCGGAGGCAAAGCCTCACCTAAATGTTCACGAACAAGGTCAGCCCGTAGACGTGCCTACGATATAAGGCCCTCCTTTTAGTGCCAAAATGTTAGGGAAAAATTCGTTGACATTTGCGTCAACACGATGTAGCCCCGATCCATACGCGAGGAGTCCTCCGAGATAGAGCATGATTTCTCTAGCCTCATTCTTGCACAAAGATCAAGGTCGGAAGGGGTTTCTTGAGTAGATCCCTCTGAAACTCAAATTACAACTTAATTACACTTTTTTCTCCTTTTTCTCTCCTTTTATTTAAAGTTAAGGACGTATTTTTATACTAACCTCAAGGGAAAAGAATATCTCATAAAGATTATAAAGAAGGCCGTTCATAATCATCCCAAATTTTTTTTTTGTCTTTTAAGAATATTCGATGAAAAAAATCGATATATAATCGATCTGAATTATCTTCTGGTTTTCTGAAAATATTTCTATGAATATTCCATAGGAAGAGCCCATTTATAACCGACTTGAGCTATTTTTGATTTTCTAAAAATATTCCTATATATATTCCAAAAAAGTAAATCAACATCTCAATAATTAACCGGAATTGCCTTTTGGACTTCTACTCGAGTGGATAGGAGAATATTGATCTAGCATGATGCTAATGTGGTAAAGGGTGACCGGTTATTTTATGTTCCCTATCACTAATGCAATCAAACTCAGTGGTCAGCTGCAATTTGTGTTGGGTCTAAGTTGATTTGAGCTGGGCTCTATATAACTTTGATCCATTAGTGGTCAAAACTTAAATGAGAGGCATATTCATATCAACTTTTATATTGCTGCAAGCTTACTTGATTTTTTTAGAATACTTCTTGAAGAAGATTGCATAAAAGTTAAAATGTTTGGATATAAAATAATTACAACTTTCTTTTTTATCTATTTTATCAGTAAATTTATCTCCTCTCAAAATCCAAAACAAAGATGTGGCTACTCAATCAGAACACCAGTTCCTAACACCAAATGGAGAGAGAGAGAGAGAGAGAGAGAGAGAGAGAGAGAGAGAGAGAGAGAGAGAACATGAAAAAGAATACAGAGATTTGACAGAGCCCCTACTCTTATTGGATGGTTGAAAATTGGAGAAACAAATCAATTTCTTCTAGCAGCTTTTCATGCTCTGATTGAATTTCATTGTAATAGCTATTTGAAGATAGCAAAAGTTGAATGAGCACAGTGCACACATCACCTGTATCATCAGGGGTTTTGATCACCTTGTGAATATTCTCCTCTACAACTTCCTCTCTGGAAATGTCCTTGTACACTTGCTTTCTGCAAACCTGCAACAATATAAAGAAATAAGATACAAACAGGTAGTATCTCATTTTAAAACCAAGAAAAGCTCATAAAAGTATAAAATTCAGACCTAAAATTTTTGAAGTATTTCTCGAAGGGAAGACTGTCTAAAATGAGAGAATTTACAATAAAAATGGTACATATGCATATACCTGGAATTGTTCAACATAATATTTCTTCACAACAAAAAATATTTTTCATACTAACAAATTAGATTTCGTAATTTTGGATCTTAAATCATGCTAACAAATTTTACATAGGTAGAAGAGAGAATTCTAACCTGGAACAAATTATGGAGAGCATCAACCTGCTCTTTGTTTAGATATTTCCTAACTCTCAACTCCCTGAAGAGTTTGACCATATCTGAAGTCAAACTACATGCAGAAAGGTTGTTCAGAATTCCAGAGATACTAGAATGACTGAACACTGATTTCATCCATGAAGGTACTTTGTCCATTTTGAGGAAAAATATAGCCATATGAGCTGCAGGCTTGTGTTGATTTATGAAAGATCGTGATGCAAAACAAGGTGCAGCTAAAGTCATGATTAATTCCTCCATTACCAGCCGAAACCATTTGGAATTTCCAATCACTTTCTTGTCCAGTGAACCAGACTTTTCCCACCCTAAGAGCATAGAAAGACAAGCACGACAGTTTGAGGATGTTGTAAAGTCTCCATAGAAAAGCAAGCCTTCTGTAACAGTTATAACAGATTCGACGTATCTAACAGACCAATTTGGCTCTTTTTTTTTCTTCTCCCTCTGTTCTGAAACTGTGGTCAGCAACTCCAGTAGACACTGTGAAGAAACCAGCTTCACAATTGAGGAACCAAAATGCAGCAGCCTGCATAAATCATGGCATTTAATACAGATTACTGATGATGGATAACTTTCATCAGCAAATTGAAAGAAGTCTTGCCAATCCATAGTTTCCTGAAATACAGCATGCAAACTGAGAAGAAAAGGCATTAGCTGAGCTTCAATGAGTAGTATCGATTGCAACAGTTAAGATCACTGACCTTCTTAAAGAGAACACATATAGTAAAAGGAGAAAAATTAATGTCTCTCCTATAGGTGTCTCTTCATCATAAGCATTTAATGCTGGACCTTTTTCGCATGCTGTCTGTACAACTTTCTCTACAGCAGAAGCTAAAGACTTATCCAGTAGTATAGCCTTTGATGCTTCTTGAAGTACTTGTCTGGTGGAATAGTGAAGGATGAGGCTAAAAATAGCAAGTATCAAGTGTTCTTCTTGGCCAAATGAGTAGTGAACTAATTTAGGTCTTAAATGCTCAAGCAGCTGCATTGAACACAACAATTCAGTAAGTTCTCTGCAATTATGAATTCTAAACTGACTGACATAATTTTCTATATTCAGAAAGACAAATATCTCCTCTTAAAGAAACTAACAATTTGTAAGATTCTCCATCAAAACACAAAAAAAAGGAGTAATCTGGGGTATTCTTTCTCCATCTTGCCTCTGAACGGTCCTAAAACATAATGATAATAACTCACAAATATCTTTTCCATCATTTGATTTATGTCAATTGTTACATAGCCAAAAGAGCATTTCTGGTAAGTGTGGAACATGTAAGAGAGTGGAAGGAAGTTGACATGTAGAATGGCATCAGAAAGATTATAGGATATACCTTCAGTAGGATTCCAAGCCAATTTTTATCTTGAGAAAGAGTTTCATGATTTGCCAAAGAAAGAACATTGAAAATGAAAAGGGAGCAGGTCTTGATGATCAGTGCATCATGTGTCAAGTAAAAGACCCTATTAAGTGCTTCAGCAATGCCATGTAAGCTGAACTCATCAGATGCTCCAGGAAAAATATTCAGGATGTCCGTCATGGCATTAACCAAATGTGAGATATCATCTTCTCTGCCTTCTTCTAACTCTTTCAGTAATGAAACCAGCAATTCTGTGACAAAGTTATCTCCAGAAACTATGAGGTCTGCTATCATCTGGATATCTAGCAGTTTGATACAATTTGATTGTGTACAAATTTGAGCCTTGTTTGTGCTGTATGATCTACAGAAGTTCAGTACCAAGTAAGAAAGGGGTTTCATGATTTCTTCCTGTTGGAAAAACCACTTTACTGCTCTTGGATGAAGACCTATAGAGAACAAATCCAACTCCATTTCAGCTATTAAACAGAACACAGATTTTTCAGCTTCCGTGCTGCACAGTGATTGACAGCTAAAGGGATCACTTCTAACAAGAGCGTAAAGATGCACCAATTGAGAAAGCATCATGGAATTAGCAATTTCACATGATGAGTTGCTGCTGACATTGACAAGGATATATTGCTCTAAAGAAGCCAATACTTGGTTCCCATCAGTAAACCTGGAGTACCGAAATATCAAATAAGCTAATGCCTATGACTCTAAGCTTTACAGGAAGTGAACTGACAGAAACAATATAGTACCTTTCACCATACAATGAGTTAACATATAGCATCATAAGAACAGCACATTGACAGGAAGCCATAAGTGGATCATCTAAGTAGCTTTGACCCAGTAAATATATCAGCTCTAGAGGATCAGATGGAAGATTGGGGTAGCAATCTCTGATGGATTCTCCAAAGTCAGAGCCTAAAAGTCTGTCGATAACTGAACTTAGCATCAGGTATATTCTTGTTTTCATCTGGTCAGTTGGAAACAATCCCAAACATCCAAATGACAAACTGAACCAAGACGATGAAACCAGAGACTCAGCAAAGTGTCGTGCTTGAATTTCCGAACCCACAAGTAAAACTATATGAAAAGTTTCGATAATACCCAGTACAATTTCCTCATCTTGCCCTCCATCGATGACTCTTCCAAGCCAAGGTAACAAATATGTTAAACAAGTTTCAATAATATTTTCCTCCAACTCCTTTCTGGCACAACTTGCATGGGAATATCCCTCAACACCACATGTGTATACTTCTTTTAGAAGGTAGAGGGAGTACAGAAGTTTATCTGGATCTTCATGAGATGAAAGAGATGCAATTACTGCATTTCTAGATGCCTCTTGAAATAATAAAGCCAATTGCTGTATATTGCAGGCAGATGGTGATCTTAGGATCTCCACAAATGTTGAGCAGGCCAAGGTAAAGGTTTCAGAAACCATGGCCAGCTCTCCCATGTCAGGTCTTCTGAAAATTCCTGTCAAAATCACGGCTATTTCCTCTACTTGAGAAATTGACATGATTCCTGGGCAATTTGTGATACAAGTCCAAACAAGTTTTAGAGCATGATTTTGAACTGGATGAAGAGGTATCTCAGTTACATATCGTAAAACTGCAAGCAATGTAGGAAAACCAATTGCAAGTCTTTGTATAAAGACTTCTTCAGCAGTTGCTAATAAATTAAGAACTTGAAGGCAGGAAATGATGAGGGAATCTCTGTTTCCTGCAGATTGACATCATAATATAATATATTAAGTGGTTTTGCCAATTGCCTAATTGTGTTTCAATGAACTGAGAGTCTGATCACTTTTTAGAGAACACACTACAAATATCTAAAAACTTGATACCTGACAGTCTGAGTGCTTCAAAAACATAATCTGCAATGTTATTTTCAACAAGAGCTTGAATTTTCTTCAAACAAGTAGCACCAGATGAAAAGATATGAAAGACCAAGTCCAAGGTGCTGGTTTGTAGTTGACTATCAGAAGAAAGCAGAGGACCTTTAATAGCAACAGCAAACATTTCAATAAGAGGTGAAGAAAAGACTACTTCATCTCCATGAATCGGCTTATCTATTTCTTTATTAAAGCCTCCAATTTGATCATTTTCAAAAGAGTTATCGAATACACCTCTCCGGGCTAACACCATCAGCAGTGCTGCAGGGTAAATGGCTTTTGAGATGTGAGACCATGTGAGAACAATAAAAGTGCATGATGGAATATAAGACATTTTTATATTAAGTAACTACAATGAGAGTCACAAATTTAACCTATTTACTATTTAGTAATTTCTACTTAAAACTAACGGAAAAATGAAAAATCTTATAATTTTCCAAATATAATAAGTTGAAGTTTTTGTTTGCATATTTGTATTAGTCAATTATTGCCATCGTCTGGTGATGTCCCTTGGAAGATATGTAATGTAATTGAGAATCATAGATAACTTCTCAAGTCTTTTGTCTATTTTAAAGTAAAAATAGTGTAGAGACTGGTTAAAGCTGGAAGTGACTAGCAATATTTTGGTAAAGCAAGGTATACATGAACTTAGAGTTGGCTAGGTCCAACCTTAGGAACTTCAGCCTATTTCTGTTTGATGCTAGCAGTGACTTCTTTCTGAAATGGTAAAGTTCATTAATAAAGATTCTTTCTAACAAAAAGCCATATACATTGATGAGAAACCATGTCAAAACTTGTAAGTTCAGTTAAACCAAAAAGATAATCAGTGTATGAGGCTCCCACCATTGCAGATTAGTTGAGTGTCAGATGTACAAAAATGCCATTATCATGACTACAGCCCCTGACAACCCCATGTCACGTTGGAGAAGCAATGATATGGCATCAAAACTCTCAAATTTTATTTGAACAACGACAAGCACCCCTGCAGAACCAACTATTTTTGGGTCAACTATGAGATATCCCACAGTTGAACTCCATTGAAGGAAATATCACTGGACAAACAAAGAGCCATTAAGTACTTCTCAGAACTTATAGAAGAAATGTAAATTCACTTAATCAGCTTTAAATAAATCACACCTAGTTGGAATAATAAAGTCGCTCCACAATCTATTCATATTCATCTTCCCAATAACTAGGAAATGAAATGCATAGAGGATAAGTCCATCAGAAAATAATTTCAGTGCACATATCTAATGCATCAATTTTAGAAGAGTTTGAAGGTGCATGAGCTTAGTAGCAGGAGTCTCTAGCCTAGGGAGCACACCAACTAAGAATCTCCAAGACAACAGAAATCAAACTCGCAAGCCCAATCAATAAGCTTTTCTGCAACCACACACCAGCTTATGCACTAAGAAAACATATGGAAAGATAATAAGTTTAAACCACTGTATTTTCCATAGTTGACAGAATCTGTTGGTACTGGTCATCTGAATCCTCATATTGTAACAAAAAAAAAATCATACAAAATCATTCATTTAAGCTCTGCTGCATCCATCTATTCTACATCCTTCAATCTCATTCATAAAATTCAGCCTGCTCCATCAAACACAATCAAGTTGCATTCTGTTTTTAAAATGTTTACTACATAAAAAACATTGGAACCCCAATCTAGTGAGGTTACACAAATATCTTTTAATGCAGTACCCTGCTAGGACATCCATTGCCACTTGTATTATCAGCATATACAAATTATGGATCAATGTATTAAAAGAAGATGCCTGGTAGTTAAACATGAAAGTGGCTTATATTGGTCCACTCCAAACACCACCATCTAACAGATTTATACAATAGTATAGAAGTTGATCTTTACATTGATTATGGCATATATAGAAGGCTTATTGGATGCTTTTAAGGCATCGATTGGTATCATCTAATGCTTAAAGTAGATCAAGACCATTGTTTTAATTAAAGGTGCTTCCGATCACTAAGTACCTCTCGGTTCTGTTGAGTCTTGACATAAGTAGATGAATTATTTTTATGCTCCTTGTGCTTCACACTTCACAATAGTAAAAATCGCAGGAACTGTGCACTTATGGGCTCCCACCTTCATCCACTATCGGACAGTTGACTAAAGGAGATTCCAATCTAGATCACATCCGTAAATCAGAAGACAAACATTAAGTGGCACCAATGGTGCACATATCAATTAAAGCATTTTACAGAACAGATCTCTGCCAGGAACAAGAATTCTTTTTTTTTCGTGTTTTTTTTTGTCTTTGTCGTTCATCCTTTGAACTCTTTGACACTGCTGCTTCCTATGGCAATTACTTCTTACTGATAACAGCACCCACCATCAATATGGATAGTTCTCATGCCTCTCAAACAATTTGAAGACCTGAATCTTTAACCAGCTAAAAAAGGAACTTGAATTATTATTGCAGTAATCTTACTAAAATGAAGAAACCCACTTATGGTGCTAAGCATAACTCCCCATATATCTATAGTTATCATTTGTCAAAATTTAAAGAGGAATATGCAATTCTCTCATATAATGGAAGACTACAAAAGTGGAGTACATAGCAAAACAGTAGGACAGCTGAACCAACCTACACAATTTATGCGAACATCATCCTTTTGGGTCTTGAGCAAAGCTTCAAGTGAAAGTTGCAGTAAGGAATTTCCTTTTGATGAAAGATCAATATCATGGTTGTTCTCATCATCCCATGGAGTGGCCTGTTGAAGGGACATCTTATACAGCACAAACATTATCTCCCCTCGAATCTCTTCACTGTTTCAAAGGGAATGCATAAAGAATTATTGTTGCACATACTTGAGTGAATGTTTTAAGATGATCTCAAATGCTTTCTTTCACCTTGGCAGCTGAAGACCCACAACAAGTGTTGAGAAAAGGGCAGCTTTATCTCTAATATGAGCTGCCGGGCTGTATTCCTTGCAAGAATTCAGCAGGACTCCCAAACAATGCAGCTACATCACAAGATACAAGTGACCTTGAAGTGAACTAAACATCAGAGACCCTAAAAGCCAAATAAAAGAAGATAAAGCAGCAAATAAATTTCTTGAAGTGTCTATGTTGGGTACACTACAAGCTTCGAGTGCATCCTTGGATCATAACTTTACATGCATCCATGCAGTCAAGGCAACCAGGAAGGCAAGGTACTTGGGAACTCTAGGTGCCAAGTTATACAACCAAATGATATAGCCATCTTTTCTTAAGCAAATCTTTAAGTGTGTATATTGTATGTCCTATGTGGAACCACAAAAAATGAAAAGGCAAAAATACAATGATATTTCTACAGGAAATAAAATTGAACGGTTACTCAGTTGCAACTAAACTATAATGCTCTAGGTGATCTGAATTACCAGTAAGTCCTAAGAGTAAGTAAAGTTGACTTCAGTTACATTCAATGCTAAATCAAAAGTAATGTATGAAAATCATGGAATTAAAAGTAAATGCATCATATCAACATGCACACCATGACATTCAACTAAAAAGATCTAACCCTATGATATTATTGTAAAAAGCAGCTATTGTGCATTATGTGCTGTTTATTGACAGTACATGTTGCAAGCTTCCATGTTACTAGCATGTTCCCCTTCTCAACAAGTTGAATGTTAGTATTATACCAATGTAATCAAGTTAGTAACAATAATAAATTAAGAAAAATTTCAAAAACAGTCAAGGAAAGAAAAGCAACTCAATATCAGCTTGTGATTGGCAATGAAACATGTCGGAAAAAAAACCCAGAGACTCTTTATCAGTCCCAGGGTGTATATACCGAAACCATGATCATGTGATACATGTTAAATGACAAGGCCTAGCATGGTTGGAGAAGAAATCTACTTTGGTAAACAAATAAAGATGTCTTTCATGTCTCTTTCTATGCATTGTGTGTAGGACCAAAAATTAGATCAATCGAGAAATGCTATTGACTATACATGACAAGTTCAGCTAAATGTGATTGCTCCCTGCCTTTCTCCAGGATTTTGATTCAGAAAATGAATTGAGAAATAGATCTTGGCTTAATATTTTCAGATTGTTATCCGGTGCTGCTACTCTCATAATCTGACAGAAATTTAACACCAAGACCTTATGCACAAGTGTTTTGTGTTTGTAGATTGTACTATTTCTATTAAATGCATGTGAACCAATATGTATCGTATATTTAGTCCATTATGCAGATGGTGAGATTCGAAATTACTTTTGACCAATTTCTTTCCACTTATAATATTCGTGTACTTTCAACGATGCTCCAAAATACACTTATGTATAATGTGAAACACATAATAACACTTTCTTCCCATCACTTCTCTTTTTATGTATAGTAACTCCATATTAGAATTGTAACTGGCAGAAAGGCTTAGACGTACTAAGAGATTACCATAAAGAATTGCCGTCGGCTCCAAGCGAGAGCGCCGGACGAGAGGAAATCCGCGATGCGCGTGATGAAATCCACAAACACGGAGCAGGGGAGCCCGCACCCGGAGAGATCGGAGACGAGGTCGATCAGCTGGCGCGCGAGGGGCTCGTCGTCGAAGGAGGAGAGGGCGCGGACGAGGGGAGACACGAGAAGGTGGGGCTGGCGGCCGGCGAGGCGGCGGACGAACTCGGGGCACCGGATGGCTGCGGAGAGCTGTGAGAGGGCGTAGGAGACGTGGTGGGTGAGCGCGCGACGATCGGAGAGCAGCGCGGAGAGGCAGACGAGGCAGATGGCGCCGCCCTCGGCCGTGGCCACTGCCATCGACGGGCGATGGCCCTTCTCGCAAGCCGCGTCGGCCATCTCCAACTCGTTCTCATCGCCGTCGTCCAAATACTCTTCCATTCTTAATACTTCGCCTCCGTCGTATCCTTCTTCGGCTTCGAAACCACTCTGGGAAGCATCGCCTTCGATGGGATTGGCGTAGGGATAGAAATGGCGCGCTGATCGTGTTTACAGAATGAAATATATTTTTTATTTGGTCGTCGTCACGTGTTATATCACGTGACAGATGATGATATGTTCTGGTCCAACCAAATAAATGGTCGGTTATAAAGTGGTGAAACCGAGTCAATTGATCCTACATTTAGTAACGATAGCGGGTCGGTAGTTTCACCCGAGTTTGTACGGATTATTTTCAAAGAGTTCATACAAATAATTAAATCAACTTAATGACAGATTTAGATAGAAAAACAGGGCCTCATTGAATTCAAATCAATTGAATTATGGTTTACGAGGGACGGTAGGGATCAAGTTTTCTTATGGACACGAGTATATTTGATACATTCAGATAATATTTTTTAATCAGATACGAGATGAGTTAAGGTAGAAAATATATTCCAAGAGAATCACAATTTGCAATGTCTCTACACTGATCAGACTGAAATTTTGCAAGTTGAAACTTGGCACTGTTTAGGTTCAGGGTCAACCAAAACCAGCTCATAATGCTCGAGGAAAAAAACCGATTCGAAGAAGAGTCGAACTAAAGACGACCTGTCAGTCAACATAGAAGATCTTAACAACTGAGCAAGTTAACAATTATTACAGAGGTATTTTAATCAACATACACAGGTCAATATCAAAATAAGGATACATGTGTACCTAATTAGATCCAATATTAACTAAAGTAAATGTCACCTGCATAGATTGGCAAGGTAGCAAGAAGCTAATTCTGTCAAAATGTCAGCTCAGAGCATATTTCAGTCAAAAACCATGTTCCTCTTCGTACACAGCATTGCAAAGCTTAAAATTTCCATTCTCATAATAGAAAAAAGAGAGACAATAACGAAGGTATAAACAAGTCGATATACAGTCATACTACTGCAAGAAGAGTTCATCGTCCTGATACTGAAATATATATATACATATATATATACATATACATATATATATATATACATATATATATATATATACATATATATACATATATATATACATATACATATATATATATATACATATATATATATATACATATACATATATATATATATATAATTATAGAAGATTAGGCTGAAAATTCAGATGCCACCCAGGGAAAGATCCTTTCTCAGCTAAGTTATACAATGATTTTTGTTTGTCCAAGGTCTTGTAGGCATAGGTAACTTTTCATCCAAATGAAATCATTTGCAGATCTCTGCAACATTGCTAAAATGAGTATCAAATTTAACAACATGAACCTTCTGCCTTGCTGGTGGAAGGAGTCACTCACTAATAGTTGCCATGTTGACAACGCACATCAAGCTTCACCTGAAAAGGCATGGCAATTAATAGTGATTTCATGGCACCCATCAGAACAGGAGAGTTTAACAACATTGGCTCTGAAAAGATATATAAGTTTGAATGCAACTGTGGTATCAGCACAAAATACATTAGCAAACAGGCAAATGACTTGTAGAAGTGCCTCCTTATCCTGCTAATTTATTCGAAATGCCCACTCCAATTGAGGCCAAGACCAGCAATGCTGACAGCTCGAGGCATCACAAAGAAACATACACCCTAGTGTTGAGAACTTATAAGATTTCTGATGACGAATGGAAGGATTCCACCATGATTGAAGTACGCCAGTTCTACCTGCATAACAGTTCCAAGGTCATTAATGTGAAGCTCATAAGCATTTCAATGAAAAACAACAAATCATAGCACAACAGACTAGTATTCACAGAAATATGAACTTTGCCGACATAGCAAATATTATAACGCAATGGTGGTGCACAGCAAAGCTTACAAAGAAAGCACCAAAAGACAATAATAATTGCCTCATGCAGTAGCAGGTCACATTCCACTTCTTACTTTTTACTTGTCATGAATAATTTATTCTACCACAGAAAGTTAGAACTTGGTTTACATTGTCAAACTTCTGATAATATAGTTTCTGATGCACATTACTAAATCAAATATGGTAGGGAATATTATCATTATAAGGCTGAATAGAAACTGTACGAGTTCTAAAAGAGAGTTAAGCAAGCCAAATGAAGAGAAGCTCCTATTTCATCAGTAGATATTGGAAGACATGTAAAATGGGAAAAGCAACAACGGTTTTGTTCTTAAGAATTATAATTGAGAGATATCAACAAGGATTGTCCAATAACTTTAAAAAAAAAGTTATATTTACTTCAGAAATTTGGAATCATAACTTCCTGAATCATTTACAAAGCAATAATTTTCTTATCACGGAGTTCAGTAAATGTTTTACCTCTGTATCAAATCGAAGAGTACAGGTAAAAGACTTTCCAGAGTTGGTAACAACAGTAATGTCTTGACCAGGCCTTATGTCGCTGATGCAACTTGGAAGATCTATCGTATAGCTCTCATATCCTGTCAAACCCAGTGTCTCAGCATCCTCACCAGGCTTGAAACAAAGTGGAATGATACCCATCCCAACTAAATTGCTGCGATGGATCCTCTCAAAACTTTTAGCTATCACAGCTTTGACTCCCTAAGAAAACAAATATTGGAAGCAACATGTGATATATAACAAACACCACAAATAAACAATCACAAAAACCACAAATCATGTTGATAGCAACATACCAACAACATTGGCCCCTTGGCAGCCCAATCTCGAGAGCTACCACTTCCGTACTCTGCTCCTGCCAAAACTATGGTATCATACCCATCAGCCTTGTATCTCTGGAACAAAAAAATTTTCGATGAAATCTCAGTTGCTCTGTAATTATTATTAAAATAACTCAAAGAAATAAACAAGTGAAATCAAGCACATAGTTGCTACAAAAGGCAACTCCATGAGTCCACCGGACTAACATAATTAATTACATGACAAGCAACAGTCAGTAACAGTTTCAACACATCAAATGATTGATTACACAAAAAAGCAACCATTGGTAACAGATTCAATGCATCAAATAAGATCTGTTGAGAACTTTTTCTAAAAAAAATATACAACACTAATAATAACAAGTTTCAACCAGAAATCTTTAATAAACAGAAGATCTATACAGTCGATCTGAATTGGTTTTATTTATATCATTGGAAAGTATTACACGCAGCTGAAAGGCAACAATTTTTCACTTAGTTAATTAATGTATAGAGTTTTTAATAGAGTTTCAAGTTTGATGTCATTGCCAACCTACTGTCAATCAAAAATAAAAATGTCTCACTAATCAGTGTATATTCAAACTCACAGAAACTCTGATTATGTTAACAGCTTTACGATGATCGACCAAGGAACTAAATCATCACCTATGATAGAAGCAAGCAACACAATAAAATCAGGTATCAAACGTAATAGCTCCGATAAGAAAACTAGGAAGCCTCAATCATGAACTTAATGAACTAAAAATACAACTAGACTAGTTACTTTAGTACTACTGTCATGATAACAATTTGAAAGTAAAATTATCAGTATTAGGTTCGATGAAATCACCATTGCTGCCTCAAAGACATATAGCTTATCTCCTGTTGGAATATGTATAGTCTTTGGTCCCACTTCTCCCTTCAGGAACTTGTTGACAAGACGAATGTTTGCAAATGTTCCCCTTGCCATTATTTCATCATTGCCACGCCGGCTACCATATGAATTGAAATCCCTGCGATCTACACCACGCTCAAGCAGGTACTTTGCAGCAGGACTGTCCTTGTGAATGCTACCTGCTGGCGAGATGTGATCGGTCGTGATGCTGTCACCAAAGTTTAATAAACAATATGCATTCTTCACCCCATGAGGACCAGGTGGAGCCATAGTCATGTCCTTAAAATAAGGTGGTTCATGAATGTACGTAGAATTTGTATCCCATGAATATAGTGTTGTGGCTGGGACCGTCAGCTGGTTCCACATAGGGTTACCTTTCGTAATTGCCTCGTATGTACTCTTGAACATTTCAGGCAACACACTGGATTGCACAACCTACAAAAGATGGAAGTTGAGACAGGACTCAGAATTCATAATTGTTTTGAATTATGTGAATACTGAGGACTGCTAGTTATCAATATATAGTAATTTGAGAAACCATGGCTAGGTATTCTAGTATCTACCTGAGCAATCTCTTCGGTAGATGGCCATATATCTTTGAAGTATATGCTCTTTCCATCCTTTCCTGTACCAATTGGTTCCTTCTCAAAATCAATGTCAACCTGAAATATGAAAATTGACATCAAAGATTATAAGAGACATTGGGGCATACAAAGGTTCCACAAAAAATTCAAATATACATAGTTAAAATTAAAAATGTCTGAGAGCTTCTCTGTAACAAAGAAGAAGCCACAGAAAATAAAAGTTGTGATGCCAGTGTCACCTCTATCCCTGAAAATTGTGTGGGAGATGCATCCAGAAAGGACAAATGTCTCTTTGATTGTAAGTATTGAAATCATGTGAATCCTCCAGAAACAGATCATTTTCTTTTCTTAAACTTAGCTTCTAAGTTTTAACCAAGTTCCATTACACTAAAAATAAAAACAGATCCCAATTCTCACCAAATGGGACACTCTGGTAGCCACCTAACTTTGATTCTCAAGTTTGTATCTGTCCAATAATCAATGATGCATGATTTGCTAAATGCTATGTACTTAATTAAGGTTCTGTCTAATAAAAATGAAAGATATACATCATCAGATATACACTGGTTCCTAATTAAGAAGTTAAAAAATAACACCAATAAAATGACTTAATAAAAACCAATATGCATTGCCATGTTGGTCATGTTTTGGGTTGCTAATTGGCAGATATGAAAATAATAAAAAGGCAAGTCAGGTTTACATGTTCCATCATTTAAATGAAAAACAAAAGACCGGCTCTTTAGATTGTTATAAAGAATCTATATAATATTTCTGTTTTTATTCGTTACCATTTCCTAGCTAGCAGTAAAGAAAGGGAATGGCACAACAAAGGACAAAATGGTATTACCGTTCCAGCAAGTGCATATGCTACAACAAGTGGAGGTGAAGCCAGATAGTTAGCTCGTGTTAATGGATGCACACGTCCCTCAAAGTTCCTATTTCCAGAGAGAACAGCAGCAGCAACAATATCTATGATAAAGTGATCAGGGGTCAATCTTATTTTCAAACATAAAGACAAGATATAAGTCACAGGTGGTGATGCAATCATCCCACTAAAGTACACAGTACCATTATCTGAAATTGCAGCAGCCACGGACTCATCAAGATCCCCAGAATTTCCAATACATGTTGTGCAGCCATATCCAACAATATGGAACCCTTGTTGATTCAAATATTCTTGAAGGCCACTAAAAACACATACAAATTGCCTCAGCGTTATACTCTTAAACATATTAGCATCTGATGAAATCCACCATCTTTAAGTATTACCTCTTAAGCAAATACTTGGTAACAACACCAGAACCTGGGGCAAGGCTTGTTTTAACCCATGGCTTAACCTGTAAGTATAGCAGAAAGATTAACCAAGATAGTAAAAATTATAATCACGTAATGCATGAGAAAATGGGAAAGAAAGAAAAGTGTAATCATGTGATGCGTGAGAATGTAAGTTAAAGCAGTGGAACGCAAGGGAAAAATTCAGATGGAATATGGAACCTAAGGAATACAAATACTACTATGAACTAACCTGAAGACCTAATTGACAAGCTTTTTTTGCAACAAGACCAGCACCAAGCATAACACTGGGATTTGATGTATTTGTGCAGCTTGTTATTGCTGCTATGACAACACTACCATGCTTGAGTTCAGCAGGTTGTCCATGAAAGTCAAACTTGGCAACTTTTTCTTGTGAATCCTTTGGCACCGCAAAACCCTGAACAAGCATTTACATGGTTAGCAACTATTGAACAAAGATCAACAAAATTGCAACTACTTTATAACTAGGTTAACAACTGAAAGTAAGTTGCTATAATTCACAAAGGTCAATAGATAGCATCAACAGTCATGTGTCACAGAACAATGTTCTATATAGAGCTAGTCCTATATAATTATCAATAGTAATGCTCATGATACAAATTTCATAAATGAGGTAGGTTAGCTGTTTTCTTTCCAGATTTGAAGGTAAGAAAATCTCCTAACTGCAGTCTGTTTCAATATCTTAGTTTCATGTTTTTTAATAGAGACCAACTCGAACACTGACAGAATGAGATAAAAACAGCAATAAGGCATAAAAGAAACAAAAAAGAAACAAAAATCTTATAAAGATACTTCCATAGTCAATTACTAGGTAAAGTTTCACAGTATCCTGGCCACAAGATGGAGCTGGACAGAAAAACAGCAATATGAGCAATCAATGACCACAGCTCACATCAGCATGGCTCTCACCTTGAATCCAACTTTGTTATCCAGACAAGAATGCCAGTCTGCTTTCATTTCTTTCAAAGGTACACGATCATGAGGTCTGTCATGAATGAAAACAAGATGTTCATAGTAGAACAAGCTTCAATTTGCTATACAAGGAAAAGGATGACTAAGTAATGTTTAGAAATGTAATAGACAGGCATTACCTTTTAGGACCTGAAATGCAAGGCTCAACATCTGCAAGGTCTAGCTCTAGATATGATGAATACACTCTTTCCTTCTGAGGCTGCTTACACAGTATACAAATTCAATATGCAGTTTAGCAATTGATTTTGGTTCTCAAAGGACAGCAATAGTGCCTTACCTCATTGTAGTTGACAAACATCTTGTTTGCACGTAGGTAGGCTTCAATCAAAGAGACCTGTAGAATGAGGTTTAATAGAATTCCTCAGTTGGAATTAGCTGCTGAATTCAGAAAAAAGGCACCCATGTTCGTTGATTAAAGATCATGTGTCTATTCCATTGATTATCCATGGCAACCAATTATCATCTCCATGATCTAAAGAAGCACTTCCTCTCTATGATCAAACTAGTGGCTACTCCAACTATTATATAGCTGTATGATCAATTTTCTCAAGGTACCATGATTAACTAAGGTGGCACAATTTTGCAGTAGCTAATCAATTTATTCAAAAAAAGAAATAATTGTTTTAATTTAAAACAGGCATACTCACAGTTTCATCACTTCTTCCTGTCAATTTAAGATACTGTAATGTCACATGATCCACAGGGAAGAAGCCCATTGTTGCTCCATATTCGGGTGACATATTAGCAATTGTTGCCCTATCAGCCAATGACAACTCACCCATACCCTCACCTGCAGTACCAAGCAAGAAAAAGTTTACAAAAGAATTGAATAATGTAAATATTCACTTTTGATCATTCTAGAGGCAAGAAACATTACCATAGAACTCGACAAACTTGCCAACAACTCCATGTTTCCTCAACATTTGTGTTACAGTTAGAACTAAGTCAGTTGCTGTGACACCATTTCTAAGTTTCCCTGTCAGCTTGAAGCCAACAACACCTGGCAATACCATGCTCATTGGCTGCAAATTCAAGAAGTTCAGTATCTTAAATGCTGAACATATAAAAATCTTTTTGTTTGAATAATCAATCTATGCACGGTTGGGAATGAAAAAGGTTATATAGGTACAGCTGCAAGACATCCAAAATGTTTGAAGATTATGTAAATTTATCTGTTAAAAGTGTTGTGTCAATTATATATATCAATATTTTTCAGCAAAAAACATAAAAAATATTTGCTCAGATAGTCAATTTATAGGATGTTTAGTTCACATGGAGGTGCTCAAATCATTCAAGATAATGATCGGATTGAATAATGCCTAAATTTGGAGGACAAAATGATACTATGCAATCAATATTTAAAACTCGGACAATTTTCATATCAGGAAGGATGTGTTCTAGGAATCAAAAAACTCAGCTATCCATAGTTGAGCCATTAGTCATCGAATGTGCAAATAAACAGAGAAAAACACATGTAGACATCAAACTGCAGTTTATAGTTTAAACATACTTGACATAACAAGCTAGCTAATGAAGGAAACATCAAATGTTCATGAAGATGCAACATCAACATCCAATTTTTCCAAATGTTTGGCTAGTTTGATCAAACATTACAATGAGTTAGAAATGAAACATCACAATAGATGATGTTAACAAAGCTAAGACTCCTATCAGATTGTTCATATTTTTCCCAACAACTTAACACCATTCATAATTCTGAAGAATTTGGACAAAATCAAATGTATTTATGAAAAGGACAAATTCTTGCATGGCTAAATTCCATAAGCAGAGAAGATATTGTTCCTGAGAACTCAAAATAAGAAATAGGGTTATTGTTCGGAAGAAAGACCATTACGGATGAGATGAGTTTGTCATTCTTGGTTCTTATGTTAATTCTCTCCAAAATTGATTGAAGTTTTATTCACTAAGGTACTAATTTTAAATCACAGCCTGCAATAGATCCCTGATTATCAATAATTATCACTATTTCCATTTTTTTCTGTAAAATCTTAGTTTTTTAAACAAATCAATGCAGGTCTCACCAAAGCTGACTGGAGAAAAGCCTTAGGTCAAAAAAAGAGGATTTTTATAACTGATTTAAAAACAATTGCATAATATACAGAAATATGGAATGCAAAATTAATATAATTCTCATTACATTTTTCAAATATTGTTCCTGCACAAGTATGTAACTTAGATAAAGCATAACCCACACTAGGGCATTTTTCAGCTCAAACCTAAGAGGTTTAGCAAACAAGAAGAGGTAATCATCATGTGCAATAGAAAAGCACCAGAACAGAATTTGCTTTGACATGTTAAATCAAATTACCTGACCGAGCATTGCTGCCTCTGCTTCAATTCCTCCAACTCCCCAACCAGCAACTCCTAATCCATCTATCATGGTGGTATGGGAATCAGTTCCTACCACGCTATCAGGGTACAGAATACCGTCTGTGTTGAAAACAACACGACCAAGATACTCTAGATTAACCTGAATCAAGAGTTACTTTAACTTAATATCTGATGACAAAATGATAACCATACACAGATAAAAAAATTTCAGCCCACTAATTTTATCAAACAAATCTAACCTGGTGAACAATGCCAGAACCTGGAGGAACAACAAGCATATTACGGAAAGCAGTAGATCCCCACTTTAGGAAACCAAATCTTTCCTTGTTCCTCTGGAATTCAAGTTCCATATTTGCTTGAACTGCATTCTCTGATCTTGCTACATCCACCTGAACTGAGTGGTCAATGACAAGATCTACTGGAACCTGCAAATTGTTCACCAAAGCTTAATCTGAGGGATAAATATCAGTGCTTGATGCGAGTTGTTGGAAGCCAGCAACATAGATTGTCTTAGATAACAAGATTTTAAGGCCCAAATACCATGTTGATATGAATCAGCATAAGTAACAAGACAAAATCGGAGAAGAGATCATTTCAGATAACCAAAATTTAAACATATATCTTTTAAACAACTACGTGGTTTCCTAATGCGTACCAATGAGTTAGGTTATTAATTATAGACCCGGAAACAGCATAGAACAAGTAAAATACAGAAACTAGCACGCACCAAGGGATTAATTTTATTAGAATCACTACCCAGCCTGTTCATGGCATCACGCATGCATGCGAGGTCAACAACAGCAGGCACACCAGTAAAATCCTGTCAAGATCAATCAAAGGTTGAAAACAGCAAACATGATAAAGGATCAGAAAAAATGGTGTAAATAACCTTGTCAATCAAACCTGAAGAAGTACACGAGCAGGCTTAAAAGGGATTTCTACTAGCTTTGGAGAAGTGTTCTCCCAATCAATAATCTTCTCCACATCATTCTTGGTGACCTGGAAGTCATCACAATTCCGGATTGCTGACTCCAAAAGAATTCTGATAGAGTATGGAAGTCTATCTGTTATCCAGAAAGTAGGCTTTTTTTATAAGGTAACGATGATAAGATTGGCCAAAGAAAGGCATAAAGATCAGAAAAAAAATTTATTTGCATGACTTCTTCAGGAAGCTAATTATCCAAGAAAAAGAAAAGAGCCATCAAAAGAAGAGATAACTTAAGTAGCAACTAAATGAGGAAAAAAAAGCTACAACTATTGAACCAAAACATAACTACAAAGCAGATAAACAGACTGTGTCATTTATATACTTAATGGATCCTGTCATGGACATTTAGGGAACATGCATCAGTACAGGTACTGGGTTCCTTTAGAAAGATATATCCAATGCTTTTCTTCAAAGATCAAATTCATGCTAAACATCAAGCCCTGTTTTCTACTACCATTCACTGAACATGATCTATGGAAGTTACATATAATATCAGCACCTTAACGCTCATAATCATTTACCAACATATAATTTCCAATTTTTTTACCATCTATCTAGCCAACTGACATGAGCTGATCTACAATCTGTGCCAATTTTCCTTCATGAAATAGTTGTGAGATGCAAACCAACATGAGCACATGAAGTTCCTCTAATTTCTTTTTTTAAGTTCCAAGAAGATTTCACAAAGAAAGGCTCAAAAAGTACAAAGATATCAAATTCTCTTCAACAAAAAAAAGTCACAACTAGTGGGCTTAGCATATCAATTACCTATCCTTGGATCATTAAGGGCAGGTAAACTATAGTATTTGCCATATTCACCACCCTCAGGCTTTGGAAGGCTCGTCAGGACATCCTTGAAGACATTTTCAGTAGCTGCATATGGACAAAGACTTGCATAAGAACCTACGGATTGAAATTAATAAAAATGGAAAAGACAAATTTCACAATTCAGACAGACATAACTATGCCAAGGAGAACTTAATGTTAACCAGAAGTATCGTAGCATTTTCCTTGTCAATTACATGTGGCATGATTTTCAATATAATACAAGGAAACATTCGTCTTATAAATGTACAAGTGGACAGACAAATAATTCCTACCCTCTGATAAAGTAATAATATTTACAAATAAATGATTTATTGGAGAAATCTGTCTCACTTGCATAATGACTAATAAGCAGTTTTCATCCATTCCATTAATGATTACATTTGTCAGATATCTTGTTGTGAAAAGAAAACATGATTGCCATGGTATGATCGAACGTTTGCAATAGTAATAGTAAGATTACAAAAAGCCAACCAGTGATGCAAGTTTAGCCATTAAGTCATTTTCAATAAAAAAAATGAAGACATAAAAGGCAAGAACAACAGAAAATATTTGATTAGAAATCATATAATCAATTATAACATGCAAAAGCAAAGGAACTTAGCATCAAGATGTATCCAAAGTTAGATAAAAAAGAATCAACCAGTATCAAGTAAGCAGCAAACTTGATGAAATACAGTCCTTGACTCGTTTATAAGTCAGTCGCCATCAGCACCTGGACTCATGGGCTACCAAGTGATTCAGTAATGATTAGCAGCTGAAGAACAATTTGGAGAATCAACCAGGTGACCAACATATGACAATTAACAAATCATTCAAGATCTTTATAACAACACAAATTCATATCGCAAAACATAGCCATATAGAGTATCCACACTTTGTTTAAGCGGTTTTGGAACATCTCTGGTTGCAACTTAAAGCTTTCCATCGGTCCAGTGTTTTGCTACCATACGATTGAAACTTAAACAGCAGTGAATAAATAAGAAATCCAAACCACCTTTCCCTCACTCCATTATATGCACAACCTCTCCCTTAGACCATTATATGCCTGATCCAGAAGTACAGTTACGTCTAATCTCACAAAATCGCAGCTCATATCAGTAGACAGCGTCAACAGTAAAGTAGATCTATGAATGGATCTTATTTCTGGTGTGTTTAAGAGTCCTCGTGCAACGGTATACGAACGCTTCATACTATCTATAAAACTTGTAAACACGGATCCGGTAAGTGAAGAAAGAGCCAGATTCAGGCGTTCTACATACCGGTAGTCGTCATCTTCCTGTCGAACAGCTGGATCACGGTAGAGGAGCTCCTGATCCGTGGTCTGGGGCCTATCGGGGACCTCCAATCGGAACCCCAACCCGTTGACAACCTGGCCCGCGGTCGGGGGAGGAAGGAGCACGAGGATCTCGAGAAGGCGAGGGATCTCGACGAAGAGGGCCGCGATCGGAGGTGCGGGATCGAGGGAAGTGATCTGAAGCGGAGGGCGGACGACGGAGGGTGGTGGTGGGGTCGGAATAGTCCAAGGGAGGTGGCTTTATACATGATGGGGATACGGGGTAGCGCATCAAATCGTGGGATGGGGGGGTTGTTGGAGAATGGAAGGAGAGCGCTCGATGATCCCAATAAAGTCCAAGATCAAGAACTCCGATCTTTTCTGTCCTTTTTGATTCGGAAAGTGATGGTGGTGATGATGATGAGGTCGTCGGACTGGGAAGAGATAGAAATCATGCAACTGAAATGTGGAGACCACCTAACAAACCTCTAAAAGTGAGGTAGACGGCCGGGTACGCTGTTAAAAGGTAAGAATAGTGCAAACATATACTCGAGTAACTCACCTTTTCGTCATTGGAGACAAGACAGGATTTACGTGAAACTAAAAGTGGGAGCCACTTAATAATACATCCAATAAGAAAAAGGTACAATGAGCATTACATCGTTGTTCGGTGGATTGGGATGGAGTGGGGAAGCTGACGGTCGCGATGGAGCAGCAGCCGTGCTTTAATATGCGTGCCGCTTTCTTGGACTATAAGTCCGCGTATTTCTGCTTTTACAGACGTAGAGAGAGAAAATACTCCGAAAATACACACATATTTAGATTAAAAAAATATATACATAAAGAGGAATACAAATTGGTCACTCGAGAAATCCAATATATTCCTTGCTATTTTATGTGTGTGTGTATATATATATATATATATATATGTATATGTGATAGGTTCATTTGGGCATAACAAGCAAGCAATTAATGTTAAAAAACCGGTGATAAAATGAAAGGTTTAAAGATACACTTTGTCATCATAATTCCTTAAACCTACATTCTGTTCATCCTCCTCTTTCACCTTCTTATCCTCTATTCCTTTTTTTTTTTCTTTCTCTCGTCATTTTCCTTCGTTTTTTTTCTCCTTATAATTTATTAAAAATGTTCTTGTTACACTCGAAAATAAGTTCAAATATACTCTTTCATCAAACTAATTCTAAAACATATTAATTTCTATGCCAAAAAAAGCCCTAAATCCATTATAAAATAAATAAAAAAATTTATTAAAATCATTTTCTGATATAATTGTGAATTAAATAAATGGCTTGGTTGAAATACAAAAATAAATGAAATACACTCATTCATAAACCTTATCCAAAAACATATTAATTTTAATTTAAAAAATCCTAAATTTATAATGAAATAAAAATAGTAATACAATCCTTATACTGAAAGAATATGTGTTGCTCGTTACTAGCTATTATCCTTAGACCGTTGAATAAAAGTATACAACAAAAATATTTAGCAATAATGTTGACTAAGCTAATTCTGAAGAGACAAAATATATGTAAAGACATATGATACAAAATAAGATGATAATAAAATTTTCACAAATGATAGTTAACACATGGAATAATACAATGTATAATCCATGCAATATAACGAACTATACATATAGATATAATATCATATATACATCATCATTAGCAAATAAGATATCTCAGACTCAACTTTCTCAATATCCAATAGAGAAGAATCATATCTAACAAACCTCGCCCATCACACAACATCTTTAGCTAGAGATCGAACAATTATCATGTTTGATAGTTTACTAATCCCTTAGATCCCCAAGGCATCCAAAGAGAATTATTTTACCAGTACTTATCTACTACAACATACTCGTTTAGAGCATTGTATTATAACTTACCTTTAGAAAAAAAATTGTTTTAAAAAATCATCTAGAAAATATTTTTGTTTTAAAACCTTACCTTTATCTTTATGAGTTTGAAATAAATTTTCAATATTGATTTTGATAGAAAATAACTCATCTCAAGAAATTTGGCTCGAATGAGTGTTTTATTAATAGTATCGATCATCAATTAATCGATATATTAATTACAATTATCCGCAAGCTTTTGAGTTATTCGCACGATCCAAAAAACACAACCCATTCACCATTATCTCCGATAACCACATAATTTCCCGAGCTTTACGATCATCGACGGCTACCGAAGCCGCTCAAATGTAGTCCACTCACGTGGACGCGGGGAGACCACCGCAAATCAAGCAATGCCAACACGAATTTGCTGGTCTCCGCCGCTCGATCCCGAATCCAAATCCCGAAAATTCCCTCTTTTTTCTCGTCCGTCATTCTTGATTCGTGCAACAGTCGGCACCTATCATTTGGATCTCTTCAGACCCACACTTCCTTGTCTCTTCGTCTGGGCCCTGAAGCGGCATTGGGCGATCTCGGAGTGGCGAAGGTGGCGATGGCTCTCCAGCCGCAGCGGCCTGTTTGTTGCCCGGGTACCATCTCGGAGAACTCCCACCTCAGGATTCGGTCGGTTCTTGGGCTTTTTTCGCAGGTAAGCTGATAAGATCTGTCTTCATCAGTGAAAGATTCTTCCTTTTGGTCGACTCGGAGGGATTTCTCTTGTTTTGAGCATGCATAGATACTCGGTGGAAGAGTTTTGAGTTGTTTTTGAATGATTTTGATCTCAGTTCCCGATCTTGCGACTACTATTCAGCAATACACGTTGTTTTTCTTGTTTGCTTTGTCTTTATATTTGTTCGTTTTGTTATTTCTCATTTGTAGTTTAGTTGGTTTTTCTTTGCTTCGATAGGCACGATTTCAGTTCTTGAATGAGAAGAGCGATAATATGTCCATGCAAAGGCTCAAGTTTCCTGTTTTTATTGTTTATGTGGTTGTTTTTCTCATTTGTACTTAGTTGGTCTCTTCGCTTTGATAGGTAAGAAGATTTCAGTTCTTGATTGAGAAGGGAGCTAATTTGTCCATGCAAAAGCTGAAGTTTACCTGTATTTATTGTTTGTTTGGTTGTTTTCTCATTTGTATTTTAGTTGGTTTCTTCGCTTTGATAGGCAAGAAGATTTCAGTTCTTTATTGAGAAGGGAGCTAATTTGTCCGTGCAAAAGCTGAAGTTACCTGTATTTATTGTTTGTTTGGTTGTTTTTCTCATTTGTATTTTAGTTGGTTTCTTCGCTTTTATAGGCAAGAAGATTTCAGTTCTTGAATGGGAAGGGCGCTAATTTGTCCATGCAAAAGCTGAAAATTACGATCCATTCATGAGTTCTATACCTGCTGTGTTTTGTTTTTGTCAGGATAAATTGTTGCACTGTACACTTATCTGTGGTTATGGTTTATCGTATACTTCTTGGCATGTTTCATCTTCTTCTATTTTCCATTTTTTCTCCTTCAGTCATCATTGAGGTTTCAAGAAGTTACAAGGATCAGTGCTACACCTCGCATGCTAGCAGGTTCAGGTCGGTGATTCTCATGTCATTGTGCGGTCAAATTCTTCTTCAAGTATATTTGTATATTTTTCTCCACGTTTTTAGTTGCATTCCGCAGGCTATTCAAAGAGGCAGCCAAGAAGGAGCTTAATTCCAATGACCAAAGCCTCCAACCCTAGAGGCTTTGCTCCGAAACCACAGGCAGGAACAAGCATTCGAAAGAAAGACCAAAACAAGGTCGATGAAAAGGAAGTGTCGGGAAGTTCAAGCTCCAGCAAACATACAATTTCTAGCAGTGGATTGACTGATAGAAGAGTTGCTGGTGAAGCACAAACAGCTGAAGTTGCTTCGAGTTCAAGAATCCCAAGCACTGTAGGAAAAAGGAGATTAGATGTCCTGGGAGAAACAGAGCAAAAAGCACTGGCAGGTGATGAGATAGATCAACAGAATTTTGCACACATGCCTTCTGATGACACTTGTGATGCTGAAACTGATGGACAAATAGCTGAGATTGGGAATGAAGGAGATGGAATTGGTCTGATATCTCAGCATGTGGCAGTTGATCATAGTGACAAAGAAATTGGAAGAGAGGCCATGACTGAGCAGTTCAATGAAGCTGGAAAAGAAATGGTTTATGTAAAAGATCAGATAGGCAGAAATACCATAGCAGAAAGTATGGCGATAGCTGGAGAAAAGGAGACAAAAGTAGCTGTGTCAGAGAGTAATTTGGGTATTATTGACGTTGATGAACCACCTGAAGATCAAAATGGTATAGCATACACAACTACAGCTATTCAAGAATCGTTAGTCAAACTGAAGGCAGATATGGATGCGCGAGCACATAAACAGCTTCTGGAGAATCTCACTGATCAAAATTTTTCAAGAGGGAATAAAGTATTTGTTGTTCCACAAATTGTGAATCCTGACCAGGTTATCAAAGTTTTCCTGAACCGAAGCTCATCAGCTTTGGCAAATGAAGCTGATGTTTTGATCAAGGGTGCATACAATGGTTGGAGATGGAAATTTTTCACAGAAAAGCTGCAGAAAGCTGATATTAAGGGGGACTGGTGGTCCTGTCAAATTTATGTGCCTAAGGAGGCATATAGAGTTGATTATGTGTTTTTTAATGGTGCTAACACTTATGAGAATAATAATTCGGAAGACTTTTTTCTACTTGTGGAAGGTGGTATGGATGAAGTTGCATTTGAAGATTTCTTACTTGAAGAGGAACACAAGAAACTCAAAAAACTTGCCGCTGAGCAAGCTGAAAAAGAAAGGCAGGCTGAAGAACAACGCCGGAAGGAAGCAGAAAAGGTTGCAAGTGAAGCTGACAGAGCACAGGCAAAGGTGGAGGTAGAGAAAAAAAAGCGTGGTTTTAATCATGTGATGAAATTGGCTTCAAACTCTGCTCACCATATATGGCACATAGAACCTAGTTTATTCAAAGGAGGCGATAGGGTCAGATTGTATTATAATCGAAGCTGCCGTCCACTTTCTCATGCTGCAGAGATCTGGATTCATGGAGGTTTTAACAACTGGGATGAAGGACTGTCCATTATCGAGAAGCTTTCCCATTCTGAAAAAAGAGATGGTGATTGGTGGTTTGCGGATGGTACGTGTTTTTAGATGTTTACTCTCTTATGATCCTATGTGCAGTTCTTTGTGGATTTTTATATTTAAAAATATTGTATCTTTTCCTGGCATTACATTTATCTTGATGTGTGAAGGAAACCTTCTCATCACGAACTACCTGCCCTTCTGCTCATCTCAACTTACCTATAGTTATCATTGCACTACTGGTAATATCTACCAAATTGCATGGATATTCAGATGGAATGTGTTCATTGATTGTTACTCTCATTAATTCTTAAGGAACAAGTTAAACATGGTCAGAGGTTAATAGTATGGTAACAGGAGTACATGCTAATGCATATGGTCATTGACTTTATTGCTTGGGTAAGTATGTGAAAGTTAGAGTTGAAGATTTGACTTTGTTGCATGGATAAGGATGTGTGAGTAACAGTTATTGACATATCCAATAGGCTGATCTTGTGAAGAAGAATATGAGAAAAGCAACAAAAATTAAGATATAGCAGCACACTGAAATAGTAATGTACTTTTTTTTTATTACAGAAAAAGTAGTGAACTTGAACTTACAAGATTGACATGCTAATATTGAGATTTGAGGGCATTAAAAGACAATATCGAAAAGTTTGTCTAGTTTTTATATGATTAGGAAATTGCCTCTTCCATCAGTCAACGCTCTTCAGCTCATATTATATGATGAATAATAAAATTGTTGAAATTTATATCTTATTAATGCGCATTAAGAAATTCATTTTTCATAATTCCATTACAAATTTCAAAGTTCTCAACAATCAATATTTTTGTCGTTGATTGTGATTTTAAAAGAAAAGCTTCTTCTGGAAAAAAAAAGAACAGCTTCTTAAGGTCATTGCGGGATTTATCTGAAGTTGACTCCTTCAATGACTATGACTAATTTCTTAGCGAGCTTAACTTAATATATCTCTGAAATCCAAAGTTCAAGACTCCAATATGTATCCAAAGCATTCAATGCAAAATTTTGGCTGGATGGTAGAAGCTGGAAAACAAATGATATGTTTAAGTTAAAGAAAGAAGGAATAAACAATCACAAAAATATTTGAACAATTAGTTTTGTGGTAGGCAGTCATAATTGTTTCCTTATGCAGTAAATGAACAACTTTTTTTTACAATTGATCTGGAACAGAGGTATTAGTGTTCTAGCTCATTTTTTGTTCCAATTTACCATGATCGAAAACAACTGATTTCCATTCTCATCTTGGGAAATTTTTTCATGTTTAATTATTTGGTTTATGTCTCTGTGTGTTCAAACTTAAAATAGGGAAAAACTATTGAAACTAGTAACATCTCTTCTTCCATCTTGGTCTCAGAATTGTTTTGTGATTGAACTTCTTCACCAACTGCTTCCTTAAGATTCTAATCGTTGTATTTTTAACCAAGTTATGGTCACAGTGATCTTGTCCTTCAATTTGTCTACCCATTGAGTAATCATGTAAAAATTGTTGTTCCGTTTGTATAAATCCTACTAATTTTGAATCAAGTTTGTTGTTTGTTCCAATTTGCGAAAGATTTATGACTATAATAAAGAGACCTTTTTCTTCTCAATGCTTCAGTGGGAAGATATATGCACCTATGTGATTTTAATGGCCTAAGCAATCCAATAATCCAATAACTTGTCTGGTTCAGCTTTGCTAGAGAAACCTACAATGCTTAAGCCCAAGGATTGCCATCTCATACTGACCCTAGGTACTGGTTGATACCTGTGCAGTGTTGGTACACTGGTATGTACCTACTGAATTCCAAAAATCAGCTGAAAAGATGGCTGAAAATGAAAAAAAAAACCCTATTTCAAGGAATAGTGTTTTAGAATCAATAGCAATTTCAGACTTCTATCCACATTACCAACATAGAGTGGAATATGTGTGACAATGGAGTTTTGTTTGGTGGAAAACATATGTCCATCTCTACACCTCAATATTGACGATGTGTATCAGAAAGACACTCTTCCCTTTGAGCATAATGACATAATCTGTTTGATTTTAACTTGAACAAACATGAGTGATGTGTCAGTAACCTAGTGTATTATAACAAGTTTTCAAGGGTTAGGTTGACTAGGCTGTACAGCAAATCAAATTGTTTGGGAGTAAATCTAACTCAAATTCTATCAGATGAATAACTTTAATTTGTTTACTCATCATGCTCATACTAACTCCTCTACCATAATGCATTGTTAGATTCTGAAGTTACTGCATATGATGTTTTCTTAATTAGTAGTTGTTTCTTTCTACAGTTGCTGTACCTGGTCGAGCACTGGTACTGGATTGGGTTTTTGCTGATGGTCCACCAGGGAAAGCAATTGTTTATGACAATAACAACTTGCAGGATTTCCATGCTACGGTGCCAAAGAGCATACCTGTAGAAGTGTCCTGGGTCGAAGAAGAAAACCAAATCTACAGAAAGTTTCAGGAAGACAGAAGATCAAAAGAAGAAGCTATTCGTAAAAAGGTTAGTATCATGGTTTGCCTGAATGATTCAGTACTAATACTGGATAATAATACATAAAGAAGATAAGAAACCTTTTTGTTCTTAGGTCCTTGTTTGTTTTTGTTAATGTTTGAGCATAACATGAAATTTAGACTCAGCTTCACATTTACTCGTTTGGTTTTCACAGACTGAGAAAACTGTACGCATGAAGGCTGAAACAAAGGAAAGGACAATGAAATTGTTTTTGTTGTCTCAAAAGCATATAGTATATTCTGAGCCAATTGTTGTGCGAGCTGGAAGAATGGTCACTGTTTTCTATAATCCCTACCATACAGTTCTAAATGGCAAGCCAGAAGTTTGGTTTAAATGCTCATTTAACCGTTGGAATCACCGTAAAGGTCCCCTACCTCCCCAGAAAATGGTGCCTGCAGAAAACGGTTCACATCTCAAAGCAACTGGTCAGAGTTTGTACAGTAAAGAAAATCTTAAAAGCACATTTCTACATGTCTATTCTTTAATCACTCGGGCGGTGAAGATTTTGTCTCATATTACTCACTTTGATGTTTTTGCTGTAGTTAATGTAAATTAATTGGTTGTTTCAATGTTATTTTGACATCTTATATTAATTTATATAGCATGCATTTACTTTTAAAAGGTCAACTAGGCAATCTTCATCTGAAACTATCTGATCAACAGCTGACCCAGATCCAATCAGTCTACCCAACTAGTGAATTTCATACATCAGGTTGACTTCAGGTCAACCACATGTTTACTTCATAGTGAGGCTCAAGTTGATCCAACTTGGTGATTAACCAGTAAATAGAAAAAACATTGGCTCAATGTGTCAACCCACCAATCTATCCTAACTAGCTTGTTTTTCCACCTCAGGTGATCTATATCTATAGAGATGGTCACATCAAATCTTGTCCTGATGAGACGTTGGATCTGGTTCAGGTTGGTCAATACATCCTAGCTAGTTCAGCTCGACCTGATCTAATTCCAACCTAACCTGATCAATTAACAGCCTTAATTCCAAGTAAGTTTAAGAGTATCAAGTTCTTTCAGAAAATAATAGCAAGTCACATCTTTAGGCAAAGTAATAATTGTTTATTATTGTTTTACAATTAAATGGTTTTACTTCTAGATTCTTGTTAATTGTTATAAGGATGTGTTAATTCACGTGCATTCAGCATCATATTTTAGATGTCACAGTTCAATGATCAACATCATAGGTTATTAAAGTGACATTGTTTATTGTTGCAGTTAAGGTCCCAATGGATGCCTACATGATGGATTTTGTTTTCTCGGAGAGGGAAAATGGTGGGATTTATGATAACAGAAATGGGATGGACTATCATATTCCTGTCACTGGAGGAATTGCAAAGGAACCTCCCATGCATATTGTACATATTGCTGTTGAGATGGCACCTATAGCAAAGGTAAACTTTATATATTGAACTTTACATGACCTCTATGGAAGTTAGATATTTAGGAGCTAGGATAAGATCATGACCATCAATCATAATGATTGGTTCCAGTAGAAACATACAGTTATTTTGTATATGGAACGCTAGTGACTGCAAAATGCTATTATGGATCTAATTTTGCTTGAGTTTAATACTAAAATTCTGCTGGCATGGCACACATCATTCTTCCTGGTCATACAATCCTCCTCAACTTGTTTCTGTTGAGCATTCAGAGTAACATTCTCATCATCAGCGCTCAGTACTGTTAGAAAAATTGTACCTTTGAATTGTAGGTTCCTTTAGATTCCTCCATCTGTTGCATTTTTTAATTTTCCTTTTCAAAAGTTCCTTCCTTATTCTGGTATGCTTTTTTATCTTTTTAATAGAATTCTAACCAAAGCTTCTATTCATGTGTAAGTTATTGGAAGACGGAAAAACCAGAATGAGAATTTCCATATATGTTTTATTGAATTGGTTATTTTGGTGAGATAACTTGATTTTAAATGCATTTTTCCTTTTTATTCCAAATTATTTAGTTGTTTAAAAATCTCACAAAAAAAATTATTTATGGATGTATACACTTAAATTTGTTAGGTTTTGTGCATACCTGAGATGTTGAGAAAAATTGTAGCTATACCTATAGAACATTTCTTGTCTAGGTTGTAAGTTGGCTAGTGGGTTTTGGGTTGCTGCTACTGAACACAGATTGGCCTAAACAGCCATCTGTGAAAAGTAAAACAATTTAATAACCTTGGAAAACAAAGAAAACAACAGAAAAGGAAAAAAGCACAGGAAGAGTGATAAGAAAGTAGAAACAATTGAAAGATGTATAAACAATAGAGTAAAAATTCTTGAGTGAACTGGTACAAAGAAGAATATTGTGAAGAAAAGGCAAGTAAATATAAATCAAGAGTGAACAATGGGTGAGAAGAATATGAAGCATGCTAAAACTCATAGTAGAGGATGATTGTGGGGAAAAAATTATCGGTGTCGAGAGACTATAACTACAAATTATGGCTGATATGGTACACCTGGAAAAAAAAAAGATTATACACATGGAATAAGCTAAAACACCTGTAAAAAATCAATGGTTGCAAAGGACATTCATTTAATTATCAAAAACCTAAATGTAATCTATAAGCAGTGCAGTTGAATAGCAAAATTTAAGGATAAGTTTTATGACACGATTATGATAAGAATTTTGAGTGGCTTAAATTTAATGATATTATGTTTAGTGGATCATCAATCAAATCATATTATTCTCAAGGTGGCATGTGGAAGAGTTAAAACCTATATTCTAGTTAGTGTCCTTAGACAAACAAGTCCTATCGGGATCAAACTTTATTGTTCAAAGTTCAAGTAATCAAAGCTTATCGTGTACATCCACAAGCAATACCTAGGAACTTAGAGTGAGTGAGATACTTTGGTGCAGGGTTTGCCATGTTGTCCTGTATTGGGCGGTACGTACCGGTCTGATAGAAGATCAGTATGCGGTTCATAGCAAAGGACCTCGTATTGCTTGATATGTGGCTTGTACCAGTCAGAACAATCAAAATCCAACTGTTATCGACCTATACCAATTGGTAATGGTTGGATTTCAACCGATACTAATCAATGGCTAGGATTGTTGAATTTGAATGGTCCATTTGACTGTTTGAACTAGATCTTAAGGTTTTTAAACCCTTTCTATCCCCTCATTTGATCGTTTAAGGGTGGTGCATAGACTGAGGAATAGTATTTTATGTATGCCACTCAAGATTCAGATCATGGAGTTCGATAAGGTACGGGTCAAGATTATACATGAAAGGGGAAGAGGAAGACAGTGGATGACTTTGAGCAAATGCGATTGAGACTACATGGTGTAGACATAGAGCGAAGCTCGTCGTATTCATAGCCATCATATTATGGAGAATCCTATGGCCAACAGCAGGATGGTGATAGTTGGTAATTCTTCTTCGAGCAATAGTGCAGTGATCGATCTTATGATATGGAGCAATAAATCAGTGTCAAAAGTAGAAGTTTCGACATTCTCTAACCTTCGCACCAATACATGCCACAATCGTACTTGTCTCAAGAGTTGCCTCGGACATGTATGGTTAATGATGATCAAACTGCAACCATCACCACACTGATGTACCAATAGCATACAGTGTATCAATATACTATATCATAGGATCAATGTCAAGATTGGTTTTGATAAACATATCAAATTGATATACAGATACATACGATCGAGGACTCCTATCCATCGCCCATGGAGTCCCGTTGTTCTTTTTGGTTTTAGAACCAAGTATATCCATCGATCGATTACTTGATTCATTTGAATTTTACAGTTTAAATTGTTTAACAAATAATCTAATAATTCAAATAATTTCTTTGTAGATAATTCAATATTAACGGAAGGACAGTCTAGAACGTACCACAAAGTTACTCGTCAAAGCCCGAAAAAGATATGTGCACTATTCTTTCCTAATTTAGATTATTTTTGTTAAAATTATACTAAATTTATATTTATTTCCAACTTAAAAACCCTAATCTATTTTCTTTTTAGGAATTTTTGGAGCTATTTTTGGAGCTATTTTTTCATGTTGCCGGTATGCCCCGTCATACTAACACACGGTATGTCAGTATGGTCGATTAGTATACCGATATGGATCAGTAAGGTGAACTCTGCTTTGGTGTACGTTAAATGTTGTTGATGACCAAGTGTACTTACCTTCAACAAATTTTATTTATTTTTCGTAAGTTAAAATGATTGCCACCATTTGTTTGGTGAGATGCAGTTCTATTATTTTTGGAGCTTAAGAGTAACTATTCTAAAGTGTCTGATTCACCAACTTTTTTTTAATTATAATTTGATAAATTTTTTGGTAGTTTCATGATTGCCAACTTTAAACTTTGATTTCCTTAGTAATAGAGTTGTATATCTTAATCTACATTATCTATGAGTTGAACGAAGTATCCGTTCTCATCATATTACCTTGATGGTCAATTCTCTGGTCTACCATTTTTTTTCTTCTTTGCAGGTTGGTGGCCTTGGTGATGTTGTTACAAGTCTATCTCGTGCAGTTCAAGATTTAGGCCATACAGTCGATGTTGTTCTTCCAAAATATGATTGCATGAATCTTAGTAATGTAAACTTCTCTTGCTCCTAAATGGCTATTAAGATTGACATCATTGTTTGTTAGATATGTTAAAGGAAGTGCTGTTTTTCTTAATATATCATGAGCATAGACTTCATTGTTGAGACATCTGTGGTGCCTGTTATATTGTTTCTGATGTATGTTTATATTGGAAAATTTTCTTGACATGTTTCTTACAATTTAGGTGAAAGACCTCCATCACCGTAATAGTTTCGCTTGGGGTGAAACAGAAATAAGTGTCTGGTTCGGAAAGGTTGAGGGCCTTCCTGTATACTTTTTGGAGCCTAAAAATGGGTAGGCATTAACTTTCTCTCTTGTATCATGTACTTGTCCATTCCATTGGTTATCTTTAACTTCTACAAAATTATATGCATCTGAAAGTTGTTCAAATCATTCCTTATTTTTAGCATGGAAACTATATGTTACCATGGCTCTTTTTTTTATTTTTTTATGTATTGGATGCATTGGGGAGGAGGAGGAAGAGGAGGGAGGAGGGGGGAGGGGGGTGTTGGTAATTGGGAGGAAAGCTTATTCTCCTTATTCAAAGGTAATGCCACTTTCTCTTGTGGCTTTTCCTATAAAAATAAAGCTACACAAAGCAATATAATTATTAAGCTGAATTGGTTCTTCATGGTCCAGAGCAAGGTGTTCATGCACATTTGTTGCACAATAAAATATTTAGATTCTTGTGATTGTTGCCCTGTGAGACTGAGTCATGACCAATTGTGGAAATATCAAAGTTCGTCTGTCTTAATCCAGGTTGACAGACCTGCAAGGACATTTTTTAATTTATTTTTGTTGACAGTTATACAACTAAATTAGTAATTTGAAGAATCTTATTTATTTGTCTTTTAAGTTGGTTCAACAGTGATGTACATGAATATATAATGCATTAATAGCTTTGCACTCTTTTTAGGCAAAACTGTCTCTAGCTGTGTTGTAATTTCTTCTGCAGATTATTATGCAAATCCTCTTACGTGTATTGTAAAAGCAAATTTTTTGTTTAGGGCTTTGTACTTGTAGTTCTATCCTTTATATTGTCCAAGCATATCTAATCTAGAGTTAGTTCAGTTGGTCATCACTTTGCGTGGGAAGATTACTATCATACTATGTATTATGTGTAATACTAAGTTACTTTTTCTTTAATTTTCCTGTTATACATATTGTTTGAACTTTGAAGTGTGTTTCCTTAGCTTGTTTGGCATCTCATATGTTATGATTTTTATTCTGTAAGATAGTATTACTCATGGAATTCAATTTTGTGTTGCGGGCCTTTATCATTGTAGGCTGTCAGACTTGTATGGGTCCGGAATCTGCTGGCATGTACCAATACAGTGTGCCAGTCTGTAATGTGGTACAAAAAAGGCCAAGAAATTATATTAGGTTTGGATTTAGACTAATGTTACAGTGCGTTTAAGTCCTATCGATTTGCATGAAGTTAGATTAGAAATTAGGTTTGGATTTACCTTGATTTGAGGAGATATTGGACTGAATCTTGGACTTATATCCTCTTCTTGAACAAATAGCCTTTCACTAAATGATCATGGACGATATTGAAAGAATTGAGAGCGACACGGGAGAAGAAATGAGAGAGGGAGAGGGAGAGGGAGTGGAAATATTAATCCTTTACTTTTCAAGTACTTACATTATTTAAGTTAAATGCATCAGCATGTGCTTTGATTTTCTTGGAGACATCTTTTATGTTAATTCAGTTAGTCTGTTGTAGGAAATTGCTAATTGTCACTTTTTCTATAATCTTTAAACATAGTGAAACACCATAAGTTTTACCCTATCCTTCTAGAACAGTAGAACGTCGATCATTTCTTAATATTACTAAGCTTGTATAGCCTTCTCTACATCTTTAATGCATTCATTACATAAGCTTTTGGTTTTCACTTGGATTCTTTCTGTTAGTTTCATTTATTGGTATATTCTTGCGTTCCATAAGTTTCTTTCTGTTAGTTTCCAACATCCTCTTTCAGCACTACTAGCCTCCAGGAATTTGCTGCATAACTGCATCTCTTAGAACTCAACCAAATGACCATGTATTTCTTTCATTTCTATTTTGATGCAATTTAATTATTAGCCTGGTTCGGCATATTGTTAATGTCCTCTTCTTTAATAGTTGGTTTAGATTATTTTCTGCTGTTTTTCTTAAATTGTATTTTTTTCCCATCTATATTTAATCCTACAGCTCAAGGTTGTCTGTGTGCTTTCCAATAAACAACAGAAGGGTGCCTTAGAATTTGTGGCTTTGCATAACTTGTAACTAAAAGATTTGAGTGAGGGTTTGATATTTAGGGATGAAAAGAGAATATGGACATTTTTGAATTGGTTTTCCGCTGGATGGTAACATGGGTTAGGTTCGAATCATACCTGACTATTGGTCTGGATGGCTAGGGAAAATCTGGCTTAGGTTGGTTTTTACCTAAAAACCTACTCAAACCCAACCAAAGTCTCTGGATTTGATCTGTTGCTCAACTTGAGTTTAATTATCTTGACCCAACACATACCCAACCCCAATTGGCAATATAATTTATATGATATTGTGATTTATAATTTGTTCATATTCAAAGTACTCTGAAGTTAGAACCTCTTGTAATTTAGATGATACACTAAATCTAATAGCTCTTTACTAGAGATTTGAATCTCTTATAATGTGATGCTCATTTAATATAGGATGAATATGTTTAAAGGATGCTTATATATGATCTGATTAGGGTGAGAAAGATTTATTTTTGAACAACCTCATTGTATGCTGTGATTAAGGTTTAGTTAGGGTGAGAAAGATTCCATCCTGAGCTCGGGTTTGTTGAATTAATTTTGAGGAATTTGAGGGGCCAGTTTGGTTTGACCTCCAATTCGAGCTAACCAGCTAGATAAAGTTCCCAATATTTGAGAAAATGGTTGATGTTGCTTTTGTAGGTCTTTGTGCTCTCTAGTCTCTACTTTTGAATACCAGAAATAAAGAAACTTTTTTTTTTAGAGAACTTCCATGTGATTATTATAATTTGTGAAGTATAATATGAACTAAACTAATAGCATTACCTTCTGATTGGTGAGAAGATCAATATGTTGGGAGTTCATCATGCTATAATCTTCTGCAGGATGTTTTCAGTTGGGTGCATCTACGGAAGGAGTGATGATGGTCATAGATTTGGCTTCTTTTGTCATGCTGCTCTTGAATTTCTTCTTCAGAGTGGATTTCGACCAGTAAGTTAAAAGAAAGACGTGCTGTTCTTGTGCCTTAATATATCATGTTGAAAACTAGAGTCTTGTTTATTATAGTTTGATGGATTATTTGTGATCATTTTCTCTTGAGAACATGCCTTCCTTTTAGAAATTTGTCTTCTATTAACATGAATGCACTGATGGCTGAATTTATTCATAAAAAAGCATGTTAAATATCCATTTACTGCTATCGCTGCAGGATGACACCTGTGGCACAGCATGCATTAACCGTCCCTAATCTTGAAACATCAATAGAGCCATGACCCTATGTTTCACCAGGAAATCACTATCCCTGTCCTTGCTTTCCAAGATCTAAATGAGATGACAAACTTGTTTTAACTTAGTGTGCTAGTAGTGAAGTAATGTATATTTTTTCTATTAATATCCATTAATTTTGCATGGACAGTCTTATGTTTAATTTTTTCATTCTGTACTAAAATGCTAATTAAAAGTGCACTTTTTTATCAGTCACTGTCTTTACCTTAGAATTTAACAATCTAGTAAAGCCTGTGTGCATGACCAGATTTTTTGTGTATGGTACAAGGTAGATATCCATTTACCAATTACCAGTATCTCTGCAGGATGACAACTGAGCTTTGTCCATTATGGGTGTAAGCTTACCAACATGCTTCCATCACTTCAGACTTTCTCTTGCATGCTTATTTGATCCTTTTTTTCAACAGACCTTGACTGATTTTTTCCTTGGACAGGATATTTTACACTGCCATGACTGGTCCAGTGCTCCTGTAGCTTGGTTATTTAAGGAACATTACATATATTATGGGCTGAGTAATGCTCGAGTGATCTTCACAATTCACAATCTTGAGTTTGGGGTGCACAATATTGGTAGAGCAATGACTTATGCTGACAAGGCTACAACTGTCAGTATCTGGTTCTTCTATTACTTCTAGTATTTTCTCTAATTGTTTTTTTATATTTGATGAGCTATTGCCGAAGTACCCTTTTGATAATTAACATCTTTCCCTTTCAGTGGTAAACTCATAATATTCTTGTTATTTCTATTGTTGTTCATGTAACATGTTTCTATCTTTTGTCCTAGCAATTTAATTGCATTTGTTTACTGCAGCATGATAATTTTTGCAATTTACCTTGTTTGTTTGATCTTCTGGATGAGTTTAAGTATAGATTGTTGAACATCGTTTAGCTGATCTTTTGTTTATTGGGAATTATAAACAATGGAAATTGACATAATTTACAAGTGAGAAGCTGTATCAGGGAATACTGTGTTGAATATGTTCAATGTGTGGCAAAATTAGTCTGTATAGTTCCTATAAACAGATTAAAAACTCAACGACAGAATTAACTACAGGAGAAATGCAACTGAATGAGGCTTGCCTATGATGTTGTTAGATGGTTTAATTGGTCATTGATGGGTGTCTCATTCTTTAGACCCATGCATATAGAGCCAGCCTTGCGGTAACCATGGACTTTTGGCCCATTATAACTTCATATGTGATAGCTTCCCCATCACTTCTCATTTGTCCAATTATTGCTTTAAAAACCAGCCACAATGATTAGAGAGGTGGCTAGACCCAGCAGCACCCATCATGTCCTGCCGAAGGTCTTATTTCTATGCCTGTCAGTTTGTCACTTGGTTGAGTGGTTGGTAGTTAGACAATGCTTAGATTATCTGTTCAATCTGGCTGATTAGTCCAATTGTCTGATCAAATTAATATGCAAATTGATACATTCTATAAGTGATGCATATCTCATGGCTCTCATTTCTTACCTTTGGCAAACAAATCATAAATTTTGGTTCCATGAGTGGCAAACAAATCACAAATCTTTAGCTCCATGGGGGCGGGGGAGGGGGGGGAGGGGTGGTATAGCTGTTTTTCTTTCCACTGTTGTCTAATTTCCCTTCAGTTTCTCTTCTTTCTTTTTTTTTTTTTTTGAACTTTCATCGCTAAGCCATCCAAGCTTCTTTTGTTCTTTCTTTCCCTTCTAGTAATGTTTTAATAAGGAATAGTTTGGTTTATGGATTAAATGGGTTATCTATTCATTTCTTCAACTTTTCAATATTATGTCACTTAGCCTTTTTTTCGGATGGTTTGTCAACTCAGTGACCGCCTAGCAAAAAGATGGTGGGGTAGAGAGGATCCTGGTCATCCATCTGTCACCTGCAGTTGAAGTGAGACTTCATTTCATTTTTAGCTTGACTTCCTGTTTTGACATGGAAGTTTGTTAGAAGTCACAACCTTTTTTTTTTTTTGTCATGTTAGGTACCAAACAGAATGTCTGGTAGTCATGTTTAGCAGGATGAAACAGCAGAACAGATTTTCATTATGGTATTGAGAAATTTAAATTCATGATGTTGTATCTTCATTTGCTAAGGTTTTGATGTATAAAATTTGTTATCATTGTTGAGAAAATGTATCAGAAGATTGTACCTTAGGTTGTTCTTCCAATCTTGCATCTTTCACTATAGTTTCACAGGGAATTAAAGAAGATAGTTTGCTTAACCAAATACACCCAATATGTGAAAATTTGATTCAGTAATATGTTTGATTCATTAGCCCAAATTGGTTAAGATCCAAATTCCAAAGTCTTTTTGTGTAAGTTTGATGAGAATCTTTCCTTGGTTAGTGTGTTCCTTTGTTTTAGCTTTCGCATTTTCTGCAGTCAGGTTTTATTTTTGATGTATTAGTTCTACATGGCTTGCTCAAGAGTTCATGTATGGGATGATTTGACTAGAATCGAATGACGATATGTAATTTTTAACCATAATTGGTTCTTCAAACTTTTATTTGCTCTTTAAACTTTAAAGTATTTATCTCTTAATGTAGGTATCACAAACGTACTCAAGGGAGGTTGCTGGGAATCCTGCAATATCTCCTCATCTTCACAAATTCCATGGTATTGTAAATGGTATTGATCCAGATATCTGGGACCCATACAATGATCAATTTATCCCGGTATTATTTGTGACTCTAAACCTATGTTATAAGTTTAACTTTCTTCGTTTGTATATAACATGATGTATTTTTCTTTCACATGCATGCTTTGATTTATTTTGGTTGTAATATTTTTTATTAAAATTTAATTAAAAAACAATTTAAGTTTGCATATTATGATATTCTAGAATAACATCAATAATTTTTTTATTGATATTCTAGCACTAGCATTATCACGACCCGGGTTTGATAAACTAATTAGCTTATCAACTTCATTTGGCTCAAACCACTAGCCAAAATGCATAAGTTAAAGTTGATAGTAGCATCAGACTCTTATAAGTCAATCATAATCTTGCCCACTTTCGATTTGGGATTAATCGAGATATTACAAATATAACTAATATAGCTACTAAAAACAAAGAATTTCTCATTTCATATCTTAAGCAAACAACGTAATTAAAATTGGTTAAATCTATATTCATGATTAATGGATATTATATGTTGATGATATTGTCTTAGTAGATGAGAGCCTAAATGGATGACATTACTAATCACTTACGTGATAGGCCTCTATGGTGTATGTCATTTGTTAATGATATTGTCTTAGTAGATAAGAGCCTAAGTGAAAATAATTATAAACTTGAGCGGTGGAGCAAATCCTCAGAAGCTAAAGGTTTTAGATTAAATTGAACTAAAACTGAATATATAAGATGTAATTTTAGCAATTCTAAAAATAGATGAGAGAATGTAGTTAAGTTCAGTGAAGTCATAGGGTTCTTGCTTAGGCGCCTAGGTGAGATGAGGTGAGGCTTGAGCACTCGCCTATTGACTGGGCAAGTATCTTCACTCAAGCGCGGCTCAGGTGCTCGCTTGGGCGTAAGCGTTGGGCGAATCAGGCGCTTGCTTAGTTCAACTCAGACATGTACTTATAGTCCCTCATCCATCTAATACCCCAGATACCGTATACCGGGTATGGTGTTATTAGGCCCATACGGTTTCTACTCGAGTCTCGCTCTAATCGGATTCTCTCGGAGAACTTTTTCTCTCTCAATCCGAACGACCCTGACCAGGGATTTGTTTAAGCAAGAATACATAGGATATTCCTCTCATAACACCGAGAGTGGATGATCCTCTATTGATACTCAATAGCCCTCGTAAGGTTAGCTACCACTCCCGATAAGCGACTGTGCTAGATCTGGAACTTTCAAAGAAATTATAAATAAAGATTTGAATACTCTGAACTTAACTAAGCATATGACTTTTTACATATCTCAATTATGGTAAAAGATCTATGTAGTCAACTCCAAATAGTTAGAACTTATGGCTTTGTCGTTGTTGTTGTAAGCAAATAATGTAACCGGCACAGGAAAGTGAGTTCACGGTGATAACAATGATTGTCAAGACTTTTGTCATCAACCTATGGTTTTTCAATAGTTGGCATGGAGAACTATGAAATCATCATTGTCATCTGGAGTTTACTATCTTCTGCCACATGGCAATAGATCATGAAGAATTTCTTGATTGGAGAATGAAATAGAAAAGATAAGGCAAAAAAGAGAAGTATTTCATCATGGGCATGGGCATGGGCGTGGGCATCTTTAGTTAGATAACCAAGAAACTTTCACTCATGGCCTGCCGTTAATATATGAAGGCATGACAAAGGCCTACCATTACATAGTATATGGGGTAGATCAAGGTTTTAAATATGGTGCTTCTACCCATACAGGAATCTGATTGGAACCATTTACACCGATCAGTATGGAATAGTACAACTTGGTACACCAATAAAAAAATTGAAAATGTTTGATATGTCAAGTCCCATCAGTCTATGTATTGCACTGGTATATCAGATTCAGTACTACAGTAATATTCCAAATCATGTTGAAGAGTACCTACCTCATTCATTTAAGTAATCATCACTATTGCCTCAACTATTTACCTATACTTACTCAAAATATGATCAAAAGCTAGACCTAGCAGTATAAGTTTTAAGGGAAACAGGATGAAGATCTTGCATACCTTGGATCCTTAAGCTCTTGTGAACTTCAAAATTGGTTCTTCAAATAATTTTTTTGAACTGAAAATGGTCATAAGCTGTTTGAGACGAGATTAATTGACTCTTTTAAGAGGTATGGTCTAGAAGTAATGACGTAATACATCTTCCCCAGGTGAAAATAATCTAGAGTGCATCCTAAGGTGATCTTGCCCTTCAACCATGGAGTTCTTGGCATGCCATCCAATGTTGACCAGCACGTGTAGAACCTTTGTACACATTCATCAATGTGGCTCTTTTTAAGATAGTATTTCTGACATGTAGTTCAAAGCATCTTATTTGCTGTTAGTTGTTGATCTGACTGAAGATCCCAACCCAAGGATTGTTTAAATACTGGGTTAGACCACAGGGTTATGTCATTCTTTATTAAATGAACTAGATTTTTAGCCATCCTGTTGGCCATGCTCAAGTGTTTTGGCCCTACCAGGCTTATGAACCTGTCTAGCTCATTGACTAAATTGTTCTGTAGGATTGTTCTTTATAAAATGGTTCTGAAGAGGTGTCTATCCAACCGTCAAAACATTCTTCTGATGGTTTCATATTTTTGTTATTTTAGGTGCCTTACACACCAGAGAATGTTGTTGAAGGTAAGAAGGCAGCTAAAGAGGCATTGCAGCAAAGACTTGGATTGAAGACATCTGATCATCCTCTAGTAGGAATAATTACCCGCTTGACAGTTCAGAAGGGAATTCACCTCATCAAACATGCTGTTTGGCGAACGCTTGAGCACAATGGGCAGGTTTTACTTTATATACCCTTTATGCAGTTCTTGGCATTATCTAATATTTAATCTCATAGGGATTTGTGTCTGCTACTGGATCTCACAGCACCAATGCTCCTCATTTAAGCATTTTGTAATCTATAAGAACTATTTGTTTTAGGTTGTTCTTCTTGGTTCAGCTCCAGATTCTCGTATACAGAATGATTTTGCTAACTTGGCAAGTGAATTGCACTCTTCACATGGTGATCGAGTACGTTTTTGCTTGACCTACAATGAACCTCTTTCTCATCTGGTAAGACTTCACTTACTGCTCTTTGTAGGTGCCATTGTATATTGATAAAGTATATGTGACCTAATGCAATTTCCCTTTGTCAGATCTATGCTGGTGCGGACTTCATTCTTGTTCCATCACTTTTTGAGCCATGTGGCTTGACCCAACTTATAGCTATGAGATATGGTTCCATTCCTGTTGTTCGTAGAACAGGGGGTGAGTGCTTTACTAATTTCATACTGTGCTCTCAATAGAGTATCAGTTTATTCTCAAGCAACAGTTTCATGCAACTGAATCACCAGTTAATTAGTGGACTGTCTAGTGCATGAGGCTCCTATCAATGTGATATTTGGATCATTGCATGCAGCCTTACCTTTTGCAAACGAAGAGTCTATTTCAGTGAATCATCATTTCGTTTATGCACTGTTAAACTTAACAAACTTGATATGGAGGAAAAGACGATACCGAAGACAATACCACTGTTGCGCTTTGACCCTTAAGGTCATCCGAAGCCACATCATGGAAATAGTTGTTATCAGTTGCAGGCCAAAATCAGTTTGCATTTGCCAAAAGTTTGGGTGTGTCAAATAGAGATCGTGTTAATATGCACAGCCTAACTTATATGAGTGAATATATATACCCAGAGCCCCATTCTGACCATAATGCTTTTCTTGAATGCCTAGAGGCCTTACCTGATAAAAAACAGTATTGTTATGTTACGGTGCAGTCATCCTTGCAACATTCCTAAATAGATAGGCTGTTTTACATGAAGTGTAGTAGCATGGCTGTATAAATAGGGCCATCAAGAATGCTTATGCATCTGCCACTCTTTACTCTAAACAGTGATACATTCTATTATTAGAAATAAAAAAGAGGAAATGGCTTTTTCATTATGCAGGACTTTATGATACCGTGTTTGATGTTGACACTGAAAGAGAGAGAGCTCAAGCTCAAGGTCTTGAACCAAATGGGTTTAGCTTTGATGGAGCTGATTCTGCTGATGTGGATGATGTTCTCAACAGGCACGTTACACAAATTTTATTTTTTTTATTTTTTTTTCAATTGATTTTATTCTTAAAATGGAACTTTGAAATGAGTGATGAGGAGATACTCATCTGTAAGTGCTTTGATTATATCTGCTTGATTTAGTTCAGTGCTGGGCTTCAGGAAATTAGCAAAAAACTTGCATTTTATTTACTTAATTACTTTGCGTTAGCATCTAACTATTTAATACATGGAACTCTCACTTTAAACTACTGTTATAATTTTGGCTAGTTAAGTATTTAAGAAAGCATACTTGGCCATATTTAATTTTACCAGCTTGTCTTATACCTTGAACCCAGTTTACATTTCATATGGTTAGGAAGCTAATGGAATATGTTTGGAACCCTTGAATTTGTTCATTAGATAAAAGTTATTTGGCATTTCATATTCCACATTATGCAGACATTTTTCTTCAATTTGTACACCACTGACATGCTGATTTTCCTTGTGACACTTTTTCTTCGAGCACTTATATTTTATTTGCATAATTTTCTAACTATCGGATATCGAATGAGTTCTAATTAAACATAAATCAGTTTTATTGGTTGCTGAACAATTTATAATCTATGTCATTAAACTTATCTCCACTTTCTTCTAAAAAGCAAAACCAAATTATTTGTGGAGCAAGCAAAATTATATATCTTATACTTGGATATCACAGAGCAATATCTGCTTGGTTCGACAAACGGGAATGGTTTCACTCGCTGTGCAAGCGCGTGATGGAGCAAGACTGGTCATGGAATCGACCGGCTTTGGACTATATGGAACTCTACCATTCGGCACGGAACAAAACATCATGATGGTATGGGGAGAGAAATCTGGTACACTATTCTTGAAATCTTTGTACAGCACAGTTGATCATTCTCTGTTTCTTCTGGTTCTGTATTCTTAGAGATGTGCGTCACTTGTCTAATTTAGGCTCATATCAAGTTACCATTTATCTATGTTTCAACATTCAAGTTAAGATGATTCTTCATTTTGATGCATTTTGACAGTCTTTGCAACAATATAGCACTAAAGTGCTGTTATATTGGGAAATTTTGCAGTGTCTCTGACCTGGTGTTGTATTTCTCATGCTTTTTTCATTTTTTTTCTGATATTGTCGGCTCAAAGGCTGTGTTAGTTTCCAAACCAATCAATCCTATCATGAAACTATCAAGCCTACTTGGCCACTCCACATATAGTGCCATAATGTTGATCCTGGAGCAAGTATGCATCTCCTTTGCTAGGAAGTTTATATTGGGGTTTAGTAGAGAAGTATCTATTCATCATACCATGTCTCCAAATTCTAGTCTTTATTAAGTGTATGAAAGAGAGAGAGAGAGAGAGAGAGCTCTGGAAAATTTTGATTTATCCTGAAGAGTGAGATATGTGCAGAAGTTTATTATGTTGATGTTTAGCAGAGAATTTGTCATTTATCATTACTAAATCTTCGAATTTGTCATTCGTCATAGTAAGAGCTGGAAATTTTTGATGCATTCTGAAGAGTGAATGAAAGTTATATGTTCAATAGGGTTTGAAGAAAGTTTTTTTGGCTCAATGTGGGATTGGGTTCATTCGTAGCCTCACCTCATTACCACTGAGCTCCATTGTCAACTCCTCTAAATCCATCCCCACGGACCCTTCTCTTCCCCCTCCCCGAAGCCCTCCTACTGCACTCCCACCCCCGCCATTTCCCTCGTCTTCCTTTACCCCACTCTCGTCCCTTCCCTCCCCATGATGTGCATCAGCCTTCCGATGGGGAGCGATGCCAAAGCTTTGATAAGGACGTCGATGATGTCGCTACAAGAGATTACTGCTGTTTATGATCTCCTAATGATTGTTAGCGACATCGACCATGTTGATCTCCTAAAGATAGAAGATAAGAATGATGTCAGAGTAGGCTTTGTGTTGGAAGATTGACATTAGCAATGGTTTGAATGGTCCTTCCACACATCACTTCAATTGTGTTGGAAGACACTCGTATAAGACTCGCCATTAGCTGATCAACCACATCTCAAGCAATATAAAAAACAAATGACATCCCCATCTCTCGTCAATAGGGAGTCAGTAGAGATTAAGAGTTTAACTTTGCCTCTAAATAAATATATTTAGAGAGATTGTTTCTGTGATTCGAATCGAATCAAATCTGGATCTCCTCAGTCGTAAAAGAAACTAACCTTACTGTTGTACCAAGATCGACCCTCAAAACACATCTCAAGTAATATGAGCTAAAAATAGTTTTGCATCCAATTATGCATTTATTTCTCTACATCAAAACCATTCATATGAGATTAGATAGGCAATGACATTGTAAAGAATGTCCCACAAAGACCCATTCACCCACCCATGGCTTCCTCTGGTAAAATGAAGACGGCCATTTCCAAAATCTAGTCCACTATAATTCCCCTGTGAACTTACATTCCATGATGATACATTGTCACAATAGTGTAGCCCATCCACCTAATTAAAAGAAGATGCATCGGTTAGAAAACTGCATTCCAGATAGCACTTTCATTTTCGCCACATCGTCGATGAACTTCTTTGATTCTATCGACGGAATCGCAGATACCACTGCAGTTCCAATCAAATGAGGCAACGCAGGTGTTGCCTGCCCGGGCCTTCCCCTCACAATCTGCAGTTCATTGTTACGCTTATGCACTATCGACAGTCATTTTGAAGATTAACCATGAGAATGCCGAAAGTCGTTTGAGGTTATTACTTCAGAAGTAAAATCTTAAGTACATTCTTTGAGAGTAAATATAAGCATGAAATGAGAATCAGTTTACTTGATCGTCTATTTTAAATGGTACTTAATGCAAAAAGACAACAGGATAACTGATTATGATAGATTTATTACGATGCAATTCCCAGTGTAAAGTTTTTCATGTAATTAGATGAGGCAAAATGCATTTATAAAGCTGGGAACTTGTGGAAATTAACATCAATAAACAATTCAAAGATCAAATATGATGGTAAGCATTGTTACCAGGTGGGGTACCGCAGCATAGTTTGCGGTCATCGATGTGCTCAACATCTAATCCTATAAACCACGATCCTAGTGACACATCCTCGTTTGCATATTTGTGTAGTATATGCCTGAAGTTGAATGAAATGAGAAGCTATCTATTACTCTAATTAGATAGAAACAAAAGAGACAAATAAGAGACCATTTATAAAGAATTGCTCCAATTTTAGTTTGGATCCATCGGAAGCACAAGTCAATTACCAAAGATGTCAAAATTTGCATGCCAAGGTTTTCTTACTCGTTTATGGATATATAGGTTGCCAATTCATTCGAAATGGCATATAATTGACCAGTAGCATGTCGGAAGTACTTGTTGCCTACCCCTCCAAACTTCCAATGTTCAGGTTCATGATATTTCACCCCCCTATAGCATGATGTATTATTCCATTGTAAATTAAACCATTTAGCAATGTTAAAGCAATCAATAATTCAGAATCCATCAAACGGTACTTACTTCCGGGCAAGAACAGGGCCACACTTCATGCATCCAATATATACTCGTGGTTTCAATCGATGCCTTGCTAAAGTAGTCCCCAGCGTTGCTGCAAAATTTAGAATGTAATCAAGATAACATAAAAAATTCCACACTCCTAAATTGACTATATTGATATTTAGGAAGACTAAATCTGGACACTCTGTGCTGTTATTGTATAAAACAGGACACTAGTGATAGTGATATAAAGGCGTCTGTGGTACGGATAACATTTATAATTTACAATTAGACCTTTAAAAGGCTATTATCCAGTGGACTTCTGAGAAAGCAATATTCTTTCCTTGTGTTACCATCAGGAATTGGCAAAAAGAACTTGTTACATATTTATCTAAATATGTTCCCATGCATAAAGATGCTTATCAAGTTACCTAGACAAATCTTAGTGTAGATAATTTAAAGGAATATTACCTATATTTACATGAACATCGTCATCAACTTTAATATAGAAGTTTGCATCCCACAAAGAGACTGCAGTAGCAAAATATGTTCTTGTTTTGGCTGATAATTCCAGATATCCTTCTACATGATTCTGCAAAAAATATATATCCATATTTACCATGTTTTCTATCTTTCTCATAAGAGATCTCTTTTAGCAGCATCTCCATATGCGACACTGATAAGTTACAGAAGACTAATAGAAAAAAAAGAAAAAACAAGTGTTTTACCAGCCTCAAGAAATCACCATGTTTTCTGTCCTCAGCCTCAATTGTTCTATCCAGAATTCCACCAGATGTGGCACTACAAACAAATTCCAATCGTTACTTGCTTGATATATGCAACAAAAGTTAGTAAGAGTGTGATAAAATGTGGCAGAAATAATGCAATGAAGTCGATACTATGCAAGAATAAGATCTCTGTTATTTTCTCATCTTATTATTACTTCTGTTTAAATATTGAGCTGGTGCAACTATAAAATAATTAGGTGATTGGCTTATCAATCTAAGGGAGAATCAGAATTCAAAAAGCTCAAATTTACCAGATTAAATAAAAAAAGAATTCCGAATAATAATTAGTAACCATTATTCTTGAAGATCCTTTAACAATATAAATTGAGAAAATCAGTTGAGAAATTTCAGCTTTATTGCTTACTATAGGTCACTTATTTCTTGAACTCTTGAATAGGATTAAGACATCAAATTAGTGCCTAATTTTATGGCCTTACTATACCTCAATTCACAGAGCTGGTTTCGGGATAGATTTGTAGCATACGTTAGAATGCAGGGAGACAGGAGGCCTAGTATTGACTTCTAAGGTCTTAAGCAAGGTTTATCGTACCACAGCATACCGCTCGGTATAGGCGGTACATACTAGTCCAACAGGGGATTAGTATAGAAGGTACATCAGTACACCCCCATATACCATGTGTTGGTATACTCGGTATAACTCAGTACATACCGTACCAACAGCTGATCGGTACACCAGTACGGACTGGTAAGACGAACCATGGTCTTAAGCACAAGACCTTAGAAGTCTCTATTCTGATGAAGTGACAAGCACCTTAATCTGCTGCAAATTATGCATGTAAAAACAAAAAAAAGAAAAGGGGGCTGGGTGTGAGATGTGCTCGTCATAGTTTACGGAATCAGCATTGGGATTTGAGATTTTGTTTCTAGAAACATGAGTTCTAGTTTATTGGACACATTTATGAAATCTGGTTTCAAATTGAATTCTGAGGTCTGATTCTGCCTCTTCTGTCAGAGCCCATTTTGTTAATAACCTTGAAATGAGATAGAACAAGAAATGATCGTATTGAAGTCAGGATATCTAAAGACATATGCATTACTTGATATCGGTGCCAATATCACCAGTATTGAAGTTAATGCACTGTTTGCAAGTGATCCAGAAGGAAATATATTGAAGAAACTGTCGGTGCTTAAACAAGTATCAAAGAATCTATTTTCCTTCATTGAGAATCCAAGTGCAGTGCAACAGTAAGATTGCTCCATTGTAATCTAGACACCATGTTTACCAATAAGGAAAAAGGCAGGCCTAGAAATCAGTTAGTTTGATCTTTGTTAGCCCCAGTAGTTGCAGGTGCTTCTTGGCCCACGATACCGTTATTCTTTCCTCATTTTCCTTTGCTTTCTCCTATAACAAGCTATACATGGAAACACAAATGCTGCTTATAAATAATTAGATAATGCTTAACAGAGATATAAACAAATAATAGGGCATACAACAATGTTTACTCAGTCCACTGGTCAGAATGATACCGGAATAGTGCTCACCCGTGACCAATAACAAAACGGATGACAATGCCCTTCTCTTCTTCAAGTTTCTTTCTTTTTTCACCTAAAATATATTTGTGATCTGATCATCTGCCAAAGTTAATCCAGCTAATATGACAAGAAAAAAGAATATTAAATTGAATTACAAACCTTGAGGCATCCAAGTAGCACGAACAGAATCTCTTCTCTTACGGCTATTAAAAGCAGTATTGATTCCTATGACCATAAAATATTTGTGTCTTCTACTGGTGTTAATAGCCTTTGGCTCTTCAGCTAATGGAGAACGCTTGAGCAAAGATTCTTGTGCCATCCTTGCAGCTGCTAACTCCATCTCTAAGTTTGATATTGTTTTATTTAGCAACCTGTACACAGATTTTCTATTTCTTGTTAGAATTAAAGTTATTCTTTCCGATCTCGTGCTATTAAATGATACATAGAATTCCAAGCATGAAATATTCTATGAAATCCAACTATAACAACAATGTATCTTACTGGAGATCCTCATCAGTTGTTGAGTTCTCCCCCAGAATTTTTCTGGCCTCTTCCTTCTGGTCCATCTGGAGAGAGAAGAATTGTCAAACAACTAAAAGAATTAAATATCTTCAGGATATAATAGAAATCACTTAATGTTTTGCAGGATTATCTGCATCAGCACTGCTTAGTTTCTACATATAATTGAGTTCCGAAAATCTTTGTACTGAGAAACTGAAGAGGAAAAAAAAAAGAAAAAAACCTAATCTACCTCATTAAAGTCATGTTAGCAAAGTAAATCCTATACTTGATTGGCAATGGTAAAGCAACATGAAGGTACTCACTAATTTTGGATAGTATCTTTCTGTAATGACCTCTTTTCTATGTTCCTTGGACTTGCTTGTTCTGATGATATCTTTTGCATCAGGCACCATCCACATCCTGTCATTTAGGCACAAAACGACTATGAGTGAGATAAACATTAAATCTAAATTTTAACGAAAATATAAGGTTTAATACTTTGGTGACAACATCATATCAACAGTGTAAATCTGACTGAAGTAGTTGTGTATGATTCTTGTCACCAATAGCATTTCAACCAAGGTTTAATACTGTTCGGTACAGACAGTATTTATTTGTCTGATAGGATATCGATACACAGACTAAGGTAAACTGGACAATATGCTTACGGTTCTGGTATTGCCTAGTATCGAGTCGATATCACCTGTGACAAGGAAATACAAGCTCTACACATGGAAACTTCTTTTTCTTTTATTTTAAAGCCTTTTTTATGTTTTTTTCGAAAATCGATACATGCTGGTCGGAGCCCTAATCAGTACAGTACCGATGCATGAAATTACAAACCTTGATTTCAACAATGACATTCTAACTTGAAGTCTATACAAAGACCACGTTCTTAAAGTTATGAATATTGACAGTTATACGCGTCCCCAACCAAATGTTCAATTGAACATACCTCTCATGAAATGTGAGCTAGCTTAGTTAATAAATGCTTCTGAATACTGACAGAAAAATGTCTCCAGCCAAATGTTCTAACTGAAGTCACCGGTTATGAAGATATCAGTCAACCTAGTTGGCAAAACCCATTTTGGGATTAGACCCTACCTTCACCACTTACTTTTTGCACACACAGAAAAAAAAAGAAGCACCCATTATTTTCATAGTAAACTAGACAAATGCCTTTCTTCAACAAGAAGATCTTATAGGGACCCCAGTAGGAAGAATTACTGTGTTAATTAATTGTTCATTGTTAGCTTGCAGTTGCAGTCATTTACTCCTTTACATAACAAGTGTGCTTGGGATATTTGAATGATTTCAAATAGAGATCGCACTTGAAGTTGATGATTATTGATGAAACCAATCGACTGATCTATTAAAGCATTTGATCTCAACAACACACCAAAAGAAAAGGGGGGAAAAAAATCTCATCATCGGTCATGTCCCCAAGTCCAAATCACTGCCAAAATCCTCCATTCAATCACACCTCTTGGTAAAAAAAAAGTATTGAACATTGATAAAAATAGCAAAAAAACAAACTAGTTATTGTAATAGGTTTGGATGCAAAACCATGAATCGAGCCTTGATCAACTTTCCAAAGGATCGCCCAGTAGGAATAAACTGGGGGAGATGGAGTACCTGTTGGTGAAGACAAGCCCTGTGAAGAAGCTGCCCACGCAAAGCAAAAGGGTCCATCTCCTCGACACTGTCTTCTCTCCTCCTCTGCTCTTCCAACTCATTACTAGACCCTCCTCTCCTCTCCTCTCCTCCCTCACCCTCACATCCGAAGAAATCGGAGACCAGGCTTTCTTGGATTTGCAGTAAACGATGCTCTCAAGCTTTAGGAAATGTTGGTGCTGTTGCAACTCCTCCCCAGATGATGAAAAGTGACACCCGAGCTTGCTTTCGCCGCGAGCTTTCTCGATGATTCGTTTCACTTTCTTGGTATTTTTCTACCCCATCTTTGTCGATCTTCCGCTCGATCGAGTTCACCGATCGGCTTCTAAAACCCACTCTGACGTGATACTATTTTACAGTATCTTTTTTCCCACGCGACTCGCCGTACCCGTTCGCACCAACCTGTCGTTGAGAAGCTGGGACCCATAAGTGGATCCCGGGACGCTTGCTGGTATAAAAGCAATGGGGAAGCACAAGAATTCCTCTTTTTTCTAACGAAAACAAATCCATCTCAGATCTATCACGAATCAAATTGAGATCTATTCTATTCTTAAACCGAGTTCGGATTGCTTTAATCTGGTTTCTGATGGGTTAATAGTAGGTTCTCCACTCTGATATGGAACGATAAATCAAGTTTGGGTCAAAAGTTTTTGGCCCTCGTTGATAAATACGGTCCACCTTAGGTCAGCCATAGATTTCTTTGACAGTGAAGTTTGAGCTCCTCTTTCAACTTCTCCTAATCAAGATGAATCACCATCATCAGAGAAGCTTAATCCACAATCAATCATATCACATCTATAACAAAACCATGAAACCAGAGCATTAGATTTATTTCAAACAAAAAGAAGCAAAAGAGTTCATCACCATCTTGGACTTCCAGCAGAAGGAATGTTCAGTTACAGATATCAGCTCAGAGAAAAAAAGAAAAGAGGTGGAGGATGATCAACTCGAGCAAAAAGCATCTCACGATCTAAGATGGCTTATAATACTTGGTTGGAACGAAGGGCATCTTGGTGACGATGCCATCGTTGGCCTTCCCACGAATGACGATCTTGACTTCAGTTCCAGGCTTGTGGAAACCCGACTTCACGTACCCCATTGCTATGTTCTTCTTCAAGCAGGGGCTGAATCCACCGCTGGTCACCTCGCCGATCTTTTCTCCGCTGCTGCTGCTCAAGATCTCGCTGTGGCTTCGGGGGGGTGGGCCGTTTGAGAAGAAACCGACACGCCTTACTGGTGGCCCTTCCTGTAGCTGCTTTAAGATCACTTCTGCTCCCAAGAAGCCACCTTCTGCTCTTCTTCTCTTGCCAATTGCCCAGGAAAGGCCAGCTTCAACAGGTGTGGTATGCTGCTCCATGTCATTGCCATAGAGACATAGGCCAGCTTCGAGACGGAGACTGTCACGAGCACCTAAACCTGTCAACCTCACCTTCCCTTCAGATTTCTCCAGAATTGCCTTTGTAAGATCTACGGCATGCTCGGATGGAACCGAGATTTCAAATCCATCTTCACCTGTGTAGCTGATGATTTCAGGAAGATTAGATAGTGGATTGCTTGTGATTCAACAAGCTGATAAAGTTTACCTCTGACTAACAAGCCGACTAAAGTGTTAGTAAAATAGTTCAAGAAATGAGTATCGGAAGCTTTTAGGTATGATAAAGTGAGATGACTTTGTTGAATAATTTTGATTGCAAAGTTTGCAGATCAAGCAGGTGTGATTTTAATGAAATTTGTGATACTATGTCGTGCCATAACAGTAACTTGAATTTTTTGCTCAGTGCATCTTCCCCACTTGATTTCTGTCGTTGATGATAATAAATGGATAAAAATCTTTGATTAGTTCCTTTTTGGCATTCTCTTCTAGAGAGGTAATACTGTGGGTTTGAATATATCTAATGGTGGTAGGTCCTGATGTAACCGTATATTTCACAGGCTCCACATAAATGAAGGGTATAATACCATGTAAAAGGATCGAGTTATGATGTTGGGCTATTTATCATACACTCGCTAGGAAGGCAAAAAAGCGATTATAAGTTTGTACATGAAAAATGCAAATTTGATGGATATGAAGTAAGGACTAGTGTCTATAGACGAGTATACAATGTGACAAGGCACAAACACATTAATTCAAATGGTCCATATCTAGTAATTTCAAGCATTTGGCTCAAAGATGATTCTACAAGTATCGAGTGTGTATCTCCTAACAATTCTGGATTTCTTAAATACTATTGAAGAAATATAAGGTTAAGCAACTTTTCCTATCAAATTTAAGGTTTAATTAATTGAGGCTTGATCAACATGTCAATCAGAAAATATTAGATAAGAAGAAAAAAATTGCTTGATCAATGATTATTTCCTCTACATTACACAAGACATATCATTCATTACTGAGAGCATTAAAGCTTCAAGGTCAGAAGTATGCAATAAAAGGCATGAGTAACTTGGATGCCGAAAGAGAGCTGATAAGGTTGGTTTAGACAATTTGTTCAGCTGTTTCACAAATTAAAATCCTATAGTCAAAAAACATGCACCGCATGCAGTTTGCAATTCTACTTTGAGACCATTGAAATTCTATAGTCAAATAATGAAAGGTTTCTCCACATATAAGAATAAATTTAGCGGTCTAAGTTATGGATTAGAATGCATCACATGCAGTTTGTAAGAACTTTTTTTTTGTCTCTATGTTTAATGCTCATGAGACATGATTGGTATCTATAGGAAACAAAACATAGGGCATTTATTCCCAGTGTGCAACTTTACTAACGACCATACTCACAATGACTAATATTGTTCAAATGCACTAATAGGAAACATGATGAAAGAAGAAAGAAGATCTATAGAGTACAAACATTCCTATGTGCCTTCCATGTTAGACTGTTTATGATTAATTACAAACTTTCCTGTGCTTGTCGGTCATCACAGCTCTAGCAAGCTTGGCATTGTTGCCATTCATTTGTTTTTAAATGGTCACTTACTCGTCCAATCAAGTCCTTGGCAACTGACTACATACTGCTTTAAACTCATAAGATATAGAAAGCTCATACTAGAAGAGAAAGGACATACCCAGTTCTTGTGAGGAAACAATGGGCTCCGTTGATGTCCAATGTGCGAAATTCACCAAAATAGATTTTGCTTAGATCGTCTTTCATTAATAACTGGAGAACTGGTGCAGCCATAGGACCCTGAGTTTGTGCATTAAACAACGTAAACCGTTTGAGATTTTGTGAGTCGAGCAAATCGATGTGACATGGTAAGTAGGTAACTGCTCTGTATAAACACAAGGAAAATTTGCTCTTACGGTCCTACCCAAAATGCACATAATTTTAAGAGTCTCGTCAGGAATACATTATTCCATGAAATGTTTAGCGTTTAAGGAAAAAGCTTAAATGGCTGGATGCACATAAAAGAAAGAGAAACTAATACAAACCGTGACATGATAAAACTTGCACACAGAATCATGCTCCAAATCTAAGCAAACCAACAATAAATATAAACATCGAGATCCACTTACCAAGTGCAAAAAGGTTCCAAGCCTGAAGTGACTAATGTCAAATCTAAAATTGCATATTACTCGAGATTTCACTGTCATACAATTCACATTCTCTAGCCTAAGTTGTATAAAGAGTTGTTCAAGATAGATTCAGATAACTACCAATTCCAAGGATTAGTCACCCCGGCAACATTACAGCGACTAGTTATTTATGGAAGAAGGATCTGAATCAATATGAAAAAAAAATTCTAAGACTAAGAGATCTAAAGGGGGAAAAAAAATAATAGATATGATCCAAAGAGAATTAGAAAATAGCCAAATTAAATGAACAAAAATAAGGAAAAAGTATACTGCTACTAGTATAATGATTATTTTGTAAATCAAGAACAGAACCACAAGGATCTCTATATTTAAACTAAACAAAAGAGAAAAGGAAGGCGTTGTTGGATCCGACCACTAAATGGTTCCACATGAACTCCGAAAGAACAGATCTCGTATACCTGGAGCGCAAGCAGAGACCTTTCATCATGAATGTGCCACTCCACATCCCCTCCCTTGGCCTTGAAGGCCTCCAAGTGCGCGCCGATGTGCGCCAGGTCCTTGTCCCTGCACCCGGCGTTTACCACCAGGTAGATGTGGTCGTCTCCCACCTTGGTCACCACGGAATCGTCGATGGCGCCGCCGCGTTCGTTGGTGAAGACGGTGAGGGTCCCGGTGCCAGGGCGGAGGCCGGCGACGTCAGCGATGACGAGGGTCTCGAGGAATGGGGCGCAATCGCGGCCGCGGAGGCTGAGGCCGCACATGTGGGAGACGTCGAAGAGGCCGGCGGCGGCGCGGCAGTGGAGGGTGGAGTCCATGATCGAGTCCTTGTACTGCAGCGGCATGCTCCACCCGGCGAAAGGCACCATTTTGCCGCCGTGCTCGACGTGGAAGTCGTGGAGCGCCGTCTTCTTGAGCTCCACCGTCTCCGCAACGGGGGCGGTGGCGAAGGCGCGGGGCATGGCGCCGGCCTTGGATCGGGCGAGGCGGCGGGCGAGGCATTGGCTGAGCTGCCAGAGGCCTTCTCCTCTCATCTTGGGCGGCGAGGAGGGATCGGATCGGATGACGAGGAAGGAAGGGATGAAACGAGAGCGCAGAGTGTTGGTGCGAGTTTTCTGCGATGTAGAGATATATTTGCTTTTTTCTTATTGGCGATCATGTTGGGCCCCAATTTTGGGCCAATCATAATGCGAATATTATATAAAATTGGACAAAAATAAAAATATATGATATTAATTTTCTAATTATATAATATTACATTATAATCTTTGCTGTGTCCTAAATGGGAGGAGTTGGTGGCAGAGGAATCTTTGCTGTGTCCAAGGATGTGAAGGGGAGTGCGCACCGTGTCACTCTTTTCCTTGTTCTCTTTGTCCATCTCTAATTACCACGTATGTATATTGGTTGGCAGCAGGAGGGAGAGCATGAATTAGTATCAGCAAAGATTGCCTACCAAAGTATATTTTTGATGAACAAGTTCCTTGGATACAAATCTAAAAAGAAAAGGTAAATCTTGATTGATGCGAGCGAAGTCACTCGTTTTCGTGTTGGAGTTGGTTGGTGGAAGAAGCTCACATCTTTTGCTTATTATTTATTGATGAAGTGAACTTTCTTTCCATCACCGACCCCCTCCTCCTCTGTTTGAATCAAGCAAGATGGCTGTCTCAGAGGTTCGGTTCATGGATGGAGCTACGGAATCTTGGGAACTTCCGGCGGAGATGGATTCTGCGAGGTCATTGCAATAGATAGATCACGCATCACGATACTACTCTTCCTCTCTTATTATTCGAAATTAATATTCTTTTCCTATATCCTCCGATGTCTTCTGCGTCTCATCATCATTATATTGAATAGGGGGTCCAACGCCACCCAGTTCATCCTCGTCCAACTTGTAGTCCTCCGATGTCTTCTGCGTATCATCATCATTATATTGAATAGGGTCCAACTTGGGAGTCCTCCGTCTGGAAACAGAGCAGCAGCGTTTGAGGTGGGAGGGCAGGTGATCATAGCTCCGACTTGGGCGATGCAAGTATTCTACTTTCTTCACTTTGCCGCGGTTTGTCCTCCGACACGTTCTGCCACCGGTTTTCCTCCCAACTTGTAGTCCTCCGTCCGGGAACAGAGCAGCACCGCTACGAACAGTCCGGACGACGGTGGCCGATAGTCATCTCATCAATTCTTCTCTTTTATGCCTCCGGATGGATTAATCGACGCGGATAGCCATCTCATCGATTCATCAATCTCTTGGCTTCCGCTTCCGCTTCCGCCAATCAATCTCTTGACTTTTGTCTCCATTCGAGCGTTCCATCTTCTCTGCGTCCCTCTCTTTACATTTCGACGGTCTCGAGAATGGTTGCACTTGGAAGAGTCTCAAGGGGATCGATCATCTGAGAGATAGATACGAGTTGTATGTATAGGTTGAGATTGAATTATTATTTTCCGAGAAAATAATAATTTGAGCAGTAAAATTGAAAGAGGAATATGTGACATGGATGTCAGATGTAATTGGATGTTGCACTGTTTAACACTGAATAGCTAGCTAGCTGGCACCGTGCACCGACAAGAGGCTAAGTACCATCGGATTAATTGAGCAATTGGCAATCGCTGATCGGTATTGCTGTGAGTACTTGTTGTCCGATGAGCACGAAGGAGTAAGAGGACGATCGGTGAAGGTGAACGACTCGTCCACCGATGGTGGTTGGTGGTTGGTGGTTGGTGGTTGGTGGTTGGTGGCAATGACAAATCTATCGATCACCGCCGATGGTGATAGCGAGGTGCAAGAGGCAGATCAGATCAAATATGCAGATCGCAGGAGAGGCAGCAAATCGCTAGCGGTGATAGTAAGGTGCGAGAGGCCAAGTCATAGATCACGATCGTCGAAGAAGGAGAACAATCGCCGGAGGCGTCAGATCAAATCGAGGCTAACACAATAGTGGTAACAATAATTGGAGTGGGCTACATGATTTCCTAAGAATAACATGATAATTAATATTCGAGATGCATCGATACTTGGTCATCTCCACACAGCACCACCTCCTTCACTGCCAAACGTGTGGCATGTTTGAGGACATGATCCGCCATATTTGTTCTTGTTCTTCGGTATTATCAAGAAGCATCTCGACAGCCATATCTTATTCAGTTTGATGATCCCCATTTTTCTTCTATCTCATCGAGTGCTCTCGCTCCACCCAGATGACATGAGAAATGCTGGCTTGCATTTTCGATCAATGGCGGAACAAGTGAAGAATTAAGTTTGATGCCTCTTTCATCATCCATGTTTTCTAGCCAGCAAGAAGTGTGTCATCATCCATGTAAATCTGGCTGATGCTTCGCCCGTAAGAACCGGATCATCCATCCATGATATGCTGGCTGATGCTTCTTCACCCCTCACCCCCTCCCCCCGTTCTCGTTGGTAGATGGAGCCACGATTAGCAAGAAAATTGCTACGTTGGCTGATGATGCTTCTTCACCCTCCATTATTGTTGGTAGGTGGAGCCACCAATTCGTAAGAAAGCAAGAACCGTATCGTCCATCCATGATATGCTGGCTGATGCTTCTTCACCCACCCACCCACCCACCATTCATTCTTGTTGGTCGGTGGATCCATTACTTTCTTTTTTCTTCTTTTTATCACATTCCTTTAGCTTTTGAGCAACAAATAAAGAGAGAGAGAGAGAGAGAACAAAGATTAGAATTCCGCAGGGAGAACAAAGAGTTCATCATCATCCTTCCTCCTCCCCAAAATCTTCCAACAGAAAGGCTCCTCCATCTCAAGCAAGCTATTAGGTCCCGAATCCATCAGTATGTGCGTCCATCTTTCAACTCATGCTCACGGCGAAGAAGACACATTTCACATGAGCAGCGGAAGGAAACCTTTCTGCTAATTCTGCATAAAATCCTTTGTAAACCTTAGTCGATGCTACATTGTTTCAAGAACTAAAGATCATCAAAAGGCAAAATCTATTTAAAGGCAGGCAGTCGTCACCTTTCGACGCCAACTTACAGCGCTTCTTACCAGAGATAAGTGGCACCCGTTCTCTTCGGTACTACTTATCAGTTAGGTGTTCACTTTGATGTATTTTATTGCATCAATCAAATAACATCTCACATGTTGAATGAGTGCAATAAATAGTCGAGCGTATATAATATGATCAAAACTAAGCTGTTCGTCACACAGATGTTTAACATGCCCTTATCTTCTTTTTCTTTTCAAAAATCTATAATAATAATAATAATAATAATAATAATAATAAATCCTCAATCTACCTTCTCCACTTATTCTTTGTTAATAATATACCCTTAGATAAATTATACATTTATAATCGATAGCAAAGTCTTTGATAGCAATCTTATATTCACAGCTTAATAATGACAATGAATAATAATAATTTATCCACCATGCATTCGACATGCTGTAGAATCAGACTTCAAACTACGCATTATGATTTCGAGTAGAGTGTATTGTAACATAATTTAATTATGCTTATATTCATAAATTTCCAAAACCCGAGGCGGTAAGCTTACGGAGACAGTAAGTCGACGCATCGCCACCGGTGAAAACTATAAATGGAGGCCGCTCGGGAAAAGAGCGAGACAGGTAAGAGGGTGAAGGCTTTCAGCGTTCCGTATTCCTTCCGATCTGTCTTTCCATTTCCTCCCCCCCCCCCCCCCCAAAAAAATTACCCTCTTCGATCTTCCCAAAAACCCCAACCGCGACCCCCCGATTGCGCATGGGATCGCTCGGATCTCTCGGCTGATCCGTCTTGCTGTGGCGATTGGTGGTTCTTTTTTTATATATTTCGGAGGGGAATCTCCTCTGATTCTGAGGCGAACATCGGTTCCCTTGCGATTACGCATGAACTGGTTCGTGAACCTGGGGTTAAATTCGAATTCCAATCACTTCGTCACCTGCCTCCTCATCTTTATCCTTCATTACTCCCCTCAATTGCCCCCCTCGATTCTGAATTCGAGAAGTCGTTGGAGCTGCGATCCTCAGTTTTGGAGCCATGGAGAATCGCTGTGATGTCAACGGCGTCAATAAAGGTGACTCCTTTCGTGTAGAAATGTATCTGCTGGCAATTATTCCTAGAATTTTCTATTTTGTGGCTAGAGATGGTACTTCTTTTTTTTTTTGTTGTTGATTTGGGGGCTTTAGCTAAGATGTTCATGGGGTTTCCGTTCAAAACGTGGATTTTCTTTTCACTAGTAGATTGATGATGCAATCGGTCGATCCTCGAAGGCCTAGCCCTACTAATTTTGTATGTGGTGGTCGATTAATTAGTATTGTATGAGGGAAGCAATAGAAAAATTTTCAATTGGCACCTGAATCAGGTAGAATTAGGCGTGAAAATTGTGTCGGTCACGATGCATCTGCCCCTGGCAACGTTTTCTTACTATTATTCACTGTGGTCCATACACAAACAATTTTGCATATGTACTTGTTCGATGGCAGTGGGCCCCGAGCTTAATGTCTTGTGTAGGTCTGCCAACAATTCGTTGGTGCTAAAGGATTGGAAGACGTGCACAGTCTGTGTAACGGTTTTGCAAAACATGGTTGGCACGTCTAAAGAAATTGATCGGTGGGCAAGCAAGTGCTTCGTAGAGGTCATTTTATATGTCTTGATTGGTACTTTTGGTGGTTTTTCTCTTTTGTCCTCTGGTGCTTTTCTAGTGATTTTATTGAAGTATTACAAGGATTGCAGCATTCAACTTTCTTGGAACCCTTAATATCCAAATATTCCTCCATGCCCATGATCCTGATGCCTTGATCACCGCATAAATAATGTTATATAGACCTATGGTTTACCATGAGTTTCTTTATAGTTTGTTCCATAATATTGTTAAAGTTCAGTACTTTAAACAAACCCAAGTGACAACTAGAAGTTTGTGAGCAAATATTGGGGTGAAGTTTGCCAGTCGAGGAAGCGATCTGATTTTATTTACACCATTTAGCTACTCAAGATAGACCGATTATCATTCTACCAGTAATATTAGATCATTCTCCGAGAGCAACCATATACTAACAAAAGCAGTTTTGATATTCCTTCATTCACTTTCTTTGTGCCACTTCATATATAAATTTTTATCTCGCATCTTTGGTCTTTTTTAGCTTGTGTTTGTGTCAAGCTTTCTGAGAGTTTTCCATGCATGCTTAGTTGCAAAATCCCATATCTGCCCAGGTTTCCATGTGTATGCTTAGTGCATCAACATCCGATATTTCTAATACCCAAATGAATACTGAATTATTCTTTTGATGTCCTAGCAGCCTCTTGCTATTTAAATTCTGAGAGAAAGCAATCTCGTTCTCCTTCTGCCATTGTCATCGGTGGTGGATTTGCAGGGATTGCAGCTGCTCATGCTCTGAAAAATGCATCTTTCCAGGTAATTTGGGTCTTTTCTTTAACAGTTTGTTTTAAGTATTTTACATTTCATATTATCAGTTCTAGTCTGTAAATTGTGTGACAAATTTTCCGGTTGATATATCAAATGGACATAATTTATTTTCCACAGGTTGTGCTTTTAGAATCACGAGATCGGATTGGTGGCCGAGTTTACACTGACCACTCATTTGGTTTTCCTGTAGACATGGGGGCAGCTTGGTGAGCTTCTTTCTGTTGTTTGTTTTGAAAATTTTACTGGCTTCGTGAATTATTTAATGACAATAATTATTTACTCCACTCATCAGGTTGCATGGCGTCTGCAAAGAAAATCCATTGGCAACTTGGATAGGAAGACTTGGTTTACCAATTTATCAAACTTCTGGTGATAATTCTGTTTTGTTTGATCATGACCTGGAGAGGTGATGCTCATCTAGATGACTTTTTAATCCCCAAATTTTATAATCAACTCCAGTTTAATTCGATAGCAAATACTTACCAAGCACTAAGATTATCAATTAAAATGGAGGAGAGTGAATCTAAGGGTTTTACTGTAGGCAGGTCAGATAGGATCGCTGGAACTTCAAATTTCGTGCAGCCACTGATGACTTTTGCTCTCTCTCTCTTTCTCTCTCTACGTTGCAGCTACGCACTTTTTGATGCTGATGGACGACAAGTCCCTCAAGAACTAGTCCAAAAAGTTGGTGAGGTGTTTGAAAGTATTTTAAAAGAGGCAAGTTATTTTACTTGTACCTGTTCCTTCTCATAACTAGAAAGTCAATTGTGCTGGTGATCTCTAAGATTGTAAAAGTTTTTCCAGGCCAACAAAGTTAGGCATGAAACCACCGAAGACATGTCTGTAGCACAGGCTATTGCACTTGTTCTGGAGAGAGATCCAGATCTAAGGTTTTGGTGAAACTAGTATTAGTTGTCTCATTTCATTTTCTATGTTTTATTCGAACTTCATTTTTTTTAATCTGAAATTTCTTCTTTTTTTTTCAGGCAAGAAGGACTTGCAAACAATGTGCTGCAGTGGTACCTGTGCCGAATGGAAGGTTGGTTTGCTACAGATGCTGACAACATCTCATTAAAGAACTGGGATCAGGTGAAGAAATTGTTCTGTGATATTGCAGTATGATTTTACTTTTCAATATAGTTCTAGTGCAAACTTTTTGAATTTGCAATATCTAGTTTAAAGACGAATATGTTTTTTCACATAAACTTCAATCTCAAAGTGACAGTTTTTAATACTCAGGGTGAGCTTGTTTTTGTCATTTCATATTTGATGGATTCTCCATGCTTTGCAACATGTAGGAAGTTCTGCTTCCTGGTGGCCATGGTCTTATGGTTCGTGGTTACCGTCCTATCATTAATACACTAGCGAAAGGCCTTGATATTCGTCTCTCTCATCGGTATGTCCTTGGAACATATTGTGCAACTGCTTTAGGTCTACTGTGAAATTGCTTTCACACATTCATTTAGTTATGCTTATATTTCTGTGTAATTGCATCTCCGGCAGTGGTTATATTTATCTAGTTTAATGGCAAAATGAAGTTTTCCAATTACTTTTCTCTTAAAAATTTTTCTCACCTAAATCTTGCTCCAGAGTCACAAAAATAGTGAGGGGTAAAAAGGGAGTAGAAGTCACTGTCAACAATGATAAGTCATTTTTTGCTGATGCTGCTATCATAACTGTACCTCTGGGGGTTCTCAAGGCCAAATCCATCAAATTCGAACCAAGACTTCCTGAATGGAAAGAAGCAGCTATAGATGGCATTGGTGTTGGGGTAGAGAACAAAATTGTTTTGCACTTTGACAAGGTTTTCTGGCCAAATGTGGAGTTTCTTGGAGTAGTCTCATCCACTTCATATGGTTGCAGCTATTTCCTTAATCTTCACAAAGCAACCGGCCATCCTGTTCTTGTTTACATGCCTGCAGGTCGCCTCGCCCAAGATATCGAGAAAATGTCTGATGAATCTGCTGCTAAGTTTGCCTTTAGTCAGCTAAAAGTGATCCTTCCAGATGTCACTGAACCGGTATTTTTTTTTCTTTTCTTTTTAAAGTACCATATCATCTCTTCCAATACTTCAATATATAAAGTTTTATGTTTTCTTAAAGAATCTCTCATCGATCGTTGAACATTTTGGTTAAGCAATTATGGCAGCTAGTGAATTTTTTTTTTTAGTTCATGCATTTGTTACTTTGTATATTGGGTTATCAACTATTCATGATGATCTAGCACTTTATGGCTTGCTCGGTAGGTGCCTTTAACTTGGATTCTATCCATATTCCAGTAGAGGTACCATAATTTGGAACAAAGATTTTCTAAAAAATCTAATCTGTATCCTTGGGAGAATGCATGTCTACTGATCGTTTTTCTTCTCCATCACTTCAGATACAGTATCTCGTGTCACGATGGGGGAGAGATGAAAATTCACTCGGCTCGTACAGCTACGATGCGGTTGGGAAACCTCGCGATCTTTTTGAGAGACTGCGCATCCCTGTGGACAATCTCTTCTTTGCTGGGGAAGCGACCAGCATCAAGTATACAGGGACCGTGCATGGTGCCTTTTCCACTGGGTTGATGGCAGCCGAGGAGTGTCGGATGCGTGTCCTAGAAAAATATGGTGACCTGGAAAACCTGGAGATGTTTCACCCATCTATGGATGAAGAAGCTGCATCGATCTCAGTCCCATTACTGATATCCCGTATGTAATTCCATGAATACGACTCCTAGTGATAACACAGGTAGTTCCCTAACCGTTTCCATTGATTGCCTGAAAAATGACATTGGAAAAATTGTTGTTTTCCCATGTATTTTTCAAGCATGTGGCATGTGTTATGTGCTACAATGTGGTATTAGTGGTTTTTGAACAATGTTCCGATGGTGAGGGTTCATATAGGAACGGAACCCATGGTAGTTTGCCTTGCTAGAAAACCTGGCAGTGTGGATGCTATAATAAAAAGAAGCAATATTTAGTATTTGGATGGTTAGTCTTTTTCGTGAGTATTAATGAATCTCCTCCTGGTTTCTTCTGTTGATTAGAGAATGTTGGTTTCATGGTTCAAACTTGGGAGCATAAACCTTCTTTTGAGCAAGGTACCTTGATATTGGTACACATGATGATCTTGGGTTATTTCTGCATGCTTGGAGCTGAAAGAGACCAAACTCATAATAGCACACTATATTTAGTCCAATATTGTTTTGTTGGAGAGTTGGAGAGCGATCGAAAGCTATAGTTACCGAGGTCTCGAGATGGGAGGGACAATTGCATTATAGAAAATTATGGAAGAGACAAGCTGATTTCCCCTTCTTTTTTGTTGTTTTGGTGCACTCTGATCCTGGGATCGATGTATGTATAGTTTTCTCTTTTGTTCGGGAAGACGAATGTTACTGTCATTATGGCTGTCACAAATACAGATTGCATCTTCGAGCTCTAAGATTCAAACGACTCCCGATTAGCAAAGCTTTGTCAACCCTTCCATAACATTTCATCTCCATTACTTCATATCATTAGCTTACACCACGCATTGCAAGCCAGAAAGCAGAGCTAAAAGACCACATTCCCAACCATGAACTTGCCTTTCAATTTTTGTTTAATGCACATGTGGATGTCCGGTCTCTGTGCTTTCCGTCTGATTCGGGTAACAGGCGTTGCCTTTCATTTCGAGCAACATGAGATAGATGTTCATGCATCTTTTTAATTTTTATTTTGGAGATAGTTACTGTTATTCGTCTTCCTAGGAATAAAATGGAAGTATGAAAATTGTTTTTGCAGACTTCTTCTTCGGAAAGATCATAGATTTCTATCATCTTCTCTTGATGTAATTGTCATGTGCTTTTCTTCGAGAGACGGATGGATGCATGTGAAAGGTGAGCTACATTAGCCAAAAATTGTTTTATATGCAATGCATATTTTATTTAGCCAAATGAGATAACAAAATTGGATTTGTTCTGCTCATGTTGTTTTGTGAGAGTGACAGTGGGAGAAGAAGAAGGGAGAGAACAGCTGCTGGCCACACTAAAACCCAGTTTTGTGGTCTAGATTGCTACCCACATTGAAGATTTGGATAAGCTGATACTATAATTCTGTAGGTTTCAAAGGAAAAGCGACCGCAGAGGAACGCAAATCTCCACGAGATTCGTTGCCAAAGGGAAGAACACGAATTAGATCGCATGAATCAATCCATGCCGTTGTCTCTCATTTAAAGCCGAAAAGGCAAATCCGTCGACAACCCGACGCTAAACAGTCTCTCATCTTTCTGCGTTCCAAATCGTCCACTCAAACTCCATCCGATGAAATCACACCCAAGTTTCCTTATCATCGCAGGGCTCTATAAATTTCTCCTCCGAGCATTGAGGAGACCATCTCCACCACCTCGTCCGAGCCTGAGCGAGTAGGAGTGGCGGTGGAGACATGACGGGCAAAGCACGGGCGCTCGGCCGCTACGTGATGGAGGCCGCACCGCCGCAGGTGGTGTCCCCCGTGAGGTACAGGGTGGCGAAGATCCTCGACACGATTGCAGAGGAAGAGAGAGAGACCGACGAGGCGTCGTCGTCGTCGTCTACGAGCTCCGCTTCTTGGCCAGTTCATCACCACCGTCGCAACCCACGCACCGAGATGAAACCAGCTTGCGGTCCTTGATATCTCGGTTGCCTGTGTACTCTGTGATTTCCTATTCGCTGATACGAGAAAGCGTAGGAGTCGAATCTATTAAAGAATATAAGAGAAGCAAGTAATTGGATTCTCCATTGCTACTTCTTTCGATGCGAACATAACCGATGCATCCGTAGTTACGAGAGATGGGAAGAGACTTAACAGGAGAGGATAAGGCTAAACATATGAAGCCTTGGAATCTCCATGGCTCTCCAAACGAAATCTATCAGAGAGTCAGGGAACTCGATGACAATCCATTACGCTTAGCTGAAACGATCAAATGCAGCACCATGAAGAGATCCATCTCTATATCGTGACATCCGATTGGTGTTCCAATCTGTTCCCTGCATGCCTCCAGCAACATCTACTGTCTGTGATTTCTTGAGCCAAAGCTCCAAATTCTGTCTTCTTGATAAAGGTTATTTTGGTGGTGAAGAGTAGATTATGTATTGATCACATAAGACATCAAAACACGAAAAAAGGCTTTATTGTTTCTTGCTCGATCATGGTGACATTCATAACATGAAGAAGAGGCTATTCATCGCGCGTGTCAGCAAGAAAGCTGCGTCTTTTCTTCCTACATATATCCCTACTGATAATATAGTCTCGTATTCTCAGGCAGCTGCACAATGCCAGAGATCGATGCCACCGCCCTTTATTGCCACCCAAAGCTTTCCTCCTAGTTTGGAATCCTGCATGAACACAAACACGCAGTCACAATCAACTTGGCCAAGGAAGAAGACGAAGACGAAGACGAAGAGTACTCACTTGGAGCAGTCAAACTCCAAGCTGATGGGGAAGGGAAGCGGCGTGGCGCACAGCCTCGGCAGGTCGCTGACCGCGTCGTCTTTCAGGTTGGGGAAGTGCGCCGCCGCATGCTTCACGCAGTTGCATGCGAACTGGCGCTCGGCGGGGGTGATGCCCATGTTCTTGAGCCTCCGAACACCGTCGCAACACGCCGGCGTCGGCGCCGGCTGCTGCCCCGTCAGGTACGTGAGGCACGGAGTCAGGCACGTCTCGACTTGGATGCAAGTGAAAGCACGGGCTGGCTCGACCACCACGAGGGCGAATGCGAGGACGAGGAGGATGCCTGCAGGTGCTACCTTCATCGTTGCGTACTGCTTCTGAGCTCGGAGAAGCTTCGAGTGTGTCAGCGAGTTGATGCGGAGGTGGGTATTTATGGTGAGACGGAGGAGAGCGACGAGCAGGCAAGAGGTGATGGGACTGAGGTCAGAGTGAGGTCTGTTAGTTTCAGAAGTGGATCATCACCTGACGAAAGCTTGGAATGGTAGCATTTGTTGTTTCTCCGAGCTGACACGAGAGTGGTGGCAGCCTCGCAGGCTCAAGCATGGGCACAAGGAAAGACGAACAACAGTATGTTTCTTCCCAACTTGTCATCATCTGACGACCACCATTTTTACGTTTCGAACTTATGACGCGACTGATTCATGCATTTATTTACGTAAAAACGAACAGTATGCTGAAACGACAACAATGAATGGGCCATTTACAGGACCAAGCGGATTGGGCAGGGGGAAGTGATGAGTCTGGTGCTCAGGGAGGTGTGATGGGCCATCATCATTTACAGGACCAAGCGGATTGGGTAGTTCATAATCTGATCTTTAAGTTCCATGAGGTGTGATGGCTTCCTTCCCTGATTGTTCATGTTCAGCAGGAAAAAGAATGCATATTCATGATGTGATCCATATTATTTGGCTCAAATTTTATCAGCAGGCATAATGACAAAAAAGATCATCTTTTGGGTGGGGGTGAATCCTTACTGACATCCAGTTCTTGAGTTAATGAGCCTAACATCAGTCAGTAGCCGACAGACCTACGAGAGCCCGTCCCGTGCATAATAATTGTCAAAGGCTAAATTCCAGGTTATATGCCTTGTCAGCTACAAAATCCAGTCTTAAATTCCCCCCCTTAAGGAAGGTCAAATACAAATTCCAGGGCAGGGCAGGGCAGGGCAGAGCACAGATCTTTATAGTCCTCTGAGGACCACCCCCCCACCCCTTCCTTTTAGGTTGGTGGCAGATTTATTATGCAGGCACATGATCACACATTATGAAATGAGAAAACATGGGATTTCATGAGCTTGTTTATTCCATCTATAAACTATATCACCAGTCTCGAATCAGCCAGCAGCATGCGGTTGGTTCACTTGATCTTCTTATAAAGCAACTCGTACTGGAAATCCTTGTTTCGGATCCATCAGATTAAACAAAAAAAGAGGAGTATCTGTGGTAGCGATTGCAGAAAACTAAAAATACGATTCAGAAGCCCGGCAAAGTACATCCATGCAAAGCTTCTTCTTTTCAGAATAACCAATGCACGAGTACTTGTTGTTTGCGGTTCTTTCTCGGTGTGGTGAGAACCGATTCTTCTGCACGAGTGGTCGTGGCTCCATTTGGGAAGACGACACAGGCGTAGAGCATGCATGATGGAGAAGCAATAAAGATGGGTGAGCGCTGAACTCGCTTGTCTGTCTGTGAAACCAAACCAGCAAGATGAAACGAGCGAGCCACCCTTGCCTCCTCGTATGCGATCGATGGAGAGAAGGGAAAGCAATGCTTGTTCCCCCATGTAAAACAACTAGTCAACCATGGCACCGGGCTTTGCGTTTGATGGCACAAGTTTAATCATCATCACGTCCTTCTCTAGTACATTTTTAGTCATCTGATTCATCGTGATTAGCATGCTTGTGGAGCGGGTGACCTGAGGTCACCTCCGTCAGTCTTCGTCTCCTCTCGAATCGTCCACTTTCCCATAAACTAATCTTTGTTAGGACGATTTGTCTTTGATCCCTAAATCCAGGATTCTCTCTTCGGCTATATCATAGCTCCTCTTAATTAATCCTAGTGTGCGTGGACGTAAGATTTTGTTTTTCTGGGAGCGGAGTAAAAACAGAGTGCTATGTGCCCACCCACCAAAAACGTTTTAGATCGACTTTGATGAACAGAGTCAAACATTTCGGCTTAAGATTCAAGTGCAGTGGTCCAAATATGAATCTGGCGGAAATTGCAATCGGTGTTACCTTGTATTTAATTTCGCACCAGAAATCATGGTCCCCTTCATCCGCTAGATTTTGGTAGCATCTAATGCTTCTGTATAGAAAAAGGTTGACTTGTTTCAGCTAGAACAAGAGGATGAATCCTCCTTCCATTTTCCGATGAATCTCACAGACATTGTTGTTTCAAGTTCCTGTTGTCAACCTGTAAGTGCCAATGCTATTCGTCGCGTGTAATCATTCTTGCTCTTCTTTCCATGGTTACAGATCCAACCTTTACCTTTCCTTCCTTTCCACCCAAGTTTCTTCTCTCTCTCTTCCGCTTCTTGTCGATACTGTTGGAAGAAGAAACACACGCCAAGGAAATCTTCAGCGCAAAGAGAATATAAGCCTGTAGTTCAATCAACATTTGCTATATCTACATTCATAGTCTGAACAAGTTGGCTTCCAGTTTCTGAGGACTTCCAGGTAAACAGCAGCTTCTCGAGGGATCAATCAAGTAGGACATGTTGGATATGGATGTCTCTCTCTCTCTCTCTCTCTCTCTATCTGTACCTTTTCCTGTTGGTCATTCTTATCCTTGTTCCTGACACCGCTTAAACCTGCCATGGTTTTTGCCAGTGCCCTTACAGCTCCATTAAAGGTCAAGGCGAGGCGATGGTGTCATCGAGGTCCACAACCTTAGGGTGCCTTTGTAGTACCCCCCGACACAGTCTCCTTTTCTCCAACTTTCTACGAGAACTGGTCAAATCATTCTCTGCCTCCACATGCAGGCCATGCTCACCTCCTCAGTTTTGATTGTGCAAGGACAAGGATGGGACCGCTTCTTGAAAGATGTGTTCATGCATGAGGGTGGGTGGTGGGTTGTATTCATGCCCACCACTAGATCATCATTGCCCGTCCATGCCCTTTATCCATATCGAAGCTCGACCCTCCGAGCATCACGAGTATCCCTAAATTTAACCGTAGCAATTTTTACCTTGAGCAGCTCATGACAGATCGAATTGATATCAATCGATCAGTCTACTATATGTTTCTCTCGGCCTATTCGCTTTGCACTCTGTAGACTGATGTTGTGCTGCAGCATTTCTCACACTATTACTTGCATACTAGTGCTAGTAGTGCTCTTTTGTTTTCGTTTGTTTTGTCTTGCCTGTATGAGTACTATAATGAAGTCCACCACCGTCATCATCGCTTTTGGAGGTAGGGATCCATTCATACAGTAATCTGATTTGTTCCGGTGGATACGCGTTGGATTGCGCACCGATAACCCATCTCGGATTTCAGTAAGCAGCGTTTGCAGGTAGGTAAATACGAAAGGGACAGCTCTTCCCCTCCGCATGGTTGGTCATCTGCAAGCAGATCACGTTGCCTATCAACACGATCTTCACACGAATGCTAAACCCTCTCCGAGCCTCGAGACGGGGCTACGCTTGCTCCGAGCAAACCTTCTCGGAGAAAAGCACCTTGCAACTCGGAGCAATAACAAGTGCACAGAGGCCATAAAAAGTGTGGATAAGGTGGGTCTAAATCCATTCAAGCTCAAAGCTACGAGTATAAATAGCAAGATGGCACATGCAGATAAGCTTCGAAATTTTCCACTGCTTTCTTTCAAGCTCGAGAAAACTTGTCGGAAGAAGAAAGTAAAAACCGCATGCCGATTCAATTGTTTAGTTCCAAGTCTTCGATGATGTTGAGGACCAATTAATTAAAGGCTGTCATGAAATCGAATAGCTTGCAGCAGCTGATGCTGATGCTGACAATTACCAGATGATTAGGTATCTGCAATCAAACGTGCAGTTACTCCATGGTGGGCCGCTAGACCGAAGCAGGAAGTCGGCGGCTGCAGTAGATAGCGACGATGATTACGCTGTAAAATTAGCAGCAAGCATCGGTGCAGAGGAGGAGGAGGAGGAGGAGGAGGTCAGGGAATTCCAAAGAGAATCGACAGGCTTTGGATGGAGTTGATTTGAATCTGCCATTCGATCGGATACCGATGGAGGAGCAATTCAAGGCGGACGATCGATCGTAATAATCCTTCTAAATCAACAATTCGATTGGGACCAGAAGAGACTACCATCAAATGCATAGCGATTAGCATCAGTAGTGGTCTCCGAAAACAAGTTCCTAAATGTCCATTATCAGCCAGACAGAGAACGTCGACAACACACGTAACATGAAACACTCCCATCCGCAAGTGCGTGCCAAAAAGAATTGAATCGGATACAGAATCGTCCACATTAGAATATATTCAGTTAAGGACAGCAGGTCAAGGGAATCATACTCGATCAAGTACACGATAAGCTTGCCAAACATGCTGTTCTCGGTCACACACCTCAGTTCAAACTATATAATCTCGATGCCTGTTCTTCCTTGGACTCGTAAACCAAATCACATGTCCCAAAAACTAAACTGATGATAACAGGTGCCGTGCTTGTGCTCCTCTGTTTCTGTAAGTGGATATGGATTTGATCGAAGAAAAGACGGTCTTAATGTATCTCTCCATCATGGCAAATAGGTCCACGCAAGTGAGGGTTCGGCTTCGATACTGTTGGCCAAGATGCCATGGCTTCGTTGACGACTACATCAACTGTGGAAGTCGACAATCCGAGCAGAGACATGACAGCAACCTCTAAAATCTTTGGTGGAGTAGATCTAAGAGCCCACCTGCCAAATCCAAGTTGACGTTCCAAGTTAACTGCACCGATCGAAGCATTCAAGCACCCATCTTCGCTGCATGTGTCGAATCATTGCTTGCTGCCGATACATCTAAAAGCTTTTAAGCCTCAGTTTCTACATTAAGCGTTTGATGTTACAAGGCATTACTATGGTTTCTAAATCTGAAACTAATTGTTTCTGAGCTTAATCGACCTAACATTCTCATTTAACAGAACCGAGACAAGAAGAAGAAGAAGAAGAAGAAGAAGAAGAAGAAGAAGAAATGACATGATGGATAACTCGAAAAGAAATAAATCTTCAAATACCTCCTACGAGTATTTGACTCAAAGTCATCGCGGTCAGCATGCAACAAGGACAGCTGACAGAGAGCGTCTGAAAACTCGGTTTCATGCTCCAGTGATAACACACAAAGCGATGGGTCGGCAGGAGAAGAAGACCGGGCGGGCTGGCCATGGCTACTGATGTGCATGCATCATCGCCGAATCTGCCATCGCCCATGCGACGCACTGGGGATCTACCATGGGAGTGTCGATGGGAAGAAAGACATGAGGCGGTTCTGTCGCAGCCAAGGCAGGGTTCAGGAACCTTTTGCATCCGCTGATCGGAGTTCGTAAATGGGGCCCGCGGGACCCACCGCTCGGTTTACCGAGTAAGATGTGGAGAACCGTGTCTTGAGATGTGCACCGCAGGATGAGGACAGGGAGGGACCTGAAACTTTAGGTACTCTTAGTTGTACGTAGAGCGAGAGCCAACCAAATCGATTCGGTTTGTGGGGCCAGTCATTGGGAGGGTCACACATGAGCGAAATGATAGTGGGAGCGGGTGGGTTGAGTTACTTGAAATAGTGACAGAATTATTTTCATTATTTGCCCAGAGATAATAGAAGATAATTATGGTTCGCATGAGCCATCCCACCAATTGGCCATGGCCCCATGGGGAGGGCTCCACCGCTGCAAATTATATACGTATAATATACTTTTGTGTTTACCTTTCTTTATTTTATTTTATTTTATTTTTGATTATTATATAATTATGTGTACGCAAGACCTTACGAGTATAGTACATCACTAATAAATTCTATTTTAGATATCTAAAATTTATCTCAAATACTCAACTGGATTCAGTAAATCATTAACAAAATAATAATTGAAGTATAAATTATATCATGCATAACAACATGTAAAAAGACATCACTAACTATTATATTATATTATTATTACATATAATAACATTCTTAAATAATATATAAATATAAATATATATATTTACATTTGAATGTCTTAAAGAATGATTCTTATTCCACTTTCCAATCAAATGAATTCATCATGTTCTTTTATTTTTAATATATGCACTCAACTACTATCTATGACTTCATGATTCCACTGCATCAAATTCAAAGAGCCGAATTAGTCTCTCTCTCTCTCTCTCTCTCTCTTCCCCCTTCTCAGCAAGTGTATAACACTGTGGCAGCACGAAATGGTGGAAATAGGAAGCAAGCGAGAAATCTAAAAGAAAGAAAAAAGATAAATAGTGACGGTTTTCTACAGATTGAATGCCACTGTAAATCATAGCACTAAGAGAGAGAGAGAGAGAGTAGTCTTCTCACTTCTCTTGGAGACCGACACGAAGCACCTCATCGAAGTCCCTATTTTTGGAGCCTCTCACCTCCCTGCTTCGATCCAAGCGAGCAGCGATATCTGTCCACGAACCGCGATAATCCTCTGCGTGATTCCAATCTCCGTCCCGTAATGCTTCGCGGTCGAGATCTCCGGTGCACGGTGTTCCAGGTGGAACCCTCGCGGCTGAGGAGCACGGGCTAGGGTTTCCGAACCCCTTTGTTCGAGTTCTTGGAGACCGAGCTGCGTCTCGTTGTCTGAGGCCGAGATAGGGTTTGGGGTCCAGGGTGTTTGCGGAAAGGCGGCTCCTTTTGGTGCTTGGTTCTTACGGGCCGCGAAGGGGAAGCTCTGAGGGGAGATCCGCAAGGTTTTCCGGTTGCCGTCGGGGTTTTCTTCTCCAATGCGTGGGTTATAGTGATTTCGGTTGTTCTTTTAGGAAATTTTTTTTTTCTTCAAGTTTGTTCCTCGTCGAAGCTTGGGATTGAGCGAGGCTTTTGGGGTTTTGCAGAAAGATTTCATCTTTTTATGGGGTTTCAGCTCGGTGGGTTTGGTTGAGATAGCTGGTTTACATTTTTTTTTTCTTTCCCTCCCTTTTCAAGTCTGTCGGCCTTTGGACTTTTAGTTTGAGCATCAGGGGAAGGAGCTATGTAGTGGTTGAGGTGAAGGTTGGAGTAGATGTTTTCGTTACGAGTTGAACAAGCTTGAGGCACCGCGGAACTTCCGGAATCTGTGATTTTGGCTCTACTTTCAGATACGATTTCTTGGTGTTCAAGTCCAAAAATCATCTTTTGATGTCAAAGATTGCGACCTCTAACCCTGGCGCCTGCAAATCGAGGCATCACGACCGATTAAACTGGGAGTGGCTCTTCCTTGCAAAGGAATCGGCTTAGGTGATGGTCTCCGCTTATAGTTGAGGATTTGTGCCCAAATGGAGTAGTCAAAACCAAATCGTTCTTTTACATTTTCTCAGTTGGTAGCTTTTATAGATTGCAGAGAAAAATAGTGAGGCATGAGTTCTAGTGGAAACAGGCGAGGCACAACCAACTCTGTGGGGAAAAAATAAAAAGGATTTGAGTTTTGCTGTTTAAAGTGCCCGTGCTTAAAGATTTCAGTTGTTTGCTGACGGAAAGGAGCAACTGTGATAGTAAGCTTCTGCTTCCTACTGCAATAATCTTCTTCTCAACTGCCAAACAATGAGACTAACATCTCCAACTCTCACCACTCAGCCACAAGAAGGTAGCTATTTATCCTCTTCTCTGGTGATTAGCATGAAAATTTGTGTTTTTGGTGATAATTCTTTTGTTCCGTGTGCTTCCTGTGGTTCAATGATTCGTGCCCTTATATATGTGTGATTGTTCTGGATTTGGTTATGAAAATTTTCAGATTGTTTGCAATTCTGTCTCGAACTGATTCTTTGGCCAACAATTTGTCCCTGGAAATTGGCATGCTTTTCATTTTCAAACATTTTTCCTTCTGGGTATCCTTTTTTTTTTTTTTTTTTTTTTCTGTTATGTGTTCCCTAGGTGCAAGAACAGATGGTGCATCATTGTGCAAGTTATGCATTGCTCTATAAGCTTCATTGCAGGATTCATAGTTTATCTTAGTTTGGAATCTGCACTCACCTGATAGCTGTTGGATAAAGAGGCAGATATTTAAACATTTATGAGTCTTAAAAATACCTTTGACCAGGGCAGACCGCCTGATCAATTAGTTTGTGAGCAGTGCTGTTTCTCCTTGCACAAGCAATTATAGAGTTTAGACAATTTGATTGCTGAAGGCTACATATTTTTAAAAACAATTTCTCCCTTCTACAAGTTATTTGTTTCTCTGATGCTTAATTTTACATTTTATCTCCTACATGCCATTTAAAAAAAAAAATGGTTTTCTACGCAATGCAACTTTTGAAAAATGGCAGGTTTCAGTATTTGTTTCGTTCTCAATTAACTAAAGTCACCTACTGGTGACAACTAGGCTGAAAAAAATCTAAACAGCATTAGCTATACTACATGTTGTTTAATCTCTAAAAATCTAGTTTTAGATGATGTTGCAATGCTTTACAACTGGCCTTCTTGACATGATAGTCCAGATTTCTTTATACATCCAGGGTATCCTTTTTGTGATAGCCAATGTCTTAGAAAAAAGGCTGTGTTGGTGAGTAAATATGCTGTAAACATAACCAGGTATTTCTCCATTTAACAAGTGCTAAGTTTGTATAATTATGGAGGTCAGCATTTGCCATAGAAGGTCTTGCATGTTTTCTAGTTTTAGATTTAAATTGGCATCATCTGATGGGTTTGTTTACATAGCTTGTGAGCATGTTTGTCAGCAGATTCAAACTTGCTCTTTTACTCAAACAATAGTGTGTATTTGTTTTCTGAAGAAGCAGCCAGGGAGTTATCCTTATTGTTATTGTTATTAACTTATTATTAGTGCTATTTGTTTATAAGCTTGTCATTAGCTTATGTTGATTCTGATTCTTGCTGTTTTCGTGCCCTCGTATACAGAGGAACCACGGTGTCTTAACTCAGAGTTATGGCATGCATGTGCTGGACCTCTGGTGTCATTACCTGCTGTTGGAAGTCGGGTAGTATATTTTCCGCAGGGTCATAGTGAACAGGTCAGTCGTTTTAGCCTACTCTAAGTCACCATTCATGCAATTAAACAATGCAAGTATCTCCAGTATTTTTGACCTTGCCTTCTTATCTTTTAGTTGAATCCTTAGTCATGAAGCCCTAGCAACCTGTTATATGTTCTTTAACAATTTCAGCTGTCACAGGTGGCTGCATCAACCAACAAGGAAGTTGATTCTCAAATACCAAACTACCCAAGCTTGCCTCCTCAGCTGATCTGTCAGCTGCATAATGTTACTATGCATGTAAGTGTATCTTCAGTACTATCAAACTGTACATGCTTGATTTGCCGTCAACCATATGATGCGTTACATAAGCTATTAAAATTCATTTGTACATCGTCTTCAGGCTGATGTGGAGACCGACGAAGTTTATGCTCAGATGACCTTGCAACCATTGAGTGCTGTAATGAACTGTATCATTGTGCTTCTGCCTTATTTTAAACACACTTGTAATGTATTTTTCATTCGTTTGTTTCTTTTGGATCTAACATACAGCAAGAGCAAAAAGATCCCTATCTCCCTGCTGATTTGGGTACCCCCAGCAAACAACCAACGAATTACTTCTGTAAGACATTGACCGCAAGTGACACCAGTACACACGGTGGATTTTCAGTTCCCCGTCGAGCAGCAGAAAAAGTTTTCCCTCCATTGGTAGGTATTTTGCGTATTGTGTTAACTGGATCATAGTTATTCTAGGATTTCTACAGTCTCTGACAATCTTATCTTATTCACGTTGGGGTTTTCTTTTAGGATTTTTCACAGCAGCCTCCTGCACAGGAGTTGGTTGCAAGAGACCTTCATGGCAATGAGTGGAAGTTCCGCCACATTTTTCGTGGTGAGTATTTGTTCAGTCATCTTTTATTAGCAGTATATCTAACTGTATTGTACATGAGTTTTTCATGTGTGTGTGTTTTGTATCGTGTCATGAGATGATGGAAGTTGCTATGGTATATTCCTTAACCAGTTTAAAGATAAAATTCTCATTTTATATTCCCTGAGCATTGCTTGATGTTTCATGGTTTGGTCTTTAACTGTCATGGAATTATATCTTCTATTCTTGTGTGCTTATGATTTGAAGCAATAGCTTGCAAGTTAATTTTACTCGTTGACTGTAGTTTTATTTATCATATATTGACTGATATTTCCTAGAGTTTGTCGTTGTTGTGTTTTTTGCTCTTGATTGTCAAGCCTGTTTCAATTGACAGCCAGAGCTAAGATGCTTATTTCATTGGTTGCTAGTTTCTGCAGCATTTCATTCTAATTAATGACTGTATGACTGTACATGATATAGGTCAGCCAAAGAGGCATCTGCTTACTACAGGATGGAGTGTTTTTGTGAGTGCAAAGAGACTCGTTGCAGGGGATTCTGTTCTTTTTATCTGGTATCATCATCAAGCTTGTTTCATGTGCTACTTTTGAGCACTTCTATATTCTTGTTACCAATAAACTTTTTCTTCCTCAGGAATGAGAACAATCAGTTGCTATTGGGTATTCGGCGTGCCAATCGACCTCAAACAGTTATGCCTTCTTCTGTATTGTCTAGTGATAGCATGCACATAGGCCTTCTTGCTGCAGCTGCTCATGCTGCTGCTACAAACAGCCGATTCACCATATTCTATAACCCAAGGTGAATGCCGTGCATTCTGAAATATGCCTACTTTTATGTTTTCCCACTAACATTTACCACTGATATTTGCTTTCAGGGCAAGCCCTTCTGAATTTGTAATCCCACTAACGAAGTATGTTAAAGCAGTCTATCACACCCGTGTTTCTGTGGGTATGCGTTTCCGGATGCTGTTTGAAACCGAAGAATCAAGCGTTAGACGGTGAGTAACTCTTCATTCCCCTATCTTATTTATAGAGGTTCTTCAGTAGTTGATTGCTTGCATAAAATTTAACTTTGTTCAACTTCTTTTTGCATTCTATAAAATTAATGTTATGATGATTTTTCTTTGATTTCAGATACATGGGTACGATTACTGGGATCAGTGATCTTGACCCTGTCCGATGGCCAAATTCACATTGGCGTTCTGTAAAGGTAGGTATGGGTAAATAGCCATCTTTATGGATTTCTTTCTTCAAAGAACCAGTATGTTTAAGACTAATATCTGGCAGTCTTATTATTTCTGCAAAAGTGATTGATGGGGATGCATATATTTTCAATTGGTCACTATAATTTTAATTTTGGTATTACTTGTGCAGGTTGGCTGGGATGAGTCAACGGCAGGAGAGAAGCAGCCTAGGGTATCACTTTGGGAAATTGAACCTCTAACGACTTTTCCCATGTATCCGTCTTCCTTTCCTCTCCGGTTTAAGCGCCCATGGCCCACCGGATTGCCCTTCTTCCATGGTATGATTTATTAGTGCTACTTGAACAATCAGAATGTTTATTACCAGCAACAGCAATTGTTAGAAAACCTGATGATTAATATTTTTGAGTTGTTCCATCATTCATCTTTCTGTACTTTACAATTTATGTAGGTGGAAGAGATGATGAGTTCAGTCTAAATTCACCACTGATGTGGCTTAGAGATGGTGGAAATCCAGCACTTCAGTCATTGAATTTCCAGGGTGTTGGTGTGACACCTTGGATGCAGCCAAGACTTGGTACTTCTATGCTTGCTCTACAACCTGACATGCATCAGACAGTGGCTGCAGTAGCCCTTCAGGAAATGCAGACCATGGATCTTACTAAACAGGTAACCCCTGCAATGCTTCAATTTCAGCAACCTCAGAACACAACCAGCAGATCCGCACCCATACTGCATAGTCAGATCTTACAGCATGCACAGCCTCAATCTCACCAGCCCCTCCTTCACACTATTCAAGGAAATCAGATGCAAAGCCAGGCTCAGTCTCAGTTTCTTCAGCATCATTTGCAACAGGGGCATTCGTTTGCTGAACAACAACAGCAGCAGCAGCATAATCTGCAGCTACAGATACCAGAGCATCAACAATTTCAGCAGCAAAGAGTTTTGCCTGCTTATCAGCAAGTTCCTTATGGTGCAGCCAATCTGTCTCAGCTTAGCTCTAGTTCTCAATCCCAATCAACCACTTTGAACATGATATCTCCATCCTCACAGTTGAAGGACTTTCCAGATTCTAATGGTAACTCTGTTTCGGCATCTAGTGTCTCCCCCCTTGATAACATTTTACATCAAATTTCTCCAGAAGAAACATCACAACTTCTTAGTTTGCCAAGATATGCCCAACCAGTTACTTCGAATCCCTGGTCGTCGAAGCGAATTGCAGTTGAATCAATGCTTCCTTCGGGAGCTCAAAGTGTACTCTCACAGGTGGAACAAATAGGTTCTGGACAGCCTAATATCCCCTTACAATCTGTAGTGCTACCACCATTTCCGGGAAGAGAGTGCTCAGTGAATCAAGATGGCAATATGGATATCCAAAACCAGCACATGTTTGGTGTCAATATTGACTCATCGATTTCAGTACAGAATGGCATCCGAAGTCTTGGTACTGGTGTCAATGGAACTAATTCAACAAACATAGCGTATGCTGCATGCAATTTATTGAGGTCTGCTGGAAATGATTTTCCTATCAATCAAGCAGTAAATGGGTCGAATGGTCTGGATGAATCAGGCCTTTTGCAGTCTACTGAGAATGTTGATCAAGTGAACTCACAGAGTGGAACATTTGTTAAGGTGGAGCTTATTTATTTATTTATAATTTATCTTGTGATTATCTTATCTGGATTTTGTTTCAGGGTGCAATCAGTTAGAACTGTTTTGTAGGACCGAGTATAGGTTTTTGCATACCGAGTGTAGCACACATGTTACTCAGCTAATACTTGTCTGTTCTCATCGGTCACAGGTTTATAAATCAGGTTCATTTGGGAGGTCACTGGACATCACGAGGTTTAGCAGCTACCACGAGTTGCGAAGTGAGCTTGGGCACCTGTTTGGCCTGGAAGGCCAATTGGAGGACCCTTTGAGATCAGGCTGGCAGCTTGTATTCGTCGACCGGGAGGATGATGTTCTTCTTGTTGGCGATGATCCATGGCAGTAAGTTCTTTCTGTAACGTCATACGCACACGGATGATACTTTCTCAAGTAGCTCTTAGTCTGTCTTGCCTTTTGCAATGGAACACTGTTTTGCCTCTATAGTGTATCCATATCTATTTGCATTAGCTGCTGAGTTTTAGAAATTTTATGATGAATTTGGCTTGCACTGCAAAGTTTTAAGATCATTGTTTGGTTTGTCATTTTAATTAATGCTTTATGCTTGTTCTAGGGAGTTTGTCAACAGTGTATCGTGCATAAAGATACTTTCGCCCGAAGAAGTGCAACAGATGGGCAAACAAGGTGTAGATTTTGTGAATTCAGCCCCCATCAAAAGGCTTCAAAGTAATGGGTGTGATGACTATGTAAGTCAGCAGCATTCAAGAAATCTCAGCGCCAGGATCACGTCGGTCGGGTCGTTCAAATACTGAAGTGGCAACCTTTCTCTTTTTCCCTGCTCTATGTTTTGCTGCACTTGAAGTATGACTACTTGAGCCGTGTTATGTCTAATAACTGTACCATATTGTATGTGCTTGTAACCTGGATACACATCCAATGCTTAATTTGTGAAGACTGGTTATGTTAATGTAGGCTGTTTTATTGTTCTATTTTTGATACACACACATATATATATATATATATATATATATATATACATCGGAGCACTGTGACAAAACAGCATGATTCCTTTGGCGTCAGGTAACAGTAGATCTTCTACTTCCTTTTTTTGTTTTTGTTTTTTCCCACTGAGATATGTCTGCCCTGTTTTTTGTTGCAGATTTCAAAACTAGATTCAAGTAAGAGATGGGTCTTTGGTGCAGAGAATTGGTGTCAGATCCTGCCACGGCTGTAGACTGTGCCATTCCGCCATGGACCACAACTAGGAAAGCTCCTCCCAGAGACCCAAGTAAGTTGGTCCCTGTCCAAGCGTGAATTCCACTCATTGTGACATCCACTTTTTCTCTCTCTCTTTCTCCTTGTTATCAAATTGATCTACCAATATTATTTATATTTTGTTTCCACACTGACATCTCTGTCATTGTCCTTTTCCTTGAAGATCATGCCATCTTTTGGTGTTGATCTGGTTGCCTCGCTGCTTGGCTGATCTCGAGTGTTTTGGTTGGCTGAGGTGACGCATTGCCACTGGACTTAAAAAAGTGGGAGGGAGGGAGCAATGTGGCCTCCATTAACTCCCACTCGCTAAAGATGTGGACATCTTTCTTTCCTCTTGGCATCTTCTTTCCTCCGTCACCATACATGGTCATTCTCCCGTCCCTTTCCGATCTGTGTGTGTTGGTCCCATTGCCCTCACATCTGCTCTTGTTTCTTTCTTTTTGACCACTTTTTGTTGGCAAAAACAAAAGGGTTCCTTTCCGGTTTCAACTCAGGTGACAGTAATAATTACTTGCTAAAGCTTGTTGTTCACCCAACCCAACAGTCTGTGCGTTTGTGGAACTGCTGTTTAAGCTACCCGAGCCCTTTCTTGCGCAAAGGTCGATAGTAGCTTCGTGCCTCCTCCACCCCTCTCCTTCTTACCTTGTTAAAGCACACTACTGCTCCTTGGAACTGTTTTCTCATCTCTGGATCTTCTCTAATGATTTATATGATCACAAAGAATATTGTATAGAAGCTGTGGAGGGAGAGCAGTCTATGGAAGATTTTAATTCGTTGGGGTTTCGTAGTAACATTCGTTGATTGGCCTGTCTTAAGATCCACATGTCGATGAGTTTGGATTGACGGAGACTATGAATCATGTCAACTTTGAAGTGCATTATCGACTCATCTGCTCATGTTAATCTAACTCCGTATCATTACGATACATCCATCTAAAAGATGCAATATAATTAATGCCACCCAAGATGGGGTGGTGGAGAGGTGTAAATGACGAAGCCCTTCAATCGGAGGATCTCTCTATAGGATAGGACATAAATGATGTGCTCTTCATTTACATAAAGATCACCCACACTGGGAAACAATACAAGACTTTCTCTAAAGTTCTTTACTCCATTGGATTTATAGGCTATACGACATCATATCATGTTGGCTTGTCGGGTCCATCGTAGCTCCGGTTGTTTAGGTGAGGGTGAGAGAGAGAAAGATGGCAGTCTTGCTTTGATGCCTAACCTTCAATATCTGCAAATAATAAAGCCATGGCAGGTGGGGAGAGTGACACTGATACTTTCTTTCGCTGTGCAACTAAAGGAGTCATCTCTTGTGTTGATGATATGAAAGCTTATAAAGACATCTAATTCAGAGAGCATAAAATAAATGTAACTTAAGCTTGCTTCAGAAAGCAAACACTGACATGATACACTGCACCCTGAACGATCAGCATGATGTCGGCTATCTCAGCTTTTAGAGTTCGATGCTTCTGTTGTTTTATGTAAGAGAGAGAGAGAGAGAGAGAGAGAGAGAGAGTTGCAAGTTGTAGACAACAAACTTAGAAAAGCTAACTAATATGACCAGATTTGCATCATTCATAACTCCCATAATGCCTTGCCAAAGACTACCTGATATTTGTCCAAGAATTTATTGGTAAAACTATCTGGAATGATCACAAAACCAAGATTCTGTTTACAGTATTTATTGTAGTGATCAGTTCATTGGTGTACAGGTGAAACACCATCGGAAAAACTCGTTACATCTTCCACCGAACCAGTAATGCTCTCGAACGCCTGCACGCATACGCTCGAAAACCCCATGAGAGCCTGGAATACATTCGGGAGGCTTGTCTGCAGATTGTTCACGATCATGGCTCGGCTCGTGTGAACAGAATTTAGATACTTGATCCTTTCTTCCTCCACCCTCTTCTTGAAAGCTTCCAGTTTTGCATGCTTTGTTGACGATGGTGGGTGATTCACATGAGGTACTTCGACCAAGTTCTCTATACTCCCAAGCGAGTTTAACTCTTTCTCCAACCTTCTCTGAAGTCGATCGGATTTCTTCTGCAGGCTGTGCTCTTCGGTATGTTGCAGAACGATAGAGCGGATAACCAATAGAAAGTTCTTGATTGCCTCAGCTGCTACCTGTTAAGCTACAGAAAGTAAGGAAAAAATGGCAAGTACGTTGTCCTAGAAGATGGATGTATTTAACAGATTGAAGACATTTTAAACTATGAAATTTCAGATTCCAATTTCATTCCTCTCCACTAAGTTGGTTTAACAGATCGAATACAAGCTTTAAACTGAAAAATGTTGCACCCCAATACAACCTCTTCTTCTTTCCACTAAGTTTTCATTTATTTATGAAGTCCAACAAAAGAATACTACAAGCCATAATGTCCTAACCAGGCCATAGAAAATGTAACTAGCAAATTCCTAGTCTAAAACCTCATCAATCTTTACCAGAATCTTATTAGCTCTATTTGATTATTTTCAATTTGATAAATATCTTCCATAATTCAACTTCTACTCAATAAGAAGTTAGTTAGTAAATGCTTGTTGTTAGTGCAGTTGTACCCAACAATGCAGCCTTTTTTTTGCTTTCGTTTGCACACATCCAGTGAAAGTGCATATATAAGTGTGTATTCATGGATATACTGCATGCAATATGCAAGCTTTTGCCTCATTAGATTAGACTCCCGCAACTCTGCACTTGTGAACAGGTAAATTAAAGAATTAGATCAGATATGCATCCAAGCAGTTTATTAGGAAACAATTCATTTATTTATTAATAATTGAAAATCATGTCATCATTATGTTTCAAAAATTAGAACTCATTTATGCAAACATAAATATGCCGATCAAAGAACTTGGGTGGACAAGTGGATGTGTAGCGCAGCATAGCATGTCCCACAATTTTATAGAGATTGACCATTAGCACATTTTGAAGGGAATAGGGCAAGTAATAGTACCTTGTCTGGTAGCCCATCAAGAACTCCCTGTAATTCTTCACAAAAACCACGGATACTAGATGTTGAACCCATAAAGGCATTATTTTCCGGAAGTCTGTCAGTCAGTCTAACCCACTGGTTGAGAATGCGAACATACTCACGCTGACAGCGGAAGAGGTCGCAGAACGAACTATACCAAGAAGTCACCTCTGCTTCTAGCTGAGATATGGCATGACGATGAGAATCAGTGGTTGGATCATTGCCCAAATGACTGTCAAGAAGATTTGCTTGTTGAGAAACATGGTTTTGCACTTGATGACATTCATACATTGTTCTCCACATCTTCTCAAGCCTTTCAAAAAGACAAAATCAACCAAAGATCACCTGACCGGATATCAAGCAAACTGATAGTACTTATTCGCATAGAGATGAGTAAGACAATCACTAGTACTTTTTAGCCCAAAAGTGCTATTGAAAGCTATTACTTATTCTGTTTCATAATGGTTTTCATTTACGATAAGCTTAAACATCCAAAATTCATACTAAACAATAAAAAAAAGGCACAGTCGCAACTTACCCTACAGAGAATTCAATCAACTGTGGAAATAACTCTTCATCCCTAAGTTTTAATATGGACAAACATGTTCCACTTATTGCCTCCTTCAGAGAAACCATTTGGCACTGCAAATCCTCAATGTCCGAACGAGCTTTCTCAGTTTTTGTCCAGTCATAATCTCCAGCTTCTAGTTTATGCAGTAGTAGGATTATCTTCTTGTGCTGGGAGTTAGCACTTTCCTCATCCTGACATAGAAAAGCCACTAGATGAAAAGGTAGGAACACCAGGTACTGGTTCAATAATAAGGAGAAAAGCAACTTTGCCAAAAGAACAACTATCCTTTGATAAGGAGACACATATACACGGTGCTTTTCACAGTCTCGATTAAGATCTATGCTATCTTAAGTGATAAACATGTTTGAAGCCCATTTCAATATACTAGGATATCTAAATATGTTGAACATAACAATATAATTTCAATTATAGTTTGATTATTTAAGGGCTCCTGGTTGAGGCTTCAGCGACGATGTCCTTGATTTATAGAACAGGACCATTGGCATTTGAGGTTCATGATGACATAGGGACAGCAACTTCAAAAAAGATAATGCCAAGGCACTGAGGAGAAGATAATAAGTCAATAAAAAAGACAGCACATATTTTAGGTATACAGAACTTAATTAAAATGAAAAATCAAATAGTTTTGGAGGTCAAGGAGAAAGGCTCGACAACAAGTTTCACTGCATCCCATTCTTGGGGACTTCATCTTGTATATCTACTTTACAAAATTTATTTTGTGGGATTTCTAAAACTCAAGGGTTTCAAGAATTGCATTATAAACAGATTTACCTAATCATAGTGTCTTCTATTTCTGTTTCTGAAACTGTTATGAAAAAAACTTAGTCATATGTTTCAAATGCATGCCTAAACTGGCTAAGGGATGATTGCTTGTTGGAGAGAGCTCAAAAGATATTAAATATCAGTCTGATGCAAATTTCTATAATCTACCAAACCACTACAGCACCAAGACACCAAACCGTACACTAACTTGTAGGTGATGTACGGCTTGGTATCACTAAATAAAATAATACAAAAAAATAAACCGAGGTGGTAATTGTGTCGTGGTCCAACAGAATCTGGTGAGCCACAAAAGGGAATCTTTGGTTTAAGACAATTATTATGGACCTGTTATAGGATTTAACATAAAATTTATATTTGATAAATGGGTTTAAGACAATTATCATGAATATACAGTATCTGATAAATGAATTCATGAAATTCTCTTAAAATTTCAAATATGTTTTACCTTTATGTTGGACCATGACAACGAAATCAAAATTTTCAAGTGTTGATAAAGAAACGTTAGCTATCCTGCAGAATGCCAATTTGCAGGTGATTATGGGCATTCAAAATGTGAAAAATATTTTTTATAGCATGAGCCATAGGTAGACTGATAAGAAAATTAGATGTGATATTTACGTACTTGTTTTTCCTTTGCATGTTGCCATACATCTTTCGAGTTCAAAATTTTAAAAGGCAACACCAAAATGTAGTTTTGTGTGAAAACAAAATATGTCCCACAAAGAACTGCAGATTCTGCACCATCTGTCTTTTCATCTTCAATATTCCACACATCAAACAGAGGTGACCATGTTGTGACCATTAATTTTGTGTTTAGCATACAAGTAATTTCATCCTTAAAACATCTCTATCGGATGCACTCGAATTATGTTTTTTTCCACAAACCAACTTTACAGAAAAGAAGAGAACATTCCTGGTTCTTTCACTCATGATAAACAGAGATAAATTTGTGTTTATGATTATTAAATAGGACAAATAATCAACGGGATATGCGCCTTGGCTACATGAATGCTTATGGACTAATAATTCAAGTTGTGGAAAGTAATACAGACAAGAAAAGATGAATTTCAACCTAAAAGACAGATAATATTCTTGCATTTAGTTTACCTACAGAGTATAAGAACTGTAAAATACTATTCATTTAGAAATCTGATTTTAGCTAATCTGCATGTCATGCTTACCTTCACTAGCTTGTAGAGCTTCTGCTCCTCTGCAAAAAGCTTCTCGAGGGTTGTGCAATGGTTACTGGGCCTACTAGCACTATTTTCATCTTGAGCATCTCTGTTAGAATGAGTTGATTTGAAAGACCAGTTCCAAGACAACACGTTTACGACTTTGGCGGACGTGGAACTTCTCCCTGAAAAAAGAGCTAAATTATGCCTTCACACTAACTAGTTCTGAAACAAGATAGCTATGAATAGAGCGATTGTCTTGATTAATTTCAGAAATAGTATTCAGAAGTTTCTCCTTTCTCCATGCTTATAGCTCACTTCTGTAGACCAATACAATTAGACTGCCAAGAGAACTTTTAGATAGTTGTCCAGGTGATGAATTTATAAAACTTACTGACCGTGGTCAATGAAGCAACCTAGAGACTAAACAAAAACATCTATGTAAATGTCAACATATATCAGCAGGAAAAGTGAAGCCAGACTGGTTCAGCATTGTATATTGCTAAAGAAGGCATGGTGAAAAATGGGATTAGAATACAAGTAGATCTAGAATAATTGTTACTGCACTTTTTGGAGAACTGCTTGCAGCACTCTCTGATGTTGAGATAATGCAACTTTTGTTTGATTATCACAAGCAAATGGGACAACATGAAATAAGAATATAGGAGAGGAGCATTATGCTTCCAAAACTACAGCAGGAACTGTTCACATATATGATCTCCCCATATCTAGCAATTATTTTGGTGGTTGTCAAAAAACGCCTTGCAATTCATTTTCTTGATATGAGGCCAGTGATTGGGTGTGCACAAGTATTATGAAGTAGTGTGTTACAAACCAGCAGAAATTCACATAAATGTTCTGGTTGATCACACATCTATAACTTACCAAGACATAAAACACTAAATATTATTCTAATTTACCCTAAAATTGTTCTTGAAAATTCATAATTCAGGTTCTCAATGACTAAAACCCTTTGGTAAACAGACAATAACAATTTTTTCGACATCCAACATTGGACATTTGTAGAGATCAACGATCAACATAAGTGGCAAAGATAACTTAATAATACCAAAATGCATCCTAAAAGAACTCACTACTTCCAACTCTAAAATCGGCGAAAATATTTACAGTGTTTCAGAAACCGAAACAGATCAGTTGCAGGTTCAGAGTAAAGAAACAACTTTTTGGTTTCTCTTAAACATATTCATTCATGAATGTTGACTTCATAAGATCAAACAACACCCATCATGTCAAAGATTACCTTCCCTTGCTTGAAGGTCCCAAGGATGACAATAGGTCCGATTGGACTCGAGAAGGACTGCAAGATCCTTCCCTCCAGCTGCAGCTTTCAGGAAATAATCATCTAGCTCCTTTATAATCCCCTCCAATGTCTTCTTGCTCCTCCACACCACCATCCCTATGTCTGTATCTTTGGTGAACCAACTCGCTGCCGACAAGCTATCATCAGCCAATTCCTTTGCCGGGCATTTCTCCCTCGCCCGATTCAATGCCACAGCAAAAGCCTCCTTTCTTTGGACCGCTTTGTCATCTTCGTCCTCCACGACCACCTCTTCCTCCTCTTCCCCCTCCGCAAACTCCGTTTTAGTCTCCGCCCAATCCTCTTCTTCCGCCGCAGCATGTGTAACATCTCCTCCATCGGGTACCGGAGATGAGGAACCCGACGAAGCTGGAGGGCCAGAAGGATCCCAACAGTCCCAGACCGAGCTGGGGAGGGGAGGTGGAGGCATCGGGCAGCTCTCGTCATCATCCATATCGCTTGAATCCTCATCGGACAACTTCTCCCTCGTTACCTCCTTCGCGGCACGGAGACTAAATTCGGGAGGGGGCGGAGGCGAAGGCGGAAGAGTCGGCGGCGGGGGCGGGGAGGGTGGCAATGCGAGTCCAATAGGCGGAGTACCGCCCGGGATCATCGTCTCCACTTCAGTGAACTGTCTAAGGGTGGCGCCCGTGTTCCGCAACGACTGCAGGTACGCCATGTGGGCGGCGGCGAGCTCGGCCCTGCAGCTCAGCAGCTGCTTCATGAGCCGCCGGCGCTCCTTGCACTGCCACACCACCTCGTCCACATCCACCCTCGAGTAGGTGCACCCCATTCCGCCGCTCAAACAAGGGAAGAAGGAAAAAAAAAAGTCTAATCTTGATCCCGAATTCTCGATCTAAATCATCGAAAAAAGATTCAAATCGCAGAAAAATAGAAACTTTGTAGGCAAATTAGGTGGAGAACGACTGCTTCTTCCCAACTAAGCCACAAAAAACAAACCTAGCTGCTATTTCTTTGAGAGAAAAGGAAAAGACAAGACTTTCGTAGAGGGAAGAAAGCTTTAGCTTGAAAGCTAAGCAGAGGCCAAAACCAGTACAGAGAGAGAGACTGAGAGAGCCAAAAAGGTAAGTTTTTTATGAATTCCAAGATGGCATCTTTTCAATAGAAAAGAAGCAATAGAGGGAAGAGAACAGAGCAGAGAAGCTTCACCAAAGTGGAATTTTGTACAGATAAATAAAAATGGTCATCTCTGCTACATAGGCGGAGGTGGAAGAGAGAAGAAAGGAGGAGAAGAATTGAGGCGCAGAACCGTTGTTTTCCTGTCACCTGCAAGTCTTGGTCTCGCTTCTCTTATCTGTGTAGGTGAGAGAGAGAGAGAGAGAGAGAGAGAGAGAGAGGGGGGGAGGTTCTTTGGTGTATTCTATCCACATTAAAAGCAGAGCAGCCGAGGAAAACAAGTATATTATCACATAGAATCAAAGTATTAGCAGCTGGAAGAATAAAGAAATGGAGGTGATGTACAGCTGAGGGCGAAAGAAGTCATGAACAAGCAGAGTGCAGAAGAATAGGCATCGAACTACCAATCAACTGGAAGAACTTGAAAATGTTTCGTGATGAGGTGAACTTGTCTTGGACACTGTCAGAGCAATTTAATTATCACATATCAGACGATGATAGAGAGAAAGGGTTGGAACAAGAACAGTATGAAACAGTGCTGCAACCAATAAGAAGGCCATGGATATCAAAATATCAACCAAGCTGAAGAATCTTGAATTGTATGTCGAGTCATATGATTTCATCTCTGTAATAAGATCAATTTGTCAATCACACATGACGAGACATGCATGCATCTTGGGCTGGCAGACTTGTTGGGATATATGTAGATCTAGACTGAGAATTAGAACCGCGAGAACAGTAGCAGAAAGTATTATTAGGACTTCATGAAGAAAATTACCATTAACAAAGTAGATGAGAAAATTTTAAGAAGATAAAACTCAGAAACATTTTCTTTGTGTCATTTCTAATGCTAGTATTACTCAGGATTATCCTCCTCCTACAAGCATGATTATGAAGAGATCTGATGAAATCTTGTCCAACATTAGAGTAACAAAAATGAATAAAGTGAATCAGTTTTAAAGTGGCTAATGGTCTGCAAGATGATAAATACTAAGAAGCAAAAAAGAAAAAGGCAAAGACTTTCTGCTCATGTGAGACTAAACAGCATCAGATGGAGTAAGAAATGTTGACTTGACCTTTGTGGGGTCTTTGGGATCAATAGTAAAATGGTCATATGCCAAACAGCCACAGAGGGCATGTGAGAGGAAAATATTCTCTATCCAGTGTCTATAAATGGTGAGGCACCACCCCAAGACTTTTACTGTCAACCAGTCTTCAAGAACTAAGTAGCAGGTCAGGGGAATTAAGACACCTATGATCAATAGGCATGCCATTGGATATTCCTCACCTGTGCCTTGGTCATGATGATCATGTTCTTGGTTGTGCAGCCATGCAATCAATGCTTGACTAATCTTTCTAGTTGTTTGAACCTTGAGATCGATGTGGAGTCTCTTTCTCATGAATGCCCACCATCGTAGACGGAAAATTGATGGGAGGATTCTGATAATGTTTCCTATTTAAACTTGATGAACAATTGTTCGATGATTTGAAGTCAGAACTTGAATTAGAAAGATGTAGTAGATAAACAAAAAAAATGAAAAGAAAAAAATACCCTCTTTGACAGACTGATCACACACACAGACAAAAAAAAAAGAAGGATAGACGACAATGACGATGTGACGACCGATGTTATGAGTTTGCAGATACTCACAGGAATGTGTTCCGTTAATACTGATACTAAATGCTTGCCATGTAGCATCGAGTGATTCTATTATGATGCTTGCTGATAAGAATATCTAAAAGCTAGCATGAAACCAATCAAACCGACAGCATCTTTATGGGTTACTTGTGACATCAAAAAAGCGAGTCTAAAACCCAACATCTGTTCTTCTTTCATGGTTTAGAAAGAAGTGAACTCAAATAAAACTGAAACAAAACAAAAAAAAAATTGATTTTTTTTTTAATCTCAGGAAAATTCGGATCTAGAAATCACTCACTCCTCCGAGAAGATGGAAAAGTTGGGGAGATATTAAATTGTTTCCTTCCTTTTCATGGTTTGACGACATGTTTACTGAATAAAACTTTGTGCCGACAAAAAAGAAAATCCGAAATGTCATGGATAAGGCATGTAAAAATTCATTTTTTACATGGGTAAATCTCAAATCTACACATCGCACCCCTAATGGAAAAAGATAAAAGGGCAAAGATACAGGAAACAAAAGTTCCCCATTGGATTGCTTACTCTTCCTTTATAGCTGTTGTGTTTTTGTCGCAGAGATCAAGGAACCAAGAAAAGAGAAGACATGCAATCATGCATGCACCCAACCAACCAGAAACCAAAGAACGAAACAGAGAGATAGAGAGAGAGGAGAAGAAAAAGAGGGAAGACGCAGCGCCGTGGGAGAGGCAGCAGAAGCTTTTGGGGGACACTTGCGTGTCACTGCAACTTGCTCGATGACACTTTACCTTTCCTACAGGGGTCCACCTCCTCCGACACGCGGGCCCACGGGGCTTGACCGTCCACGGAACAGCTCACCCGAGGACATGGAACCATGGGGTCCCTCTGCCATCATCTCCTTTAGAACATGGGATGGCCCAGACGCGAGTAGAAGAAGACGACGACGGCACGAAGGAGTGCGAGACACGTATTAACGAGAGAGATTTATGTACGTACATGTATGTTGAGAAAGTATGAATTATGTATGTCTAGTACCTAAATATATATCACATATTAAAATTTGAAGCAGCAAACATAGGTATTATAATTCTTTCATCGAAAAGTAAGGAAAAAATCAATGAAAATTCTCAGACTTTTCAACTGCGATCAAACTTGTGATTTCCTCATGCAGATGGCATTAGGTGTTACTGCTCTGTTAGTTTTCAAATAAAAACCTATTTATTTTTATACATATTAATCATCAAATATTAGTGCTGCAGGGAGGGAGTGTATGGAGTTTGGATATGCATGCGCGGATGCATTAATGTGCAGAAGAAGGTGTTTGATCTAATTAACTCCTCATTTAGGAAAGGGCGTCGTCGGTGCATTCCCTCTTGGGATTCGTGGCGGGTGCCTCAAGATGCGCGCACGAAGCCGCAGGGAACCGTTAAGATTGGTGCGGGAATCACGGGTGGCTGAAACGAGAGCTCTCCCCAACTCTACCGTCCGGCATCGGAAAAGTCAAAGCTTTGACTCGATCATTTGGCATCACATACACTAGTCTTTGATTTTATTATTTTTATTTTTCTTTTTTTTAGTAGATAAAATATGAAATCACTTATTTTTTATGCAGACCTTTCGGATTCCACTGTTCCTTTTATTATTATTATTATTATTCGCACTTATTTTTTATGCAGACCTTTCGGATTCCACTGTTCCTTTTATTATTATTATTATTATTCGCAGTAAATCCCGTTTAAGGTTGCCTCCAAGTAGTAGTAGTAGTAGTATATATATATTTCCCCATTTCATTTAATATTAGTATTAATAAAATAATAATAATAATAATAATAATAATAATATTTATTTTCTTTGGAGCATGCAGCAAGAGGTGCGTCTTCCTTTTTGTCTTTTTCTTTGCGACAGAGGGGCCTCACTTTTCCTGAGCAATTGTCTCCCTCCCTCTCGCACCCATCGGACGCCTGCACTCCTGTCTAAAGTAATCCGTTTGCAGGGCAGCGGTTGAAGTCTCGGAGAGGAAAAGGACAGAATAGAACCTGTTCTTTTCTGGCCTTTGGCGTGGCCGGCCTTCCGTTCCTCCGTCTCGTCTTCGCTACCTGGGATAGGAAACAGATTTAATTGGCCCATCTTCTTTCCTTGGAGTTGATCACCTAAAGTTAGGATTTTGATTCGTCGACGTTGCTGGGTTTCTTGGGTCTCAGGCCTAGTGTTCTTCCGGGGTTTGTAGCTGATTCTAAAAAAATATGTATATATATATGTCTTTTTCTTGATTATTTTGATGGGTGTGAGGTGTTTGGATTAGAATTCGATTTGTTCTGGTATAAAGATGGAATCTTGATCGATGTTTGCTTTGGGGAACCTCCCTGGCGTTTTGATGGGTTGTCTCTGACTCTTCGATTGTTTCGGGATACGCTGATTATTGTTCCCGAGGATTTAGGGTGAAGTTGGAGTTTTGATCGGGAGAGTTTACTTTGTGGTGTATCGAGTAGGATTCCTCGGCATTTCCTTTTTCCCATCTCCGTTTGGGTACCTTCTGAATGTGCAACTTTGTGTGGTTTCTGGAGATCATTTTCTTGATTTTCCAGTTGGCTTTTGATGTTTAGCGCTGTTGGTGCGGCTTTGGAGTTGGCTTAGGTTTCGGTGACTTTCGAGATTGCCGGGTGCTCTTCTTCCTTATGTTTGTGCTTCCAACTTCCCCCCGGTAATCTGCTGGGAATATATGCTCTCGGTTGAGGAAGTTGATCTACAGTACAAGGAGATTTTTGTTTTGTTGGATTGGGATGCCCTTGGATCAGAGAATTCATTAGAATTTATAGGTCACCAGGGTTGAGGCCATAGCGTATTAGGACTGTTTAAGCACTCTCCAGGCCTTCAAGGAGGAACTCTGGAGTTCACTTTCCTTGGGGTTGTTTAAGATGGCCTGTGTGAAGCTTGGTTCGAAGACTGATGGGTTTCAACGGCAAGGGCAGGCCTGGTATGTTGTTCTTGTGATTATTGTGGTTTGATCTTTCACTTTTGATTTTTCGTGAAGATTTGCTGAATTTTTGCTTTAGAATATTGTGTCTCAACTGGTGGTTGTCCTCTGTTAATTGTGAGGAAGTTTGTATTGAATTCGATCTTAGTAGCTCTGGAACTTAATGTATGTATTGGTTCTTGTGCTTTTCTGTCAGTTTAATGTGTATATTGTTTTTTTCCTTTGCTTTTTATGTTTATGCATGGCATTTGACATATGATGAACTTCGCTGTGGATGATGGTAATATTTGATATTCTTTGAATCTGTACATATTTGCACTTCTATTCGATATATCATTTCAGATGATGCTTGTTGCTGCAACTTAGTGTATATAATATTAGCAATTTGTGGTCAAAACAATTAATGCTCCAGGTGCTTTATGTAATTTCAGGATTTCAACTGACAATAGGTTTGGACGTGGTTGTTATAATGGATATTGTTGTTTGTTATTTAGGATAATGTTTATTCTTAATGAAGTTTGATGTTTAATTATAAATGACTTTATTTATTAGAAATAATGATATTTTCATTGGGATGCATCGAGGGCTTTTATGGTCATGTAATTGTGGTCAAATATCCATTCCTGAGCCAATACTTGGAAGATGATTATCGAGTGGAATAATGTCTTGTCGTCCTCATGCCAAAATAAATATTGTTCCAGAGTGGTGGTTTCAATAAGGCATGCTTATGGTGAATAGAGAGACGGAACACTATAATGAAAGTTGCTGGGCACACTTGGTAGCCATAATAATATTCACAAGCTTTTCTTAATTTTTGAGTCTGTCAGCTTTTGTTCTCGAGGAAGATGCAATCAACTTCTCTCTGAGTGCATTTTGCCCTTTCTCATCGTGCAACAATTTTGCTATAGCTTTTTTTTTAAAAGCCATATACTTTACATAAAGAGTTAAAGAGTTTTCACGTTCAAACTTGACTTTCTTTCATAGGATAATCTTTTGAGAGGGATTGCTGATGGATTCTTCATTTATGGAAGAGACCTGGCATTTCACGCATGATTTTCTTACATCTTGACTCATTCCATTAGAAATATTCTAATCTTTTCTACATGCATCGCTATGTTAAATTTCATGTGTCCTCTGTAGCTTTTAAAATCTTGTTTTTGATGGAGCAAAGTGTTACTTTTGAGTACATAGACGCAGTCTCCACATACCTGTATCAATAAGTATCTGTGAGTATATATTTCAGGTATCTAATTTTCATGTTTCTCAGATCACGTAAGTGGCAACTAGCAAAATGACTGATTAGGAAAAAAGGATGATGTAGATAAATGAAGACACCCATTGGAATGCCCATTCAGTGGGACTACAACAGGAATGGCCATCTACACAGTAAAACTAGGCTAGAAGCCTAGAACAGTGCAGTTGGTTGTCCACCCTGTCTTGAAAATTACCATGCCGTGCATGTGGATGATTGTGTATTTTGGTGTGTGACTAAAACTAAAATAGAACAGTCCATTTGGTCAGCCACACTGTTGTGACTATTGCCATGCTCTGTGCTTATCGGCACTTGTATATAGTGGCTCATGTACTCATCATAGAATAGCATGAGCATCAAAACCCCTCTCTCCATGTAGTCAGCCTAGAATGATAGTCTCTAAACAAGATGCAGTTGACAATTAAATTTTTTGTTGAATGGTAAAAACACCTCATCATGTATGTTTGTCCATCTAGCTTCAGCAGTATGGACACCCAATTATACCATGAGCATTAGTTGGCGTGTAGGTTTCACTGCACGCCACATTATTATTGAGCCTTTTTCCCCAAAATGGCTAGTTCATGATATGCGCAAAGCTGCCTGATAGGTCTGTGAACATGGCATTAAAATCATTTGAATTCAGACTGACATGTGACCTTAATTGTTGAAGTGGGACTGTTTCTTTAGTACATTCAAGAGCTACAACCTGTTCCCTTAGGCTGTATAAATTCCATTTGAAGGCAAGCATTATTTTATATCGATTCCTTGTATCTTGACATAATATTTTCTAATGCTATCAAGCTTTCTAGTGTCCCATGATATTGACATTAAATGATTTGATCTATATAATTGTAAGAATTTTATCACCATGGACTTCATTTTCCTTTATGTGCTTTTGTTAGGCATAGCAATTATTGAGATACTTAGATGATGAAATCTCTGTATCCGTTGGGCTTGGTCAGGCAGGCATTTCTTCCCTATGATCAAAAGTTGATAATTAGATGGAAAAAATGCTTGTGAGAAGGTTTACGAACTCAAATAATTGTCCTTCGATCTGTACTAGGTCCACCATCTCATCTTCAGTTTAAGCACTCATATGTGCTTGCTGATGAAGATTCAATGACGGTTATCTGTATTGCCATATTCCACAAATGTAACCATGGTTTAAATCTAAAACTAATTTTCTGTTTCTGTGTAAAGAATTTACTGCTTACTGAAGTCATTATTTTGTTAACGAAGTTCGATAAAACATTAGCAGATATTTTAACTAATTATCTAATCTGCTGCGGTTTTATTACTGTTTTCCCTTTTAGGTTCTGCACAACTGGCCTACCAAGTGATGTGACTGTTGAAGTTGGTGAGATGACCTTTCATCTTCACAAGGTGATAATTCTATCAAATGATTAAGTTCGTTGCCATGCATAATGTTCTCTAATTGGCATTCTTCACAATATTGTGATTTCATGTTAAAACATTTTAATTAGGTTGTTAATCACAGATTACATATAATTTATATATCACATGCCCCTTCAAAAATGAAACATAATTCTTTTTTGTTGCACTATTTTTTATAATTTTCGAAAAATTATTGATATGTAAGGATAAGAAGGGAAAACAATGTGGATGCACAATTTAGCATTTGATAAATGCAAGTTACCCATGTTCTGGTTTTGCAATTTGTCTGTTACCACGAGGTATTCTGTCATAACTAGTCAGACATACAATCACAAATCTAGAATTGTTGTCAAACCTCTGTTCATAATTTCATTAGGATCACCTAGTTATCTGTCACCTTTCTCTTGATCCTGCTGCAACAACTTCTCTTCCTTTGAACTCTTGTTAAGGGTTTTCTAATTACCTTATAATATTCAATATTGAAACAACTGTTCTATTCGCATTTTGCCGTTGCAGTTCCCTCTGTTGTCGAAGTGTGGTCTTTTGGAAAAGTTGATTCGTCAAAAATCTGAAGAGGGAGAAGATGGTTGTGTCATACAATTACCTGATATTCCTGGTGGTTCAAAGGCTTTCGAACTTGCTGCCAAGTTCTGTTATGGTATGAAAATGGAACTGACTGCCTCAAATGTTGTTTATCTGCGGTGTGCCGCAGAGCATCTTGAAATGACAGAAGAAATTGCTGAGGGAAACTTGATCACCCAAACTGAGGTCTTTCTTAATCAAGTTGTTCTTCGTAGCTGGAAAGACTCAATTAAGACACTGCAGACTTGTGATTATGTCCTTCCATATGCAGAAGATCTTCAAATTGTCAAGAGGTGCATTGATTCTTTGGCTATAAAGGCATGCAAGGATCCAAGCTTAGTTGGCTGGCCCATCGTTGAGCATGGTCCTATGCAAAGTCCTGGTGGGAGTATTCTGTGGAATGGTATAAGCACAGGAGCAAGACCTAGATATAGTAGCTCCGATTGGTGGTATGAGGATGTTTCTTGTTTGAGTTTGCCCATGTACAGGAGGTTGATATCTGCCATGGAAACCCGAGGCATCGGGCAAGAGATTATATCAGGGTCTCTTACCTTTTATGCCAGGAGGCATTTGCCAGGGCTTGACAGGCGCCAGAGCATCTCAGAAGCTAACATTCGTCTGGAACCCAGAGCTTTAATGGCTCTTCCATCTGAAGAAGAACAGAGGCATCTTCTTGAAGAGATTGATAAGCTATTGCCTTCACAGAAGGGTCTGATGTCAACTAAAATTTTGTTTGGACTTCTTCGCACCGCTATGATCCTGCGAGCCAGTCCCTCTTGCATGTTTAACTTGGAGAGAAGGATAGGAATGCAACTGGACCAGGCCTCCTTGGAGGATTTGTTGATTCCAAACTTTTCGGACTCCACCGAAACACTCTATAATGTGGACTGCATCCATAGAATTGTTGAGCATTTCGTAGCTAGGAATCAGATGATTGGCGGGGCCTCCCCTGATGTAGCCGATGATGATCAGTTTTTGGGATCACCTTCATTGATACCTGTAATCGCAGTTGCAAAGTTGGTTGATGGTTATCTGGCAGAGGTTGCATCGGATGCCAATCTAAAGCCATCAAAGTTTCAAGCATTGGCTGCTGCTATACCAGATGATGTTCGACCATTGGATGATGGTCTCTATCGTGCCATTGACATATACCTGAAGGTGAACGTAATATTTTACTTTAGCACTTCCCTCTGTCACTCATACATACTATTAATTTGTTCTGATTTATTTTATGCATTGGTGAACAGGCACACTCGTGGCTCGCAGAGTCCCAGAGGGAAGAGCTATGCCGATTGATGAACTGTCAGAAGTTGTCCCTAGAAGCTTGCACCCATGCAGCTCAGAACGAGAGGCTTCCGCTTAGAGTGGTGGTCCAGGTGCTCTTCTTTGAGCAGCTTCAGCTTAAGACATCTATTGCTGGATGCTTCCTCGTGTCTGACAACCTCGATGGATCGAGACCTCTGAGGAGTGGGCTTCCGATCTCCGGTGAGGACACTGGGTGGGCATCGGCCATCAGGGAGAACCAGGTCTTGAAGGTGAGCATGGACAGCATGAGGATGAGGGTGTCTGAACTAGAAAAGGAGTGCTCAAGTATGAGGGAAGAACTCGAGAAGCTCACGAAGGGGAGGAGTGGGTGGAGCGCCGGCGGGAGAAAGTTCCGGTCTAACATTATCAAGGGCCAGATTTGCAGTGCTCAAGAGGATGCCATTAGCAAAGAGAGAGACACCGTAGAAAGGTTTGAGAAAGAGCAACTAAAGCTTACAAAATACAAGAAACATATGTGAACAGACATGTAAAGATTCTGCCAGCAACTTGTAGACTTGGTTCTAGTTGACAGGACATGCATGTTGTGCAAAAGAATTGTACTTCAGTATGCTCACTCCTGATAGACATGTCTGGATTTGGTAGAAGAATGATATTCCAAGTT